>NC_058378.1:6128000-6761000 GCF_018350175.1 Felis catus | reverse complement strand
GAAGAGCTAGGATTTAAAACCAGGCCGTCTCTCTCTCTTTTTTTTTTTAATTTTTTTTTTTAATGGTTATTTATTTTTGAGAGAAAGACAGAGACAGAGCATGAGCAGGGGAGGGGCGGAGAGAGAGGGAGACACAGAATCTGAAGCAGGCTCCAGGCCCTTAGCTGTCAGCACAGAGCCTGATGTGGGGCTCGATCCCACGAACTGTGAGATCATGACCTGAGCCGAAGTCAGACGCTTAACTGAGTGAGCCACCCAAGCACCCCTAAAACTAGGCCGTCTCTTGACCCCTGTACTAACCTCCCTCTCCAATAAAAAGGAATGGTGAAAAGATCATAAAGAAAACACACAAATTGCACCTGGCCCAGGACCAGCGTTCTGGAGCTTTGGTGCCCATCCTTCCGGACCCCTCATTGAACTTTGGGGGAAAATCCTCCCCGCCCCGCCATGCCCCCTTCCAAAGCACGAGCATGGTGACCAATTTGGTATATATCTTTCCCAGCACACACGCAAGCACGTGTGTATACCTAGATACCCCCCCCCCCACGTTCCTGACGTGTCCTGCCCGGTGCCCTGTCCTGCACGTGTTCCTGCGTGTGGTGCACGTGATCTAACATATTTTTAAATGGCCCGTTTGGCACGGAATGCAGTACAGCCCGAGGGTGGCTGCACCATGATTTCTTCCAGTGACACATTTTGGTTGTCGCGTTTTCCCTGCATCACTTACGATAGCCTCGTATGGTCTACTGTATGAAGGGACCGTAATGTAGCTAATCTTTGCTTTTGAACTTTGGGCTAGTAGAAGGTACTGGGATGAATATTCTCAAAAGTGAGGATTTTCATCCGTCCTTACTTGCTTTCCAGTCCCGATCAAAATGCTAAGTCCAGGGGCACTTGAGGGGCTCAGCCACTTAACCATCTGACTCTTGGTTTTGGCTCAGGTCATGATCTCCCGGTTCGTGGGTTCGAGCCCCACACTGGGCTCTTTGCCGACAGCACGGAGCCTGCCTGGGATCCTGTCTCTCCCTTTCTCTCTGCTCCTTCCCCGCTCCCCTGCCCGCACCCAATCTGTGCTCTCTCTAGCTCTCAAAATAAATAAACATTAGAAAAAATACCAAGTCCGAATGATTACCCGTCACTTAAATACTTTCCTGAGACATGCTCTACATACTACAGATTTCACCTCTTTTTAGCGTACCGTTCAGAGATTTTTAGTAAATTTGCCGAGTCCTGCAACGGGCACCGTCTCCGCATTGGAGAGCGCCCCCTGCCTTTCCGGCTTCTCCCTGCTCCTTCCGCAGCCCTGGGCCACCCTGGGCCACCGCCCATCCACTGACTGTCTCTACATTTCATGTGGCCCATCACGTTTGAGAACTTGATATCCACTAGTGAATTTCTCTGCTCATTCTTTTGAATAATTTGGCTCACATAAAATTCCTGGCTAGAAGTATTCATTACGCGAAGGCTGAGTACGGTCTTGAATAATAATAACGTGTATCACCGTAAAGGTGGCTTGTCTCTGTGGATTGGAAGGGGAGCAGAAGGAGTCTGTGTGTGTGTGTGTGTGTGTGTGTGGTCATGACGTCCGCTCGGTAACCCTCGCCGTACGAAGAGAGAACTGCCGGACGGTCCGCAGCTTGTTTGGTCAGTTTCTTCAGGAGGTGGCTCGATAGCACTTGAGCTTCTCGGCGAGGTTCGCCTGAGAGCTGATGACGTGCTGGCTTCACAGGAGACGCGCTGCGAAAATGTAGCCGGAACCTACTGGAACCTCCCCTTCGAGAAGCGGTGCGGGCCAGTGCTGCGTGTCCTGTTGTGAGCACCGAGGGGGCAGCTGCCTGTCACGGAGAGGAGGCGCGTGGCTGAACTGAAGGGCACAGCTCTGTGGTGTCGGCATAATTAAACACTCGGACGTTAACGTTAACGATTTGATCGCTTTTGGGAAACCATTGGACCTCAAAGCTGATCATTAAGATCCTTTAGGATGAGTGCATTTCAGTATCTGATATTTCGGTGTTTGGCCACTCTTTTGCGTATTTTATTTTATTTTATTTTTTTGTTTTTTTTTTAATTTTTATTATTATTTTTTTTAACGTATTTATTTTTGAGATGAAGAGAGACAGAGCATGAGCAGGGGGAGGGGAAGAGAGAGGGGGAGACACAGAATCCAAGGCGGGCTCCAGGCTCTGAGCCATCAGCCCAGAGCCCGACACGGGGCTCGAACTCACAGACTGTGAGATCGTGACCTGAGCCGAAGTCGGACGCTCAACCGACTGAGCCACCCAGGCGCCCCTCCTTTGCGTATTTTAGACGCGTCCTCCTCATTTCGCGCGGAGAGCTGTGACGAATCTGCTTGTCTTCGTCGGATCTGCGTCGGGATTTCTGTTCGAACTGCGCACATGCTTATTTTTAACTGTCATTTTAAGTGAATAAGTACTGTTTTCCAACGACCTGTTTTTTTGTTTTTTAAGAAGCTCGGGGAGAGCAGGAAAATTACAAGACTGCCACCTTTATAGAGAGGAAAAACTCACGCAGCGTGCGACTGACTGCGCCGCGAAATACCTGCCAGCGTCTGAGGGCACGACGTCCGGGGCGGAGCGAGTCCTGTGTGTGGCCTTTGGAGACGCGTCTGCTCAGCACGAGGCATTGCCAAGTCAGGGCTGAAGGGGGGGCGAGAGGAGTTCGGGTCACAGTCCTCAGATGCCTCCGCGCCCCTCGAGGCGGGCCCCGTCACCCCCTTCCCGGCCTGCACTCCCTTTGCTTTTAGTGGCTTCTTTGTGAATCAGTAATTAGACCCGAGGAGGAGAAAAAGCTTTTCTTCGAAGGGAAAAACAGCTTTATCTTGAATACCCCTGGAACCCGAGGGGTCGCTTCAGTAACGGCTGGGCTGTTGCGTTTTATTGTCTTGGGCAAAGGGGAAAGGCGGCCTCCTTGGCATGTGCTGCCTTCAAGGCAGCAGGTTGGAGCTGACGCTCGTCCAGAAAAGAGGGGGAGACGCACACGTCTAAATAAACTCGGACCCTGTGTTCTTGCGACCATTGAAACATTTTCCTCTCTCGTGGAAGGGGACGGAGCCAGGATCAGAGGTGTGTGTGTGTGTGGCCGGTCTGTTGGTAAAAATCACTGGGCCGTGTCCTCCCTCCTCCCCTTTCTGCGGTCTACGTTCGTGTCAGAACTAGACCGGGCTGGCCCCGCTTACCTTCCTGCGCCTTTCAACATCTTCGTCTTTACTGTGGGTGTGTGATTCAAGATTCGAGATCCTTCTCTCCCGCTGGGGAGTGACCGTATAAACAGACAGCGGCCGGTGTCCTGCCTGAGCCTGCACTTTCATTCGAGTAAATTTAATGACATAAATCAGGCAACTGACGTTCGCATTTTGGGAGCCCCACAATTTCTGAGCCCCCAAGAGCGTGGAGACGTATCTCACACGTGATGTTACCTCGCTCTTTAGAGCTCTCTTCACAGTGGACTCTCTGAGCTGTGGCTTTTGCGGAGTCACTGAGCTGTGGGGACCCAGTGATTTTCAAGAGAATCCTTGAGTTCTTAAGTCGAGGGAAGGAAGAGCCAAAAAAAAAAAAAAATAAAAAAAAAAAATAATGCCATTTTGGGTACGGCTTGAGTACGAAAAGGTAGACTACTAAAGGCAGCCATGATTTATTGAGCACCTCCTCTGCGCCTGGACTGTACCAGGTGCTTTCCAACTCTTTGTCTCATTTAATCCCGTGAAGTAGGTGGTATTATGCTGACGTTTAATGTACAAGGAAGCTGGTTTGGAAAGGCTGTTAACTTTCCTGCAGTCACAGAGTTTAAACCTAGTTCTTTCTACTTTGTAACTCATTTGCCATAAGACTAACCTGTTCTTGCAGTATCTGCTTCCAAGAGATCCCTCCCCTTCCACAGTACTGAAGTTTTTACTTCCTCTTTGTATACTCTTGAACTGCTACTACGTGCAGATAGGTGAACGTGGATGGATCTTCTGAAACGCAGCATCCTGGGCAAGACTAACAAACACTTTCTGGTGTGATGTGAACTTTGCCTTGTTTTGCTCAACTCCGAGCATACTTATATGAGCTAATGGGGGTTGTAAATGCAAAGAAAAGAGAAGGGGCAGTGTTTAACCTTGGTCACCAGACGGGGGACACTGGGCCCCTGGCTCTGTGGGGCCGAGGGAGGTGACTCCGGGAGACGTGGCCATTGAAAGGGGGCTGAGATTTCATCAGGGCAAACTGTCTGCCTTTGATTTTTGTTCAAGTTCTTTATCAAGGAAGGAGGAAAATACAACGGGAGGGTCCAGACCTTGGTGTAGTTTCTTGGCATCATACTAAGCACCTGTAGTTGCATGATTCATTAGTTAAGAGTGGAAATAGTAGGAAAAAAAAAAAAAGATATGCCCACCGTCAACATTTTCTTAAACTTCGAGATATCAGTGTTCAGAATTGGCCTGTCTTTCACGTGCTGGATGCGAAGCCCCCCTCTTCCCGCAGAATATTAACACCTAATTTTCCAGCGGTCTCTTTTAGCAGTTTTTTTTTTTGTTTGTCACTTCTTCCTAAAGCGTTTAATTTCGTCTTTGTAGAAACAACAGGTTGCTTTGTTTTCAGACCCAGATTCGTTTATTACTTAATACTTAATGAGATTATGTAATAACGGAAACCGGTACAGCCTGCATGAACAGGTTTGGAGGCGGAATCGGGCCAGTAGTAGCTAATAACTGGAGGCGGGGAGCGGTGCTCTCCTGTGCCGGGAGGGGAGATTAATCGGGGCCCGAGCGTGGTACCGGGCTATACCTGCTCCTTAGTGGTGAAAGAGACCATCCATCGATGACAGGTACCCCGGGGACGACCCCTGCAACTTGCTTACCTTGATTTTTTACCCTGAATCGCATCTTGAATTGCCAACATTCAGGGTACCAATCGTGGCTGTTACTCGTGGAGGTGTTACTTAGGATGTAATCACAAGAAAGTGGCTGTGGCCAGAGAGAGCAGGGCCCGATACCTCTGGAGGTGTGTGTATGAGCGCGAGAAAGTCCATAGTCCGACGGGAACCAGCACTCCTCGCGCAGTCTGTCCTCGCAGAAGTCATGTGCTTCTGCCCAGCTCGCCCTGGTTTGTAAAAGCTGACGCGAGTCCGTGCAGATGACAGCGTGGTCCTGCAGTTGATAATTAGATCGCAGAGTGTAACTCGTTAGTACAGCGACGTGTCCGTTTGGCTCATTACTTGACTTCCTTTAAGGTGCAGTCGTTAAGTTACTTTTATCCTTCAGTTAGGCAGAGAAGATTCATACCAGTTATTACTTGCTAACCTCTCTGGTGTTGAATGAAAAGCAAAAGCCTAGAAGAAAACAACCAGCTCTAACAGCCTGAACATTGGGGTCAAACTTGATTTGCTTTATGCCCTTGAAAGAAGTTAGGCACAGCTTAAACAGAATGCATAGGCGGCTATCAAAAAACAATAACAACAGACGTTTTTTGCTGTTGTGTGTTTATTTCACACGACCCCCGATTTGCTTTGATGTCCGTTTCCTAGCGCGTGGCCCCAGAATTTGTCCAGACCCAGTTAGAGATCACACCCTTCGGAGAAGACCCACGATTTGAAGGTTATGGGTAACCGAATGACAGCGGGAGTTCCTAGCGGATGTGATTCTTGATCGAGTCGGGGCACATTCTGCCCTGTCACGTGTTGTAAAAACATGGTGCAGAACGAATCTGAGGGGCCAGGCGGAAACCAGCCCTGTGCTGTCCACCCGTGCTGCCGTCCGCGAGCCTCCTCTCTTGAAGGAGGAATTTGTGTGGGTAGTGACGGTCGTCATGTTGTGTGAGTCACAAGACAGGCACTCGGACCCTTTAGGTCCCAGCACTGAGTGTCTGGGTTCAGCCAGTCTGAGTTGTAGATTTGGCTCAGGGATTCCCGGTGGCCAGAGCAAAACGGGGGGGCACACCAAGATTCTCCTCATCCATGAGATGGGGACTGGCCAGTTGTGAAAAGCAGGCTTCTTGTAAAAGTTCAGGCAGGAAAGATAAGGAGATGGGGATGTGAGCGACTTTCCTGTCCAGCCTGAGACGTGGCCTTCACGGCACTTCCTCCCCCCCCCCCCACTTTTGTAGCTTCTGAATAGAGATAGGACGTGTGACTCAGGTGGCAAAGGTCCGCATCCCGGATGCTCGGATCATCAGCACTTTGCTCCGGGAGGATGCACTGAGCAGTGTTCTGGGGACACGCGAGAGCAAAGAATCCCCTTGGTTTGGGGGTGGGTTTGCCCGCACTGTCCTCTCAAGCCCTGCTCCTCGGCCGGTGCTCCGTCAGCTGTGTCCTAGGGGTCCGTACTCATACAGAAACGTTCTGCCGACAGAGTGTTTTCTTCCTTGCTGAGGGACGGCTGTCAGCAGAGGTCCACGGTCTGTGTTCCGTCCCCGGTCGTCGGTCTCAGAACTTGGTACCTTATCAAACGACGTTTCTGGAGCAGTGTCCCATTGCTTCGCCTGCCTCCCTGTCTGCCGTGGGGTTTCTCAGATACCGCGACTTCCTTGTCTTCCTGGGGTGCCAGAGGGAAGCTCAGAGCGAGAGCGGAGCCTGGGCCACACGAGCGAAGCTTCCGCACGTCTGCCCAGTAAGCACCACGCGGTGGTTTGGGCTGCTTCTGGTTCCTCTCGGGCTGCTGGGAGGTGCTCTGGCCTGTCAGAGCTTCTTCTTTTTGCCCTTCCCTTCCCCTCCCTCCTCTTCCCTTCCCTCCCCTTCCCTTCCCTTCTCTATTCTCGTTGCCTGGACCCGGTCTCTTGAGGCAGAGAAACCGGCCACGTGTCTTCATTCTCTGAGGAAAGAGCCCTCTGACGAGGGCCCCCCTGCCGGTGAGTGTCGGCTGGGTGACGCTGGGGTGGGCACTCAGGGTCCCGTCGCACCTTAGGGGACGTGGGCTGTAGGGGCGGGTTATTACAGATGCACTGCTTTCACCATGTAACTTGAGCAGGTGACATCAGGGGGTGGTGGCTCCGGCAAAAGTTGACGAGCACACGCGGCTTGCTGGAGAGGCCTGTGTGCTGAGCGGTTGGTGCCTCTCTGCTTAGTGCTTGTGTGCCAGCCGCTGACTTGTTCTTTGGTTCCATCCCGCCACCCAATATAAACTTGTGGGTGTGTTTATTTTCCTTTTCTGGGTGCTTTATGTTTTTGTGTATGTCTGTGTACTAATATTATTTTTTAAAAATTTTTTAATGTTTATTTTTGAGAGACAGACAGACGGAGCATGAGCAGGGGAGGGGCAGAGAGAGAGAGGGAGACAGAATCTGAGGCAGGCTCCAGGCTCTGAGCTGTCCGTGCAGAGCCCGACGCGGGGCTCGAACCCACGAACCTTGAGATCGTGACCTGAGCCGAAGTCAGACGCTTAACCTACTGAGCCACCCAGGCGCCCCTGTCCATGTATTATTTTTTAAACAAATTGGGTTCCTACTAAATTAGAACTTAAAAAAACATTTTGTTATAATAATAATTTTAAAAAACAGTTCTTGAGAACGTAGAGTGACTGGTAAAATGAACTCTGTCTCCTTATCACCCAGGGTTAACAACTGTCAGCTTTTCATGATTCTTTTCCTACGGGCGGTGGGGGGCAGTGGCAGGAAGGGGGCCGGATGGTTGGAGGGGGCGGGAAGGAGGGGGAGGAGAGAGAAGGAGGGGGAGGAGAGACAGGGCAGTCGGTATTTTAAAGCACATTTCAGGCATCATACCATTTCACTCCAGGACTTTGTTCTCTTTGTTATTCAATGATGTACTTTTTGTGTGTTGACTGTTCTTCCTCTTGTTACTGGAAAAACTCTTGGACTCTGTCCTGGTGATATTGTAACAGTGTGCCCTTGTGGACACATTGTCCTTTGCACAGCGCTTGAAGGGCAGGTGGCCAGGGACCCTGAGGGGCACGGCGTGCGGCTGTGAAGCTCACGGTCCAGTTACTAGGAGAACCCAGAGGTGTAACCGCGGCCTCCCTAGCTTGTGGGGTCAGGTGGAAGGCTAGACCTACACTGATGTTGTGTTTACAAGGAGTAGATCCAGATCTAAGTCATAAAGATCTGTGTCATTTATCAATGTCAGACGGCAGTGATCGCCTTGAATAATAAGCCTCTCTAAAGGAGTGTGGCAAGATCTTGTCTTATTTCTGGAGTTCCCTGGGCAGAAAGCTTTGGACATTACAGTTTAGTCCTTTATAGATTAATCTGCTATGCTGTGAGCACTCTGACAGTCTCTTTGTGCTGTGCTTTCCTGGGTTTGGAAAGCTCCCCTTTGGTCTGTCATACGCCTGCCCCGCCTGGCCCGCCGTAGCCCCGAGCGAGGACAGGCGTTGAACTCCACCCAGGCAAGTGCAGGTGGCCAGTGACTTGACTTCAGTTCTCGACTTCAGTTCTCGTGTCCCCCAGCTCGGAAGCCGTTCTGCTTCAGATGGTGTCGAGTTGCTCCGGAGCCTGTTGTGAACTGGAAGCATACCTTCACTTGAACATGGCTGTGTCACATGTTTGGGGCATTCTCAGCACCCCGAGCGAGATCCTGCAGATGCTTGGGGAGGACCGCACCCCCTTTGACGTTCTGGTCCGTGACAGGGCTGGGGCCGCGAGCACACCCCTTTCTGGAGTTGATTCCCAACATTACTGTCTCTCCCCTGTGACCTTGCCGGTCCCCCATGACCTCTCTCCATTGGCAGACCAAACCCTGATGATGACCTCTGGCCCCTGTACCTTCGTGCTCAGGTTACTTTGGAGACGGTGGAGATCATTTGAGCCTAAAATGTCTGAAATTTTCCCTGAGAACTACAGATCTTGGGTCCAGTAGAGAAGTCTGGACATTTCTCCCCACCCAGAGGGAGTTGGTGCAAACATTAGATTTCCCAGTTCCTTTTAAAACGTCTAGACGTGAGCATTCTATTGGCTGAGGTTCCCTGTGGGAGTAAAGTGATTCTTCAGAGTTTATGCTTTATTCGGGAAATTTTTATAGTCACAATATCAAAATTTGTGTATGTTGCTTCTTACAAAGATACTTGCTTTTATTTCGTCAGTTAAAACTCGTCTCCGGCTGAAGCATCTTTCCTGCTGCAGGGGTATTGTGTAAAACCTGGTTTGTGCACTTGATTTAGGGGCATTACACCTATTTAGAGTGCCAGACAGTTGAGTAAGAATTGAACATAATTTCAGTGCAGATATTTTAGCAGTTGTTTATTATTCAAGGAGTTCTTTATAGAAAGTAGGTTAATCTCATTTTTTAATATGAAGTTGCTTTGAAATAAGGGAAAGCCAGCTAAAATAGGGGGGACCGTGTGTTGTGGAATATGTTGCACTATTTCACAAATTTTTCATGTTTATTTATTTTTGAGAAACAGAGAGAGAGTGTGAGCGGGGCAGGGGCAGAGAGAGAGGGAGACACGGAAACCGAAGCAGGCTCTAGGCTCCGAGCTGTCAGCACAGAGCCCATCGCGGGGCTCGACCCCACAAACCATGAGATCTGACCTGAGCCGAAGTCGACCGCTTAACCGGCTGAGCCACCCAGGCGCCCCTAGGCAGAGCTAAATTAGTCAAAATGGTTGGTTATTGGACCAAATGTTTTCAAACCCAAGTTCTGGTTTTAACATGTAAATAAAACACGGGCCTATAATTAGTGCATTAACCGATATGCAAATGGTACAGCCAGATAATTAGGAAACTGCTTAGAAGCAGTTTCATTTGCAAAACAAAAAGCTTCCTACAAAGTCTAATGCGATATAGGGCTTGTTAGAGATTTTGTGTTTTGTGGGCACAGCTAGACGGAGTTTGCCCCGCATGCCGAAAGGGCTACAAAAGGACAGTCTGCTCTTGGGCCTGGGCCTTTGGACCTAGCCGAGACCCCAGGGGGCTTCCATGGGGGAGAGCTGGTGTGGCTGTGGTGGGGGCGGGGAGGTCGAGACCACAGAGAGCCCGTCAGTCGGGTCTGGTGCGCCCGCCGCAAAGTTGCCCACGGCCTGGTCTCAGCTCTGCCAAGTCCTCGCCGCGTGACCTTGGGCAAAGCACTTGGACGACTGCAGTTTGTAAACTTTGAAGATTCAACTAGAATGCGATTTTCAAATTCAGGGGCTTGAATTCCCCCCAGAGAGGAGGTGTGAAGGAACGTGATAAACAGGTGACTTCTTGAAGACACGGGCAAAGATGATCGTTTTTGTGTGAATTTAGCCATGACTACAGTAGAGGGCAAAACACAACGTTGGCGCGTAGGCTTAAGGTAAACCGGAAGCATCGATTATTGCCCCTCTTACCGTGGAGGCCCGCAGGCCTGTCTGTGCACCTGTGCTCTGGGCCGGCTGTGTTCTGGCTGCGTTCACCCCCTGCCCGTGGGAATGCTGGGAGAGGTGTTCAGGATGCTGGCTGACATCCTCACCAGTTGCCGGATGATTCCTGAACTCTTTCCTCCTCGTGGGTACCGCTCCCTCCGTCAGAACGGATCCTGGACCCGTTTCCATGCCAGAAACACGGTGCTTCTCTTGGTTTGGCTGCAGCTGCGCGCCACGTGACCCGCTAATTCCTAGACTCCTTTGTGTCATTCATTCTGGGCTCTGTCACTCGAGTGCCTGCTCCGTGCCGGGGACAGCTGTGGACCGGTCCTGAGTAAATTCTCCGTGCTGTAATGTTTAACTTCAGTAAGCAGCATTTTGAGTGGATGGTACAGTCACGTGGCTCTGCGTTCACGTGGTGAGAGAGGACACACAGGAGCCGGTGTGACTGCCACGCTTGCGGGGCCCCTGCCTGGGCTCGGCCCGCACTGCCTGTTTGGAAGCCTTCGAGCGGGATTTTATGCGTGTGTTTAGAACACAAGTCTGCGTCTCCTCCCGTCTTTTACACAGACCGCACGATGGGCTACATGTAAATCTCTCCCCTCGCTTTTGTCACGTAACAGTTAGATTTGCATTTTCTTAGACTCCTGAAGGATGCTCCTCACAGCGTTGGCCCGGGTCGTGCGAAGGCTGGGGCCCAGGAGGCCCGTCCTGCCCGCGCTTCTGTGTGAGGAGGACGTGTTGCTCCTGGAGGAAGCAGGAGGAGGTCGTATAAGGTAACTGAGCTCACACGGACACATGTGGATCAGACCTTGGCTTCTTCTAGTCGCTCTTCAGGACGAGGGAGCTGGGGGCCGCGGGCGGGGGCTCTCGGCCGGGAGAGGTCCGCTCGGAAAGAAGCACAGGCATGTCTGGTCGCCTTTGCCAAAGCGCCGGAGGGAAGTGAAGCTGCGTGGGCCCCCCCCACCCCGGCCGGCAGTGTGTCCCCTGATGTGACCCCACGGTTGCAGATGGGACGTGTGCTCAGGAACTTTCAGAGGCAGGGGGCGGCCCAGAGCCGTCTGTGAGGAGCTCAGGCTCTGCGGGGAAACCTGCCCTTGACCCCCGGCTGGGGAGCAGGGGCGGGCCCGGTGGGCCTGCTGACCGGGGAGCTCTGTGAGGAGCTCAGGCTCTGCGGGGAAACCTGCCCTTGACCCCCGGCTGGGGAGCAGGGGCGGGCCCGGTGGGCCTGCTGACCGGGGAGCTCGGAGCAGAGGAGCGGAGGCGGCGGCCGGGCCCTGTGTTCACAGGCCCTGCGACGGGACCCGAGAGGGTGCTCCTGAGGTGCGCGGACAGAAGGGAGAGTTTGTCAAAGAGATCAAGGCTTGTGCTCACGTGCACCTCATTTTAAGGAACTTCGCTTTTGGTGAGTGTGTCTGTAACAAGCTTTGTTTCTTGTAAACTCTGAGCGGTGTTGGCTGTTCTCGTCTCCCTCCCTCCTTGCCACCAGGGAGAGCAGGAAGTGAGAAGGCAAGCAACAGACCTGCCCTCTCACATGCGGAGCAGAAGTGTGCTAAGAAAAGACCGTGGATTGATTATTTATTCAGAGAGAGCGTGCAAACGGGGCAGAGAGAGGGGGAGAGAGAGAATCCCAAGCAGGCTCCGTACTCTCAGCGTGGAGCCTGACATGGGGCTCGATCCCATGAACCGTGAGATCATGACCTGGGCTGAAACCAAGAGTCGGACGCATAACCGACTGAGCCACCCAGGCACCCTAAGACCTAGATTCTTTTTTAAATTTACATCCAAGTGGGTTAACATATGGTGTAATAATGATTTTAAGAGTAGAATTTAGTGATTCATCACTTACGTATAACACCAGTGTTCATCCCAGCCAGTGCCCCTCCTTAATGCCCCTGGCCCATTTAGCCCATCCCCCTTCCCACAACTCCTTCAGCAACCCTGTTTGTTCTCTGTATTTAAGAGTCTCTTAGGTTTTGTCCCCCTCCCTGTTTTTATATTATTTTTGCTTCCCTTCCCTTGTGTTCATCTGTTTTGTGTCTTAAAGTCCTCACATGAGTGAAGTCATATGATATTTGTCTCTCTTGGACTAATTTTGCTTAGCATAACACACTCTAGTTCCATCCACGTAGTTGCAAATGGCAAGATTTCATTCTTTTTGATGCCAAGTAATACTCCATTGTATATATATATCACATCTTCTGTATCCATTCATCCATCAATGGACATTTGGGCTCTTTCCATACTTTGGCTATTGTGGATACTGCTGCTACAAGTGCATGTGTCCCTTCGAAACAGCACACCTGTATCCCTTGGATAAATACCTAGTAGTGCAATTGCTGGGTCGTAGGGTAGTTCTATTTTTAGTTTTTTGAGGAACCTCAAAAACTGTTTTTTGAGGAACCTCAAAAACTGTTTTTTGAGGAACCTCCACACTGTTTTCCAGAGTTGCTGCACCAGCTTGCATTCTCACCAACAATGCAAAAGAGGTCCTCTCTCTCCGCATCCTCACCAACATCTGTTGTTGCCTGAGTTGTTAATGTGAACCATTCTGATAGGTATCAGGTGGTATCTCATTGTGGTTTTGATTTGTATTTCCCTGATGATGAGTGATGTGGAGCATTTTTTCATGTGCCGGTTGGCCATCTGGATGTCTTCTTTGGAAGTTTCTATACATGTCTTCTGCCCACTTTGTAACTGGATTGTTTTTCGGGTGTTGAGTTTGGTAAGTTCTTTATAGATTTTGGATACTATAACCCTTTATCTGATCTGCCATTTGCAAATCTCTTCTCCCATTCTGTCAGTTGCCTTAGGTTTTGCTGATTGTTTCCTTCGCTGTGCAGAAGCTTTTTATCTTGATGAGGTCCCAATAGTTGATTTTTGCTTGTGTTTCCCTTGCCTATGGAGACGTGTTGAGTAAGAAGTTGCTGCAGCCAAGGTCAAAGGGGTTTTGCCTGCTTTCTCCTAGAGGATGTTGATGGCTTCCTGTCTTACATTGAGGGCTTTCATCCATTTTGAGTTTATTTTTGTGTATGGGGTAAGAAAGTGGTCCGGGTTCATTTTTCTGCATGTCGCTGTCCAGTTTTGCCAGCACCACTTGCTGAAGAGATGGTCTTTATTCCATTGGATATTCTTTCCTGCTTTGTCAGAGATTAGTTGGCCGTACGTTTGTGGGTCCATTGCTGGGTTCTGTATTCTGTTCCACTGACCTGTGTGTCTGTTTTTGTGCCAGTACCGTATTGTCTTGATGACTACAGCTTTGTAATACATCTTGAAGTCTGGGACTGTAATGCCTTCAGCTTTAGTTTTCTTTTTCAGGATTGTTTTGGCTATTTGGGGTCTTTTCTGGTTCCGTACAAATTTTAGGATTGTTTGTTTTAGCTCTGTGAGAATGCTGGTGTTATTTTGATAGGGATTGCACTGGATATACAAATTTCTTTGGGTAGTTTCGACATTTTAACAATTTTTGTTCTTTTTTAAATTTTTTTTTTCAACATTTTTTATTTATTTTTGGGACAGAGAGAGACAGAGCATGAACGGGGGAGGGGCAGAGAGAGAGGGAGACACAGAATCGGAAACAGGCTCCAGGCTCTGAGCCGTCAGCCCAGAGCCTGACGCGGGGCTCGAACTCACGGACCGCGAGATCGTGACCTGGCTGAAGTCGGACGCTTAACCGACTGCGCCACCCAGGCGCCCCACAATTTTTGTTCTTCTTATCCATGAGCTTTCTATAGTTTTCAGTGTATAGATTTTTCACATCTTTGGTTAGGTTTAGTCTTAGGTATTATATGGTTTTTGGTGCAATTGTGAATGAGATCAAGCGAGAGTGGACATCCCTATCCTGTTCCTGACCTTAGGGGGAAAGCTCTCAGTTTTTCCCCATTGAGGATGATATCAGCATTGGGTCATTCATATATGGCTTTTATGAACTCGAGGTATGCTCCTTCTATCCCTGCTTTCTTGAGGGTTTTTATCAAGAAAGGATGCTGTATTTTGTCAAATGCTTTCTCTGCATCTATTGAGAGGATCGTGTGGGTAAGACCTTGGATTCTTGATCCTGCTCAGTTCTCGGCTTCGGCTGCCCTCTGAACATTCAGTGCTTTTCAGAGTGATTTAGAGGTCACTGGGGTCCCTGATCCTTGACCCGGCCTGGCGGCCATGGCATCAGTCTTTCTCAGACCGGTTTGCACAGAGAACACACGTATTGCTCTGATACTTTTGCAATTAGCAGAAGTGTCTCCCCCCGTAGGGCATCCCAGCTGACAGGGGAGGTGACCTTACCTGGGGGAATGAGTGTGCCCTGCAGCAGGGATTGGGCTCTTGTGTTTCTGGGCTCTTCCAGCAATGCTGTTCTCCCATCCAAGGGTGAGCTGTAGTGAGAGTGGGGTGCTGCTGGCTCCGGCCTTCCTACCTCCCACCTTTCCAGCTCCCACCGTGACCCAGGACCACCTTTCTTCTCGGACCTCAGGTTTCCTACCTTAAGTCCTGGTGCTTATTTTGCAGAAAAACAGTAGCTTCTTGAAAAAGTAATAATAGTGAGTGCTTTACCTAAATTTTCTCATTTCGTCCTCTTAACAACTGTATAATAACAAACAGCCCGTGGCAACTTCACAGGTAGTTTCATCTTCATTGTTCAGCCGAGGAAAGCAGGGAAGTTAAAACCTTGCCCTTGGTCACGTGGCAGAAACTGGTGGAAGGGGCATGAGAACACACATCCATCTACCTGATTCCAAAATTTGCGTTCTTTGTCTGACCTTTGCCATAGCAATGGCTTTCATTTATGGAGGCCTTACTGTGGGCCAGAACCACTGCTTATGGAAACAACTCTGTGAGGTTCCCAGCTTCGTTAAGGGTCCGCGTCAGCATTACCAGTAATGAGACGGGGACATCGCCTTCCCCGTCATACAATGCCCTGAATAGGACACGAGGTATTCTTGCCAGAATGCACAACCTCAGTCTAGAGGGAACAGCCTTGAAACCCAAATTGAGAGACACCCCACGGAAGAACTATAGTCCCTCAGCGGTGTCAAGGCCACGAAGCACAAGAAAAGATCAGGGATGGCCACACACTGGGGGAGACCGAGGAGGTGGGATGACTGCATGGTGGTGGGAACAGAGAGGACATTGGAGGGACCCTGGCAAGACTCAGAGAAGATCGGTCGCTTAGTTGATGACCCAACGATGTCAGTCTCCTGGTTTTGGTAACTGCACTAAGGTTATCTAAGTTAACAAGGCAGAGCTGGGCAAAGGGCATTCCTCAGTTTTCGGTAGTATTATTTCAGCTTTTCTGCAAATTTGAAATTACTTCAAAATGAAAGGCCAAAAAAAACTTTTTTTTTTAACCACCTCAGATCGATATTATTTATCCTCATTTAAGAGATGACGAAACAAGGAGCTTGGACGTTGGGGTGACTCACCCCAGGTCACACACATGGCGGTCGTTGTTCGTGCCGGAAGGAGAGAGGATTCGAACCCGGTCTTGGAAACTGCAGAGCCCGCTTGAACCCCTAGGCCTGTGGCTGCCTCGTGTTCAAGTGTGTGTGCTCCAGAAACAGCAGCCCTGACCAGACTGTGCTCCAGTTACTCAGGCTTTATATCGACAGAAAGAATGCCTTTGTGCCTGTTGGGAAAAGCAGTGCATGTTCATAATATAAAATTTTATATACATATATTATATATATATATATCTAATATATATTATATACATATATTATGTATATAGAATGTGTGTGTGTGTGTGTGAGGCAGTATTAAGAGAACTTTGTATTTAAGGCAATTAAAAAAAAATCACTGAAATAGTCCAAGTCAAAGTTACATAGATGTTTACCAAGGAAAAGGGAAACTATTCATTATAAAGCTGTTGAAATGGTTTTCACATCATTTCTACATCCTGCGTCTCCAAACTGCAAATACCCAGTTTCGGTCTCTTCTTGCCGCCCTCTCAAACTTTTCTCTATAAATACGGGGCGCCTGGGTGGCTCAGTCGGTTGAGTGCCCGACTTCGGCTCAGGTCACGATCTCACGGGCCATGAGTTCGAGCCCCGCGTCGGGCTCTGTGTTGACAGCTCAGAGCCTGGAGGCTGTTTCAGATTCTGTGTCTCCCTTTCTCTGACCCTCCCCCGTTCATGCTCTGTCTCTCTCTGTCTCAAAAATAAATAAACGTTAAAAAAAAAATTAAAAAAAAAATACGGGTGGCCCAGTTATACCAGTGAAGCTTATACTGTTTAATTCACAAGATACAAGAAGAGGAAGGGCAACTCTGTGGCTCGGTCCGTTGAGTGTCGGACTCTTGGTTTCAGCTCAGGTCATGATCTCACCGTCCGTGGGTTCGAGCCCTGTGTAAGGCTCTACAGTGACAGTGGGAGCCTGCTTGGGATTCTTTTTCCCTCTCTTTCTGCCCCTCCCCTACTTTGTTTTGCTTCATTAAAAAATTGATAGTTTGAAAATACATGTTTGGAAAAAAAACAGCATTGTTTCAAAACTTCAATCAGAAGATGAGAATACAAGTTTGAAAGAAAATCCTGGATAATTTTTTTTTAAGTTTATTTATTTTTGAGAGAGAGAGGCAAGGGAGCATGAGTGGAGGAGGGGCAGAGAGAGAGAGAGAGAGAGAGAGAGAGAGAATCCCATGCAGGTTCCGCACTGCCAGCACAGAGCCCGACACGGGGCTCGAACTCAGGAACCCTGAGATCATGACCTGAGCCAAAACCAAGAGTTGGGACGTCTAACCAACTCAGCCATCCAGGTGCCCTGATCCTGGATAAAATTTTTAAATTCTGATAAAATAGAATTGCAATGGAAGTGTTTTTAAGCTTTAAAAGAAAAGAATCATTTGCTTTGTTCATCTCAAATATGTAAGTGATAAATTCTGGATATTTCCTTGATGTAATAATAGGATTAAAACTGTTGTACAAGAATCTAACCTGAAATCACTTTCTCAGCCTCCATGGCCTGGCCTGTAAAATAGGGGTACAGTAAACTTCCCCAAAATATTTGCTGAGAGAATTAGATGATTTTATAGCTTATAAAGTATCTGCAAGTAAAAAATGTAAGATTCATTTTTCTCTTTTTTTTTTTTCCCCTAAAAAATCTCTTCCTTCCTTCTAAGAACCCATTATACTTTGAGTGTAACTCCTGCGGAAGTTAATAACCTTCTAAAGACTTTGACCTTTGCTGTTTTGATTTCCACGTGTTAGGTGTCTCACAGAAGCATAGAGGACAAGTTGCTATTTGCTGAGGCCGCATCAGCCAGCGTGCCGTGGTGCCGTTTTTCATAGCATGTGATTCCCGTGGCCCTGTGATAGAGCTAGCAGGCCACAGATCGAAGCCCAGGGACAGGCCTAGGGGGTTTTGTGAGACCAGAACCCTTTCAGCGGCTGGTTTTGAGAGGAGCTATAAGTGAGATGTGTCTGCTGGGTTCAGTCTGTCAGTTCCCTGCGTCTCCTCTCCAAGTTGCTGGGATTTTTGGTGTGAGTAGGGTGACAGGTGGAATGCGTGTGTTGAGGAAGGCATCCACCTTCCATTAAAAAAATTTTTAATGTCTATTTATTTTTGAGAGAGAGAGAGAGAGAGAGAAAGAGAGCGTGCGCACTAGTGGGGGAGGGGCAGAGAGAGAGGGAGACACAGAATCTGAATCAGGCTCCAGGCTCTGAGCTGTCAGCACAGAGCCCGACGTGGGGCTCGAACTCACGAACTGTGAGACCATGACCTGAGCCGAAGCCGGACACTTGACCGACCAAGCTACCCAGCTGCCCTGGGCATCCACCTTTAAAACAGCTATTTAGGGGCACCTGGGTGGCTCAGTCAGTGATCTCAGGTCATGATCTCAAGGTTTGCGAGTTCGAGCCCCGCGTCGGGCTCGTGGGTGTCCGTACAAAGCCCACTTCGGATCCTCTGTCCCCCTCTCCCTGCCTGTCCCCTGCTTGAGCGCTCTCAAAAATAAATAAAACCTTAAAAAAATAATAAAGAAAACAGATATTCTTTTTTATAGCCTTTTACTTATTAGAAGAACGATAGGTACTCGTGATACTACGTTTTGAGCTCTGAGAAGATACGTAGAATCATTAAGTCACCGGGGGTAACTGTCGTCAGTTTGGTATGTGGACCTAAACTCTGATTTTCTGTGCATGTGTATCTGTCTTTATGATGCAGATATCACAAAACTGTGATCCTGCCATACGTGTACTGTACTTGCTTAAAATTGGCAGTGTAGACCATCCAGGTATTTCTCCGTATCCTGGAACACTCTCCAAGAAGATAGCGTGTAACGGTGTGGAAATGCGCATAAGGGTGCTTACCGATGCGCTCGGTCAGTTTCTTGTTGTTCACGGGGCCTCTTTTCCCCAGAGACAGGCTGGTGCCATCTGAAACCCACAGCTCAAAACCAACTAAATATAATCTCAGCCCTGAACTCCTAAGCTTCCTACCGTGTAAACGTTGCCTCATACAAAGGTAGGTGTACGTATACCTAACAGAATCTAACAATCTGATTTTATCTGCTACTTTTACCCTCGGGGGACCAGAGCATTTAAAAACAGAAGGTCTGTCATCTACCCTTGTGCGACTCGACTCTGGGATGGGATGGGGGGCCTGCCGGGGGCCGGGACCGGGGCTGCTTGGTTTTGTTCATTTTCCTTCTGGCCACAGCCGCCACTGCCACCAGCAATGTTGGGTGGGTTTCTGAAGACACGGGACCGGGGGCCCCAGGAAGACGGGGCTGCAGGGAGGGAGCGGTCTAGGGCTGCCTGGCCTGGGCAGCTGTTTCCAGATGGACATTTATGTTTTATTAATTTATTTTTTAATGTTGATTTAGTTTTTGAGAAAGAGAGAGAGCAGGGGAGGGGCAGAGAAAGAAGGAGACAGAAAATCCCAAGCAGGCTCCTCGCTTTCAGCTCAGAGCCCGAATCAGGGCTTGAACCCACAAACCATGAGATCGTGGACCCAAGCTGAAACCAGGAATCGGACGCTTAACCAACTGAGCCATGCACGCACCCCTGGCGTTTATATTCTAAAAGATAAACGTTAATGCTAGACTTGAGAATTCTTCAGCAGTGTTTTCTTCCCTCTTCTCGTTCTCCTTTTCCTCTCACACTCTTTGTAATCTTTATTTTTTTTTTTGAAAGCACAGAGTGGTACATGGTTACTGCCTATAGATCATGTGTAAGCTGGTGACATTTCCTCACGCACTCCCAGTTTCCACCCTGTTATCCCATCGCCTCTGTATTGTACACAGTTGCAGACATGGAATGCTTACGCACACGTATATACATGCATACGGCAAAATACCTGCATTTTAAAAGGAAAATCGTGTGTGTTTCTGTATCACAGCCTTGTTGGTATCTGCAGATAATGTCTCATTCCGTCAGATGACTGCCTGGTGTTATGCTGTGAGGAGGCACCGCACTGACTTACCCAGATCGCGACGAAGGATGTCTAGATGCTTCTGCGGTATAAACAGGGCTGCAGTGAATGTTCTTGAACGTCCATCTTGACTCGTGAATATGTCTATAAGGCAGATTCTTAGAAATGGAGTTTCTGGGACGTGAAGTAGGTTGTAGATTTTGGTAAATCATGTCACGTTGCCTTACGTAAAGGCTAGGACAGTCTTAACTCCTTTCCGTCTAATTATTTCTGCTTGTGTTGAATCTCACACACATTATTTGTGTTTATCTCCTGTCCCACACTTTTGGTACCCTTCGTTCCATTTTTCCCACCTGTCCCAGATCTTCGGTTCTCACTGTCAGGGATACACGGCACTTGAAGAATGGAGGCTCAGTACGGTCATGATGTCCAGAAACCAAAACCTTAGTCATTTTGGAAATGATAAAGTCAGCCCCAAGTTCAGTGCGTTACTCTGTGTCTGTTGTGGATACTGGTCTGATGTTCCTTAATGATGGGTAATAGCCATCAGGTGGGAACTGCAGTATTAATTAGGAGGCGCGATGTGCTGGATAACTAGTAACCATTAGTTCTGCCTAGTCATTCGTTCATCCATCCATCCATCCATCCATCCATCCATCCATCCATCCATCCAGTGAGTATTTACTAAGAGACTGTGCTGTGTGAGATGCCCCACTGGTCCCTGAACGGTTGAGACTTTCCTACACGAATGGGGTGCTTCTGAGTAAGAGTTTCTGACTAGGGCATGAGTGTCCCCGAACACTGGGGGTCTCACACCTGAGGGGATTGGCTCTGACGGTGTGCACGGGGGGGGGGGGCGGGGGGGGCAGAGCGCCTGCTCAGGGTCTGTGCCCGTGTGCTCGGCAGCGTGGAGCACACTTCACAGAACTGAACAAGGCGCACAGGAGGGGTAGGGAGGCAAATAGGAGGCTTGGGGACATTGTAACTTACTTCGGAGCGTGGTGTGTGTGTTCCTGTGGCTCGCAGGGTGCCCGGGACAGTGCTCACTGCTAGTATGTACTTCATAAATGTTTGGCTTTATTTTGATTAACCAATTTGGCTTTTAGGGATACGTATAATTTTTTAGTCCTTAGTGCTTCAGTGCTGGCTCTGTTTATATCCAGAAGAAAGGCTCGTTAGGATTATAAATAGAAGCTGAATTTGAGCTGTGTCCTCAGGGGAGTTGACGTGCCTGCCGCCCTGCCAAAGCGCTCTGGTAATCTGCTCTCTGAGTGCTGACCAACAGGTTCCTTTAGTGAGCAGGTGTCTGTGTAACACGTCCCGAGGTCGGTCTGGGCAAGCAGGACTTATTTTAGCTACAAGGGCCTTTTATCACGTGTGTAGCTTGACCACGGTAGCCTAGGCGTGGAGCATGCTCAAGGGGATGGTATAGACACGCGTATGGGACCGCCTGGGTTATTTTATGGTAAGAATGCAGTTCTCAGAAACGATTTGGAACGCTGTTGTGGGCCTTTCAAGGTGCTAAATCGTACCCTCCTTATTGAGAGATCCTTTTCCCCCAGAGGTAGTGTTGTGGTTGCTGTTCTTAAGTCATTCTCCAGTTTTGATCTTCGTGATTGGTGTTTTGTTCTTCTACAGATTAAATCCGTATTTTCCCTCGCTCCTTGTTTCTCTTTTAAAGTTGAAATAACCCGTGACATTTGGAAGTGAAATTGTTTGAGCTCACCGTTTACATCTTCAGATCGTTTGACAAGATTTTGAAATGCTTTCCGTGAGCCGGGCCACCTCCTCAGGTTATGATAACGCGATGTTCTCCTTGTACGTGAAACTGACGTGTGCGCAAGCGGCTCAGGTGTTAACGCGTACAGAAGTGTGAAGACAGAAAAGAAAACGTGAGCGCTGCCTGACTTGGGCACTTAAAAAACACAGCTCAGTGGCCAGGCCCTGCTGGGTAATGATGATGGGGGGCCCTGCTCAGGTGTGCCCGATTCCCTGGGACTGTTCAGCCGCCGCTGCAGACTGATGAGCGGTCTGTCTGTGAAGAATCCAGAAGCTCTCATACTTCGGAGCTGTTGGGAAACATGAGGAAGCCCTCCTCTTTAGGCTGTACCATGCACCGTGGTACTCACACACACCTGATCGAACTTACTACTGAGGACGATCTCGGTAACTTTGAAAAACGTAAGGGCAGGGGTGCCTGGGTGGCTCAGTCGGTTAAGCATCCGACTTCGGCTCAGGTCATGATCTCGCAGTTTGTGGGTTCGAGCCCCGTGTCGGGCTCTGTGCCGACAGCTCGGAGCCTGCAGCCTGCTCCGCATTCTGTGTCCCTCTCTCTCTCTCTGCCCCTTTCCTGCTCATGCTGTGTCTCTCTCTGTCTCAAAAAAAAATAAACATGAAAAAAAAAGAAAAACGTAAGGGCTTAATTTGAGGTGCGGAAGGATGGTGTTTATAATTTGGAGGGAAAACCCGGGTATTTTTTTACTTTAATTCATTGTGTAAATATGAAGAGGGAACTTTCCTTTGAATACTTTTCTGGTTTGGAGATTGTAGTCTTGACTCTGCATTTTCTCTTTGCTTTGCCTGTGGCAAAGAGGGAAAATGGAGAAGCCTCTCTGAACATCCTTTTTTAGGCATAGCAATTGGACGGCCGATTCCTTTTATGTGTTTAAGCAAGGAAGTGCTTAAGCCAGAACAGCTCAGTGTTTTCTTCTCCTACTAAAGTAAGTCTATCAGGAAGAAGGTGTAGGATCAAAAGACATGTTTTCCTGTCTGAGTATCCTAGAAGTATTTCTTTTCAAGAGATCACTTATTCTTTAATGGATTTTTTGATGATGTAGTTTATGGATTTATTCTCTTCTTATAGGTGGGAGCAAATGTGTTTCAAAGAGAATAATCTGTTTATTCTCCCACTGGGAAGAATCTGGATTTAAGACCTATGCTTTCAGGGGCACCTGGGTGGCTCGGTCAGTTAAGCGTCCGACTTCAGCTCAGGTCATGATCTCATGGTTCGTGGTTTTGAGTCCCATGTCAGGCTCTGTGCTGACAGCTTGGAGCCTGGAGCCTGCTTCAGATTCTGTGTCTCCCTCCTTCTCTCTCTCTCTCTCTCTCTTTCTCTCTCTCTCTCAAATAAATGAACACTTAAAAAAATATAGTCAGCTGTCTTCCTTAGCCGCTATTTCTTTTTTCACCAGTGGAACAGGTATTTATACCGAGTGCCTACGATGTACGGAGCACTGTGCTAGCTCCTGGGGATGCAGGAATGAAAAAACACGACAGGGACCTTCCTTTGAGGAACTTGCATCCCTGTAGGACACAGAGACACTCAGTAAGTGAGATGATGTAGGTAAGAGGATGGCCGCAGGACGGACGCTTGTCTGAAGAGGTGCCGTCAGAGCGAAGAAATAGGGTGAAAGTGCCCCAGGCAGTAGTGACTGCATGTTCAAAGGCCCTGCGGCAGTTGGTGACTAGAAGCAGACCGGGGTAATTGAAGCATACAAAGTGTGCAGTGGCGGCTCTTGGCCATGCGAAGGCAGGAAGGGTCTGGAAAGCTACGTAACAATTAAGCGCGGGAAGCGTTGCAGGATTTCCAGGCGGGGAACCGCCCTTGAAGAAGCTCTCCTGGGCGCCTTATGGAGACCGCTTGGGGTGGGCGGGTTGAGGCCGGGGCAGCAGTCGAAACGAGACGTGGTATTGTGCCGCGGTGGTTGTGCGGAAAGAAGAAGGAAGCGGGTTCACGGTCCGCTGCCAGAAGCTGGAGCCGCTGGTTGTTGGTTTTGTTGTTGTTTTGTTGTTTTGGTTTTAATTAGGGTTCTTCCTCATCTTTGGCAGGGCAATGGCTGTAACTGTTTAACTGGTGAGATTGGATTTGTTTTTTTCCTCCCCGTTTGTTGGTTGGTTTTGTGTGTGTGTGTGTGTGTGTGTGTGTGTGTGTGTGTGTGTGTGTGATTGGCCTGCTTGTAATCTTTGTTTAAAGTCTTTCCCTTTAACTGATTTTTCGATAGTTCCTTATATTTGTGATCTGCGACAGGTTAGAAAAACATCTTGCCCGGTGTTTTCATTTATGAAGTAGTTTGACTGGTATCTTTATGGTCGTTTGTTTAAGGCTGTGGTTCCTCCCCTTGGCGTGATATTTGTGTTTGTGGTAGAAACTCCATGAATACACGTGAAGCCGAGAGAACACTTTACATGTGATCCACTTTGAACTTACTTCACTCTGCACTACAGAGTGATAGATGTTCGAAGCCGTTTGAGAGCAAAGAATGTGTTTCAACAGAGAACAAGCTGATGGTTGACGGAGGGAAGCAGGTGGGGGACGGACGGATGGGTGAAGGGGAGAGGGAGACACTTCAGTGATGGGATGAGTCCGTCCTGGGGATGAAGGGCTCGGCACAGGGAAGACAGTCACTGGTGCTGTGATGGCGTCGAATGGTGAGGACAGCAGCCACCCTTGTGGTGAGCACGTCATAACGAACAGGGAAGTCAGACCACTGTGGGCCACACCTGCCACTAACAATGCCACACTGTGTGTTAGCCGTGCTCAAAACGTTTGTTTAGAAAGAACGGATTTCAGGGGCGCCTGGGTGGCTCAGTCGGTTAAGCGTCCGACTTCGGCTCAGGCCGTGATCTTGCAGTTTGTGAGTTTGAGCCCCGTGTCAAGCCCTGTGCTGACAGCTCAGAGCCTGGAGGCTGCTTCGGATTCTATGTGCCCCCCCCCCAAAAAAAAATAAATACTAAAAACTTTTTTACAAAAGAATGTATTTCACCACACGAACAGTAGCCATAGCTGTGTTTGTTCAGATCTCCTATTTTTTTTTTCATCATGGCTTTTGCTAATTTTACAATTTACATAATTTTACACAGTTTCTACAATTCAGCTGTCCATCATTGATTTGGTTTACCATTTGCAGGGTTCTAATTTTGTTGCATTAAGTTATGGTAGCCAGAGAATAAAACTTAGGAAGTTTTTTATATAAAGCAAGGGTACATGCTTAAGTATCTTAGGTGAGATGGCAGGCTAGCTCTGACTTGAAGTGTGGTCACCTAGAAGCCAGGAATCGGCCATGTTGCTGATGGTAGGGTCACTACACGCACATTAGAATCAGATGGAAGGAGCATCGGTTGTGGCCCGAGGTTCTAGTTCCTACTGGCTCTGGTACCTGCTTGGACTGCTTAGGCGCGGATCTCTATTGGAGGAAGTCTCCAAAATCCTTTGCAGCTGGGGAAGGGCGAGGGGAGGAGTGCGTGATTTTTGCGGACCCTCTGCTGCCCCCTTGTGGTACTCGGCCTCGGTGCAAAGCTGGAGCTTAGGCTTTTTCCAGACAAGACCGCCTCAGTGCCCGCCAGTTTGATGGACGAGGATCATCCCTTCTGTGCAGCTGAACTTTGTGCTGTTGACCACTGGTTAATTAATAAAGGGGCACAGCGCGTAGCGTAATGTATAGAGAGACGTTAAATCACCACGTTGTACACCTGAAACTAACGTAACATTGTGCATCAACTACAGGCAAATTAAAAAAAATTGGGGGAGGGGGAGCCTGGGTGGCTCAGTCGGTTAAACGTCTGACTTCGGCTCAGGTCACAATCTCACGGCTCGTGAGTTCGAGCCCCACATCGGGCTCTGTGCTGACGGCTCAGAGCCTGGAGCCCGCTTCAGATTCTGTGTCTCCCTCTCTCTCCGCCTTTCCCCTCCTCATGCTGTGTCTCTCAAAGGTAAAAAGTTTTTAACTTAAAAAAAAATGAAGAAACCCAGTGAATGTGGGCCCCAGAAGTTTAAGAAGTTATCAGGTAGTTAGAACCAAGATCACGGCCGGTGGCTGGCAAAGAAGCTGATGTTGGATACTCATTTTATAACTGTTCTTATAATAGCTGTCAGGGTGCGGGGGGGGGGGAGTGCTTAATGCATCTATTTTGAGTGTGGATACAAAGGTAGAGGAGAGCTCCACTAGCTTTTTGGAAGCAAGCCTTCATGGCAAAGGCTGCCCAGAGGATGCCCATGTAAGTGCCATCCACTTAGAATCCACCCTCGGGACGCTCTCTAGTCTGAAAAGAGTTTGCGCGCATCTAGCTGTCCATGCAAGTATTAGAAATTTATTTTGGGACATAGACTTGAACTTGATTTCTCCTCTCTGGGCCTGTGAGTTGTTGCTAATTTGGGAACATGGTGTTGTTCCCCCAGGTCATGTTCCCTAAATTAGCTTTCCTTTTACCTCAGTGAGTTACATTTATTTCTGTAGGTGTAAGTCGAGAAGAGATGGGGTAGGCTTTTTCTCACTGAAATGGGAGTGTTCCATTCCATTAGAATTACGTGGTGTTTCTAATCCTCGGGGGACTGGCAAAAAAACCTTCACTGCAGATGAGATTTTTTTATGTTATAGTAATCAGGAAACCGTCTTCTGTCATTTCTGCCTGCTTTCAGTCTGTTACCAACACTAGGCAGTCCCCAGTTGGAACACCAAAAGTATACTTGAAATTAGCTGCATCTTAGTGTTCTGTGTGGTGGTTTGGGCCCCAGTGGGTCTTCCAGAGCCCACAGATGGTTAAAAATGACCATGCTTTTGAGGAAAATCATCAGCACACATCTAACTAAAAATCTCTAACTGCTTCTGGGCCACAGAAGCGTTCAGGGGGGCGGGGGGAGGGGAAGCAGTGTAGAAACTGAAATCTTAAGCCTTCCAGGACATTTTGATGGTATATGAGACAAGGGGAAAATATATTTGAAATGTGAACCCCGCAAATCTGGGGGGACATGGTCCCTGTCTGTAAAATGCACCCATACTTTACGGTACTGTTATTCTGGGGGTTCGTATTAAAGAGACACCATTGCCTGTTAACAGCAGCGTGGCTGAAAGTCACGCAATAGCTCCAGGTCTAGATATCGCAGGGAGGGAAGCAATAACCTTTTCTTGTAGCCATCTCACACTCTCTGGCTGGGGTCCGATAAATGAGACTTGACAAAAGACAGATGAGCCAGAGAAAAAGCCCAGCGAGCTGACCAAGGTGATGAGGCGCTCGAAGGAACGGGAAGAACTTGGGTCGATACAGCATCTCGACAGAAGAACAGTAAAGTTTCTTAGTGAAGGCAAGACCAGGGCTGAAGGACGTGGGTCTTCTCTCGGGCAGCAGCACAGGCGTGCAAGGTCTGCCCTGTGGATCCTCCGGGCGGAGTCTGAGGTGCTCTCCTGGCTCCCCTCCTGCTGTTCCAGGTAGAGAGGCGGGGGCGACCTTGACAAATTCATGTGCAGCTTGTGGGCAGGCGGGGAAGGGCAGAGCGCCTTTCTTGTGTCCGCCTCCCCTCGATGGCCTTCACCTGACAGCAGACCTCTGTCAAGGTGGCCCATCTCGGGGCGGTGCATTCTGCTGTCTCCACACCCCGGGTCTGCCTTGGGTCTTCTGGCCGGCGACCGGCAGGCGGGCAGAGCGTCCTTCAAGATGTCGCCTCCCGGTTTCCTTTCACGTGACCTGCTAACCGGACCGTGATAACAGGAACGTATATTCTCAGCTTTTACGGCCACTTGGGGAACGCTTTCACCCCTGGCCACTCCTGTCCCCCTCGGTTCTGAGAGATCCCTTCTCTCCCACATACGAAACTCCCTGGATTCTGTTTTTCATGTTTTTACCTTTGCTCTCGGTTTTCCATCTCTGTCTTCTTCCACGGAGAGATTTTTTTTTTTTCCAACTGAATATGTTGTGCTGTTTTCATGTTTACCGTGAATTCATTCACAAACGGCTTTCCTTTTAAGATTCTCCGACCAGTGCTCGCTTCGGCAGCACACATACTAAGATTCTCCGACTGCCTTTCCGTGCGTGGCCCGTTCTGTTCGCGGCGTCTGTCTGAGGTCGTGAATACTCGTTTTTCTCCACATTTGGAATTCCCTACCTAGTGGGTGTTCCGTGCCCTGTTTTGTTTCAGTCTCTGGCTTTCCTGCGAGAGTTTCTTCAGATGTCTGTTACCTTTCGTTTGTCCATTCGAATTGTAAGGGAAGCACCAGAGATGCTGTTCCAGCCGCACCCTTCACTCCTCTTGTTTTCTGCGGATTTCAGTGCCAGACGGTCCGGGTCCTTTTCTCTTCTAGTGTCGGGGGTTCGGGAAGCCTTGGGTCTTCCTCTGCCGGGACGTGTTCAGCCTGGCAGCCGGCGTCGGGGGCTGTAAGGAGGCGAGGGCCCGGGGCAGGTGTGACGTCGCATCTGTGTGCACGTGCTTTCCTTAGTCCCTGTTTTCGTGCGATGCCCCTGCTCTTAACGGCGCGGGTGCCCCCCTTCCGCGGAAGGCACGTGCAGGCTCCCCAGCTGCGGGGAGAGGCGGGGGCAGCTTCCTAAATGGTCTTCTAACCAGTCCTTCTATCTGGAGTCCCACCTCCCCACCCCTCCACTCCCCCCACCCCCCCACCCCCCCGCCCCGATCCTGCAAGGCACCTGTGCCAACGAGCTTCTCACCCTCCTGGCCTCTCTTCCAGAAGTCACATTGCTTCTCTTGCTTCTCATCCTTCCTTCCCCGGGGGCTGGGGCTCTGCTTCCTTGGCTCCTCCGTCCGTTCCCAGCCGGCCACCTGCTTCCCCGCCCCCTCGGCGCTTCTCCGGCCACCCGCTTCTTCACCTACCCTCTCTGCTCTTCTCCTCGCCTTTCCTGTTCCTTCTTTTTGCAAAACCAGGAGAGCTTGAAGAGGCCCTGGAAACGAACACACAATCACTCAGACACCTATCCTGAAATGCGATTCCTCTCTCGATCGACTGGACTTCGTTTTCCGTCTCCCCTGCTAGACTGTATGGATGCTGGGGGACTGGAGCTTGGGGCTTTGAAAAAACCTGTCCGTTGCCTTTAAACCAATACACCTTAGATGTTTGCCCGTTTCTCTCCCTTTCACGAGCCCGTGTAGCTCTTGTTCTCCCCGCTTTCCTCCGGGGGCATCCGCCGGGCACAGGCCCAGGGGAGAACCTGGGATTTTCTTATAACTTCTTTAAACACACCTGTCTTTTCTTTTTCTCCTCTTACTGTTTCATTGAGGTTTCAACTTTCATTTACCTCTTTTGTATACTCACTTCACAGCCTCTTCAAACTTTATTTTCTCAAGGTCGTGGTTTGGCAAACTTCCTGTTTGTCACACCTGCCAAATTTCTCCCTCATGGTGGATTATTTCCTTGTGTGATTTATAATTTTCAATTCTCGTTCTTCCTCAGCTCAGAGCACTTCTTCCGTGGGAATCCTGTGAACTCTTGCCTGCTGAAAGGGCTCGAAGGGGTTGTTCTGTGTTAACTTCTCGTGTGTGTATTTGCATCGATTTCTTGGCTTGGGACCCACACCGCACAGGTCGTGCGAGTTCGAAGTCCGCATCATCGGGTACTAATTTCACAGGCCCACTTTTTGTCGTCTTAGAGGGATTCTTGTTTAGTTCAAGGGTCTTAGTTCAGTCTTAGTTCCATTTGCCTGCCTGGATCTGGCCTCAGGCCGTGTCGTCTGCCCACGCTTGGGTCTGGAAACCCCAGCCCCTGGCCGTTAGGGTCCAAGGCTGGTATCCCTCTGGGCTGCTGTGCTGGCTCGTATCTTCCCTACCCACATGAGCATGGGTGTAGCCCCCGTCCTCTGCCTGTAGGGAAAGGCTGTCAGGTGGAGACACAGGCTGTGTCGTGGAAGGCCCTGGCGGAGGCTCAGGAATGTGAACATCGTCCAGGCGGCTGTAGGAGCCCCCAGAGGCCTCCAGCGTCCGGTGAGGAGATCGCCCTGCACGCCACAGAGGCCCATCTGACGGCAGCATGGCAGTGGCTGCCGTGGAGTTAGACTGCAGGCAGAAACCAAAGTGGAAGCAAACAGAGGTAAGGAGAGGGGAGCCTTTCCCCGGCTTCTTGGGGCAGATGCGATCACCGCGCACCTCAGCTGGACGTGAGAGCCGTGCAACTTGGAGACCCTGATTATTTCCCCGCGTGCCTTGAGTGCTGCTACAGGGGTCTGTGTCCAAGGACCATGGATTATCCAGATGAATATTAAATATTCCTGCTGGGGTCACCTGGGTGGTTCCTGTCGGTTAAGCGTCTGACTTCAGCTCATGTCGTGATCTCACAGTTCGTGAGTTCGAGCCCCGCGTCGGGCTCTGTGCTATCAGCACAGACCCCGCTTTGGATCCTCTTCCCCCCCGACCCCTCTCTGCCCCTTCCCCACTCGTGTGCTTTCTGTCTCCCTGTCTGTCTGTCTGTCTCTCTCTCTCAAAAATAATTAATAAATAAATAAATAAATAAATAAATAAAGTCAGTAAGTAAGTAAGTAAGTATAGTAGTCCTGCTGGTTTCAGACTTAGGCAGCTTATCAGTTGGGTGGAACTGATCATCTTCAGAGTTTGGTAATTGGGTTCTGACAATGAAACCCCAGGGGGAAACTGCAGTGATTAGCTGTCATTGGAGACCTGCATGGTTTTCCTTCCTGAAATGACAATAGGGCAGGGTTTCAGACAGTCAGTAGGTAGCTTGATGGACGGGTATTGAAAGCCTGGATGACAGAACAGTGGTAATTCTGATGGTTTGTCATTGTTTTCTCTCTGGAATGATGGGAAATCTCTGAGACCAGAACTTCTTTATGCACTTAGGTTCGGATCTGAGCTTTATCTTTGTTGATGGTTCTGCTCATATCCTGGGACCGTTCTGTTTTGGAAATAGGAGGACTCGGGAACCTAGTTATACACAGGAGGCAAAGAATCCACTTACTTGGAGAAATCTGCAAGCCCGCTTCTGATTTTGAAAGAAAGCTAATGTAGGAAGCATGTATTTTTAATTTTACAGTGTAGCCTCCATGTTTAAAAGCAATATGCTTGAAGGAAAAACAACCCTTCTCTAAACAGAAGTAATATGTATTTATCAGAGAAATTAGAAGAGGGTGAAAAAAAATTAAGCAGAAACTTAGTTTACAATTTCAACATCCAAAGGTAACAGAAGCTGACATATGCCTTCTAGACTTCTTTTTTTTTAATGTTTATTGTTGAGAGAGAGAGAGAGAGAGAGAGAGAGAGAGAAAGTAAAGTGTGAGCAGGGAAGGTGCAGAGAGAGAGAGAGGGAGACAAGAATCAGAGGCAGGCTCCAGGTTCTGAGCTGTCAGCACAGAGCCCGACATGGGGCTCGAACTCACAAACCGCCAGATCATGACCTGAGCCAAAGTCGGTCACTTAACCGACTGAGCCAGCCATGTGCCCCTCGACTTCCTTTCTGTGGATAGTTGTGATACATGTATGGTCACAAAAATGGCTTCATTGTCTTTTGTAACCTGTTTGACAAATCTGCGTGTGTGTATCACTACAGCTATAGAAACATCGTCCGGTCTTTAGTGGAGGCTTAATTACTATTCTGTTGTATGATGCTATATTTAGTTCTCCCTGTGGAACTCTTAGGTGGTTTTTAATTTTTGCCACAGTAAGTGATTCTTTGAATTTTCTGGCTGCTGAATGTTTCTGTTCGGCCCTGGAATTACTCACATGAGCTCCTCTTGCTGGCGGTGGGGCTCCCCTGGAAATGGAGGACACGCGTGTATTTCATACCATCAGAGAACAGCCACAACCGTGGAACAGCGTATCCAGTTGATTTGGCCCATTTCTTGTCATGATGTCACTGCCCTGCTCTTGTCAGCCAAGAGTCATCTCCTTCCCTCTGGAGCACTGGGGACTGCGACACCAGAATGGGTCCCTTTGGGAGGGGCCGTTTAAAGGGAGGCTGTCGGTGGGTTGTTCTAGGGCAACTGCTGAGAAAGAACTCGTTTCCGATCTGGTGAAATCTAAGTATCGGACTTCCTGAAATAGACAAAGTGTGGAGGAGAGGGAAGGGTGTCCCCACCTGAGGCTCTCCTAGCAGCCTAACTGGGCCACAGGCCCTTTCTTCTCATCTCTAAGCAAAATCAGGCAGCGTGCCCTTAGTTCAAGGAGCCTAAGGGGAGATTTTGTTTGCCAGTCAGAGTTTGACACTGGAGTTTTGAACCGTGTGCATAACAGCAATCTACAATAAAGGACGGTTTGAAGGTTAAGGCATCCAGAGCGATGTAAAATTTCTTCTGTTCTAGACTGAAGTAAACATGTAGGTCCTTCAGCAGAAGTGATACAGTTGTTACCCTAACCATTTTTTTCCTTTTGACAAGTACAGTTGTAAGAATTTTGCCTCTGTAGGTTAGCTCTTTATGTGTTAAATAGCAAAAAAAAAAAAAAAAACCACAACAACAACAAAAAACCAAACTATAGCTGATTAGATTGGAGAAAAGCATTCAGGAGTTCTCCACACTGAGTGAGAGAATTGGACACCTGTCTCTTGAGTATTGCAGAGGGCCTGCCTGCGCTGCTCTAAAAGGTCCATTGGGGGGGTGGGAGGGAGGGGAGGCTGGGTGATGGGTATTGAGGAGGGCACCTTTTGGGATGAGCACTGGGTGTATGGAAACCAATTTGACAATAAATTTCATATATTGAAAAAAAAATAAAAATAAATAAATAAATAAAAGGTCCGTTAGGTTACTGTTGCCTTTTATGGAAAGTTCTAGGGACGTAAAGACCTTTATCTGGACTTGTAGTGTTTACAAAAAGGCAGTTCATGTGTTTCAAGAATATAATGTTGATTCTTAATTAGTGTTGCTCTTTGACAAGGCACCCACAGGTAGGTTCGTGTCAAAAGTCTGAGCTATTACACACTCCCTAAATTGTGGTCTCGCACAAAGTTGATTATTTGAGCTAGTAGAGCAAAGTCCGTATAGAGCCCGTGTTACTTTTGCTTTTGCTTTTAAACATTTGATGCAGGAAGCAGAAAGAATTTAGCTCGCTATATGCTTATAAGATTAATCATGCATGCACTGCTTGCTACTGTGATTTGCCATCATTAGCATTCAGAAACATCTGGAACTTTGCTGTACTTTCTTCGCTGACAGGGCAGCTATGTTCGTTCAATCTTGGGCCCACCATGCCTTAAAAAAATTATAAAAATTCAATTCAGGGGTACCTGGGTGGCTCAGTCGGTTGAGTGTCTGACTTTGGCTCAGGTCACGATCTCACGGTTCGTGGGTTCAAGCCCTGCGTCGGGCTCTGTGCTGATAACTCAGAACCTGGAACCTGCTTCGGATTCTGTGTCTCCTTCTCTCTCTGCCCCTCCCCTGCTTGCACTCTGCCCCTCTCTCTCTCTCTCTCTCTCTCTCTCTCTCTCTCTCTCTCTCTCAAAAGTAAATAGACATTAAAATTTTTTTTAATTCAGTTCTTACTTTCATGACACTTTTAATAAGTTCCTTGAAACTTTAAAGGTTAACTGACGTTCAGTAAATAATTTTTTTACATTTTTATGTATTGCTTTATGTTATCCAAAGCACAGTCATGCACACATTCCTGAAACTAATGCAACAAGCAGATGGAATAAATCATTCCTCTGCAGGAAACTGAGGCCTTGGGATTGGAGGAAAGTACAGAGTAATTATTAGAGCTCAGATTTTCAGGGGCACCTGGGCGGCTCAGATGGTTAAACGTCTGACTTCGTCTCAGGTCATGATCTCTCAGTTTGTGAGTTCGAGACTCACGTCTGGCTCTATGCTGACAGCTTGGAGCCTGGAGCCTGCTTCGGATTCTGTGTCTCCCCCTCTCTCTGCCCCTCCCCCGCTCGTTCTCTGTCTTCCTCTCTCTCAAAAAAATGAAAAAAACATTAAAAAATTAAAAAGAACTTAGATTTTCTGAGCAATTGTTGTGCACTGCGTTATGCAATGTGTTTTAATTTCTTGAAAACTTGTGTTCATTGTTTAAGTCATATCGTAGCTTTTTGTGAACACAACGATGTCTTATTTCTCGACAATACCAGACAATAAGATAATATAGTAGATTCTTTTTGAGCAGAGATAAACCACATACTCATAAATGACTTAGTTCTTTTGTTTGCTTAATGTTTTGTTTTCATTACCAGGCTAATTGCTTTAACATATTTGTCTGGTTGTAGAGAGCTGGCCTTGATAATGAACTACAAATAGTTTATAGTGTGTTGTGGCACATTATCTGATGGCTTTTATAATTTTAAAGCCTAAAATATCTACTGTAAGAATGGGAGCCGGATTGTGTTAGCAGATTTCTTTTTCCTTTAGTCTGGGTCTGAGAGAAACCTGCTGGGTATAGGATCCGTGATGAGTAGGAGGGGTTGTTCCTGCCCTCAGTCCTGTAGGACTCCATGATTTTGGTTTATAGACTCTTAAGCCTACCCCTCACACTTGTTCACCTCTGTGAGGTCGTCGAGTACCTGCAGCGGGGGGCCCGGGACGCATGTTGGGTTCGGTCTCGCTGCAGACTAGCTCTGCTCTTCTGCAGGAGAGTTTAGACGCACCACCGCCCCCTGGACTCTGGTTTACTTCCGTCCGAAAATTGCCCATGAACGAGCGTCCCGGCACCTCTTCCCTCTCTCATCTTCCAGTATTTCGGGATATACCGAGTTTATGTCCAGATTTTATTCTCTTTTTACTTTGGAATTCTGAGTACCCAATCTAATACGTTGAGCTCTGCATTATTTCTGAACATTCTCCCAGGAATGGATTCGGGGCGACTTTTCTGGACGGGGGTAGTAGTTGTTTTCGGAGCTCAGCCCAACGTGCAGTCTTCTGGGTCTAGATGGGAAAACACTTCTCAGAAACGCTGTACCCTATCCTATCCTGTCCTATCCTGTCCTGTCCTGTGCTGTCCTATCCTAAAGTGCGCATGTGGGGTGTCTGGGTGGCTCAGTCGGTTACGCATGGGCTCAGCGTTGGCTCAGGTCATGATCTCACGGCTTGTGGGCTTGAGCCCCGCACTAGGCTCTGTGTGGACAGCTCGGAGCCTGGAGTCTGCTTCGGATTCTGTGTCTCCCTCTCTCTCTGCCCCGCCCCCACTCACACTCCGTCTCTCTCTCAAAAATAAACATTAAAAAAAAAAAAAAGTGAGCGTGTGAGGCCAGCCACTTTGTCTCCCACGGCTGGACCCTGGGGTGTCTGAGTAAGTCCTCACCTTTGAGCAGTGACCTTTGAGGTATTGAGTATGCCCGGCAGTTGCTTCCATGGAAATGTTCTTTTCCCCTTTTACGTGATCTTAAAATCGTCTGCAAGAAAATAGCATCTAGGCCTTTATTTTCAAGTTTCAAAGCTTGCTCGAAAAACAAAGGTTTCTTTTCTGAGGAAATTTGGAAGGCTGTTTGAACTCGTGTGTCAGAATGATTGGGCTTTAAAAATGCCATTTGGAGGTGGCAGCTTCAGTCCCTATTTATGAAATGTCACCGGGGGCCCAGTCGGGTGTCAGAAAGCAAGCAGGACATTACCAGAAGAACAAGACGTATTTCTTGGCGTAATCAGTAGCTTTCATTCCTTTTCCCCCTTGAGGTCCTCAGAGCAGGAGCAGCCCCAGGGAAGGTGGGCAAGGTTGTCGTTAATCCTATTTTCCAGAGGAAACTGAGGCTCGGCGAGGGTTCAGGACTTTGTCAGGAAGGGATGTAGCCAGGCAGGGGCCCGACTCCCAGCTTCCCGACTCACATAGGCGGCCGTCTTTGTGGGCACACGAGCCGGTTACATCACGTGGTCGCAGGTATCGGCGCGGTCGGGATTCAGGGATGGGGATGGGATTGGGAAGGACCTGAAGGACCAAGGGAAGAAGACCTTGGACTTATTGGAGCTGAGTCGATGGCCGGGTGTGCACGCTGGGGGTGAGCGCCGGGACGGCCTTGGGGAGGGGACAGCGCTATTGTCCTCTCACCAGGGGAGCCGTCGCTGCGTCTTGCTGCGTCTTGAGAGTTCCTGTGGCTGTCAAACTGCTGATGGGACTCACTTTTGTGACATCCGTGTTCCTCCATCTGCGAGCATGTCTGACGGCCTCTATTGTCTCCTACCTTTGGCTGTTTTCCTGTTTTAAAGGTTATTAAGCCTTAGGAGGAGATTATCAGACAATTTCCTCATCAGAAAGAAGTGAAATCACGAGTTGGCATGGTCTGGTCTCCGTGGTCCCCCGCGGGTTCCCCTCTGGCCGACTTCCCACCTCCGGCAGGGGAAATGAGGAAGCCACATGAAAAGCCCTTTCATTCCCTTGGGCCTGAACGTTCCACCAGGATTTCTTCTCTAGAGTTCTTGTAGCCACTCCCATGTGCAGAAGGCCCCCTTGCCTGTTACTGTAACTCTGCCGGGGAGTATCTGGCGAGTTCCCCTTTCCTGTAGGACCTTCCGGCAGGACTCCCATGTGGCTTGTGTCTTCTCGTCGCCGGGCAGGACTGGCGACGACCGACGCTCTTCTCTAGTGCTTTTCAAATGGCCAGAGGTCCACTTTGGTTTCATGTTTCCCTCTGAAGAATGCCCACCGCATCCTCCTTGGCCATCCAAACGGTTTTCAAGCAGTTTGCAGCGTCAGTGGCAATGTCCGTAGGTCTTACTTTCCACGACCCCATCTACATGCCGATAGATGTCAGGGGCATGCCCTGAGGTACTGAGCAGAGGTCAAGTGAGCACCTCCCAGCCCTTGCACGGTGAGTATGTGGATGTTCAAGATGGCAGCCCTCCCGCCCTCACTCGTGGTCTCGTGGGTGAAGTGCAGACAGACACTTGCCACAGGCCGGTGGAAGAGCAACGTGGATGCCCAGAAGAGAGAACACCCAATGTTTTTGCAAGGTCTGGAATATCTTGAGCTGTGCTGCCATTTGATTGGTTGTTATGGGGGTGGAGAAACTGGGAGTGGATGGCTGTCCACCTTGATTCCAGACTCTGATTCAGGGTACAGTAGAGACGAGTTTGGACTTTGGAATTGAAGACCTGAATTTGGGTCTTGTTTGTGCCGTTAGCAATGTGCTCCTTGGGGGGTTGACCGGGATCGCTGGGGAAGAAAAGTGGTGGGGAGCAAGCCTCAGTGAAGTCAATTCGAGGAATCGTGGTAACCCGGTTTTGGTCCCGGACGATTTCCTGGAGCCTCTAACTCATGCACAGTCCCAACTGCCAACGCGTACTGCTGGCCCTCGGAGAGGACGTGCACTTCCTAGACCTCATTTGGATGATTTCTAAAGCGCAGAGCATTTTGTCAGATTATGATTCTACGAAGCATACTCGGGAAACACGGTCATGACTCATTTCTAGCCATTAAACCTATTAATCTGTGCACGTTTTTTTGGTTTTGTTTTTGTTGTTGTTGTTGTTGTTGTTTTGTAGTTAGCACCACATTCACCTTTTGAGAAACAAAAGTTAGGCAGCTCTTGGACAGGGTGTTTCCATGGTGAGGGAAAGTAGACATTAGCTATTGGATAGGATAGAAAATTTGAGAAAGAGAAAAAAAGGATATGGGATCTCCAGACCCCTTTTAGTGCTGCAATTACATACGACTTTTCAAGGGGATACTTGACTGTTGGTTTCACAGATGAAGGCGCTGTTGACTCAAATTATGCTTGGTCTTCCGCCGACCGCCGTTATTTCGCTAACCACGATCGCTTGTTCCAGAACGCGGTCTTTACTTCTCACGTGTTGTTTTGGGTTTTAAGTGGTCGTTACAACACTGATACATGCTGATTGAAGAAAACCAGCTGAGAGAAGAGTAGAAAATGACCCCACATTTGGAAAACGGGATTCTTTGGTGTTTTTTTGCGTGTAGGACTCTGCAGTTGTTGGACCAGATGCTCTCGAAGCTCAGCATTTCTGTGATTCTCTTGTGTCTCTGTGACGTTGCAGTGGTTTATGTACGTTTGAAGACATTTCTCCACCAGATAGTTTGGTAGATTCGGCCACTTTGCCGCGTTATTTCAGATCATCTCAGAAAGTAGGTAGTAAGCACAGAGGGAATCCCCAACCTATACCGAGGCATGTCCGGAGCACCGTTGGATGCTGGCTTAGAAAACATTCTTCGGTATCTGTCCGGGTCTAATCTAATGCTCCTTCAGGAACGATGGGCCAGGGGGAGACCCTGGACCAGGCCCTGCGGCCAGCTGCGCCCTCCCCGGCAGGTGGTTCTCCGGGTGCAGCCAGTTGCAACTTCCCCGTCAGGTGGTTCTCCAAGTGCGCGGGGCACCTTCCCCGGTAGCTTGTTCTCAGGGTGCACGCTCTGCCTTCCCCGGTAGCCAGTTCTCGGGGCGTGCGCCGTGCCTTCCCCCGGTGGCCGGTTCTTGGGGCATGCCCCCGGGGACTGACGTGCGGCCCCCTCCTGACTGTGTCTCTTGCCTCCGCAGAAGGAAGACCCCCGGTGCACCATGAGGTGAGCGCGCTCGGGCGCCCAGAGCCCCGGAGAGCTGCGTGCGGGCTGCGGGAGCGGCTCCGCGCGTCTGGCCTCGCACGTCCCCGGCATGAGGCCGGGCAGCATGGGCGCGCCGCCGCGGGACCGCTGACCCCCGCCCGCCGGGACCATGAAGGAGGTGGCGCACTGGTCCCCCAGGAAGGTGGCAGACTGGCTGCTGGAGCACGCCATGCCCGAGTACTGTGAGCCCCTGGAACACTTCACGGGCCGGGACCTGATCGGCCTGACCCGGGAGGACTTCACGCGGCCGCCCCTGTGCCGCGTGTCGGCCGACAGCGGGCAGCGGCTCCTGGACATGATCGAGACCCTGAAGGTGGAGCAGCACATGGAGGCGCACAAGAACGGCCACGCCAACGGGCACCTGGGCGCAGGCGCGGCCGGCCCCGGCCTCCAGGCCACGCCCAACGGGGTGCCTAACGGCTACCGGAAGGAGATGATCAAGATCCCCATGCCCGAGCCCGAGCGCTCCCAGTACCCCATGGAGTGGGGCAAGACCTGCCTGGCCTTCCTGTACGCGCTCTCCTGCTTCGTCCTCACCACGGTGATGATCTCGGTCGTCCACGAGCGAGTGCCTCCCAAGGAGGTGCAGCCCCCGCTACCGGACACGTTTTTTGACCATTTTAACCGTGTGCAGTGGGCCTTTTCTATCTGTGAGATTAACGGCATGATCCTCGTAGGACTCTGGTTAATTCAGTGGCTGCTCTTAAAATACAAGTAAGTGGGAAGCGAAAGCTCTGGGCCGCGGCGATTGGAGTGGGTGGGGGAGCGGTCCGGGGGGCAGGCGTCTGGTGCGGGTTGTTGGGCAGTGACGCTCAGCAGGAGAAAACCCTCGGACCTCTCCGGAGAGCACAGGCTCCTGCATCACGGAGAAGCCACCCAGCGTTGGTGCCATTAGCCCCCCAAATAAATCGTTGACTGGCCCGTGTGCCGTGACGGCTGCGTGGCTTTTCCCACGCAGGGTCAGACACGCAGACCCTCAGCGGTAGGGATTTAAGGACGTCTCGCACCCAGAACGCAGGACAGCCGTTCCAGGACAGCTTGGGCTGTCGGGAGGACGGCACCCTCGGGAAATGACTGTGCGTGAACCCGCACGGCTTTCCGCCGTCCAGAATGCACAGCACTTACAGTCACGTGGGGCTGTTCCACCGAGGCTTCTCAGGAGCTGGCACAGGCACCTCCTTTTGGTTGCCGCTGGGTGCCAGGTGGCTTTCGTGTCCTAGGCTGTGCACTCAGTACGGACCCCTCGGGCGAGCTGGTTCCCCGGGCCCACAAAACCCACCTTGCCCCCATCGTCGGCGTCTGGCTTTTCCATTAGTGGAACGTTTTCGTGTTGCATGCGTGGGAGCTGGGAACCGATTTGCGACTGTGTCCAGCGGACTGCGTTTCATGACCCGCAGTGTGGTTGAGTTCAGTTAAGGAGATCATCTGAAACCAAGACAACCAAGTGCAGACTGAGAGCCTGTGCTGAACTTTTACCCAAGAAATGATGAGTTTTTTTCCTGGTATGTTTTCTTATTAATTCTTATATAAAGATAGCATTTCTTATAAATTCTGTATCTGCCCGTGGAAGCGAACGCAGTTCCCCACCGCGTGCCGGGAAAGAAGGGCCTTTACCCCTTTATAAAGGAAGTTGTTTAAGTGGCCGGTGCCGACTTTGGGGTTGGCCTGGCACTTCCACAGTAAACTGGGTTTGAAATACAAACCGTGGTCTGGGCTGCATTTGATCTGGCGGAAGACTTTCGTTAGCTTCATTGTAACAGCCTGAGTGAGCAGGAGAGGCTCTAGAAGTGTGAGGTGCTGAGAATTTCCTTAATGCGTTTTTTTTCAGCTGCCAGACTTCACATCTGCTTTTGACGTAAAAGCCCGTGAGAAGAAAATGCCAGTAGGATTTCTGGGTTTTGTCTGATCTTTGTTATTTTGTTTACCCTGAGTTTGTTTTCTGGTTTTTCGTAAAAATTCGCACATGCAAGTAAATGATTTACTGCCCCAGAATCAAACCCTGCAGATCAGTCAATACCGTGTACAAGTTCGAATCTTTCACTTTTATTTAACTAATTTTTAATTAGTCAATTAATCTTTTTTACGACCGTGCCTTTTCGATACTGTGCTCTTGTTCTGGGACGTGTCCCAACCATAGGGCTCATTTCTGCAAAGTGTGTTGCTATTTACATTCCTCTGGGCCGGGACTTGTCACACCTGTTTTTCTTGAAGCTTTCTGATTCTATGTTTTCCTGGTACTTCCTGCCACTGCTCCGGTCCCTTGTGTGTTTAACTTTCTCAGCAGCTGCCGATCTGTGGGTGCCGGCCCCCCACCGAGCCCCCACTGAGCCCCCACATGCTGGGTGTTGTGGGGGAGTCTCTAAGTCTCCAGAGCTTTGTTTTCCTCACGGATAAATTAAGGGGCCTCCTAGTCTAGAGAGTTTCTGTTATCCTGCAACTGTGTTTCATTCGTTTCTAACATTGTTCCTTTTTTTTTTTTTTAAAGTCTGTTTATTTTCGAGAGGGAGAGCACGTGGGGAGGGAACGGAGAGAGACAGAGAGACAACCGCAAGGAGGCTGGCCCCACTTAGTGCAGAGCCCGGCGCCGGGCTTGAGCTCATCAACTGCCGGATCGCGATCTGAGCCAAAGTTGGACGCTTCACCGACTGACCCCCCCCCCCCCCCACTGGGCACCCCTGTTTCTAACATTATTGAATGGGCCAGTTATGTTTAAACACTGTTCGCCGCAGAGCATTTTTTGTCCGGAACACATCCAAGTAAAGATTCTCTGACGTTTCTCTCAAGATTCCATGTGGGCAGCTGAGGGAGGCCGGCTGTTGTCGTGACAGTCCAGCCCCTGTCCTGCTCTCCGTGTCCTTCCTCGGGAGGCCTCTCCTGAGCGTGTGTGGCACAGCGGGTGCGTAAGAGGCAGGAAGAGCGATGGAGCGGGTGGGAATGAACCGGCTCCCTTCCCCTGGCCCGCAGGAGGAAGAGGAAAATGTTCTGTAGAGTCCGGGAGACCCCTTGTTTCCGGTGTGTGGTTTTTGTGGGGCAGCGGTTTTATGTATCCAGTGTGTTAGGGAAGCGGATCCTTCTGGTTCTGGAACGTTCTGTGTAACAGAGCTAACTTGTCACTGTGTTTGTGCTCGACTCTCCTGATTCTTGCCCGCCGTCCCCAGTGTGCAAGGGGTTTGCCGCCTAAGAGCACATTTTACACAGCTCCCAGGAGCGAGGCCCGTTCAGCCAGTCATTCCCACAGGGCGTTTGATTTTCAGAGTGTCGAAGCCCTTCCGGGCACCTGGGGGGCTCAGTCATTGGGCATCCGACTTTGGCTCAGGTCATGAACTCACAATTTGTGGGTTCGAGCCCCACATCGGGCTCTGTGCTGACAGCTCGGAGCCTGGAGTCTGCTTCGGATTCTGTGTCTCTCCATCTCTCGGCCCCTCCCCTGCTCATGCTCTATCTATCTATCAAAAACAAATAAACATTAAAAAAAAAAAGGTACTTAAAAAGAAGTAAAAGTAATTAGGACACATGAGAGCTGGTCTCAACAGGGTGCTCTCTTTGTAAAAATGCATCAAGCTATAGTTATAACTTGAGCACTTTGCTTTATCTATTTATGCTATACTTCAACAAAAAAGTTTACATTTAGAAACCAAAATACTGGGGTGCCTGGGTGGCTCAGTTGGTTAAGCATTGACTTCAGCTCAGGTCATGAACTCACAGTTCGTGGGTTCGAGCCCCGCTTCGGGCTCTGTGCTGACAGCTCAGAGCCTGGAGCCTGCTTTGGAATTTGTGGTTCCCTTTCTCTCTGCCCTCCCCCACTCGCGGTCTCTCTTTCTCTCAGCCTGTTCCTTCCTGCTTCTGTATCTTCCACTCCTCAGGGAAGGATCAGAGGCTGAAGCCATGGAGGATGATTGATTCACTGAGAGGTAACATCACTAAAATTTGGGCCACACCCCGTGATCACAAGCCCATCGGCGGGACGCGTGAGGTGCAAACCTTGACACGATATTGACACTGAGATGCGTGCTGCCCTTCTGTCGCCTGTGGGTGTCCTTTACAGTTAAACAGAAGTTGTAGTTTTTTACTTAAAATATTTTTTTGCCTCCTTAACACGTCCCCCTCAGGTTTGTATGTACGTGTGTTTGTATATACGTATATTCACGTGGGATTTCTGTGACATCGCTAAGTGGAAGATAATAGTGCCCGTCCTTCGAAACTTTTTCTCCTTTTTTTTTTCTTTGCTTATTTACTTATTTATTTATTTATTAATTTACATCCAAGTTAGTTAGCATACAGTGTAACAGTGATTTCAGGAGTAGATTCCTTAGTGCCCCTTACCTGTTTAGCCCATCCCCCTTCCCACAACCCCTCCTGTAACCCTCAGTTTGTTCTCCATATTTAAGAGTCTCTATTGTTTTGTCCCCCTCCCTGTTTTTATATTATTTTTGCTTCCCTTCCCTTGTGTTCATCTGTTTAGTATCTTAAATTCTTCATATGAGTGAAGTCATATGATATTTGTCTTTCTCTGACTAATTTCACTTGGCATAATACCCTCCAGTTCCATCCACGCAGTTGCAAATGGCAAGATTTCATTCTTTTTGATTGCCGAGTAATACTCCGTGTGTGTGTGTGTGTGTGTGTGTGTGTGTGTGTGTGTGTGTGTATACACATACATACATACATACCACATTTTCTGTATCCATTCATCCGTTGATGGACATTTGGGCTCATTCCATACTTTGCCTTTTGTCAATAGTGCTGCTATAAACATGGGGCGCTTGTGTCCCTTCAAAACAGCACACCTGTGTCCCTTGGATAAATGCCTAGTAGTGCAATTGCTGGGTTGTAGGGTAGCTCTATTTTCAATTTTTTGAGGAACCTCCACACTGTTTTCCAGAGTGGCTGCACCAGCTTGCACTCCCACTAGCAGTGCAAAAGGGTTCCTCTTTCTCCACATCCTGGCCAACGTCCGTTGTTGCCTGAGTTGTTAATCTTAGCTATTCTGACAGGTTTGGGGCGGTATCTCATTGTGGTTTTGATTTGTATTTCCCTGACGATGAGTGATGTTGAGCATTTTTTCACGTGCCGGTTGGCCACCTGGATATCTTCTTTGGAAAAGTGTCTACTCATGTCTTTTGCCCATGTCTTCACTGGATTATTTGTTTTTAGGGTGTTGAGTTTGGTAAGTTCTTTATAGATTTTTGGATACTATAACCGTTTATCTGATCTTTCATTTGCAAATATCTTCTCCCATTCCATCGGTTGCCTTTTGGTTTTACTGATGGTTTCCTTTGCCGTGCAGAAGCTTTTTATTTTGATGAGGTCCCAATAGTTGATTTTTGCTTTTGTTTCCCTTGCCTACGGAGACCTGTTGAGTAAGAAGTTGCTGGGGCCAAGATCAAAGAGGTTTTTGCCTGCTTTCTCCTTAAGGATGTTGATGGCTTCCTGTCTTACACTGAGGTCTTTCATCCATTTTATTTTTGTGTCTGGTGTAAGAAAGTGGTCCAGGTTCACTCTTCCACATGTCACTGTCCAGTTTTCCCAGCACCACTTGCTGACGAGACGGTCTTTATTCCATTGGATATTCTTTCCTGCTTTGTCAAAGGTTAGTTGGCCATACGTTTGTGGGTCCATTGCTGGGTTCTCTATTCCGTTCCATTGATCTGAGTGTCTTGTTTTTGTGCCGTGGAACTTTTTCGTCTTTAAAATCGTGCATAATGTCGTCTCCCATTTAGAATTGGACTTTGAAGCCATTGACTAGGAAAAACTCCCTGGAAATCTCTGCATTTGTGTCAGACTTGCCTGCAACAGGTATCCCTTGTTTTAAGAAAGCAGGACAGAGAACACGTCACCCCTGACAGATGCGGTAAGGGCTCCTCACGCGTGGCTGAATCCCAGCTAACACGGTGGTGCCCGTGTGTGATACGTGTAGCTGAGCCCCCGGGACCTTGCGAGCCCCTGACAGAGCAGAAGGTCAAGGAGCAGGATGGTAGACTGTCCCAGTCAGTCAAGGGTCTCCCAACCCCTAGAGAAATTCTTGTGGCTTAGAGCGGCATCCTCAGGTGCCACAAACTCAACTTGTCCCAAGCCAAGTCACCATCTTTTTCTTCCAGTCCTCCGCGTGCATGGGCAGTGGCATTGTCTAGAAGCCGACGGCATGTCGTGGGTTTGCCTAGAAACCTGTAGCGTGTCGACTTGCGTCACACAGACAGCCACTGCATTCTGGCGAGTCTGACTTCAGGTTCTGTCGTCTTTCTGTTGCTGCCTAGTGATGTGTGGTGGGTCCTCAGAGGGAGGCCTAGTTCCTCAGCATGCAGTTCGGGGTCCTTCGGGGTCTGGCCCCAGTCTGTCCTTGCTTATCTCTGACTACCCTGCTCCAGTTTCCTGGGAACGCTCCATGCCCCCGTCCCAGTGCTTTCTCCTCGTTGCGGGTGGTCTCCCTCGCTGCCGGGTTTTAAGTCCCTGAGGGAGAGGCCTCGGTTCCACTTGTCACTCATCTTTAGGCCCCGCTGCCGGGTACGGAGAGTGACACACAGAAAGTGCTCGTTTAAAGTTCATTTGTTCCTTCAGCTTGTCTTTACTGAGCAGCCTGTTAGGTGCCAGGCACTGTCACAGACCCTGAGGCTGCAGCAGAGGCCCCGGTGTCCTCGCAGAGCTTGTATTGTGGCCAGCGGGAAGCAGGCAGTGAGCAAATGAATATGTGATTCCAGGTAGCGTTGAGGGAAATGGAGGAAAATAAAGAAAGCACTGTAACGGGTTAGCAAGGGGATGACGATTTAGATACGGTGATTAGAAAAGTCAGTTTAGGGGCTCCTGGGGGCTCAGTCGGTTGAGCGTCCGACTTCGGCCCAGGTCACGATCTCGCGGTTCGGGAGTTCGAGCCCCGCGTCGGGCTCTGTGCTGACAGCTCAGAGCCTGGAGCCTGCTTGGGATTCTGTGTCTCCCTCTCTCTCTGCCCCTCCCCTGCTCACGCTCACTCACTCTCTCTGTCTCTCTAAAATAAATAAAATAGTGAAAAAAAGAAAAGTCAGTTGAGCAGACACCTGAACCCAAGTGAGGGGAGCACCCTGCGGTGTTGGGGGCAGGAGCCGTGCACACAGGAGACGCAACAGGTGCAGCGGCCCCCCAGGCTCACTGGAGCAGCAGCTCAGGGCGCGTGCGGCCCACTGAGCTGAGAGGAAGCCGCGACTCAGACGGTCAGTAGGTTGTGGACGGCGGGGGAGCGGGGACGTTGTGGGCCACGGATAAACAGGATGCTGTTCTGAGTGTGGTGACAGGTCATCAGAGGAGAATGACACGAACGGGTCACGTCATAAAGGAGTCGCTCCGAGGGGCGCCTGGGTGGCACAGTCGGTTAAGCGTCCGACTTCAGCCAGGTCACAATCTCACGGTCCGTGAGTTCAAGCCCCGCGTCGGGCTCTGGGCTGATGGCTCGGAGCCTGGAGCCTGTTTCCGATTCTGTGTCTCCCTCTCTCTCTGCCCCTCCCCCGTTCATGCTCTGTCTCTCTCTGTCCCAAAAATAAATAAACGTTGAAAAAAAAATTAAAAAAAAAAAAAAAAGGAGTCGCTCCGGCCACAGCATAGAGTGGACGCGGGGCCGGTCGGGATGCATCGCAGCAGCCAGATGGACCGTCACCGTGACTTAGACTCACGTGACATTTGAGTAAACCTTGTTGCTCTAGAAGCCACGGCTGCGAGTACACGTGGGCTCCCGTATGTTTTATAGCCACAACGCTGGCTTCGGCTGCAGAATTTCTCATACAAGGCTTTCAGGTCTGTCTGTGAACTGCTGAATTTTATATAGCATTTAATGAGGAGCTGGAATTCACTGACGAGCTAAGGAGCTCTCACCACCTTGCTTGAACATACCCAATCACACGTTCATCCCGACAGGCGTTTTCTCCTGTGGCTTCTTTTGGACCAGATACTTGTCTAAAAGGTGCAGTGCAAGCCCGTTGGGGCTGGGGGTGGGGATTGTGTAAGAACGAATTAAGTATCGCAGGATATGTTACTGGCCCCACTGCCGGAGAGAAGGTTTGAAGAGAAAAAGGAGCCACCGGAGAGTTGGGTCCTGGAGCGCAGTCGCAAGAGCTCAGTGCTCGAGACAGCCTGGGCCTGCCATAGAACATTCTGGCATAAAGAGTTAGAAGGTTAGAAGGAGTCACAGGGGGAGACTGCCGCCACTGAGTCTGTCCCTTGACGGTTGGGGCCAAGACGAAAGGCAAGGAGGGAGAGGGTGCCGGCAGAGCCCGCTCAGGACCATCTCTGGGGCCTCGCTGACCTACGGGAAGAGGCAGGTGCAGTTTTCCCGGCCGGCTTCCCCGGGATGGCACCCAGGGCACCGCGACGGCATTCTGGATGGCGACAGCAGCGTGCGGGCGACGTTGAGACCCCGCGGGAAAGGACTTGTTTCGTATTCTGTCCTTTGATAAGCGCTCTGGCCTCGCGGGCGGCGTTGATCAGGAGGGTCATGTGCCAGCCTGAGGACACATCCGCAGCCTTCACCTCGTCCCGCGAGTGGGATCTAATCTCCCGCCAATGAGCAGCCCACTGTATTTTGGTTCGTGTCTTACTGCATAGGCTGGACCCCGTGCTATAACATTTACCATCTGTTCTGCCCCCCCCCCTTTTTTTTTTTCAACGTTTATTTATTTTTGGGACAGAGAGAGACAGAGCTTGAACGGGGGAGGGGCAGAGAGAGGGAGACACAGAATCGGAAACAGGCTCCAGGCTCCGAGCCGTCAGCCCAGAGCTTGATGTGGGGCTCGAACTCCCGGACCGCGAGATTGTGACCTGGCTGAAGTTGGACGCTTAACCGACTGCGCCACCTAGGCGCCCCTGTTCTTCCCCCTTCTTGACTGCCCTGCACCCGTGCTGCTCCTCACGGGTAGTTAATTGGATCTGAGCACTTACCTCTTGGCTCTTCCATAGTCCCCAGGGTCCTTCATGGCCACGGTTACTGTCCACGTCTGGCCGGGTCTCCGGTGGTTGTGGCTAAGCTTTTCAGAACTCTGCGTTCAGAGCGTCTGCGATGAAGCTCGTGTCCCCATGTTCCCAGGCGACAGAGTTCATTTTCCGAGTTCCAGAAGAGCCCTTTCTTGAGGCCATTGCCCGCTGCTGTAGACGGACCTCACACTGAGGACCACGAGGCTGGTCTGCTGGGACGTCCAGACATTGTTCTGTCGAGCTGTTGGTCAGGAGGTCCTGCAGACGGTGGCATGACAGGGCCCAGCACCAGCACGGCCGAGCCACTTGGGGGTTCTCTTCCGGCCGGGCACCGTCAGTTTCTGAAAGCGTGTGTTGTCCAAACTCTCCAGGTATACAGCTCAGAAGGACACAAATTCCCCCATGTTGGTGCAGCACTGGAGTTGGGGGGGTGGGACACCTGGCTCATGTAATTGACTGGTCGGCTGTCGTGTTCCTTGTCAGGGGTGAAGCAAGACGAGGGCTCAGGGACCCCCCTTCCCGCCTTCGCCCCCCCTCTGCACACAGGCTGCGTCCGGGACGTGAGCCCCCCCCATCTCTTTTCTTCTGCACCTCCCGTCCGTGTGGCCAGCACTCAGGGTCACCCCGTTCAAGTGGCACATTCCAAACCAGCTGAGGTCAAGAATTGGTTTCTACGTGCGTCCTGTCATTTAACCCCTTCAGTCCTTAACATAATTGGCGGCTCCCCTTTCTCAGCGAGGGAAGCCGAGACGCAGGGTTGACTTGCCACAGGTCCCACGGGGAGTGAGTTGGGACCGGAAGGCTCTGCGGCAGAGAGGCAGTCTACAAGTACCCCTGTCCTGTGGAGACACGCTTTCTTAGCTGATGTGGTGGCACGAGACGGCGTGATTAGGACAGACAGACAGACCGAAGACGGATCCCCTGTGTTGAGTGGCAGGGTTGATGTGTCCTCGCCCACCGTGCGGAGACACGTGTGCCTGCCCCCCCCCCCCCCCAGCGGTCTTGCTGTGCCACCGTGCTTTGTAGGAAGTGCACTTGGCTCCATGCTGGCCGTGTGCCGCCCTGTCACCTCCCACGTGGGCCCAGCTCACCACCGCTCTGGGAGACCCCCTCGGCCACCAGCTTCAGTCACACTTTTCCCCCGGAGACTGCCGACCAGGGGTGCCCAACCTTTTTCGCTAATGCTCTGTTTCCAGCAAGTTCTCTCCCCTTTGATTGCAGCCCTCCCACCAGCTGGGCTGAGATCCTGTTTCCTTTCCTTTCCTGGGGACCTTCTCTGTCCCATTATCTTCCCCAGCGATCCTGACCTCCCAGGTTTCCACGGGCCCCTGCTTCAGCTCCTCTGATGGGGACGTTCCTTGCAGAGGAGGGGGCCGTCACTCTAGGAGCTGGGTGGTGGACTCAGTCCCGGCTCTGCCTGACTTCTCATTCCCACGGTGGCTGACAGGCGGTCTCCTTGTATTTTCTCATGTTTACCAGGTTAGATCTCAAGACCTAAATGCTAGTCTAAGTCCTAGGAATTCTAGGGAAACTGGATTCACCCTGCAGAGCTCCCTAAATGCTGGAATCACAGCAGTTTAGGTTTTAAGTTAACATAAATGTTGTAAGAGTTTTTTCCACCAAGACTTAAGAGAAAAGGGGGAGAGAGTGAAACTAAAAGTACACAGGCACAATAAATTTTCATGGGTCAATTTTTATTTATAACGCTAAAGAAAACTAATGCAGCTTGCCTCTAGGCAGATTAGAAGTGAAACAAAAAGAAAACAGAAGTTACCTGTCGGGTTGCCAAACATAAACAATGGGTTTGCAGCCCTTGGGATATTTTTGTGTGTGTGCCCAGAAATGTGTAATCTGTACATGAGTGGGTGTTTAAGCAGTATTAGGTTCACCTTCTTTCTGTTTTATAGCACACCCAGGCATGCTCTTTCCCAGACCATTACTTACCCATGGTCTGATTTGGAAGTCACCGCATTTGTCCCCCGCCAGCCTGTCGGCACTGTGACAGTGACAGGCACTCAGTTACGCGGCAGGTCTTACTTGTGGAAGATCACCTGTCCCTGCAGCCACTTACTGTACTAACCGAGTAGATCTGGTCAGGTTGCAGAATTACCGTAGTGGCATTGTCTCCTTCCTGCGAGATGGGAGTGAGGCGGCATGTCTGTCCCGACACTGTCCTGTGGGCTGAGTGAGGTGACCTGTCTGAAGTCCCTGCCTGAGTCCTTGACACCCTCCTGGTTCCCAAGCCTAACCCACCACATCCGTCTTAGTAAGTGGCATCCCACCCTTCCTCACCACCTCTGTGGCCGCCCTGGATCTGCCACCATCCTCTCTGGGCTGGGCTGTCACGGGAGCCTCCCCCCCCCCCCACCGTCTCTCTGTTCCTGGTCTCGCTTCCCCGATACACTTGTCAGCCTGGCAGCCCATGTGTGTCACCGTGAGAGTAAGCAGGTGTACGTCCCTCTTCCCCCAGCTGCGACAGCTTTGAGGTCAGAGTGCTCGTGCCCACCCGGGGGGTCCTCCCAGGTCTCCTGTCCTCGGACGTTCTACTCCACCACCCCTCACCTGTCAGCAGACGCCCACACCCGCTAGCCTCTGTCTGGAATCTCCTGCCACGGACATCCTCCTGGCTAACCCCTATACACAGGGACGTCTCCTCCGACCCGCGTAGCCCCAGACTGCAGTCTGCCTTCCCCCACACCCTCGCTCAGTTTGACCGCCTCGCTCTCTAGATAAAATGCTCTGTATTTTGCTTATTTGTCTTGCTAGTTGTGTGCCCCTTCCACCGCTAGGCAAGCACCCAGGCAGGCTTCCCATCCGTGCTGTGCAGCACAACATTCCCAGTGCCCAGCACGTGTATTTTTGTTATGTGAACAAATTCCAAAATCTTAAAAAATTTGAAGTAATCTCCGTACCCAACGTGGGGCTCGAACTCAGGACCCCAAGAGCAAGAGTCGCAGGCTCTACTGGCTGTGAGCCAGCCAGGCGTCCCTACGTGAACAAATAAATAATAGCAGCGGCTAACGTTTATTGATTGTTGCCCTATGCTCATCACCATGCCAAAAATTCAGTGTTAGCCACTGCTGCTGATGTATGTGCTTATTTCGGTTTTAGAAACCCTCTGAAACCCTCTGTGAAAAGGAGAGTGTGTTACTTTTAAGGTTAATCCATTAGCCCCAGAGCAAACATCAATAATCGTTCAGTTCCGCTAGCTGTGACAGAACCAGCCCCTAAAAAGGCGATTCAAGGTGGTAAGTTTTGATGTAGGAAAGATGTGAGTGTACATATACCTATATGCGTCATGTGTAGGCATGTAGGTATTTATGTATATGATGCATATATGTTATGTACACGTAAGATCTATGAATTTGGGTATACCATGTATGTGCTTGCATTATGTGTGTGCGTATAGCTATGTGTTATATATATGTATATGTAACACAAGCACACATGTTTATACACACGTATCTACGTGTACACGTGAACATATATCATTTTTGTTAATAGCCTGAAATACCAACAAGAAACGTAACTCCTTCTGTTTTGCACATATAGATCTAGCAGTTTCTGGAAGACACTTGATGTTAATTCTTCACGACTGTTCCAGGCAGATCATATTGATATCGTCTCTCATATCTTGTAGAGTAACATTTTTTTTCTTTACCTTATGTTACAGTCTCTGTTTAACCCAGGAAATGATAACGTATATATCGATATATTGAGTGGGGACAGTTTTATAATATGACCTGTTCTTTGCTAATTCCTTAAGCCAGTGTGGATCGTTTCCTGCTTGTAATCAATTATTGTATTAGAGTGCACATCTTCTACATGGAGCTTAGGAAAGAAAACCTAAGCCATTGCCTTTTTTTTTTCTTTTGCCCTGACCATTTCTTTAGTGAAAAGAACAGCTGGTTGAAACTCCAGAGACCAAGGGCCCATGTGGTTCTCATTGACTGGCTCTGGCCCCAGGCTAGTACTTGAACTTTTTACATCCTAATTTTTCCTTCCGTAAAATGGGACAATAACCTGTGTTAAGCAGGAATGTGGTTAAAATAATTAATACCAAAGATGTAAAATTTCTTTGAGATGGCTCATTAAAAGGGAGAAAGGCATTCCGCATGCACAGACACCTGTCTGGGCGGGGTCTGTGAGCACGTCTGTCTCCTGACTCACAGGCTGTGCCATCCACCCTTGCGGGTGCCCAGGAAATACTAAATGGGTTACAGATCTTCGGGGGGGGGGGGGCATGCACGTTTGCTCTTTGTCCCACGGCATTTACCCTGCCCCTTTTGTGTGTTTCACAGACCTTTCCTTGGCATTTTCTTTCCCAAAGTAGTGAGTTAAGCTCCAGGTTTTCATGGCTGTCCGTCCACCTGGACCAGTCGAGACCCGGGTGAGGGCTGTGAAGACACGGGACGGCGGGGGGCGGCTCGGTCCCGGGCTGCGGGGATCTGCGTGGATGCAGCCATCCTAGCAGGTGTTGTGAATGTTACTGCACGTGCCGGAAGGTGCAGAGTGAGTGTCGGAGGCGAGTTAGTTCTGGCTGATATACGGACGAGTTTAAAGGACAGTCGTTTACAGAAGGAGGCGGGAAGGGCCTGTCAGAGGCAATAAAGCAGCGATGTTCTGAGGCACGGGGCCGCGTGGTCTGGCCAGGGTCGCAGGTACCACCGTGAGCCTCACTGGGACTACAAGAGAGGCCCAGCCGTGTCTAAGAGCTTCCCCTGGTAGAAGGGACGAGCCCCTCTGTTGCTAATGCTGGTGTCAGCGTCACGTGAAATATACCATTAAGTAGAAGCAAAGTTCAAGAGTGGTGCAGAGGATGAAGTGGCTCTGTCCATTTGGGGACATCTGGAAGGCTTCGGGCAGAGGTGGCATTTGGGGTGGGTGGCTGGGATTATTGCAGACGGGATAATGGCAGAGGCCAAGGAGAGAGATGCAGGGCAGACGCAAGAAGCTAGGGTTTTAGAGAATAATGAGCAGCTTCTTTTGCCCCGGGGAGTGGGCTTTGTGTCTGCCAGGCAAGGCAGCTGTGGGGTCTGGTGGAGGGGACTTTGAACTTGAGTAGGCAGTGGTGAGGGGCTGACATTATCCAGGGAACCCAAGGGCTGGTGGCAAGGAAGTAAAGGGAGGAGAACATTTAAAACCTGTTGGAGTTTGGAGGGGCACCTGGGTGGCTCAGTCGGTTAAGTGTCCAACATCAGCTCTGGTCTCGTGGATCGGGGGTTCGAGCCCCACATTGGGCTTTGTGCCGACAGCATGGAACCTGCTTCTGATCCTGTCCCCTGTCTCTCTCTGCTGTTCCCCTGCTCGTGAGTGTGTGTGCATTCTCTCTCTCTCTCTCTCTCTCTCTCTCTCTCTCTCTCTCTCTCTCTCAAAAAAAAAAACAAAACAAAACAAAAAAACCCACTTTGGAGTAAATGTCCACAGAGCATGGGAATGGGGCGGGGGTGGTGAAGACATTAAAACACAAGGATGGGATAGAGCGTACCAGGGAACTTCTCCAGAGTCTCCTGCGAGAGGACGGAGTGACAGGCAGCATCCTGGGAACCGAGCGGATGGAATGGCGGGCACAGAGGTCCTACCTGAGGCAGGAGGGACTTTGCACAGTAGATTCCAAGGGCGCCAGTGGCAGCGGACTGGGGTTGAATCCGGACGACAGCGGCTGGAACGGCGGGACGTGAGGTTGGACAGAGGCGGGCCGGGCTGTCCCGGGCCTCCTGGGCTTGGTAAGGGCTTGGGATCGAACTGGAAACGTATTTGGCAACCACTGAAGGGGGTCAGAGGCTGTGTTCTGTTTATCTGTTTCCAAAAAAATGATCCTGGCTCGTCCGTGTGGAAGGGATTTTAGGGAAGCACGGGTGGTGTTAGGGACAACAGGTGCCAGGTCATTGTGTGGGAGTGCGGGCGAGACGGAACACCGAGGCGTGGCTGCCGTTCCAGACCCGCAGATCGAACCCCAGCGGGTAAGCAGACGTGGCCGTGCACGGTGGTAGACGCCTTTAGTGCTGGAGATCTAGATGGATCTGGTCCCGGACTGTGATAACTAGTGTGCCTACTAATTACCATCAGAACTCTTATTTTTTAGAGTTCTGGTCGATAGGAAATATGACGTAAAACCCTAACTTACTGAAAAATCTGAGTTAAATAGGTTTTTAAACGTGATTTAAATGTGTTAGGATGTCACCTCATCTGTAGGTGCACAGAGTGTGTGCTCCAGGTAAAATTGGGGCTCCTTACACGATTTGACACCCATTTCCCGAGTCTTTTCGCGTCGTGTCACATATTTGTACTTCGGCTTAAACTCAGAGCCTCAGTTTCCCCATCTGTGAACTAAGGATCGTATTGCGTTGCAGGTTGCCTTCAGAGCTAAATGGCACAGAGCCTGGCATATGGGAGAAATCTGGCAAAATCCTGGTTACCGTTCGTAACAGCCTGGAAAGACACCTCAGTAGCATTTCTCTGATTCGTGAGGAGGAGGCGAGGTGTCCTTTTGCTGGTGAGGAAGTAATTTTCAAGGAAATTAGTCGCGGTGGCCCAAGTCACCAGGTGCACCTTTGTTAGAGGCCGAGCACCCGTGTGATGCCCTCAGAGCGCCGGGTCTGCGTGGCGGACCCACGACTGCGCCACAGACGACGGGTCTCCCTGTCCTGTCCCTGTCACGCGTGCTTCTCTTGTTTCTCGCTTCTTGGATTGTTGCTTAGTCCACTGCCGTGTTTCAGGGCCCGTTGCTGAGGCAGAACGGGGGCCCTTCTAAGGGCCAGAAGCTTCCATAAAGAGCAGGCAGACCAGGTCTGGGCTCTGAAAGCATTTGTACGTTTTCTGGCTGTGGATTAGTTGAAAGAGACAGCTTGTGGGAAACAAAAGGACTCTCCAGTGTTTTAATTTCACACTGTAGTGTGTTGACTTCTTTCAGCCTTTTTTCCTGTAGAACTTTACAGACTGTTGTGCCAGGTGCCAAAACCCACCTGACTTTGGTAGTATTTATTCAGGTTCTGAGAACTTTTTTCCTTTCTAAATCAGGGATGTTGAAAAGTTCACAGTCACCTGTTCTAGACATGACATCTCCTCTAACAAGTCTTTAATAATTATCTGTAAAATAGTAATTAGTGCTTTTATTCTTGTACCCTTATAATCACATTTCACCAACGTGGATTGTTTTTGGTTTTTTTCTCTCTCTCTCTCAGGAAAAGTTGTAAGGGCCTATTAGTCAAGTAGTCTACAGACAAACAGATAGCCACGGCCAAAGACAAGTACCTGAGGAGGTCATGGTCAAGGCACAGTGTGAGCGGACAGGGACCAGCCTTCTCTCCGGCGGGAAAGGAGAGATGACCCCATGCGAGAAGAACACCTCTGTGGTGTCGACAGTTAGCGGTGTCTTGTTCTTGGCATTTGCCGCATTTCTCGCAATATCTCATTAACACTTTCTCTGTGGCTTTTTTGTTGCCTTGTTCCATTTTTAGCTGCTGTAAACCTTTTTAAAAAACACATCTCGAACTTTTGAACCTCTAAGTAAGTAAAACATTCTAACGTGTGAAATTTTTGATGAAGGAATCAGCGCCTTAAGTATATACATTTCTTTGAAACACTTTTATGATCTACTTTTTTAAGTTTGTGGGGGAGATCCTAGCTTAACTTTATATGTTGAAGCTATTCTAAGATTAATTTTTAAAAGATTAAGTGATTCTCACAGCCACTTTCAACTCGTGGCCTTGTCAGTACTGATGAAGTCACGTGATAAATTCATTTGATGGTTTTCACTTCAAGTCAAAGAGTAAATGTGACTGAATCTTCGATGTTTGTTACTTTTAATATTTTTCTTTTTTGGGGCGCCTGGGTGGCACAGTCGGTTAAGCGTCCGACTTCAGCCAGGTCACGATCTCGCGGTCCGTGAGTTCGAGCCCCGCGTCGGGCTCTGGGCTGGTGGCTCAGAGCCTGGAGCCTGTTTCCGATTCTGTGTCTCCCTCTCTCTCTGCCCCTCCCCTGTTCATGCTCTGTCTCTCTCTGTCCCAAAAAATAAATAAATGTTGAAAAAAAATTAAAAAAAAATATTTTTCTTTTTTTTAAGGTTTACTTATTATTTTATTTATTTTTATTTATTTATTTATTTATTTATTTATTTATTTATTTATTTATTTTTGAGAGAGAGAGAGCACAAGTGGGGAGGGACAGAGAGAGAGAGGGAGAGAGAGAATCCCAAGCAGGCTCCATGCTCCGTGTGGAGCCTGACACGGGGCTCGATCAGATGACTGAGACCTTGACCTGAGCCTAAATCAAGAGTCCACCACCCAAGCTCCCCTTACTTTAAATTTTTTTTTTAATTTTAATTGTAGTCCTTACCCAAATTAACTGGTAGCAGTCACTTTGTTTTTCTACCCCTAGAGAGATTAACAGATCTGGATAAACAGTTTTGTGTCTTAGGTCTTTCTTGTGTATGTCAAGTGAAATTGCAAATAATTCTGGTTGGTTCGGGCTGGGTGGTGAGAGAGGGCATTTCCTTCTGAAGTAAGATAATCTTTATAATTCACTTTGGTGTTTCGAGTGTTCTCGGTCAGACATTCATGGGGTACATATTGTCCTCTACTATTGTCCTTCTCTGTATTGTTTAATTGTATCGTGCCTTTTGTCGTACCGGGAGGCACATACCTTTACAAGACAGCTCTGTGCTGGGTAAATTCTTGCACTTGGAGGTGGTGTGAACAGCTTCGCTAAGAGAAAGTAACACCACCTCTGTGGTGAGTAATTCTGACCCAGTTTCTGAAATGTGGGTGAGGGGGTAAAACACCCAGACTCCATCCATACCTCGTAAGTAACATACACCAACAGGTGCAGTTAGGGATGAAATGCCAGTGCGGTTGCGTGGGTTATTTTGTTCTTCTTTCTTACTCCCACAGCTGGCCCGTTACTGAACCTGTTACTTTTGTTCCTCTCGTTACCACCAAAAATACGGGTGGCACCAAGTTCTCTTTCTAGTCCCCACTGCAGTAGGGATGTCCATCCTGCCTAAGAATCGAGCAACACTGTAGACTGTAGAGTGACTGAACGCCCAGGGTCCGAAAGGAAAGCCTGGCCCCCGTGTCTCAGACTTTTTTGTGTGTTTGACTCCGGCCGATCCAGGCCAAGGAAACCCTTGAACTGCTCATGGCGGAGGGAGGAGCCCCCAGGACCGGGATCGTGGCCTGTGGAAGAACAGGCTAGACGTAGGAAGGGAGGGACCGTTTTTGTCCAAGGATTCCCTGAAGTCAGTACAACTTAATCTAACTGAAAGTGACCCGTGTGGACCGCCAACTCCGTACCCCGTGCATGTGTGTGGGTCAGGTAATTCGTTAGAAAGGCTCATCAAGGTGAAGGACGAAGAGCCTCTGTGTCTCTTTCCTGCTTGTTTGGTTATCCCATCCACGTAACCATCGTGCGTGTGTGACGGGGGGCTTTCCATACGGGATTTCTGATGCCATTACCCCAGGTTTACGGGTACACAGAGCGCGAGTCAGAGATGTCCGTGGCCCGTCCCACGGCCACGTGGTTAGGAAACGGAGAGGGGCGGCGGGCTCACGTGCTGGCCCTCAGGCTCTTTGCCTTGACGTCATGCTTTCTCAGAGATCAGCTCGGAGAATCCCTTTCTGGGATGTACAAGCAAAATTGTTCAGTGTCCTTGACCCATTCCTGGTCAGAAAAATTTTGAATTTGCACTTTAGTGCCATTGTGCTTTTCTGAGCATTTTCCTTCTATGACAGAAGAGACTGCACGCGTTTAAGCACAGACACTAAGGCAGCTGCGATGGGGTGGGGCGGGGCGGGGGGGGGGGGCTTTACCTGTCAAGCGAAGGTCAGCTCAGGTTTAAGGCTTCGGGTAGCCTAATCAGTAGCAACAGCGAGCACTTGAGACTCTCTGGGCCAGTTAATAGTAAAAACCAAAAACCACAACATCGTTCTCAGAATCCTCACCGCAATCTATTGGCTGTGATGAGAACGTTCTTATTCTAGGCTCTCAAGGAACTTTGGGTTGGTTGGCCTGGTCGGGTCACGGAGAACTGAAATGCACCTGCAGAATTTCCTGACTGAGTGCCCTGTTTTTCCCTTTCTCCAGGTCTATCATTAGCAGAAGATTTTTCTGCATAGTCGGCACGCTGTACCTCTACCGCTGTATCACAATGTATGTAACCACACTCCCGGTGCCCGGTATGCATTTCAACTGCTCTCCGAAGGTAATCTTTGCTCACTGTGATTTTCCCTGTGTTTCCTGTCTGTCCTCCGGCCCAGGGGTCCTTTGACTAAGGCCGAAGGTGGAAGTTTCTTCAGAGTGTAGTCCAGGCCCCCCCACCCCTGTCCGGGAAGGTTACTGAGCAGTGTGGCCCGGCGCCCGCCCCCTCCCCCCTTCCCCGCATCTCCAGGCCCCGCCATGCGCCCCAGCTGGGAGCATACGTGGTCTGGTGAGTGCGCTGGAGGCGGTTAAGCCGCGTGTGTGGGTGTAGCTCTTTGCTTTTCCTGCCAAACTTTTAAAATACCATTCGCTCCCTTGACACAGATCCAAGAGCTCGTATGTGCTTTTTTCCCCTCTCTTGGGTGGAAGGTTCGGCCTCCAGTGATATTTTTTCCTTCTTTCTACTAATCCCTGCGGTGGTCATCTCTAACGGCAGAGCAGGAGACGCTGTCCCCTCGTGCCCTCCACCCACCCGAACGAGGTCACCGCTCCCCAGAGGCGCGTGTGGCCCTATCGATCTCTCTGGTGGCACAGAGACCTTTCGCTAACGTAAACCGTTCCTCTCTTACCGTCTCTGTTTTTCCACCCGGTTCACAAAATAACTTTTACCTTGCAATGCTTCCAACTAGGGAGGTCACTGGAACTTTTGAAATAATTAGCAGAAGATGGAGTTGTAAAAATGTTGGCTTGCAGCAAAGCTCTCAAGCAGTAAGGAGAGGCTGGCGTCCTCGGTGAGGCTGGGAGAAAATACGGGGTGCTCCGATGTGTTTGGAATGATTCTTTTTGCATCGCGCTGATGTTGGTAAAACACCCATGTCCTTTCAGCTCCCTCCCCTTCTATAAAGTTTCTTCTTTCCAGAAGAGAGAGTCTCTCTGCTGGAACCATGAAAGAGAGCTGCAAAACGTATTGGATTTTTGAAGCGGAGTCTTTATCATTTGAAGGTTTGGACCCCGCTAAGTCACGTGCTTACTTACCGGTCTCCCTTCTAAGACTCAGGCGTGTGCTCAGGAGGGTGGCTGGTCCCCTGCTTCTCTCTTCCTCTGGTTCACTTCAGACTCCTCACCCTGGAGAAGCCGCCACAAAGAACAAGTGGTCCCAGCTTCCGCTCGTCCCTCACAGCATCCCCACCGCCCTCCCCCTTCCACCTCGTCCCCTCTTCCTCCCAGGAAGCCAGCCTCCCTTCTGCGGCCTCTGAAAACTGAGTGCTTTCCTGGGGCTGCCGGGCTGTAGGAAATATGTTCTCCGCGAGGCTCCAGTGATGCACGTGGACTCCGGGTGGGAGGCTGGCGATCAGCCGTGTGTTCTCAGTAGTAGGCTGACGGTTGAGATGTATGTGCCTAAGTTGAGTTCGGCTTCTTAAAAAAAGTCTGCACGTCGGGAAGCATCTCCAGCGGGGAGTGGGGTGCGCTCGTTTAGGTAGATGGGCAGTCTGGCCGGGCCCACGGACCGGATCGGCCGTGAAGGACTGTGCCGTGTGGCCATCCCCCCTGCCCTGGCTCCCGCTCCGTTTCTCCTTACGGCCTCTCTCTGCCATCGCGCCCAGGCCGGCCGGCCCACGCCCGGGGCCCGTTGGCACTCACGGCCTGTCTGAGTCATCGGCAAATCCAGCCAAGGTCCTGAGGCTATAAAGAGTTGTGGCTTTTCTTGGTAAAAACAAGAGGTCACAGCAGGAACTGTGCCAAAAAACGAAACCTCAGACGTGCCTCTGGTTTATGGTGTTGCCAGAAATCCCGAGCGGGGCCGTCCCTCGTGATGGTCATTTGGAAATTGGGAGTTTTTAAATAAAAGAACGTGGGAGGGGATGAAACGTGAGTACAGCTTAGCAAAAAAAGTGAGCACAATTAGTTACAATGTGTTAAATCTAATTCTTTCTTTTGTAGAGCAGGCTCGTGGAAGAAAGGATTCAGAAAATAATTTTTATTCTAAAACCGTTCATACACATCTCCCAGGGCAGAGAACCTCATGTGTGGAAGCTGTATGTGCCCAACCTCCCCAGACGCCGTGATTATCAAGAGTGGCTACGTTAGCTTCATCTCATTTTATTTTGATGTATTTAAAAAATTAAAAGTATATGTGTATTTTTTAAATGTTTTTTATTTAGTTTTGAGAGAGAGAGAGAGAGAGGCAAAGCTCGAGTGGGGGAGGGGCAGAGAGAGAGAGAGGGAGACACAGAATCGGAAGCGGGCTCCAGGCTCCGAGCCGTCAGTGCAGAGCTGGACGTGGGGCTCGAACTTGGGAACGGCGAGATCATGACCTGAGATGAAGTCAGACGCTTAACTGACTGAGCCACCCAGGCGCCCCTTGAGGTATTTGAAAACAGACCCCAGGTAATGCCATTTCATGGCTATGTACTTTAGTATGCATCTGAAATTTTTGGACATTTTATTGATAACTTTCATGCTGTTGGTGTAGTGAACACGATCAACTGTCATTCCTCGGTATTGGCAGTTCCCAGTTCGTAGACCCATCTTGGTTGTCTTAAAAATGCCTTTAAAAACATCAGTTTGGGGGCGCCTGGGTGGCTCAGTTGGTTAAGCAGCCGACTTCGGCTCAGGTCATGATCTCGTGGTCCATGGGTTCGAGCCCCGTGTTGGGCTCTGTGCTGACAGCTCAGAGCCTGGAGCCTGTTTCACATTCTGTGTCTCCCTCTCTCTGACCCTCCCTCGTTCATGCTCTGTCTCTCTCTGTCTCAAAAATAAATAAATGTTAAAAAAAAAAAATTAAAAAAAAAAACATCAGTTTGTACAAGTTACAGGAGCCAATATCCTTACATTTAGTTGATCTGTCTCTTAAGTCTCCAATTCTAGGGCAGTACTCTCTCCTTTCTCCCTTTTTTCTTGTTTTAAGCCCATTAGTAACCCATGGAGATCAGACAGGCTATTCCGTGGGGTATCCCACCTTCTGGATTTATCCGGTTTTTCCTTTGTAGTGTGGCTTAGCCTTTTTCTCTCCTCCATTTTTTCTCTAAATAGAAAGTTGGCTCTGGAGACTTGATTCCAGTTCAGTTGTGACTCTGTCGGCAGGAACGGTCCCCAGGAACAAGGGAATGGTTTCTGATGCTGGACAGAAGAGTCGGGGAGGCCACGGGGGCCGGGGCTGCCCCTGGCATGGCGGGCCAAACTCGAGAAATCGAGTGACCAGTTGAGGACTAGAACGGTGTCAGAAGGGGGAGAAGGGGTGCTAGAGGGGGACCCTGGACATCAGCTTTGCTGCTCCAGAGCCCTGCCCACGGCTAATCAGCCAGGATTGAAAGGAGCCTCAGGAAGTCACCCCGCCCTCCATAGCGTCGCCTCCAGAACAGCCTCCCCCTGATCCGTTGCACAGAGAGGGGGCTTCTCACCCCGTACAAGGACAAACCGACCAAGTAATGAATAGTGGGAAGAACTGAGGTCAGAGTCAGGACGGTCTCACACAGCCGCTTCCCAGCCAGGGCAGTTGCGTTGACCTTCTCAGTTCCCCAGTTTCCTCAGTGGCCGCACAGCACTAGTGACACTTTCTGGGTCTGTCTGAAGGAGCTCGGGGGAGACGGCAGCACGTAGGGCTCAGTCGACGGAAAACGCCAAAGGCAGGGTATGCTTCAACCCTACGCCCTCCCCTGTCCGGTGAACGTTCACGTCACGGGCCGGCCTGCGTCGCCCGCCTCCAGGGACCGGCGAGCGAGGAGTGAGCGTGGGGGGCAGAGGTGCCTGTGTGGACAGCGCCTCGGCCCCCTGGTGCAAGCCCGCGCCCTCATGGTCCCTGTGCAGAGTGCTGCAGCGGCTGGTGCTTGGCCGTCCCCCGGAGGGAGGGCGGGAGGGCGCAGGTCGTACCCCTGGGCAAAAACCTGACGTGGGGAATGAGGGTTTCACAGGCCCCTCGGGTCTTCCCACTGGGATAGTTATGCGTGAGGCGCTTGGGAGACCCCTGAGTGGGGCGCCGTCTAGGACAGTTAGCGGTATGGGGTCGAGGTTGGGCGAGCACGGGAGCCGTCACGTTCTGCATGCGGGCACGTGAAAAGGCCCGAGACAGGGCGGGAAGTAGAGCCTCCAGAGGGGAGAGCTCCCCACGTGGCCCCTTTCCCGGCCTGTCGGTTGGTGGCCCTCGCACGGTGTCCCGGCGTCATTCAGCTGCGTGGGACGAGTTGGGCCGTAGAAGACGCTTTGTGTGTGACGTCGTCTGGCGGTTCTGCCGTCATGTTGGGAGTCCTGACGCCGGTGCCCAGGACGTGGGGCTTCCAGGAGGAAGGGCCCGGCAGGCTCGCGGCACTCAGTACGCTCATCTCCTGGCCGTGTGCTCGGCACTCGGCAGGACCGTGACGGGCGTGTGCGGTGACCAGGGCAGGAAGGACAGCGGCCTCCGTTAGTGCTCCCGCCACAGAGCTGAGCCCCCCTGGGGACGTGCAGAGGGGAGTCGCGGTGTGCAGCTGCTCGACGAGGAGCTCCTGGGACGCACGTGTCCTGTGGCCTAGCGGACGCCAGCCGGTCACGCCGTCGGCCCCGTTAGCGTCATCAGAGCTTTTCTGCCAGGAGCGTGTGAACCAACCAGAACACAGCCTCCTGCCTCTCGTTCCCGCTGTTTCAGATCCAGTTTTAAAAAAGAAAACGCAACGGCAAATATTTGCGAATACTGTGGTGTCCTTAGCTTTCCGTACGAACGTTGGCTCTGACCGTCGGGGCAAAGGAAGACCCGCCCCGGGCCCCAGGTTCGCGCACAGCCCACGGCTGACGGAGGAGGTACCGTGGGCTGTTTCAGCTCTCTCGCCAGTCACCCTGCGAGGGAATCCGTGGCTCAGATCACGTTGAGGTGCATGCTGGGCTCTGCTGTGTGGTCTCCGTGGTGACCTTGGGACAGAGAGGGTCACGGTCACATGGCAGCAAGGGCGCTCGGCTGGCCGGTGCCGTGATCTGACACGGCGTCTTAGTGACGTGGTTCTCCTCAGGTGCAAAGCTGAGTTTTCTTCCCTGCACCCCCGCCCCCATGCACTTGAACGTGGCCCGCCGTCGGACAGGCTGTGTTTGGGTGGCAGCGGGGGTTCGCTGTTCTGCGGTCAGGACGCAACAGCCTCCGTGCTCTCTCCTGCCCGCCTCCCAGAATCGAGAGAGGTCCAAGCTCCTGCAGCCCGAGGTTGAGACGTGGAGGTCCCGCTCCTGCCCCGGGGGACCTCGTGGCCTCTTCTGGTGCTTTCTCAGGTGGCTGCCCCGTGGCAGGCGGCCCTGCACGCCTGCCGATCCCAGGTTGTGACGAGGTCCCGCGGGCCTTGTCGGCCGTGAGAACACGGCCTGCGTCCCTTACCAAAGTAGCTTCGTGTCCTGCCGTGGAATCGTGTGGGATTTAATTTGTCAGTGCGCGATTTCACCTCATTTTCTGCTTGCCGCCCTGTTTCTTACCGTCGTCACCGTGACCCCCCTTTCCGTGTTCATTCTCACTTTCAACTATTTCTCGCAGGTAATTTCCAGACCCTTCCCCATCCTAAGGCTCTTCCTCTGTCTGCCTCCAATGCCCTCTTCCTTTTTCAGGGACAAAAAAAAAAAAAAAAAAAAAAAAAAGAAATGCACTAGATTGTTTTCTCTCTTAAAAAGATTATTTTTTTCCATTTTAAAGAAACTACACATTTATCGTAGATACACTAAAAACAATACAGGAAGAGGAAAGTTTTTACAATCACTCAGAGCCCTGTTTACTGTCAATGTTTCCGTATGTTTATTAGTCCTTTATGCATCGTTGTCTTACGTATTTCTCATCTTGCTTTCTGTGCAGTTATTCCCATTTCCTTATAGTTTACCCTTGATATGTGCAGTTTTGCGTCATTTTATAAGCCTTAGAGTTTCTGCGTGGTTTTATTTAAGGGACATCCCCAGAGAGCCCCCAGATTGTGAGGCAGGGAGATTGTTTCCTGAACAAGCATTTCTAGAGCACCTGCCCTGTGTGGGGTGAGATTTGAGGATACACAGATCGATAACCACAGGGGCCCCCAGGGGCACCCAGGTTCCCCTGAGTCACCCGGCAGATCGCCGTCACCTGCCTATGGTGCCCGCAGAAGGTAGCATACTCTGCTGGGTGTCGGCCGTCCCGGCCAGGTCTCAAAGTGTGAGGAGTTTACCAGGTGGGGTTGAGCCACGGGGAAGCACAGAGGAGGCCTGGGGAAGGGGGGTGACCCTGGGTGTGGGCCCCAGTGGCAAGTGGCCAGGGATGAAGCCGGAGAGGCGCGGTGGGCAGACTTGAGGGGTCTTGTCACCCTTCCGAGGAGCCAGGCTGCAGGGGAAGGCATAGCAGGAGTGAGAGGTGGTCACCTGTGCCCCTTCGAGGGACCCTCCAGCTGTCTGGGAGGGAGGGGGGACAGAGGACTTGCCCAGGTGCCGGATGCCAGGCCCCTGTCCTGAACACCCTGTCGTTTGGCACCCCTGGGGGTGTGAGGGAGTTACAGTTGATTCAGAGCTGCCCCCCCCCCCCCCCCCCCCCCCGCCGCTGTCTCCCAGTTACTGTCAGTCTTTAGTGACGGGGCAGGGAGTCTGGCCATGTCTCAGGTCGTGAGGGAGGCGATGAGGCCGCGTTGCCACTATGGCCTGATTTAGAGGTGAGGTGGAGAGGGAGGGCTGTGTTTGGCGGACACTGGGAAGGTGACAGGTTTTCCACGTGGCAGTAGCTGTCTAGAGTAAGCAGGTCACCAGGCTCAGAGAACTCAGTAGGCACCCCAGGGAGACCCACAGGTGGTGGCAGATGGGTCTCCAGGAAGCATTTTCCACTGTGTCAGAGTAGGGGCAGATGGACAAATGGACTTGTGTCCTGAGGGAAGGGCTGCCCGGCCACCGCAGGCCAGGGCATCCCATTGAGAAGCCATACTCCCTGCTGGAGAGGTTCCCGCTGGCCGTGTTTGAGATAATTATAGTATCACAATGAAATAATGACAGTAGTTGATTATAATACATTAGGGCAAAAAAAGCTTTTAAGAATTGAGGGAGAAAAAGGTAAAAGAAATACTAGAAAGTCACCATTTGTAACGACTACAGTAGTAATTCAAGCACCATTATTGGTGCTAAGGCCATTAGGTGAAAGGTTGAGGGCATGATACTTAGCTAATTTAGAAAAGAACACAAACTGCTTATTAATTATAAAGGGGCAGAGGTGTGTATTTGGTGGAGAAATCCGGCAGGCACTGCTGTAGCCAAGTGATCAAACCGGTCACGGGACAAATGATGAGAGATGCTTGTCGCTATGGTGTGCAGAGAAGGGCCTGCCATTTCTGTAATATTCCTGCCAATAACATTTCACCTGGACTTGAACGTAAACAATCAGATAAACCCAAATTGAGGGACATTCTGTAAAGAAACGAGGCTGGACTCTTCAGAAATATCAGCGTCATAAAAACAAAGACCGAGAAACTAACAGACTGGGAGAAATTAAGACTGTGACAAGTGTCCTCACTGTGCATTCTCTGATCAGACCCTTGGCTGGGGCATAAGAGCTGTGAAGGGCATTCCAGAGATGCCTTAACTGGGACCATACTGCATCGTTGTTAAAAGTTAGGAGTGTGACAATGGAGGAACACGTCCTAGCATATTCAGTTTGTCCTCAACTGGTCCAGGAAAAAGAGGGAGAATGGAGCAAGGGTGGCAGCACATCGATGATGGAGGAGGCTAAGCACAGAGTCTGTGGGTGTTTAAAAGACACACGATTCCCAAGGATAGCGGCTCAACTTAGGATTTTCTGATTTTACAGTGATATAGTAAACGCATTTTCCACTTACATTTTTCAACTCACTGTGGGTTTATTAGGAGGCAGTACAGTCGAGGAAGACCTGTACTGTCCTTTAGATTTAGGGATTTTCCTAATAAACATCTGAGGGAATTTGCTTATAAATTTTTGCTTCATGAACAAGTGAGGCTAAAGGATCGCTCAACACTAAAAGCAAATGTACTTTTGTTAAAGGGTGATTAGTGCCTTGCTGAAATACTGGATTTATTTAATGTAACAAATAAGAAAATGGGAAATCTGGAGCCAACCTTTTTTTAAGATTTTGTGAAGCTTTGGTAAGTCTCCTTTACTAGAGGTCATAAAAAAATACAGAAGTTTTTAGGGGGAGGAAGGGAGGCTGGTTGCGCATTTCGTGTTTTATTGATGATACTTAGAGAGACCGTGCCCCCACAAAATAAAAAAAAAAAGAAAACAACCCGCATAGTATTAGAATGGATGGATACACTTGACAATGGAGAGGTGCAGAGAGCCAGATCCTTCAGACCTTAAGGGGGGGAAACGTCTTTTTAGAAGTTGCACGAATGTGTTCTAAGAGGACGCGCAGTGAAATCTCTCCACATCAGTGGAGGTGGACGCGATATTTGTGGGTGAAACGAAGTCTTCCCAGGAATGAAGCAGTTACCACGTGGAGGAGAAGGGTTCAGAAAAGTGCCTTGTGACCACGGACGAGAGTCGGTGAGGGCCGCATGGACAGCCACCCCGATCTGGATTGCTGGGTGCCGGGGTGGGGTTCTCCCTGAAGGACTTGGTCATTGCCATGCTGCCCAAAGTTTGGATGCACTTTATAACGGAGCAGGCACTTGCTCCCCTCACCTCCCCTCACCTTGGCTGGGGGGTGCTGCGGGCGAAGAAGTATCATTCTTGCCGTCTTCCAGACGAGAGAACGCTGAGGCCGCATTGGGCAGAGTGTCTGTCCAGAGCCCCCCAGACGCCGGACCCCGACCCGGGGCTTGTGCTCCTGTGCAGGCAGACTCAGAGACATTGGGAGCACTCCTCCGGCACAGCCCAGCCCAGGGCAAGGAAAGTTAAGGACAGGTGGGAAACACCTTGTTAGAGAAGGCGGAAAACGTGCCCTTGGCTTGTGAACGATTTCCATGAGAACAACTTTTATAGAAACGGGGAAGTTTGATTTAAATGGAAAAAAAAAAAACCCACTTATGGAAAGTGGCTCTTTAGCGAGTACTCCTGTGCACCTGCCTGGAAATGACGTGCGTAAAGTGGGCTGGATTTCGTGAGAACCGCTACCACAACCTGGAGATGCTCTGGAGCCTTTGTCATCTGGAGAGGCGTTGGGGACAACAGCAGGCCGTCTGTAGGGACCCAGAGGCAAGCTCGCTTAGGGAGGGGAGAGGTGGGATCTGAGCCCAGACGACTCACTGGGTGAAACAGAGAAACAGCCTCTCTGCTGATTTGCTCATCTGTGAAATGGGCGTCACAGCCTCTGCACCAACCACCCCCCAGGCTGGTGAGGATACGACCGGATCATTAATGGGGAAACTCAGTGGAAAGGTTGGACTCTCCATCCCCACGAAAGCTAATGTTTTCGTACACAAAATCACCCTGTTACCACTCCCTTTTTCCTGCCCGCTCAAGTAGTAGTAAGACGGTGTGAGAAATCGTGCGGGGCAGGAGTACGGAATCGCAAGAACCGTTCACCCAACCCGCAGGCACACCACCTCTCCCGCGAAGGACGTTCTCATGACTCCTGCTAGTTCTTACGGACGCGTCATTGGTTGGGAGGGCTGCCCCGCCGGGTGACACGCAGGGAGCGGCGGAGTCTTGCCGTTTCGGGCTCCGTCATCAGGGAGAGAAGCTGAGGGAAGCCGCAGTGTGGAGCGTGTGTTTCTCAGCTGCAGGTGCTTGGGCGTGATAGGCATGCCGCCAGCCCTTCCGTGCCTCGATGCCTGCTTCCCTAGCGGGTGTGCCTGTGGTCTGGGGGCTCAGAGCGGCCTTCTCGGCTTGTTGTAGAGGAGAGTGACGTTTCTGTTTGGCGGGGAGATTGTTCTTCAGGAATGGGACAGAAAGTTATTTGCCCTGATGGTAGTAGGTAGATTCATTGAATGAATGAATGAATGAATGAATGAATGAGTAATTTGAGAGCCACCTGGCTGCATGACTTTGCAGTGGGGCATGATCACAGGACGTGACCTCTGAACATCTGGACAGGAGGAGGCTGCTGGAGGAAAAGTTACTCCGCGTGTACCCAGGTCCTGGCTTATGCAAAGCTGGGGGGACCGGCGGTGTGCAGGGGGCCTGCAGTGCCTCGGACAGTGGCAGATGGGGTCCCAGGACTTGGGTCCCCTCCCCAGCTCCAACACTTAACAGCCGGCGGATGGGACCAGCCGTGCCGATTTTCCAGGGCTTCTGCAGGGCGAAGCCTCGGTGAGAGGCAAGGATTATACTCAGTAGCATTTCCACGCCCATCGCCTTGCGGCCATTCGTCAGGGTTAGACCGGAGCCTTTGGATGACGCAGCGTTATTTGGTGAGCCCGGTTCCGGGTGTGCCCTCTCGGGCCAGTAGGGGGTGAGTGTCCCTGCTCTTCAGATACAGCAAAGGGAAGAGGCAAGTGTGCTAGACCATGTGCGAACCGGGTGATGGTGAACAAATTCTCATCCACGCGCTCTGGTACTCAGCCCTGAAAACTTGGGGAGGCCTGCTTTCTAATAGCCAGGGGCTCACTGGTTTCTAACTGTACTAGATTAGTCTGCGTCATTAGGAAGCCTCTCCCGCCTCCTCCTGCTCGCGGTTTCTTCCTGTGCCTTGTTATTGCTTAAGCGATTTGGGCCACTTTACTTCTTAGCCATTCATCAGATGCTGAAGAAAATTGCTGTATTTTCACTGAAAACTGACTTTTCTGTGTCCCTAAGAGACGATAATTCGCAGAGTGAGCTACTACAGCTTCGTAGCGTCTACTGAGAAAGTGACTGGTGTGAATGTCGCCCCAAAATATCTCTGCTTTCAGAAATGAGCATTCAACAGCCTCCTGTTGTGGGGGGCGGGGTACTTCTCCAGCGACAGTGGGGTGAGCGCAGTCCATGCTCTTTCCCACCGACTGCAAGTAAGAAACACCCCGCGGAATGTTCGCAGCAGCTTTTTGAGGATGCCGCAGAGGGGGGCGGGCAGATTGGGGAATGGAGCTAAAGTAAGCACGAGAGAGACCAGAGTTCCCGTCTTTTCCTCTTCTTTAGTCTCTTCCCGTACGTCCTGCCTGCACTCGAAGGCCGCCGAGATCCCACAACTGGAGACCTCCAAGAGAATTCCTCTCTTCCTAGCCCAAGGAGCGGGGACTTCTAGAAGTCCCTTTGGGACAGAGACGGGGAGAAATCCTGCCAGCTTCCATTGAAACCCTGCTGACGTGTAGTTTGTACATTCTACGTGTTCTCTGTGCTTGTTTTTAAAAAAATAGTTGATTATGCCAAATGTTTTATTTTTTTCCTCGATAAGAGACGACGTCTATGATACAAACTTACTACACAGGCATTATAAACTGATTTCGTTCATCATTTATTACGCAGTCGTAGCCCAAGTCAACGCATTTGAATCACTGTGGTGTGAGTCTAACCAGTCACCTCAGATGGTGGTTCAGTAGGTTTGAGAATCATTTTATAGGGACTCCCGATGTTGCCAGTACTTGCCGGCCTGGGCTTCGAGTAGCAAGCAAGCAGTTATTTAATAACAATTCCTGGTTAGATTGTTTCCACTCTGTTCCTTTTATTTTTTTTTTAATTTTTTTTTCAACGTTTATTTATTTTTGGGACAGAGACAGAGCATGAACGGGGGAGGGGCAGAGAGAGAGGGAGACACAGAATCGAAGCAGGCTCCAGGCTCTGAGCCATCAGCCCAGAGCCCAACGCGGGGCTCGAACTCACGGACCGTGAGATCGTGACCTGGCTGAAGTCGGACGCTTAACCGACTGCGCCACCCAGGCGCCCCCACTCTGTTCCTTTTATACGTAATATCATAGTGGGAGAGTTCTACCTAAAGCGTTCATTCCCATCTGGGATCATTTCTTTGCGGTAGGCTCTGAGACTCCGTGTAAACGAGTCACGGGCGATGCCGTTTGGATTGCCGGTCGATATCGATGATGATTTTTGCAGGAGAATTTTGTTGATTGTCATAACGATGATGCTCCCCAAGTGGTAGGTGAGGAAGTGGAGGGTTAGACTGGTCCGGCCGCCTCGGATCACCCAGCTAAGTGGCAGAGCCCAGTCTGCCCGCCACCCCTCCCGGCTGGCAGGTGCATTCGGTTCACCCCCCCTCACCCAGCCGCTGGGCCTGCCCCGCCAGCCCCAGCCCTGCTTCCGCTTCCCTCAGCTTTGCTAACTTGATATGGGAGCAAAGTTTGTGTCTGTTTGTTTTGCAGTCTCCATGCCTCCCGCTGGTCATATCCTTTGTCCTCTGATACATTTTGTCTCCCACGTTGGTCTTATTTACTTGGTTCATATGGTCAGTTTCCGTGAAAAAGATGTTAGCTGGTTTCTGCTCCGGTTGATTATGCAACACGTCTTTTACTTTGTTTGCTTTTTTTTTTTTTAACATAATTAAAATTTTTATGTGGCCATAGCCATCCACCTTCTTTTCCTGTTTCCCACTAAGCTTGAAGAGACCGCCCCTCCCAGAGGTTTGACAGCCATGGAAAGAGGTTTTTTAAAAGAAAGCTTAGGTGTTTTAAGGGCACTTGGAGGAAATGCAGCATTAATTTTCAGCTATTTTTTTCTCGATGCTGTGTTTACCTGGTAATGTCTCCCTCCTCCCCACGCGTACAGGTTCCCCACAAATATTTTCGTGCTAAAACGGGAGGGCAAATTACAGGGTGGTGGTGCCTGAGAATAGGATTTCTAGTGTAAAAAACACAGTTTTTGGAAAGACAATCTGAAATGGAATAAAATGAAAAGCTACCCAGGCTTTTGTTGCCATAATTTTCCTCTTTATACTATGCATTGTTATGACAGAACTGGACCCAACTTTCCATTTAAATCTTTTGAAAAATTTCTATCGTGTTTATTACATATGTGCAATTAAAAGAAAATGGGCACCTGGGTGCCTCAGTTAAGCATCCGACTTCAGCTCAGGTCATGATCTCACAATTCATGAGTTTGAGCCCCACGTCGGGCTCTATGCTGACAGCTCAGAGCCTGGAGCCTGCTTTGGATTCTGAGTCTCCCTCTTTCTCTCTGCCCCGCCCTCATACTCTCTCTCTTTTTCCAAAAATAAGTAGACATTTTAAAAATGTTTTTAAACAAAATGGTTCTGTACAACTTTCACGACACACCGTAGCCACCCGTCCCCCTGAACCCTGACCAACTCCAGCCCACGTTCCTAACTCCTTTCAACAATTTTAGCTGAAGCTGGTGGTGCTTACCTTCATAGCTTTTTACTTTTCACAGATGTGTGTGTGTGTGTGTGTGTGTGTGTGTGTGTGTGTGTGTGTGTGTTACCCTGCGGTCTGTAAGGGACACGGCAGTTTCATTTCTCTGTTTTTCTGATGGAAGTCTTATTTTTGACCTCCTACGGGAAGGCTGGAGGGGAGGGTCCACGGTGCCCCAGCTCCCACCCACCCTGGTGGGCGGTCCTGCTTCCTGTCCCCTCTTCCCTGTCTGGGTCTGGATTTCTGTTCTGACTTAACTCCACATTTCATGTTCACACTATTAGTTTCTAAATGCTCTCTGTAGCCAGCTCAAGTCGTTTCCTATAATGATTCTTGTGCACAACATTTTGTTTCTTAGAGAGTTAGCGATTGCCTTGCCTTTTGCTTTCTTAGTGTTCTGTGTGCACACTCACCCCCATGTGGTTTCACCTTCCCGTGGATAACCCTCGCACCCGTACCCACCCCCCCGCCCATGGTTCACTATGCAGGCTCACAGCCCCTCGGCTCTGCCTTCACTGACGACCTAGCAAATCCTGTCTCTTCTTTTTTTCTGCTCTTTCTGCTTTACAAAGCGTCTGCTCTCTAGTTCCCCGAAGAGTATGTAGGTGGTAAATACTGTGAAATCTTGTGAAAATGGCTTTAGTCGATCCTGTACTGCAGGGTCGCTTAAGAGTATGGCTGGGCATAGGTTGCTAAGTTGAAAATCATTTTCCCATGGAACTTGGAGGCATTTTTCCAAAGCCTTCTGTCTTCCAGGATTGTTTTTGAAAAAGCTGACTCTTGATCCTTTGTATGAAGCTTGTTTGTGTTTTTTTTTTATAAATACATCATGACTTTAATTTTAATGTTTACTTATTTTTGAGACAGAGTGCAAGTGGAGGGGAGGGTCAGAAAGAGGGAGACACAGAATCAGAAGCAGGCTCCAGGATCTGAGCTGTCAGCACAGAGCCCGACGCGGTGCTCGAACTCACAGACCGTGAGATCATGACCTGAGCCAAAGTTGGCGCTTAACCGACTGAGCCACCCAGGCACCCCAAGTATGAAGCTTGTCTTTGATTTCTGGAGGCGTTAGGGTCTCTTGCTAACCCCCCACTGCGTACCTGAAATCTCGTGGTGCCGAGTCTTGCCGTAGAGGTCTGTTTTCTTGTGGTGACCCTTTGAATTTGGAAATCTGTCTCCTCTGTGCCATGTGTCCAACCTGCCATCCTTGACTAGAAATCTTGATACATTTTCTTAAAGGGAAATTGTAGCAGACCCCGTGTTTCCCAAAGCCTGGCATGTTACCAGTGAAATGTCGAAAAGGGTCAGGGTGATTAATTTAATTCTGGTTAAAAGTAACTAGTGTGCTGGCAACCTAAGATACAGACCAGCACGCATTCCGTTTGACATAGCAAAGAAAAATGGCAGGGAGTGTGTTGTTTAAGCCTCTGATGACTCCGGCGTGCAGCCCAGACTTGCATCAGAGACGGAGATTTATCCGTGAGATTGTTTCACTCTTACTGAAAAGGAAGAGCGCACGGTTCCACTCACGTGATTTCAGTAGATTGAAGGTAGATCCAGTCAGTCCCTTGTGTCACTTTGGTCGCCGAAAGTCCCATTTGACCTCCTCAGTCTCCAGCATCAGCTGGGTCCGTAGAGCCGCTGTCCTGTAAGCTGAGCACGGGGACTTGTCCTAGATATTTTCCCCCAAGTGGCTTCCGTCGTAAACCGCGATCGCTTACTCTTTCTCTATCAGTGTAATTTTAAAAATGGGGCAAGCGTCTGCTGAAACGTGCTCCAGAAAGTGCAGGCAAGGAACGGCTGCGGCCACACGCTTCCTCTCTAGTGAACGTGGACGGCAGCCTTCATGGGGGGTTTACGTGTCTTGATGGAAGCTCAAAAAGCCGGAACATTCCCGTGCGCCTCCTCTCCTCAGCACCCACACCAGGCGCTTCTGTGAGCACGTGTGGGGGGCGTTAGTTCTGTTGCTCCCTCCCTGGAGGGACCTCTGTGTCACACCGACTGACCCCTCCCCCTTCAGACTCCAGCGACGAGTGCAGGCTGTCACCTGTGCATCCGACCACTGAGCTGTAAATTGGGGGTTCCCGTGACCCCCCCCAGATTTGGTTAGTTTGCTAACGGTTGTTCCCAAAACTAAGGAAAACATGTAACTTACCAGAGACCCGGTGTATTATAAGAGGATGTAACTTAGGGCAGCCGGACGGAAGGAATGCCCTGGGCGAGGTCTCTGGGAAGGGGCGTGGGGCTCCCACGCCCCCCACATCTCTACTTTGTCATCAGCCTAGTCACTTTCTGAACCTCCATCCTTGTGGATTTTTGTGGAGGCATCGTTATGTAATAAGCAGGATTTTTTTAATGTTTTTATTTATTCTTGAGAGAGAGAGAGAGACAGAGGCAGAGTGTGAGCAGGGGAGGGGCAGAGAGAGAGGGAGGTACAGAATGTGAAGCAGGCTCCAGGCTCCCAGCTGTCAGCGCAGAGCCCGATACGGGGCTCGAACTCACAAACCCCGAGATCAGGAAGTCGGACGCTTAACCGATGGAGCCGACCAGGCGCCCCTGTAAGCAGGACTGATGAGTCATTGGCCATCCACCTCAGCCCTCGCCCCTCCCTGGTGGTCCAGCCGTCTGATCACAGGGTTGGCTCTCCCGGCGTCAAGCCCCGACGCTCCGGGGCCTTCCGAGGGTCACCGCCCTAAGGAGCTCTCAGGTGTGGGTGAAAGCGGCTGGTTGTGACTAGCCACGGATGCCTTTTGTCTCGGGAAATGGCAGAGGTGGTGCCGAGAGCCACGTCCAGGGCCAGGTGTGCGTTTCTCGGCAGAAGTCAGGATATCGCAGGGCCTGGCCCTGACCGGAGGAGGGCGCCACAGCAGTCCGGGGTCGACTGGTAACGCCTCTCGTCTCTCCTCTCCCACAGCTGTTCGGAGACTGGGAAGCACAAGTGCGGAGGATAATGAAGCTCATTGCCGGTGGCGGCCTGTCCATCACCGGCTCTCACAACATGTGCGGGGACTACCTGTACAGCGGCCACACGGTCATGCTCACGCTCACTTACTTATTTATCAAAGAGTGTAAGTCAAGGACAGCCCTCCGGCAGCGTCCCCACCGCACCCCGACACCGCGGGCCCCCAGCGCGGCGGGGGGCGGGGGCAGGGTCGCCGCTCTTGCCCCTGGGTGGGGGGCGGGGGGCGCCTCGTCTCCTCTGGTGTCGGCAGAGCCTTCGGGCTGCGCTACAGCTGCTGGAAGGAGCGGGAGGGAAGCTCGTGAGCCCAGGCCTGGTGGCACGTGACGTAGACCGCGTGTCACCGCCCTACGCTGCGCGTGGGGGTCAGGGAGGTCTCTGCCCTCAGAAGCCGGGGGCTCAGGGGCACTTAAGTGATGCAGGCGCCAAAAGGGAGTCTCCTTTAAAATGTACATAAGGGCCGCCTGGGGGGCTCAGTCGGTGAGGCATCCGTCTCCTGATTTCGGCTCAGGTCATGACCTCCCGGTTCGTGGGTTCGAGCCCAGCATCAGGCTCTGCGCTGACAGTGCTTGGGATTCTCCCTCTCCCGCTCTCTCTGCCCCTCCCCTGCTCGCTCACTCTCTCTCAAAACACAGAAACTTAACAAACCACTACCTAAAATACATTTTTAAATGTACTTAAAATATTTTATTGCAAAACACACAAAAAATATTTAAATAAACCCCTGTCCCCTGCTCAGATTTAACAGACGCTGGCATTCACCATACCTGTTTCAGATAACCCTTTGTGAAGCACATACAGCGCTAACATATGATTAAGGCTGTTCATGCCTTGCTTCCCATGTTCCTGTGTCATTTCCACGCATGTCTTGAGTCTTGCCGATGATGGCTTTGTGGTTTCTAAAGTTAACATGTGGTATGACGTTATATATGGTCTTTTGCCCCCTTTTTTCTCTCAGAGTATGTTTGTGAGACATGAGGCTCTCTTTCTCCTGCGGTCCGGAGGGGCCTGGGGGGTGCACGTGGGGCACCTTCTGAGTGAATTCTAACACTTTCTGTCGGTTTGGCCCTTTTGCCGGTGGGGCGGGGGGAGCGGAGGGGGTTGTCACAGCCTGGGGAGCGCTCCCTGCTGGTTGTACTGTAAAGGCAGTGAAGTCTTATCCTCAAAGGAAGCATGGCCATGTGGGGAAACTCGGAGGACGCGGCTCACAACCTCTGACTTTGAGTCCTGGTGCCATCCCCACCTCCGTGACGGGGAAAGACCTTAACCTCTCTGAGTCTTAGCTTCCTCGTCTTTAGAGCGAGACACTGGTAGCCGCTCTATGGCCGAGGGACAGGTTGTAGAAATTAAAACGGGTGTCATGTCCGCACTGCAACACGTACATGAAGAATGAATGGTAGCTGTAGGGTGTATCAATGCAGATTTTCCTGGGGGTGGGGTACGGTGCCCCCCACCCCTGCCCTGACCACTCCATTTAGAGTCGCAAACCTCCCTTCCCCTTCTCGGTTTCTGATCCTGCTTCTCCTGTTCAACTTTATTTTTTCATAGCAGTTAACACCTTCTAACACAGTGTAAAATCTCCTTTTTTATTATAATTATTTTTTACTGTGTCTCCTCTGTCCCAGGAAGGGATCTCCCCCAACAAAGGCAGGCTCTTTGCCTGTTTTGTTCGTTGATCTCTATACCCAGAGCATTTCCTGTCCCAGGCACATAGTAGATGTTCAATAAATACTGGTTAAACGAATGACTAGTTCTTTTTTTTTTTTTTTTTTTTTTTAACGTTTATTTATTTTTGGGACAGAGAGAGACAGAGCATGAACGGGGGAGGGGCAGAGAGAGAGGGAGACACAGAATCGGAAACAGGCTCCAGGCTCTGAGCCATCAGCCCAGAGCCTGACGCGGGGCTCGAACTCCCGGACCGCGAGATCGTGACCTGGCTGAAGTCGGACGCTTAACCGACTGCGCCACCCAGGCGCCCCGTTCTTTTTTTTTTTTTTAATTTTTTTTAATTGTCTTTATTTTTGAGAGGCAGAGAGAGACAGAGTGTGAGTGGAGGAGGGGCAGAGAGAGAGGGAGACACAGAATCCGAAGCAGGCTCCAGGCTCTGAGCTGTCAGCACAGAGCGTGATACAGGGCTCAAACTCACGGACCGTGAGATCATGACCTGAGCTGAAGTCAGACGCTCAACCGACTGAGCCACCCAGGCACCCCCAAATGAGGAGTACTTGTATGCTGTGAGAAGCCAGTGAAAGTCTAACCTTTCTCCCCCTGGGTAGGGAGGACGGATCACATTCAAGTGACATTTTTGCGTAAAATTTCAGACCCTCTTCAGCCCATTCTTTGAGAATGCAAAGTGGGAAGGCCTGGACAAATAGAGATGATGGTGCTCCCCTCAGGTGGGAGCTTCCAAATCAAGGTACGGACAGGTATTGACCTGACACTACCCTGCCTTTGAATGCACTCGCACCAAAATTCCCAGGCACTTGGATTCTTTCTTATTTCTGTTTGAGAAATGGAATCTGAGACTCTTAAAGAGTTTCAGGTCAGTGTTTAGTCACAAAGCTTGGGAAGCAAGTAGGACAGTTGTATCAATTCTAATTGCCTAGTCCGTGTGTAAGGATCTATAGACCAAAAAGTATTGATTTTTGTTTGGAGCATTAACCCCAAATTATTTATAAGTAAGTTGAATTAAACGTCAGTGGACAGGCTTTTTTTTTTTTTTAATGGAACACGACGCATTATCCTCTCAGTTGTCCTTCTCAACTGCCTTTACATGTGAATCAAGCAGTAGCCAAGTATAAATTACAGTTGCTAATAAAGTCACTTCATAAGATAAGCTGCTTCCATTCTTTTTTTTTTTTTTTTAACACTTATTTGTTTTTGAGAGACAGAGATAGCGCACAGGCGGGGGAGGGGCAGAGAGCGAGGGAGACACAGAATCCGAAGCAGGCTCCAGGCTCCGAGCTGTCAGCACAGAGCCCGACACGGGGCTCGAACTCACGGACCGCGAGATCGTGACTTGAGCCGAAGTCGGACGCTTCACCGACAGAGCCCCCCAGACGCCCCAAGCTGCTTCCATTCTAACCTTGACTACATATAAGCTAAGACCCTTAAATTTGCCGCCCAAACGATCTGTTTTCAGGCGGAAAGATCAGAGTAACCGGTGTGAATCGCTCCTCTTTTCAGATTCCCCTCGACGACTGTGGTGGTACCACTGGATATGCTGGCTCCTCAGCGTGGTTGGGATCTTCTGTATTCTCTTAGCGCATGACCACTACACTGTGGACGTGGTGGTGGCGTATTACATCACCACAAGACTCTTCTGGTGGTACCACACTATGGCCAATCAGCAAGTGAGTTTTCCCCTTGTCTGATTACAGCTTCTCTCAACGCCTGGCCTGACGGTGCTGGCATGGGGGCGGGGGGACGTGCAGAGAACCCACGGATGTCTTAGGCCTCTCTCCAGGGGGGCTAGGCAACTGGGATTGCGTTGTCTTTCGTGATGCTGAGCCACCTCGCAACAAAAAATGAGCAAGAAATGTGTTAGTACAGTGACGCAGAGATTGCATCCTTCTAGAACAGGTATCACCGTCCCTGTCCCTGACAAATGCCTTCCAAGCCGGGCCCCCCTGCTGTTTGATCGGCACCCCTCCCCTCTTCTCCTGGCCTGGGCCCCTGAGCAGCCAAACACTCAACTTCCATCGCAGAAGAGTAACGGAGACACTAACTGGGGCGCGCGCACTTACGGACAAGAGACCGAGGAAGCCACGCGTTCTCCGTGCGCTCCCGGAGTTGGAGTTCTTTGCTCTCCTGCTAGGGGGTGGCCTGGTTAGCACACGAGTGCAGAGTGGGGGCGTGCGTGTGAAACTAGGGTACGTGGGTGGACACAGGGCCGTACCGGGGTCCTTTGTGAATTGTAATTAGGGAAATACATCCACTTAAGGTGGAAGATCGTTAGAAAAGTACATATGTTCGTTTGGGGGCCCATGAATTGCTCTCCCTGACCTGGTTTCCTGTCTTTGTCGTCATAGGTGCTCAAAGAAGCTTCCCAGATGAACCTCCTGGCTAGGGTGTGGTGGTATAGGCCATTTCAGTACTTTGAAAAGAATGTCCAAGGAATCGTACCTCGATCTTACCACTGGCCCTTCCCCTGGCCGGTGGTCCACCTCGGGAGGCAGGTGAAATACAGCCGCTTGGTGAACGACACATAACGGCCGCACCAAGTGGGGGACGAGGACCCTTTCCAAGTGCTGAGAACTCCAGTGAGAGCAGACGCCATAAACAGACGATCCCGTTATCTTTCAGCCGTTTCCTTGACTTAACCTATTGAGTTACCTGGTCAGCACTGTGATCTTTTTTTCTCTCCAAAGGACCTGCGTGGGACAACAATAAAGAAAACGTAACCTATCATGCACTGCACACATTTCCTGTTCGTGAGTCCGGGGTTCCGCATAAGCTGCATCACCACGTTCCTTTGTATACGATGCAACAGCATAAATGTAAGCTTTTCTATCATCAGTTCTGGTCTTTCCAGTCACATCTGGAAAATAAAGCGTATTATTTTCTTGGGAAAACATACTTTTCATATCTCTTGCCCCAAAGATTGGGCTGTAAGCCATTTTCTAGCAAATGTCTCTATGAAGGTTTCTAAGTACCTGAATGGGGTTCGATTCTGAAATCTTTCTACCTGTTGCACCGCTATTCAAATAAAAAATGACAGACACAGAAAGGTGTGGTAACTTTGGGTTTTGTAAAAAGCAGAGAGAGTGTGTCAAAAAGTGCAAAAAAAAAAAAAGATTCTGTTATAAAGTGATTTTCTAAGTATTTCCTAACTTTATTTTTCAAAATGATGTTATGAAAACCAAATTTCAAGATTTTTACATGTCAGAGAGAAGAGAGTTAAAATTAAAAAAAAAAATGCTTCTTGGGAGAGAAATTTGTCTATGTTTCTAGTGCCTTTCTTGTCTTGATTGTATGGTCAGTAGGCAATCTTAAATGTTTTTATTTAAAATAAAGTATTCCATGAAGATATAAATGTATGTATACACTACTAAATTTTGCATTTATAGCTAAATTAAATCTGAAGACTGCTTATGGTTTTTAAATTGCTATGAATTAACGAAGGGGGGAGTTAATTAGAAAATCAGAGCCCTGTTCCCATATTGTGAGCAGGTGGCAATGACATGTACCACTTAAATTATTTTATCATCTATTTGGTGGTTCGATTTTAACTATACAGTGAAAACAGCCATGAATACTTTGTTTTTAAAAAGAGAGTTTTGAAAATGATCACTTAACTAAAACTTGAAAGCTATAAATTAGTTATCCATACTCTGATGACAATTTTGTTGGTGAACAACAAAACAGAGATCTATTTCTTTAAAATATATTTGTGCAGAAACTGCATGTATCTCTCAGTTTTACTCCTAACAGAAGTATGTTTGGGGAAGTATTCTATTCCATACTTGCCAACGTGGAGAACAAAATAGTTTTTTAAGAATGAAGAAGTATATATATCCATTCTGTATTTTACGTGCAGCAGAATTATCTTCCGTAGGGTTTTTTTTTTCCTGTGTATTCACAAGGTGATATTTGTATTGTAAAACAATAATGGTGAAGGAAATAAAAAGGCTTTTAAAATTTTGTTTGTTTTAAATATTTGTAAAGTTATTATTATTCCAGAGAGTATACTGATATCTTAACAGCTTACCTAGACCATAAATTAATCAAAATGCACTTTTTAATAAAACCTGATACTTAAAACATAAATGGCTGTTACTCCTGATGTGTTCACATCCTTCCCAGAGGTCGTAAACGAAGTCATTAAAGCAAGGTAAAAACCCGAGTTGTGGATGTCTTCCCAGAGTTTGAGACAGGGCCTACGGCGATCATGTTTCTTTCCCCTTGAGATTTCCTAAAATGTGTGTGGGGGGTTTTTTTTTTTGGTTTTTTGTTTTTTTTCAAAAGTACACCAAAAGAATCACACAGGTAAGTTAATTTCAAAATGCAGACAGACCACCTTGCTACAGATGTAAAGCTGGGATGGCGTCCCGCCTGGGGCTCCGGCCGTGTGTCTCACTCGGAGGACCAGAATCCTGGGATGGGTTTCTAGCACAGCCTCTCCCGCGCTTGGACTCTTGGGCGCTTGGACTCTTGTTGCGAATCGAAAGGGAAAGCACCTTGAGTAATGAAAATGCGTCACTAGCACATGCTAAACATTGGATCTTTCTTCCTAAGTCAAAGCAGTTTTATTTAAAAAAAAAAAAAAAAAGATTATTACAGGTTTGCGTACTACATAGGTACTAAGAAATTCATTCACTAATTTCTCTTCATGCCCGATGGCACCGGTTCGTGAATGGACATACCGTGTGGCTCCCGGGTCTGAAGATCCCAGGAAGGATAGAGAAACCTTGTGTTGTGCAGAATTGCAGTACACTTGGTGGGGTCTGCCTGAATGAGGACCTGTGCTTTTCTGTCCTTTCGTTTGGTAAGACAGTACCTCCTAAGGACAGTAGCTTCTTTACTTGGCTCTTGTATGAGCTGGGCATTCTTTACACGCGCTATCTTGTTAACGGCCACACAGCCACAGGGTTAATGATTACCCCATCTTGTGGGAGGCGACTCAGAGAAGTTGAATAAACCTCCCAAGGTCATGCAGCCGGTAAGTGGTGAAACTCTGATTGGAGTGCAGGTCTCCACCCCTCCTCACCACCCTGCACGCCCCCAAATGCTGTGAGTGTTTGTAAATTCTTCCGCAGGAGTCAGCGATGGGAGACATCGGTGCCCGTGGCAGTAAGGCCGAGTAGAATGGCTCTTCCTACGAACTGAGTGCCAGGAAATCCACATCATGAGGTATGAGAGACTAATTTTGCCAGTTTCCTAATTGCTAAATGTTTCATTTGTCTCCCCAGCAAATACCTAAATTGATCAACGTGATAAAGATCTCAAAAACTTTATAAACATCACATAAAACGAGAATACCTCCTTGCTTTAATTTGACTGCCATTGTACAAAAAGTCAACCAGGTGTTGAGGTAACCTTCGGGAAGTAGAATGTGCTACCTGGGGCCCGTGTTACTGACGTCCTTTATTTTTCTCTCCCTTTGGTCCGGAAACTTACTCTGAACAAACCCAGACTTGAAATTGTGCCTGTCAGCGCCTTAGGGTTCTTACGCGTCTTCTGGTTCAGGTTACAAGAAAATTACGCGAGTCCTGCTGGGTCCAGACTCCGGCTCTTAGAGGTCAGAGGTGGGCATGGTCCTCGAGACACAGGCCGAGTGAGGGGACGTTGCCCGAAGCTGGACAAGGGAGGAACAGGATTGGGGCATCGCCCGGCTTACTATTGGTGAAGATACGGAGTGTGGGTTTATCACGCGAGTTAACGTGTTGCATGTGTGAGGAGTCCTTCAAGTTCGTGAGGGCTGGCATGGCCCTGGTGTCATCCAGCATCTAGTGACTGAGCAGATTTAGAAATGCCCTTGAGGATCTGTGACGTATGAATCACAGCAGCCGACGTGTAACACCTGGTCCGCGGGAATAGTGCTTATCCAGAGGATCCATTCGCCATCAGCACACCGTGGTCGGTGGGTGCAAAGATTGGAGTCTCTCTCGAGGATTCTTGGGGGCAGGTTTGTTAAAGATTTGAAGACAGATCAATGAGATGGGCAGACTCCACGTTTCTCCTAGCTAAAAAAAAAAAGGGGAGGGGAGGGCGCCTGGGTGGCTCGGTCGGTTGAGCGTCCGACTTCAGCTCAGGTCGTGATCTCACGGTTCGTGGGCTCGAGCCCTGCGTCAAGCTCTGTGCTGACAGCTCAGAGCCCGGAGCCCGCTTCACTGCCCTTTTTTGTGCTCTCTCTCTCTCTCTCTCTCTCTCTCTCTCTCAAAAATAAACAAAAGCAGGGAGTCCCAATTCAGAAGCTGTACAGCCTCCAGCATCCAGGTTCCTGTGTTGAAGGATGTGTAGGGTGCGGCTTCCGGGGCGGGAATGGCATTCCACATGAGGATAGGGAAGGTTCTGGCTCCCTGGAGGGGGCCGGCCCAGAGTTTTCTCCCAGCCCTACGGTGGCCTAGAGCCACATGTGTTTTGACGGTCTCTTGTTGGGCACATAGACGTTAAAATTGCTATGTCTTCTTGGAGATTTGACCCCTTTATCATTATGTCATCTCTCTATTCCTGAGGATATTCTTGTTGTGAAGCGTGCTTTGTCCGAAGTTAAAATAACAACTTCAGCTTTCTTCTGATTAGTGTTAGTATGGTATATATCTTTCTCCACCCCTTTATTTTTAACCTGTCTGGATCTTTTTTTTTTAATTTTTAAATTTTTTTAAATTTACATCCAAATTAGCATATAGTGCAACAATGATTTTAGGAGGAGATTCCTTAGCGCCCCTTCCCCATTTAGCCCATCCCCCCTCCTACAAGCCCTCCCGTAACCCTCAGTTTGTTCTCCATATTTAAGAGTCTCTTCTGTTTTCTCCCCCTCCCTGTTTTTATATTATTTTTGCTTCCCTTCCCTTATGTTCATCTGTTTTGCCTCTTAAAGTCCTCATATGAGTGAAGTCATAGGATTTTTGTCTTTCTCTGACTAATTTCACTTAGCGTAATACCCTCCAGTTCCATCCACGTAGTTGCACATGGCAAGATTTCATTCTTTTTGATGCCGAGTAATACTCCATTATTTATATATATATATAAATATAAATATATATATATATACCACAATTTCTTTATCGTTTCATCCATTGATGGACATTTGGGCCCTTTCCGTACTTTGCCTATTGTCGATAGTGCTGCTATAAACATGGGGCGCATGTGTCCCTTCGAAACAGTGCACCTGTATCCCATGGAGAAATGCCTAGTTGTGCATTTGCTGGGTCGTAGGGTAGTTGTATTTTTAGTTTTCTGAGGAACCTCCATACTGTTTTCCAGAGTGGTTGCACCAGCTTGCATTCCCACCAACAATGCAAAAGAGATCCTCTCTCTCCGCATCCTCGCCAACATCCGTTGTTGCCTGAGTTGTTAATGTGAGCCATTCTGACAGGTGCCAGGTGGTATCTCATTGTAGTTTTGATTTGTATTTCCCTGATGATGAGTGACGTGGAGCATTTTTTCATGTGTCGGTTGGCCATCCGGATGTCTTCTTTGGAGAAGTGTCTACTCATATCTTTTGCCCATGTCTTCACTGGGTTATTTGTTTTTTGGGTGTTGAGTTTGGTAAGTTCTTTGTAGATTTTGGATACTAACCCTTTATCTGATAATGTCATTTGCAAATATGTTCTCCCATTCTGTCGGTTGCCTTTTCGTTTTGCTGGTTGTTTCCTTCGCTGTGCAGAAGCTTTTTATTTTGATGAGGTCCCAGTAGTTCATTTTTGCTTTTGTTTCCCTTGTCTGGATCTTTAGATTTAAAGTAGATTTCTTATAGACAGAATATATAAACAGAAAAACAGCATCTTGTTTTTCACCTATTCTGACGATCTCTTGTCTTTTTATTGATGTATTTAGACCTTTCACATTTAAAGTACGGTTAACCTTTGAACCACACAGGTTTGAGCTAAGCAGGTCCACTTACACATGGATTTTTTTTTTTCAGTAAATACAGTACTGTAAATGTATTTTCTGATTTTCTTAATATTTTACTTTTTCTAGCTTCATTTTTTTTTAAGTTTATTTATTTTGAGAGAGAGAGAGAGAGGTAGAGGGAGAGAATCCCAAGCAGGCTCTGCACTGCCAATGCAGGGCCCGATGCGGGACTCAAACTCACAAACCGTAAGATCATGACCTGAGCTGAAACCAAGAGTCAGATGACCAACTGACTGAGCCACCCAGGGGCCCTTCTCCAGCTTTATTCTAGGAATGCAGTATATAGAATACAAAGTACGTGTTAATCAATTGTTTATGTTAGTGATGAGGCTTCTGGTCACCATTTGGCTGTTAGTCGGTAAGTATATGTGGATTGTTGACCCCTCTCCCTCCCCCTACCAGCAGTTCATCTAAGTTTCCATATAAGTGTTCCTTCTAATTTATGGCTTCAGTGGCTTCTGCTCCATGTAAGCAGATCTCACCTGTGACTCTGGATGCACCTGTCTCTCCAGGTTCGGGCATGGTGGTTGGAACCATTGACCCCAATCCTGTGATGGCTCCAAGAAAAGTTGTTTTTCAGTTTGTCCAGCCTTTTCTAGTAAGGATAGGAATGGTGACCAGACTCCCAAGCTTTTTCCATCTTGAACATGAAACCAGAAGCCCTTGGTGACCCAGCTTTTGTAGTCAGATAAATTTGGGAGTTAGTGACTAAGCCATTATCTCTAGAGTGCCCTTAATGTCTGGACATACAAATCTGTGTCCTAACAACAAATGAACTAAAACTAAAACGGTTGGTAGAGTCCACTGTCATGACTTCCAACTCTGTGCACGTGAGCTGTCCAGAAGAACGTGAAGATAATTAACGCTGGACTGGGGAACAGAGGACATACGTGCAGGTGGCTTAAATGTGAGCTTACCCGCCAGAGCCTTTGATGTGCCCTCCCACAGATGACCTAGGATGCAGCCGGGCGCTAGAGCAAAGCCCAAACTCCAGAGTGGCCTGAATGACTCTCCCTCTCTTTCTTTCTTTAGACTGCTCTAGTTGTTAGTTGTCCGACTGCTGTGTCATATCCCGGGCTGGTCCCTGGGAAACAACTGCCAAGGACGTTGGTTAGTAACAAATATGGCTGCTTATGAGGAACCTCAGAACATTAAGAGAAAATGTCGGGTGCCAACAGTCCAGAATGCTTGGTCCATTTATGTCCAAGTGTTTACAGTATGTTCTGTTGGGTTGGTCAATTTCTTCTCTCTCTCTCTCTCTGGCTTGGACCAAGATAAGTTCCAAATTAGTTTAACTTGGTTACTCAAAGCCTTTTTCAGCGTGAGTAGGAAATACAGAAAGTGGTATTCTTGTAGCTGTCCCAGTCCATATTGTACCAAGAACCTCAACCAGAATATCGTCTTTACTTTTTTTTCACACCAAGGGCTTTGTCCAACTCCTCTCTCAAAAGTTGGAGTCTAAAATGCGGTCGTGCTTGGGAGATGCAGTGTGTCATGTTCAAACACAAACCAAGGGCAGCTCCTGAAAGAACGTGAATCATTTAGGCCAGCACTACAGGTTACGTGTGTCGTGGTGTAATGTGGGGCAATGATGAGGCACACGTACCAGTTCTGTGCTCAGTAAACAACCCCTGGCATTATAGAGAGAGAAATGAGAGAGAGATGGAAATGGGGCCCCTGGGAGCCAAGGAAGAAGTCCCAGTCAATGGAAAGACCGGCCCCAGCCAGGGAGAGAGCTGGACGATACATTGAACCAAACGTAGACTCAGCCTTTATCGGGACTTCTGGGTTCATTATCAGTAGACAGAGGCCATGTATGTCTTGGGTCTTTATTAAAAGACTTGCTGGACCGTCCTGAGCATCTGATGCGTGTGCACAATGGTGACTGGGTTACAGGCTGACTCTGACGGAGCAGGACACAGTTATCGGATGAGGAGCGAGGGTCACCATGAAACAGAAACGAGTATCTCCATGATTTACTGGTGCTTGGGATCTGCTCCCCTGGCCAGCTCTGTGTTATCACTTGGAGGAACTGGGATGGTTTTAATTGCTTCCTGCTAGTAGTTATCAGCACGGGAGAAGCGGAAAGGGGGTTTCAGCCAAAGCACTCTGTCTTTCGTGCTCTGTCTTTTTAATAAAGAGCTTGTGCACAGAATCGGGTTTTCCACGGGGGACGCGTAGCAATGCTCCTCGATACTTTAGGATGTGTCGGGGCGGGGGGGGAGGGTACCTCACTTGGGGAAAAAGCGTGATCTGTGAAAATAAACGTTTGTTTGGAAGGCTTCTCTGAAGTCATCGGCTTTGGGTTTCAAGAGGCCACAATCCAGCCGTTGCCAGGCTTACGGAAAGCGTGTTCGTTGCTAGTCCCCGGGGTCACGGGAGCCTTCTGACCCCTGGCTGCCTTGGGCTGTGACGGTGGCCCCCGGCAGGGGTAAGAGCTGAGAAGGCTGTGTTTGCAGCAGAAGCTTCCTTGACGCAGCAGGAGCGTCACAGCCGCTTCAGCGAGCCCCGCAGGCTCTGTGCGCACCAGAGGCGGCCGGACGGATCTGCAGGCGTCTGCTGGCTGGGCTTCTCCGCAGGCTCCGGGGGCGAGCGCATAAAGCAAAGCTTGAAGAGGAGCTGTGCACACGTCTGCCTGGGAAGTGTCGCCGGCCCCGGACGTGGGAGCACATTGCTGTGCTCACCAGCGGACACCAGATGACCCCAGGGCTTGATCTCTGCCCTGCAGCTCGCCCTGGCCTCTCCAAACCCTGGGGCCCAATGGCTGCTGCTGAGGTTTCCCCTGGGGCTCCGGGTTCCTGAGCAGAGGGATCGAAGCAGGGAACGCGGCCAGAAGGCCCTGGTCCCTGTTTTTGCACAATCTTCGGTACCAGCAAGAGAGGGCTGCGGGGCTGCGGCGGGGGGGGGGGGGGGGGGGGGGGGGCGGAGAGATGGCAATACAGTACTTCCTTCGGGAGGGAAAATGTCAATGTATTCAGCACACATAACCCCCACATACTATTAACATTCACCAAGTGTGAATTCAAACAAAAGTCACCAAAATTAGATGGGAAGGGATCTGAAATGTCACTTTCACACATGCCGCGCTTGGAGAGCTGTGACAAATTGGCTTCCTGTGGATCCGGGCCGTCAAAACTGGCTTGGGACGTTCAGGGTCTAATCACCAATTAAAATCAGCAAACACAGCGGATCTGCGCCGGCCCTGGGAAATCCATTTCCTTCTTGGGAATGAAGAGGGCCCCGGTCCAGCTCTTTTTCATCTGACAAAAAATGAGGAGGAATTGCGGGCCATCTCCCTACCGCTAAAGGAGGTCAGAGCAGGAAAGGCAGGCGGGCTCACTGGAGAGACCCGCTGGTTTCTCACTCCCTCTGCCCAGTCTGCCCAGGAAGGCAGGAAAAACTCTAACGGGACCAGAGCCGCTGGGGGCGGGGCCAGAGCCTCTGGGGGCGGGGCCTGGAGGGCAGGTGAGCCTTGGGTCCACAGAACACAGACTCCTCTGTTTCCCAAACTGTCCTTCCCTCCCTCGAGGGGTGGCGAGTGAGATCTCAGGGCTCACACTCACACAAACACACACGTATGCAAATTTAGCATTCCCATCAGCGTATTTCAAGCCGTAACAAATATTTTATTATGGAAAGTTTTTAAGTCTACGCTAACTTCGTAAGAATCCCACAGTGAGAAACCCAGGTAGGCACCGGCTGGCTTCTACCGTTATTTTCTTAACTTGCTGTATCACCTATCAATCCGTTTGCCTGTCTCTCTATGGGTCTTATCCATTACCCTGATTTTCTGAATGCGTTTCAAAGTAAATTGCAGACACGTCTCCCTAAATACTTCAGCGTCCGTGTTCACGTCACTAAAATTCAAAATTTGTTCCCAGGTTTTGTTTGTTGTTGTGGTGGTGGTAAAATGCATAGGCGAAGAAATACATAAATCTTAAGTGTATATTTGCTGTTTTGACAAATGCATGCACCTATGTTATGCAAACACCTATCGTGACAGAGACGATTACTGTGGCCTTTCTGCCTCTTCCCCGTCAATCTTTTTTTTTTTTAATTTTTTTTTCAACGTTTATTTATTTTTGGGACAGAGAGAGACAGAGCATGAACGGGGGAGGGGCAGAGAGAGAGGGAGACACAGAATCGGAAACAGGCTCCAGGCTCCGAGCCATCAGCCCAGAGCCGGACGCGGGGCTCGAACTCACGGACCGCGAGATCGTGACCTGGCTGAAGTCGGACGCTTAACGGACTGCGCCACCCAGGCGCCCCTCTTCCCCGTCAATCTTGGCCAGCCCCCCACCCTACCATGACTCCCAGAGGCAAACACCTACCGTACCTACCCTGATTTCCCACCACACACCTCACCCCACCGTGTATGTGTGTACTCTTTGTATCTGTGTACTTCATTCAGTGTAATATGTTTGCAGTCATCCGTGTTGCCATGCATGGGGATAATCCCTTCCTTTTTATCAGTGACAAGTATTCCACTGAATAAATGGACAGCAGCGTGTTTATCCACTCCCCTCTGGATTGATACCTGGACAGTTTCAAAGTTGTGCCTATTATGAATAAAGCAGCTTACAATATTCTTGTATACGTTTTCCTTGTGTGTGTGCATGTATTTAGTTGTGTATGTTTTCATCTCTCGTAGGTAAATACTACCCAGGTGTGGGATTGCTGGGTCAGAAAGCAGATGTATGTTGAATTTTCTAAGAAATGGGGGCGCCTGGGTGGCTCAGTCGGTTGAGCACCCGACTTTGGCTCAGGTCATGATCTCACGGTTTGTGGGTTCGAGCCCTGTCAGGCTCTGTGCTGACAGCTCAGAGCCTGGAGCCCGCTTCAGATTCTGCGTCTCCCTCTCTTTCTGCCTCTCTCTCCATCTCTGTCTCTCCCAAAAGTAAATAAACATTAAAAAAATTTTTAATTTTAATTTTACAAGGACCAAACCTATAAGCCACATGTCCTTGAATTATTTTAGTGTTTCAGCAGTATTAGCTGTGTTTTCCCACCTATTCAGATTCTTTCCAGTGAAATCTTTGTCAACAGTTTCTTTTAAATACAAATCAATACATTCAAAAAAAAAAAAAACAAAAAAACAAAACAAAAACAAAAAAAAACTTTAAAAAATATATAATAGAAGGGAACAACAGCAAAATGACCAGACTTGCTCCTAGGAAATTTTTTTCCTTCTGTGAGTTCATAGGGTTCCTTATTATTAAAGTCCGTCCGAATCAGAGGTTCTTTTAGAAAAATTTGGGGAGTAAAAATCTTTTTATAAACTCTACCGAAGGATGACATACGTACAGAAAAGTGCATACAGAATCATCTTCGCAAACCGAACACACCCGCGTCGCGGGCCTCCGGCTGGAGGAGCAGCATGGCCCGCGCCAGGGCGGCCCGGGAGATGGGCCACATCGGGCGTGATGAAACTTACAAGTGCAAAGACAAGTGGAGGCCCCGCCGAGCTCACCGGGGCATCCCACCGAACACTTAAGGGATGCCCCCGCAACAGTCAAGGCAGACTCCCCCATTAGAGGCCCTACTGTCCTCTCCCGGGGCTGTCTCGCCCCCACACCTCCTCCGGCACCACTCCGGCCGCGTGGATTTCTCCTCTATAGTCTCCCTCCCAACGCCACGCGGCTTGCACCCGTCATCCTGCAAGGGGAAGCCGTCTCTTTAGCTAAAAGTCATCACCGAGTCTCCCTCCGAGCGTCCTGGGGGCACGGTGGGGCGCTGGGGGAGCCCCACGGAATAGAGCAGCCCCCGGCCTCCGCTGGGCTGGCTGAAACGCGAGAGGCCAGGAGACAAGCTGCGTCACTCCGGACGTGGGGCTACTTGCGCCTGCTGCGGATGGTGGGCGTGAATCAGGGTAACGGCAGCTCCGCGCTGGGGCTGTTCTGGGGCCGGAAGGGGAAGGGCTTGCAGGCAGGAAGGGGGCTCGAGTTCCGGGGGACACGGGATAAGGCCTTCCCGGTTTCCGCCCTGAGCAGGAAGGGTCGCTTCCCCTCCAGCCCTGTCAGCCGAAGCACCGAAGGTCACCGAAGGTCAGCGGTGTCGCAGGAGCCCCGCAGACCCAGATGCCCCCCCCCGTCCCCCACTCTGGGTTCCAGGCCCGCGGCCCCCGTCGGGATGAAGGCAGCAAGTGGCCTGTGCGGGGGGCGCACTGTCATCTCGAAACCAGTCTAATTGTGAGCACGCAATGAGAGCAAACTTCGGACAGTGCATCCGAACACAGGAGGAGAATAAGCTACTGCTGCTGTTTCTGGTTTTTGGCACAGGACACACGGCCCCAGTCGGACCCCACGTGGAAATGAAAAGGTAGTGGGGGTTATGGGAGGCTGGAAGTCATTTAGCAAACTGTAGATGAGTACAAATTTGGACGCGTCAGAAGAGAGTCAGTGGCCCAGGCTCTTCTTCTCTTGAAAGGTACTTGAACGAGGGGCGCCTGGCCGGCTCTGTCCCTTAAGCGTCGGACTCTTGCTTTCAGCTCAGGTCATGATCGCACGGTTGGTGAGTTCGAGCCCCACGACGGGCTCTGCGCTGACCGTGCGGACCCTCCTGGGGAGTCTGCCGCTTTCTCGCTCTCTCAAAATAAACAAATAAACAAAAGCATAAAAAAATAAAGATACTTAGATTAATTGGGTATTAAACTGTATACCAGTATTTTTGAAGTTCATCCGTCAGGCCATGGTTGGCATGGTTTTCCCTCATTTGTACTATTATTTAATTAATTAGCATTTTTCTTTCAACGGGTCCTTTTAAAAATGGCTTTGGCCTCTGGGGCGCCTGGATGGCTCAGTCGGTTGATCTTCCGGCTTCTCTTCAGGTCATGATCTTCACGTTCACGAGTTCGAGCCCCGCGTCGGGCTCTGTGCTGACAGCTCAGAGCCTGGAGCCTGCCTCGGATTCTGTGTCTCCCTTTCTCTCTGCCCCTCCCCCGCTCATGCTCACTCTCTCCCTCTCTGTCTCTCTCTCAAAAGTAAATAGGGGGCGCCTGGGTGGCGCAGTCGGTTAAGCGTCCGACTTCAGCCAGGTCACGATCTCGCGGTCCGTGAGTTCGAGCCCCGCGTCGGGCTCTGGGTTGATGGCTCGGAGCCTGGAGCCTGTTTCTGATTCTGTGTCTCCCTCTCTCTCTGCCCCTCCCCCGTTCATGCTCTGTCTCTCTCTGTCCCAAAAATAAATAAACGTTGAAAAAAAAATTAAAAAGAAAAAAAAGTAAATAAAGCACTTAAAAAAATTTTTTTTACATGACTTTAGCCTCCCTCTTTGATTTCCAACCCTAATTCGCACCAAAGCTAGTCCGTAACTGTCAACTTGGAAACCCATCACGCTTTGCAATGTATTTTCTCCTGGTGTCTCTGCAGAGAGTGGATCGCTCCCAGCCAATCTCACTCTCCCCGTGCTCCAGCCCAGAAGGCTGTGGAATCACTCGTGCCTCCTGTTTCTCTCCCATCCTTCGCAGCCCGCCAGGAAATCCTGTTGCCTCCACCTTCCGACACACCCTTACTGTGACCGACCGCTTCCGTCACCTCCGCCTCCAGCCCCTGGTCCGAGCCTCTGGCTTGGGGGTGGGCGGGAGCCTCTCCATCCGCCTCACTGCTCCTCAACCCGCCCCTCTGCAGCGTGCGGTCACCCAGGAACCCGGGTGACAGGTACGCGAGAAAGCTTTCCAAGGCTCAGATCGTGCGGCTGCTCTGCCCGTCGGCGTCTCACTGCTTCTCACTGAAGTCAGCGCACCGCCAAGCGTCCTCGAGCCCTTCCCGCCCGCCACGCCTGCTGGTCCACTCCGCACACCTTGGCCCCGTTGCCACTGCTCCAGTCTTGGTCTCGTGGCTCAGGCCACCCGGGCCAGTTTGTCCTCCTTCAACCCATCCACCGCACTCTCGTCGGGGGAGACCTGTATCACGGGCCTTCCTTTCCCCAGGAATGCGCTCCCTCGGGCAGAAACACGGCTCGTTCTTTTTCCCACTTCCTTCAGGTGTCTGTTGGACTGTCACGCTATCAGAGGACTTCTTTGATTATATCACACAGAACAACATTCTCTCACCTCTTATTCTGCCTTCTTCTTCTTCCTCTTCGCACACATGACCTAACAGATTACATTTATTTTTTGTTTGTCTCCTTCCACGTAGAACGGGGATCTCATGAGAAGATGGGCTTTGTTTGGGTCCAAAAGAGTATGGTTGCCAGACGGTTGGCATTCAGTAGATACGTGAGAATAAATATTGGGTTGGATAAATACCACCTGATCATTACGGTCAAGATTCTGGTGCCCAGAGAGAGCGAAACCAGGTGGAGAGCACCTGCCTTCCCCAGCTCCTGCTCGTCCACCCCACAGTTCTAGGAGGCTTCGTGTTACGTGCTCAGTATTCTTGTTGATCAACGTGTTCACTCATTATTATGTAAAGTGCTACAAAGAGCGACTGGACAACTCCCAATTAAAAAAGAAATAACCCAAGACCAGAATTCTAAAGGATCGAACAACCCAGAGATCTAAATGGGGAGGACGGTAGATAAAGCTTCTGGAAAAACATAGACTGTGTGTTGGGCCCCGAAGAAGGGCGTTCCAGTTATGTTTGCTTCCTACCAAACTACTCCAAGCATAGTGGCTTAAAGTGACAGGTGTCTGATTGTGGCTGATAGTTTTGTGGGTCAGGAATCCGGGCAGAACTTGGCTGGGAGACACTGCTCCTCCGTGTGGCATTGGTGAACCTCCATTGGATCCTGCTGGTGGACGGACTGCTTTGGAGTCCGACCCCGACTCACTTGTCTATCTGGCGCCTCCGTGTGGGTAGCTGAAAGGAGACCATTCGGAACTGTGACCAAAGCATCTACGTGTGGTCCCTGCTGCATAGTAGCTTCAGGATTTCCAGACTTCTTCAGAAGCTTCTCCAGAAGCGACCCAGGCTTCTGTTAAAGACAAGACAACAGGTCCAAAATGGAGTCGCTTATGCTAAGCCCCACACCACCAAACTCAGACTTAATTACATTTTTGGCTCTCCAACAAAGGAATCTTAAACCAGTCAATCGGGAATCACCTAATCAGCACTAGTTAAATCATCTGCTTGAGAGACCCCTGCCCTCCCCTAAAGGAAAGTAACCTTGCAATAACCAACCTGCTTTCTCCCCCCCACCCCCAGCATAACTGTCTTGTCCTGCTCCCTGCTGCCTATCAAAGGCATCCATTTTGCACAGCTCCTTGAAGCCCCTTCCTGTCTGTATCGGGGTGCCACCCAATACACGAATCATTGAATAAAGCCAGGAAGATCTTTAAAACGGACTCAGTTGGATTTTGTTATTTTAACAGATCCAAGGGCAAGTGCTCCAGGAAATGGAGAATTGACACAAGGCTTTTGTGACCCAGCCTCAGAAGTCACACGGCAGAGATTCCATGTCCTCTGTTGTCATCACGGGCAGTCATAAACCCACCGAGTCTTGGGTGGGGGGGATGACACAGATCCCCTCTATTCCACGGACGGAGTGTCAAAGAATTTGCAGCCTTGTTTTTGAACTCAGGGAGGTATGACTCAGTTAACCGGGGAGTAGGTGAGAAGGTATTTTGAGGATAAAAGTTTGAGCAGGGATGGGATAGGACAGGTGCATTTAGGAGCCATAAAGAGGCCCAGGTGCCCAGCATGACCAGGAAAATGTCAAAGGCCAGGTCAAGGGCAGAGGCCTCGGGCTGGGTGGGTTTGAATACCCCGTGAAGGAGTCTAGCCTTTGCTCTGCAGACAAGCTGTGTTTGAACTGTGTTGCTCACATACCCCGAAGGGAATTTTGAAAGAAAGTGTTCAGCTTTGCATCCATCCCCGCCCATGATTTAAAAGTAATCACAAAGGTCAGCAGCTCTGTGTGGTCATTCAGGCTGACGGAGGCTTTCTACCTACTTCTTCCTGCAACATCCAGGGTCACTGCGGGCATCTCCCTCGGAGACGGCGCGGGAGCCTGGAGAAGCACGCGGGGGGCCAAGGCCGGCGTTGGTGCCTGTCACTTCCGCTCACGCCCCAGTGGCCGGACCTCAGCGAATGGCCACTCCAGACCGCACAGGATGCCCGGAAGAAGCGAGGAGCGCAGATGTCGCGGGAGAGCTAGGAGCCCTCCCTGCAGGGCATGTATACAGCGTTCTGCACACTGACTGCTGCTGTTGCTTACACGGCCCGTCTTATTACACACTCAGCCTGCAGGCCGTGCTCTGTGCACGGACGCGTGTGACTCCCCGAGCGTCAGCTCGCGGGTCCCCCAGGTAGATGCGCTTCAGGCGCAGGAGGCCCCGCAGCCTCGGGGCCCAGTTAGGAGGTGAGACATCGCTGCGGGCGGCTCGGCCACTCCAGGCAGGGGGCTGCCGAGGGGGCCCGGGCCGAGTCGGGCCGCAGATCCCCGCGCGGCTGTCCGGCTCTCTCCGGGCGCCTTCAACGGTCCATCCCCAGCCGCCCGCTCCTCCCTGCCTTGCAGCCAACTCCTCCATGAGCCCCAGGGTGGATTGTGCTGCGCCTGAAGAAAAGCAAGGCTCTGCCCTGGGCTCGGAGGCAAGCTTCGCCCCTCCGGCTTCTAGGAAGCGGCCCCGGTTTTCAGAATCCTGGGCACCTGTGCTTCCTGTCATGGAGACAACGGACGGACGGCATGTCGTGCCCTTGAGGGGCCTGATCAGACGCGAGAGGTCTTTGCCTTCTCCTCCCTGCTGCCGATACCGGGGCCCCAAAGGTTGGAAGAGTGGATTTCCCCCCCCCCCCCCCGGGGGCCCCAGAAACCACGCAGTCTAAAGCAGGCTGTACTGCAGGCAGCCGATGCTCCGTTTTTTGGCCGGGCACAGTGTGGACGCTGCTGCGTTTGCTGCCCTGAGCTGCCAGGGCGGTTGGGTGGAATCAGTCTCTCCAGTGACACCCTTTCCAGACCAGCGAGGCGGCCGCTCTGCGCGGAGCCTGACTCCTCCGCCGGCAGTGACCCTACCCCACGTCTCTGGGTGGATTTGTCCCCCGACGTCTCCTCGCAGCGCGGCGTAGGGGACCCGGCGGAGGAAAGGGTGTCCTTTTCCACATCAAACGCGGGAGGCAGGTATGTCGGAGAAGACGAACGCCTCCTTCCCACGCCGTGTCCGCGCAGGGTGCCTGGGGACGGGCTCCAGGTGTGACCTTGGGAGGCCCGGGCAGGGTTTTTCCACAAGCAGGCTCAGCTGGGGCGCGTCCTGCCCGGCGCGTGAGTCAGCACACAAGTAGTTAAGTTGGAGAGCCTTGGCTTCCCCGGGCTGGCGCATTCAGCCTCCAGGAGTCAGCAAGCGGCAGTGCTCATGAGAGCGGGGGCCGGGGACACCCAAGTGCCCTGGCACTCGGGCTCGCGACGGGGACCCGCCTGCCTCTCTGAACAGCCAGCTGCCGCCGCAGGTACGTAGCTGGGCTTGGATGGATGGTGCTTTGTTTTCTCCCCCGAGGACAGAGAGCCACGGTTGCTGGCGTTTGCACACAGGCTCCCTTGACACTGAGAAGAAACAGATGTTTATTAGCCTCCTGAATAATATGACTTATTAAAATAAGGGACGGGTGGGGGGGGGGGGAGGGGAGAGGGGAGAGACGCTTCCTCTCCCCGTGCGTTTCCCTCGCAAAGGCGGCTTTTCTGAATTCTGTGTGCATTCCAGGGCTGTGTGCGCTCAGGTCATTTGAATGTCGTGATCACAGGGGGAATTCGAAAGATGGCCTTTCGCTGTCCTTTTCGTGAATCTTCAGATCCGCGTTCAGAGAGCTGGATTGGGTCTGAAGAGTTGTGTGCCGAATCGGGGAAGTCAAGCGGCGGGGACTCACTTTCCTACCCCGTTTTCGACAGTGAGATTCGAATCCTTAGTCTTCAGAAGCAAACTTCTTCAGCTTTACCACATAGCTGCAGGATCTCAGACGTGGTGTTTCTCTGGCTCACAGCCTGAGGCCTCCTGGCTCAGATACGCAGGGTGACCTGAGATAACTTTTCGAATCCCAATTCTGTTGTTGTTGTTGTTGTTGTTGAATTGTCAACTTAGCTACCATACGGTGTCGTCTTGGCTTCGGGAGTAGATGCCCGTGGTTCATCGCTTACATACGACCCCCGGTGTTCATCCCGACAGGTGCCGTCCTCCATGCCCGTCCCCCGTTTCCCCCACCCCCAGCAACCCTCAGTGTGTTGTCCGTATTTAAGAGTCTCTTATGGTGTGGTCTCCCTCTGTGTATCTAGTTTTTCCTTCCCCTCCTCTCTTCTTGTAATGAGTCTGCTCAACTTGGTCATCCCGGCCTCCCCATCCTTTTGGATGACTCGTCTTTATATGAGCCGTTGAAGAATGTCTGAAATTCTGAGTGGATTGGAACTATCCTCAAAAACTCGGACTTGGTGGAATTTCCAAGGATATAGGGACATAAGCAAAGCCTGTTTGGATCTCATTCCATCTCTAATCTTTTTATTTTTTTTAAGCCAGATGACCAGTTTATTATAAAAGGGTATAATTCAGGAACAGCCAGATAGAAAAGATACATAGGGCCAGGCAGGTATGAGGAAGGGCCCCAGAGCCTCCCCGCCCTCTCCAGGGACACCATTGCAGCGAGTCTCCACGTGTCTCCCAACCTAGACCCTAGAAGCCGTCCTTTTTGGGTTTCTACGGAGGCCACATTGCAGAGGCGTGGTTGATTCAGTCCTCAGCCCATCTCTGTTTTGTCACGGCCACATCAGCCACCAATAACTGACATCTGTGGCATTGATGATCAGGGTGATGTCCTGCAAAAGGCTGTGAATTCGAGTCCCACGTGCGTAACTTACTGGCTCTTCGAAATACCTGGAGCCTCACTTGCTTCGTTTGTAAAATTGGGATCCTGTGTGTAAACGTGGTGCTGGTCACAGAGAGAGAAATAGGATGGGCTCTGACACCAAAGCTTCCAGTGGAGAGAGAGAGACACTCATGAAACCGTAGGTACCAGAATGGAAGAGTGTGTAAAGTGTGAGAGGAAGAAATGGGTTAAGCCATGAGCTCCAGCTGGGGGATCACTGGATCCTCGGTAGGAGGCTGAGGAGAGGCGTGGCCCCCAACCCCGTCCCCTTTGCCAAAAGGAAACCGTTTGTGATGTGAGGTGACACCTAGAAGGCTTGTCTCATTGGCTAAAGAACAGACATCGGTAGCTGGTTTTACACGTTCTTCCAAATGGGCACCTTTCAAAGCCTTCTGCAGGGAGGATGTCGCCAGCCTCCTCCTTCTTTCTCTTCCTCTCACAGAAAGGAGTGCCCCTTCTTTCTACTCCCGCTCCAAGGTCAACGGTAGATGAGAGAAATGGAGAGCTCATCAGATCTCTAGCGCAGATGCATCATTGAGAGGGAACCAGGCTAATCCGGACCGTCGTCTCTCAGGGCAGGTTCTAGAAGTTCTAGCAGAACCGGGGTGGAATGGGTGTGTTTGAAAAAAAAATGTTCATAAAACCTTTGAGGTAATGAGTTATCCAGTCTTAGGATCAAGACTCTTAAACAGGAGGTGAAGAGCCACTTCCTATCACCGGACTTGAATGTCAAGGGTCACCCTAAAGGGAAAGAACTCTGATACCCAGACCTCCTGCAGCGGGGGACACTTGGGCTGTGACTCTAAGTAGTCCCCCTCCCCAGTTTTCCCATCTAGCACGTGGAAATCTGTCCCAAATTTCTCCAGAACACTGGAAACCAGAAACTGTTGTGTCCGTGGTCATGAGGCTTCTCCTCACACCTCACTGAGGACAGCTTCAGTGACCTTACGACGCTCGAGAAGGAGGAAGAAGGTGGTCAGGGGTTAGTCATCCATCACTAGATTCTGGCAGGCGGTGAGGCCACAAGAGGGCAGTGCAGAGAATAGCGCTGATGACCGTGAAGGAGAATTTGAATGTCTGCTGATGAGCTTCTTAGGATCCTGCCAAGAAATGAGGTCCCCGAGGCCCTCCGAGAATCTTCTGCAGCTGTTTTCTGTATTGTTTTTCTTTACTGCTACCCACATGTCTTTGTTGCTCTTGCAGACTGGCCTGGTCTGGGAGGAGCAGCTAACAGAAAGGAAAACAGCAAAGTGTATTTGTGATACAGAACACAGCAGTGTGTACCCGTTGGATATGGTTTCGGCAGCCGTCTGGAATATCCAGTCTCAATTCCTGCTCCCCATTGCCTCCCTAGCTCCAGGGACAACATTGTTATCTTAGACTATGCTTACGAAATGTCTCATTCAGGGCTTAGAAGGTGGTTTGTGTCGTGACAACGGTGGGGTAAGGAAAGTTCACATTGGTGCGTTGGCGCCAGCTGTATATACTTCCAGTGTTTTTCTCGGGGGGGCTGAAATCAACCATGGCGGGAGCGTTCACGTACACACCAGTACAACACGCCGGGGCTGTCTATGCCTGGAGAGCCAGTTGTTAAACGGGTAGCAACCCACCGCTCCCAGGACATGTCACAGAAAATTCTGTGACAAAGAGATGAGATGCTGCCTTAAGACATTAAGAGGGAAAAAATTGCCTTTGGGAGAACTATCTTGTATTGTTAAAGAACACATGATAGACCCACGATCAGGTTTACTTAGTGGCAAAACTCTACAAGTTCGACGACGAGGAGCATTCTGGCCAGGTCACCTTTCCAGGGAATGCTATCACTTTTTCTAGATGTTCAGACCCCTGAACTATGTTGATGGAGACACATAACCCCATCTTTATGTTACTATGTTCATAAGGGGAAGAATTTATAAGTGAACCTTTGCAGCTGAAGTTTAAGAGTACTCTAATCCTTTTCCAGCTCATTTAACTATTTGGGTTAATACGAGTAGGAACAAGAAATTTTCCAAACTCTAAGGTGGAAGATTGTTGGTTGAAGTGCATCTCCTTAACCTCACAGCCACGGAGACTGAGTATGACCAGCACCCCACATAGATGAACTCTGTGGCCAGGATGACTCTTCTCAGAGAGTGGGGGCACTTCGGAGAGCTCCCTCTCTGGGAGCATTCATTCATTGATAGGTCCTTGAAGTTCCTCATCTGATGATGCAAAACCAAAGGAAACTTTCCATCTAGAAAATGAGAACTCCCTGTGGATGAAACTGACATATAAGAGGAATTATTCATGAGCACTTAATAAGCGTCTGTGCTAAACAAATAAAGGGCACTGTGAAGCAGATTTACTCATCCAGTCCGCCTGACACGTACTTCTTTGTGAACCCTCACAACCACAGGGAGAGGTAGTTGTGAGTATTCTCTCCAATTCAAAGATGAGGAAATTGATGTATCAAGTTAAGTGACTTCTTCCAGTGAGGGCATTGCTGGGATTTGACCTCAAGAAATCTCCGTCTAGAGGGGCGCCTGGGCGGCTCAGTCAGTTAAGCGTCCAACTTCAGCCCAGGTCGTGATCTCACGGTTCGTGGGTTCGAGCCCCACGTCGGGCTCTGTGCGGACAGCTCGGAGCAGGGAGCCTGCTTCAGATCCTGTCTCCCTCTCCCTCTGCCCCTCCCCCACTCATTTCCTCTCTCTCTTTTTCTCTCTCTCTCTCAAAAATAAATACTAAAAAAAAAAAAATCTTGATCTAAAACCCTTCCTCTCTTTTTTTTTTAAATTTTTTTAACGTTTATTTATTTTTGAGACGGATAGAGACAGAGCATGAACGGGGGAGGGTCAGAGAGAAGGAGACACAGAATCTGAAACAGGCTCCAGGCTCTGAGCTGTCAGCACAGAGCCCGACGCGGGGCTCGAACTCACGGACCGCGAGATCGTGACCTGAGCCGAAGTCGGCCGCTTAACCGACTGAGCCACCCAGGCGCCCCTAGAATGCTTCCTCTTAAGCCACCATTGTTTACCATCTCCCTGCAAGGTACGTGACTAGAAATTTAGCTCCTCTCCTCGGAACATGGGCCTCCACTTTTGTTGCATGAAAAACGATCTCGATTCAGACGTCGCAGAACAGTGGCTGTCAAAATTGGATCAAGTTTTCCGCGTTGCGTTGAGCCGGCGCTTCCCGCAGTCACAAAGCAGTGGTTGAAGAATGGAGCGGGGAAGTTCGGGCTTCGACATGCACAGCCACGGCCAGGACACAGGAGTGCTTCTTTCCGGCTGTTTCTCCCGCGAAAGAAAGACAAAACCCTTCCACCACCAATGTTTCACCTCTCTCCGGCTTCCGGCTTCCAGCAGGAATCTCGAACAAGGTCGTGATAGTCCAAGAAGAAACAAGAAGCATGTTTCTCTCCCACACGCGCTCTTTCGACGTTGCTGGAAGCTTGGAAGAAACGCTATGTTCGTGATGTTTTGGTCTGGTGTTAGAGTTACGAGCGTCGGCCTTAGCCCTCGTCCTGATGGCTTTTGGGCCTTGTGTTTATACCCAGACCTCACACCGAACCCACCTCCTTCTCCACCGCACAATCAGTTGATTTCCCCAAGTTTCTTCTTTTGGCACATGGCACCATGAGCCTCTCCCGCCCTTCAAAAATTGGACTGACGCTTGGTCTTCCCTCTTCTCCTTTTCCCATGTTGACCTGGTGGCAACTCCTAGTGGGATAATCGACGCTTCTCTGATATCTTCCTCCTTTCTGTTCCCACTGTCACCCCCACAGACCACCTAAGCTCTGCTTCCCCTCCCCCCCAAATGGGGTCTCCACTCTTCAATGGCTGCCTGTCTCAGCTCCAACTTCTACAGCATTAGAGCACTAAGCAGGGACACATTTGGAGGGCCTCAAGAAGTCCTGCGGTCAGTTAGTGATGTTGGCCATGCCAGGGGATGGGAAATAAGCATTGTCTGTTAGCCCCACCTGCTCCTTTATGTTTGCAAAAATGCAGGTCTCTTCACATGTTTATCTTACTCAAACACATCCGGGGACCCTTTCCTGCGTTCACTCAGTTAAGATTCCCCAACCTGGCATTTTAGAACATTTGAGAACATCCAGTAACTTATCCCTCAGCTGTAGATTTTATTGCCCCCCGACAAAGCCTACATCAGTGGGTCTCAGGCTCAGGGTCACAATGGACCAGCGGGCGACAGGGGGTGGGGTTACATCCAGAGTGCCGGCCACCTTCCGTAACACTGTATCCTCTCCTCACCCTGACATATTGGGGTACGGATGTGGGAGTGTCACATATGAAGAGCATCTTTCAGAAGGTTAAGGGAGAAAACGATTGGGGACTGCTGCCTCAGTTTACCCAAACCACGCTGTCTGCTGTTGTATATATTTGGGACTTTCCTTCCCCTGCGCTGACGCTCCAGCATCCACACCTCTCCCTGGCCAAATCTGGTTTCTTCTTCAAAGTTTGGCTTCAATTCCATCTCGTTCATGAAGCCCGCCTTGATTTTTCAAACTAGAGAGGATCTCTCCTTTCTGCAAGCCCCCAGAGCATCTTAGGTAAGATGCTTACTTTCAACCTTGCGTTATGTTTACTTGGCATCTGTCTTGTATTCCCTGCAAAATCCAAGAGAATGCTTTAAAACATCTTTGTATTTCACTGGGCCACATACCTGGTAGGACCTCCACGAACTGGCCTCTTCTCGCCACCCTTGTCCTGTCTTTCCTCGGTGTCCCCCCTTTGCCTTCTCTGCTCTCGAAACAGCAGACGACCCGGAGTTTCCCAGAAGGCAACTTTGCACGTGCCTTCTTATCAGGTGAAGTCGATGGCCCGGATGACCACAGTTCTCCACCCCTCCCCGAACCCACACCTTCTGCAGCATGAGACGTGGAGACCATTTCTCCTCCCCCTGAATCTGGGCTGGCCCCGCGACGCGCTTTGGGCAGTACAAGGCAGCAGAAGTTACAAGGCGCCAGTTCTGAGCCTGGCCCTCAAAGACTTGCAGGCTTCCACTCGTTTTCTTGGACAGTTGCCTAGCTGCCACACGAACAAACCTGGGCCAGCTTGCAGGAGAATGAGAGACCGCGTGGAACAGAGATGAGCCATCTGGCACAGGCCATCCTTAAACTGGCAGGTCCAGGGGAGCGGCAGAGAGAGACACACACACGGAATCCGAAGCAGGCTCCAGGCCCTGAGCTGTCGGCACAGAGCTTGACGCAGGGCTCGAACCCACGAACCGCGAGATCATGACCTGAGCCAGTTAGAAGCTTAACCGACTGAGCCCCCAGGCGCCTCTCAAGGAATATATTTAAACGAGGGAAGCAATGGATTAAATCAGAGGCTGTAACAAGCCTGCATATGTTCAATTTGTCTCACATAGTGTAAGTAGTGAGGTATTTTTTTAAAAAAATGGTTTGCCTAGGGGCGCCTGGGTGGCGCAGTCGGTTAAGCGTCCGACTTCAGCCAGGTCACGATCTCGCGGTCCGTGAGTTCGAGCCCCGCGTCGGGCTCTGGGCTGATGGCTCGGAGCCTGGAGCCTGTTTCCGATTCTGTGTCTCCCTCTCTCTCTGCCCCTCCCCCATTCATGCTCTGTCTCTCTCTGTCGCAAAAATAAATAAACGTTGAAAAAAAAAATGGTTTGCCTAGGGGCGCCTGGGTGGCTCAGTCGGTTAAGCATCCCACTGGCTCAGGTCATGCTCTCCCGGTTTGTGGGTTTGAGCCCCGCGTCGGGCTCTGTGCCGGCAGCTTGAAGCCTGGAGCCTGCTTCGGATTCTGCGTCTCCCTCCTTCTCTGCCCCTCCCTCTCTCTCTTTCTCTCTTGAAAATAAACATTAAAAAAATTTTTTGTAATGGTTTGCCTACATTTGAAAATCAAGAAATTTAAGGTAAGCCCCGTATGACTAACTTTCCGCCAAAAAAAAAAAAAATCCATCAACCTTGGGCCTTCGTTTCCTCATGGCACCAGTGAGTGGGGACTCCCCTTTAGATGAGCACACTCTTCTGGCTGTGACAATCCTCAGTGATCCCTGCCTGTCGGCTTCTCGATACACATTGTCATTTGTCATCATGTCTGCACTTGTGCTGCGTCCGTGGCTTTCACTCCGTGGTTTACCTGCTGTGAAACCCTGAGCACTTAGGAGAGCTGCTGATAACTGGGTCCCCTCGCCTCCTTCTGCCTGTAGCATGGGTGTGATGGAGACAGATTCTCTCTCCCCGGGCAAGATTTTAAGTGTCGCTCATATCTCATCTTTCTCCTCTACTAATTGAATTTTTTTCTCCCTCCAAAGGGTTTTCAGGGATAATTTGGCTTACAACCTGCCGAAACTAGAGCAAGGCATTTTCTTTCATCTCACAATTCAGTTTCATTATGGCAGGAACTGCAGAGAAAGAGTCACCCAGCAGGGACGGCAGGCCGGTCAGGAGGATCGTGCCAGTTTTCTGATGTTTTTCCCCTTCATAACGTTGTTTTTTAAATGTGTGTTTATTTTTGAAAGAGAGGGAGACAGAGCGTGAGTGGGGGAAGGGCAGAGAGAGAGGGAGACAGAGAATCCGAAGCGGGCTCCGGGCTCTGAGCTGTCAGCACAGAGCCCCACGCGGGGCTCGAACTCGTGAACTCAAGATCATGGCCTGAGCCGAAGCCAGACGCTTAACCGACGGAGCCACCCAAGGCGCCCCTATGTTTTTCCCCTTTAACGGTGCTCACAAGGGTCTATGTACAACCTGCTATCTGTGGTCTCTCTCTTTCAGGATGGACTATTTATTTATTTTTGGTCGGATCTATTTATTTTTGGTCGGATGATTACTTATTCTACTTCTAAGGCTTGTAACTCATTGATGTTCAGGAAGGCACTGGTACAGGTAGACCAGCTGTTTACTGTGGCACCTGCTCCAATTGGTCGTTGCCTAGGCTGAACCTGTAGTTAAATCTTTTGAACATATCAACTCTGGACTTAACACACTGGAACGCAAAACACGCTCCTCTCCAACGATGCCTTTACCTTTGGACTCATTTGTGACACAACAGGCTCAGCAACTTGGTCACAGCTCTGTGCCACTTGGCTGTATCAGTTCTTTTATGTAAACACCAACTTAATTATCCAATTCAGAAGAAACTTTGTCTCTTGTGGTGCATCCAAAGTTCAGCTTGTGAGGGCATGAAAGGCAGCTCAGCCTGTTCTCCCATTAGTGAAATGAAAAAGCAGGTAGAACTCGCCTAAGTAAGTTGGTGCCTCAATATTTCTAAACGCCCCATGGGATCGGGCAACCGACTTAAGAGTTGGACCAAGATGGCCTCTGAAGTGACACATTCTGCTTCGTCGAGCTGAGAAAAGCAACGGAAACTCTATTTTTAGTAGTGGTTGTTCTTCAGTAAGGATAGGCAAGAATAGACTAGCAGAGTTGACACCTCCTTTCCAGCCTACCTGGAAAATCGTTCACCCGACGTGATGTTTTCGTATCCCGTACCCATCCGTTGAAGACAATACCTTTTGATCGCAGAGGTAATACACGACCGTTGCGACAAATTTTAATAAGGTTAAGCAAGATGCAGAAAATAAAAAGTTCCCTCACATCCCGGGAGTATTTCGAAATGGATTACTCTAGTTCTCTTTGTCTCTGTCTCTCTTTGTATTTTCGATAGCTTTAAGACTTGGGAGTGCTTTCTTTTAAACCCCAAACTTAGGGGAAAAAAATAAACATCTTGAAGGGAAGATTTTCAAATCTGGTTTGCATTTCCCTGCTGTCCTAGAGATTTTAAACGAAAAAGACTCAGGCTGTCCCTCTGGCCACTGATCATTGTCATGGGCGGACCCCCCTCTCTTTTGAACGTCTTCCAATTGCTTGTCACTCTTATCACCTGTATGCCTGCTTCTGGAAACCCGGAGTATTCCAATTTTCTGTGATTGGAAGAAAAAGAATGTTTGGTTAGAACTATATGTAAATTAAAAGTCAACAGGCTCTGCACGAGCCGAAGAGGTTCTCCTATGGTTTATTTTTTAAAAAGTTTTTATTTTTTTAAGTTTTTATTTATTATTTTGAGAGAGAGAGAGGGAGAGAGAATCCTAAACAGGCTCTGCACTGTCAGCTCGGAGCCCAACACAGGGCTCAAACTCACAAACCACAAGATCATGACCTGAGCTGGAGTTGGACGCTTAACCGACTGAGCCACCCAGGCTCCCCTCTCCTATGGTTTAAAATGCGGACTTTATTACATAAGTTTCTGTGATCTGGAGACCTTTTATATTTACTTCCCATTTGTAACTATGTCTTAGAGTTGAGACTGCCTGAGATGTGACCTCTGAATTAAAGAGATTTTAGTATATTTTGAAATGCAACATTGAACATCTCTTCATCTGTTTGTCATTTGGATGTCTTCTGTGGAAAAAATGTCCACTAGCTCTGCCCATTTAAAAAAATTTTTAGGTGCACCTGGGTGGCTCAGTTGGTTAAGTGTCCGACTCTTGATTTCGGCTCAAGTCATGATCTCGCGGTCCGTGAGTTCGAGCCCTGCGTCGGACTCTGTGCTGACAGCTCAGAGCCTGGAGCCTGCTTTGGATTCTGTGTCTCCCTCTCTCTCCACCCCTCCCCCACTTGCACTCTGTCTCTCTCTCTCTCTCTCTCTCTCTCAAGAAAGAATACACGTTAAAAAAATTTTTTTTAAGTTTATTTATTCTTGAGAGAGAGAGAAAGAGAGCACAAGCAGTGGAGGGGCAGAAAAAGAGGGAGAGAGAGAATCCCAAGCAGGCTCCACACTGTCGGCACAGAGCGTGATGTGGGGCTTGATCTCGTGAACTGTGAGATCATGACCTGAGCTGAAACCAAGAGTCAGACGCTCAATGAACAGAGTCACTCAGGTGCCCCCCTTCTGCCCATTTTTAAGTTGGTTGTCTGGGTTTTTTTTGTTATTGAGTTATATGAGTTCTTTACATATTTTGGATATTGATCCCTTCTCTCACATATGGTGTACAAATATTCTCTCCCATTCCGTAGGTTGCCTTTTCATTTTGTTAGTGGTTTCCTTTGTTGTACGGAGGCTTTAGTCTGATGTCATCCCACTTGTGATTTCTGCTTTTGGTGCCTGGGCTTTTTGTGTCCTGTCCAAAACATCATTGCCAGGGTCCTTTCTTCTAGGAGTTTTATGGTTTCAGGTCTTATGTTTAAGTCTTTTCTCTTTTTTAATTAAAACATATGTTTTTAATGTTTATTTTTGAGAGAGAGAGAGCGAGAACGAACAGGGGAGGGGTAGAGAGAGAGGGAGACACAGAGTCCGAAGCAGGCTCCAGGCTCTGAGCTGTCAGCACAGAGCCCAATCCAGTGTTCGAACCCACGAACTGTGAGATCATGACCTGAGCTGAAGTCAGATGCTTAACCAACTGAGCCACCCAGGCACCCCTTATGTTTAAGTCTTTAAGCCATTTTGAGTTAATTGTTGCGAATGGTGTAAGATATGGGTCACATTTAATTTAGCTGTATGTGGTTATCTAGGAATAAAAGCTTTTTAACTGTGGCATTTATTGGAAATGTTAATGAAAGAAATGTTAAAGAAGATTTATAATTGAGCTCAGGAGTCTTCTTCATTAACTGGTGTTAATTAGGAGGGTATGTTAATCAGGATGGGTGGGGGGGCTTGCTGTGGTAAAATCATTGCTTAACACATAAGCATTTATCTCTTGCTTATGCAAAGTGCACTCCTGGTCTGATGAGTCTCTGAAGGAGATTTCTTCCAAGTGGTGACTCAGGGATCGGGTAGCCTATCATCTGGGACAGGCACTTATCAGGGTCACCAGAGCAGAGGAAGAGAGATCATGGAGAACCCACACCCCCTCTAATGCCTCCGCATCAAATACTTCAACCTGCAAGTGACACATATCATTGTCACTCACGGCCCAAGGATCAGTGACTGCCAGGGGGCCAAAGAGCATAACCTCCCTGTATGCCCACAAAGGAGCAAAGGACCAGATATGGACCAGTGTTTCCAGACTCCATGGCCATGACCTTAGGCAAGTACCGTAACTCACTCATCTATTATGAAGGGTTTGGACCAGATGACTCGGTGACCGTCATCCTACCACCCTGAGTCTAAATTTCTGATTTCGTCTTAGCTTTGTGATTTTTACTGCTTTGTACGCACAATTTCACTGTTCCTCTAAGAATATCAGGCAACTTCCAGCAAGGGACAGATGTTTGGTTTCTTATTGGCAGTATAACCTTTGGCTATTTGTTTCACTTTTCTATAACTCTTCTTTTCCTTTTTAATTCAAATATAGAGTGGGGATAGGAAGAGCGCATCTTCAAAAAATTACCGAGTAGTAAATGAGGCAACTCATGTAATGTTTTAGAACAGTGTCTGGATCATTCTAAGAGTTCAGTAGGTTCATTTCGTGTGATTTTATTTTTAGTTTTATTATTATTTTTTTAATGTTTGTTTTTGAGAGAGAGAGAGAGAGAGAGCATGAACAGGGAAGGGGCAGAGAGAGAGGGAGACACAGAATCTGAAGCAGGCTTCAGGCTCCGAGCTGTCAGCATATAGCCCGATACAGGGCTCGAACCCACAAACTGTGAGATCATGACCTGAGCCGAAGTCACATGCTTAACCGACTGAGCCACCCAGGTGCCCCCAGTTTTATTTTTTAAAGATGACTGTCCTTTTTGTCCTGGCTTGATAAGTGTCTACATAGTAACAACTCAGATAGATGTTGTTGTCCTTCATGCCCTGGCATGATTAGTCAGCCCAGCCCATGCCAGTCTGTTTCGTGTACCCACACATAAAATGGGGTCACGGACTCTGCTTGTAGGTGTTCTGGGTCTTTCCCCAAGACCCTCACCTCCCGTGCACTGTGCCTCATCTGCCTTAGCACATTCACCTATCGATGGACACTTGGGCTGCTTCCATAATTCGGCAGTTCTAGATAATGCAGCAATAAACAGAAGGGTACATATATTCCTTTGAATTAATGGTTTTGTATTTTGGGGGTAAATATTCCAGGACTGCAATTCCTGAATCATAGGGTAGCTCTGTTTTTAACTTTTGAGGAACCTCCATACTGTTTTCCACAATGACTGCCCCAGTTTGCATTCCCCCCTATAGTGCAAGAGGGTTCCTTTCTCTCCACATCCTCACCAACGCTTGTTGTTTCTTGTGTTTTTGCTTTTATCCATTATGACAGGTGCGAGGTGCTAGCTTATCTCTAATCATAGTTTGGATTTGCATTTCCCTGATGATCAGTGATATTAAGCATCTTTTCACGCGTCTGTTGGCCACCCAGATGTCTTCTTTGGAGAAATGTCTGTTCATGTTTTCTTCCCATTTTTAATTGGATTATTTGTTTTTTTGGGTGTTGAGTTGCACAAGTTGTTTATATATTTCAGATACTAACCCTTTATCAGATATGTCGTGGGGTAATATCTTCTCCATTCCTTAGGTTGCCTTTTAGTTTTGTTGATTGTTTCCTTTGCTGTGTGGAAGTTTTTTATTTTGATGTAGTCCCAATAGTTTATTTTTGCTTTTATTTCCCTTGCCTTGGGAGACATACCTAAAAAAATGTTGCTACAGCTGATGTCAGAGAAATTACTGCCTGTGCTCTCTTCTAGGATTTTTGTGATTTCAGGTCTCACATTTAGGTCTTTAATCCATTTTGAGTTTGTTTTTTGTGTATGGTAAAAGAAAGTGGTCCAGTTTCATTCTTTTGCATGTTGCTGTCCAGTTTTCCTAACACCGTTTATTTAAGAGAATGTCTTCTTCCCATTGTATATTTGTTGAATATTGACCATATAATTGTGTATTTATTTCTGCGTTTCCTATTCTGTTCTATTGATCTATGTGTCTATTTGTCCCAGTACCACACTGTTTTGATTACTACTTTGTAGTAGTAATTTTGTAACTTTGTAATATAACTTGAAGTATAGTAGTAGCTTTACAATATAACTTGAAGTCTAGAATTATGATTCCTCCAGTTTTGTTTTTGTTTTTGTTTTTGTTTTTCAAGATTGCTTTGGCTATTTGGGTGTCTTTTGTGGTTCCATGCATATTTTAAGATTGTTTGTTCTAGTTCTGTGAGACATGCTGTTGGCATTTTGATAGGGATTGAGTTAAATCTGTAGATTCCTTTGGGTAGTATAGACATTTTAACAATATTTGTTCCTCCAATCTATGAGCATGGAATATCTTTCCATTGTAAGTGGGATTTTATAATTTCCATTGTAAATGGGGTTGTTTTCTTAATTTTTCTTTCTGCTACTTTATTATTAGTATATAGGAATGCAACAGATTTCTGAACATTGATTTTATATCCCATGACTTTACTGAATTCATTTATCAGTTCTAGTAGTTTTTTAGTGGAATCTTTAGGGTTTCCTATATACAGAATCATGTCATCTGGAAACAGTGAAAGTTTTACTTCTACTTACCAATTCAGATGCCTTTTATTTCTTTTTCTTGTCTGATTGCTATGGCTAGGAATACCAGTACTATATTGAATAAAGGTGGTGAGAGTGGGCATCCTTGTCTCGTTCCTGACCTTGGGAGAGAAAGCGTTCAGTTTTTCCCCATTGAAGATGATGTTGCTGTGGGTTTTTCATAGATGGCCTTTATTGTCTTGAGGTATGTTTCCTCTAGACCTACTTGTTGAGGGTTTTTATCCCGAATGGATTCTGTACTTTGTCAAATGCTTTTTTTGCATCTATTGAAATGGTCATATTTCTCTCATTGATGGGATATATCACGTTGACTGGTTTGTGAATATTGAACCACTTTTGCGTTCTGGGACTAAATCCCACTTGATCGTGGTGTATGATTTTTTTTTTAACATATTGTTGGATTCAGTTATTACTAGTATCTTGTTGAGGATTTTTGTATCTGTGTTCATCAGAGATACTGGCCTGTAGTTCTCTTTTGTTGTGATGTATTTATCTGGTTTTGGTATCAGGGTAATGCTGGCTTCATAGAATGAGTTTGGAAGTTTTCTTTCCTTTTCTGTTTTTTGGAATAGTTTAAGAAGAATTGGTATTAAGTCTTCTTTAAATGTTTGGTTAGAATTTGCATGTGAAGCCATCTGATCCTAGACTTTTGTTTGTTGGGAGTTTTTTGATTACTGATTCAATTCCACTGCTGGAATTAGTCTGTTTGAATTTTCTATTTCTTCCTGCTTCTGTTTTGGTAGATTATATGTTTCTAGAAACTTATTCATTTCTTCCAGTTATCCAATTTGTTGGCATATAATTTTTCATAATATTCTCTTATAATCCTTTGTGTTTCTGTGGTGTCGGTTGTTATTTCTCCTCTTTCATTTGTGATTTTGTTTATTTGGGTTTTCTTTCTCTCTTCTTCTTTTTTTTTTTTGATGAGTTTGGCTAGAAGTTTATTAATTTTATAGATTTTTCAAAGAACCAATTCTTGGTTTCATTGATTGTTCTATTGACATTTTAGTTCCTGTATCATTTATTTTTACTCTTATCTTTATTATTTCCTTCCTTTTGTGGGTTTGGGGTTTCCTTTGTTATTTTTTTTTTCTAGCTCTTCTAGGTATAATGTTAGGTTGTTTATTTGAGATTTTTCTTGCTTCTTGAGATTGGCCTGTGTTGCTGTCAATTTCCCTGTTAGAACCATTTTTGCTACATCTCAAAGATTTTGGACTGTTGTGTTTGCAATAGCATTGTTTCCATGTAATTTTGTATTTCTTCTTTGATTTTTCGGTTGACCCATTCATTGTTTAGTGCAATGTTATTTACCCTCCATGTGTTTGTGGTCCTTCCAGATTTCTTCTTGTGATTGATTTCCAGATTCATAGCATTGTGGTCAGAAAAAATTCATGGTATTATTTCGATCTTTTTTAATTTGTCGAGACTTGTTTTGTGGCCTATTCTGGAGAATTTCCTGTGTGAACTTGAAAGGAATGTGTATTCTGCTGTCTTAAGATGGAATGTTCTGAGTATATCTGTTAAATCCCTCTGTTCCAGTGAGTCTGTCCTTCCAAGTCACTATTTCCTTGTGGATTTTCTTTTTGGATAATATGTTCATTGATATAAGTGGGGTGTTAACTTCCCCTACTATTATTGTATTATTATTCATTATTTCCTTTATGTTTGTTATTAATTGTTCATGTATTTGGGTGCTCCCAGTTTGGGTATATAAATACCTATAATTGTTATATCTTCTTGTTGGATTGTCCAATTAAAATTGTCCTTCTTTGTCTCTTGTTACAGTCTTTGTTTTAAAGCCTATTTTGTCCAATGTAAATGTTGCCACTCCAGCTTTCTTTTGATATCCATTCACATGATAAATATTCTCCAACCCCTCACTTTCAATCTGCAGATGTCTTTAGGTCTGAAATGAATCTCTTGTAGGCAGCATATAGGTGAGTCTTGGGTTTTTTTTTTTTTAATCCATTCTGTCACTCTGTTTTTTTTAATATTAAAAATTTTTTTAAAAATGTTTTTATTTAAATATGGGAGGGGCAGAGATGGAGGGAGACACAGAATCTGAAGCGGGCTCCAGGCTTCGAGCCGTCAGCACAGAGCCCGATGCCAGACTCGAACTCACAATTCAGGAGACCATGACCCGAGCCGAAGTTGGCGGTTAACCAGGCAACCCTATCCTATGTCTTTTGATTGGAGATTTTAGTCCATTTATATTCAAAGTAATTATTGATAGACATGTATTTATTACCATTTTGTTACTTGTTTTGTGGTTGTTTCTATAGTTTTTCTCTGATCCTTCTCACTTTCTTTCAGGGTTTGTTGGCTTTCTTTAGTAATGTATTTTGGTTTCTTTCTCTATTCTTTGCATATTGTTAGTACTTTTTGACTTGTGATTACCATTAGGTTTATATATAACATTTGCACAGAGCAGTCTATGTTAAGTCGATGGTCATTTAAGTTTGAACCCATTCTTTACTCCTGTCCTTTTCATGATTTAGGTATATGGTGTTGTATTTTGCTTCCTTTTATTTTATGTATTCCTTGTCTAAATTTTACAGAAATACTTATTTTTACTCTTCTCTTTTTTTACTTTTCATACCTTCACTTACATTGTTTCCTTTCCATTTAATGAGTCCTCTGTAATATTTCTTAAAGGGATGGTTTAGTGGTCATGAACCTTAGTTTTTGTTTGTCTGAGAAACATTTTTTTTTTTTAGGAACTCTTTATCTCTTCTATTCTGAATGATTGCCTTGCTGGATAGAGTATTCTCGGCTGCCCATTTTTCCTTTACAGCACTTTGAATATATCCTGCCACTCCCTTCTGACCTGCAAAGCACTAAGAAATCTGCTGATAAAATTGTGAGAGTTCTCTTGTATGTAACTGTCTTCTTTTCTCTCTCTGCTTTTAAAGTATTTTCTTTATCATTTTTGCCATCTTAATTACCCTGTGTCTTGGGTTGATTTTTTTTTTGGGGGGGGGGGGAGGATCTCTGTGTTTCCTGGATCTAGATATCGATTTCCTTCTCCAGATTAGGGAAGTTTTCAGCCATTATTTCTTCAAATTAGTTTTCTTCCCTCCTTTCTCTGTCTTCTTCTGGGATCCCTAGAATATGGACAATGTGGTGTTTTTTTCCACAGGTACACCGTGTGGACAGGAGATGCTAAGCATCTGAGATTTATGTAGAGGGAATGAATTACATCAAAAGATGTTGTCACTTTGTCCCTGAAATGACGATAAATGTAAAAGCATCCTGCTTTCCCCCGATCTGGCTTCATCGTCATGTATGGCAAACAGGTCAAATTTGTCACTGCCAAACGCAATAAATTCACACCCTGGTTTTGGAAAAAGATAAATCATCAGAGAATAATTTCCAGATACTCCGCAAAGGTTGTATAGCCCCACATTGTTTTTCTAAGTGTAGTAAAATAGGGACAATTTCAATTCCTATCTTATCTAAATTTCAAACCCTCTGGATGTTTTGAAAATAGCAAAGGACTCCCCTTCTTCCCAAGGCTGCGTGTGTCAAACTAATGGGGAGATCCTTCGAACCACCTGTGAAGAATATGCCGAGAAAATAACTGTGCTTAAGGCTTAAACACGCAGAACCTACCATTCTTGGACATTACATTCAGCCTAATTAACATAAGAACTTGTTCACATCAGGCTACTGAGTTAACAAAGGACTTACCAAAATGTATGTCTACGTGAACCTTTCAGCTAGGTAGGTTTCTGTCAGCCTCCATTTTTCTAATAAGGAAAACAAAAGGGAGGGACTAAGGTCACTGTGCAAAAAGCCTCAATCTTCAGATTCCAAATTCCAGTCCTTCCCATATACTGGATCTTTTGCCTTTATCTTTTGCCCTTTGTATTGAAGACACCACTGCAGTAAATCTGGGGAGACGAATCCTGCAGCCCCAAGGAGGGAGAGGTTATCTACCTTTTCCTGTGAGAAAAGCAGGACTGTCGATATTGCTGGAAACAAGGGCATGGTGAACCCCTTGGGGACGAGAGCCATGGTGCACCCTGTACCATACCGTCTTCCCCTTGTGCTCGGCCACTGTGTTCAGAGCTGGGACCTCGCTCATGGAAGGAACCTGGGCTTCCCATTGTAGTGAAGTAGATCTATTAGTCTCCTTCTCAAACTCAACATATGACAGGTACAGAAGGGGTTTACTAAGAAGCAGCCTCTCCAGGGACGCCTGGTGGCTCAGTCAGTTAAGCGTGTGACTACGGCTCAGGTCATGATCTCACGGTTCATGAGTTTGAGCCCCACGTCGGGCTCTGTGCTGACAGCTCAGAGCCTGGAGCCTGCTTCTGATCCTGTGTCCCCCCTCTCTCTCTGTCCTTCCCCCACTTTCACTCTGTCTCTCTCTCAAAAATAAACATTAAAAAAATAATTAAACAAAACAAACAAAAAAAGCAGTCTCTCTGGCTTGGAACAGAAGGAGCCTCCCTTCTGTTACTTAAGGTGTAAGGTCAAGATTCAACTGACGCATATGGAAAGGTAAATCTATAAATAGTCAACTGATAATGGGACTGCTTTGGGGTTCAAAGGTATTTTTCAATTTCCTTTGCAAAACCTGTGAAGTGGTAAGATACCACCATGGCAGTCCTGTGTACTTAAAACTAATTTTTTTTTCTGATCTAATGAAGAATTCATTATGTCAGACTACTCATCACTTTGAACTTTAAAAATGTTCCCAGAGGCAGCTTGGCATACACAGTGTTCAATGATTGGAATGCATATATTCTCCAAAGGGAGGTATGGTGCTCACTTTTGTGAGATTTAGCTTGGGCAAGTTCTTAGCTGGAGGTAACAGAATCTACTCCAGAGGAAAGGTATTTATTAGGGGTTAGAGATAACTTGCCGAATCTTGGCGAAGGCTCAAGGCAGAGAATAGGGGTTGAGCTTCCTGCAAAAACTCTCCAACTTAAATATAGACCTGAGCTGCTAAGGGATGGGCTGCTTTGGTCATGGTCATGGAATAAGGAAGTGGCTGAAGCCACCACACTGCCAGCTCAAAGTCAGGCTGCCATGATCCAAACCAGGAAAGCAGGTGTCCAATACAGAGCCCCTCTCCTCAAGTGGCTCAGTGCTGAATCAGAGTCTCGCATGAGTGCATCTGAAAGGCAGAAATGAACCTGCATCTGGAACCCAGGGCAAATGAGTGTCTGGTGTTGGCATGCCAGCTGGGTTGAGTGAAGCCCTCTGCGATGCCTGCCACAGTGCTTCACCCCATTTCTCTTCTCTCCACTGGTATATTAAAGAGCAAAGCTTATTCCCCATCCATCTAGCCTCCTACCTGTCCTTATCTATGACTCATCCATCCATCCATCCATCCGTCCATCCATCCATCCATCTGTCCAACCATCCATCCATCCATCCAACTATCTGATTTTTGCACTTCCATTATTATTATTATTATTATTATTATTATTATTATTATTATTATATTTTTAAAAATCTGTTTCAGGGATGCATGGGTGGCCCAGTTGGTTACGCATCTGACTCTTGACTTCAGCTCAGGTTGTGATCTCATGTTTCATGGGTTAGAGCCCCGTGTTGGGCTCTGCACTGACAGTGTGGAGTCTGCTTGGGATTCTCTCTCTCCCTCTCTCTGCCTCTCCCCCCACTCACTCTCTTTCTCTCTCAAAAATAAATAAACTCTAAAAATCTGTTTCAGAATGGGTCTAAAAGATAAGGACTGTTTACAAAGGTATGACTACAATACCATTATCACAGTAACATTTTTAATAATAATCCCCTAATATCATCAAATATCTAGTCAGTGTTCAAATCTTCCCAATTGTCTCATCGTTTTCAAAGACAGTTTGTTTGAAGTGGGTTCTAAATGATGAGGGTTTGGGTCTTACAGTGTAAGTTGGTGGGCATGTCTCTTCAGCCTCTTTTCATCCACAATTTCTTCTCCTTTGCTCCCCTCCCCTCCCCTGCCTTGGCCACTCTCCTCCCCTGCCCTTCTGCTTCCCCACCTCTCTTTCTTTCTCTCCACTTCCAATTTCTTTGTTCAAGAAGCTGGGTCATTTGCCCTACAATCTTTTGCCATCTGGATCATGCTTACTGTATCCCCACATTGTCCTCTGATAGTTGTTTGTCTTTCATATTTTCTACAAACAGACCCTCAGATCTAGAGGTGGATCCAGTTTAGGGTTGCTTTTTGGTAAGAGTATTTGAGAAGTGAGGGTGCATGCATCGCTCAGAGGCTCGCGGTAGTCATTTGTCTCTCTCTTTGGTGACTTAAATCAGCATCCAGTTGGCGATTGTTGCCTGATTCCATCCTTTCACTAGGGGTCTGCAAAGCATTTGGATTCTTGGTGTGTCATTCCTTCCTCGTTCATTGGCTCGGATTCTTCAAGTGTGAGAAACTCTCTCATCAACGATTTGGCTTTCCCAAGATACCTCTATGTAGGAAGAGCAGAGTACATTCTTGATTTCTAGACCTCCCTCCCTTTTTCCTTCCCAGTTTTCAGAAAAACAAATTGGAATTCATTATTTTATTTTGTTAAAAAAATTTTTTTTAACGTTTATTTATTTTTGAGAGACAGAGCACGAGCAGGGGAGGGGCAGAGAGTGAGGGAGGCAGAGAATCCGAAGCAGGCTCCAGGTTCTGAGCTGTCAGCACAGAGCCTGACGTGGGGCTTGAACTCACGAACCAGGAGATCATGACCTGAGTCGAAGTTGGATGCTTAACTGACTGAGCCACCCAGGTGACCCTGGAATTTGTTATTTTAAATGCAGCATCTTTTAAAGGTAGTCAATGAGGTTTGGGTTTTTTTTTTTTTAAGCATCATTATGACATCATGGATCTAGGCAAATTTGATTTGCTTCAATCTTCTGCAATTATCTTTTTAAAAAATTGATGTCCGGATTGATGCATTTGAGAGCGAAACTCTAGTTCTTTTTTTTTTTTTAATTTTTTTTTCAAAGTTTATTTATTTTTGGGACAGAGAGAGACAGAGCATGAACGGGGGAGGGGCAGAGAGAGAGGGAGACACAGAATCGGAAACAGGCTCCAGGCTCTGAGCCATCAGCCCAGAGCCTGACGCGGGGCTCGAACTCACGGACCGCGAGATCGTGACCTGGCTGAAGTCGGACACTTAACCGACTGCGCCACCCAGGCGCCCCAAAACTCTAGTTCTTTTTGACACAATTCTGATCATCTTGCTCATCATCTTGACTTCCTTGACTTCCTTGATTCCTTGACTTCCTTGATGGTCTTGTTGTGACATCTGTTTAACTATCTCCGTGAGGGAAGGGGCACATATATGACCTGAGCCAGGCCAGTCAGATGCTGTCTCTCAAGAACTGAGCACTGAATAGACCTAGGAATGAAAATGTGTTGCAGGTTTCATTTGTGTGTTTCTTGCCCCAGACCTAGAACTAGCCATTTCTTCAAGGATCGCTTGTTTTTTGTTTTTGTTTTCATCTTGTTTTATTTGTTTGTTTTGTTTTGTCTTAAGCAAGAAACGGTATTTAGAGACCACAATCTGGATGCTCTATGAAATAACATATGTTTTCAAAAAGTAATTTATTCTTCAATTATCCCAAGAATCAAAGGATGGAAAAGGTTGAGATGATTAGCATGGGGCATATCCTTGCAAAGAGGGTTTATTTAAAGGCCATCCAGACAGAAATAAAAAGGAAGTACACATTACAATATTTACAGTGATTTTTATCTTCCCCTCACCCCCAGGGGGTCTGGCTGGTTTTTTGGGTGCTTCAAGTCCCCTCGGCCCAACATGGCTCCTACCCTGGCCCTGCCATGGTGCTTGGCATCTTCTCGATTATTCTCACCCCTCCATGTTTAGAGATGGGTCTTCAAATGTCATCTGGGAGAAATGATACATGATGTAACACCCTGGTTACAATGATCTTACTGGACTAGACTGTGGGTCACCTCCTAAATCTCGGTGTGAATGAGCATAGCAGGGCTCCTTTCCTTGGGGAGGGAGGTGTTGGGAGAGGACCGGCCGGGACGGTGGGTGCAGCCTGAAGGCCCTCCCACTGCAAGTGAGAAGGGAATCTGATGGCAGGTCACTAGGAGGTGTCCGTTGTTTTTACCTGCCTTGATTTCATTTTGGAGATCTATCCTTCCCTCTTTGGGGATGGTCTTGTTGTGACATCTGTTTAACTATCTCTGTGAGGGAAGGGACACGTATATGACCTGAGCCAGGCCAGTCAGATACTGTCTCTCAGGAACTGAGCCCTGAACAGAGCAACGTACAGACCTAGACAGCTGGAGTGCGTCCATCTCGATGGTGAGGCCCTGGTTTTGTTTTTTTTTGCTGGTTGGTTTTTTTGCCGTAACCATCTTTATTATCTAGATTGATTTTGACTGTAGCTCCTACAGTATTGGGATAAATTCCGCATTTAAACATCAGGGAAAGAAGAAGAGAGACAGGCGAAGATGAAGCAGAAATGTGGTTCTGTGGGGAGTCACCCCCGATGCCCCAGACCTCAGGACGGGGGCTGTGCTCAGTCCATTGCTTGTCTATTTGTTTTTCATTTCTTTTCTTTTTTCTTTGATTTAAATCCCAGTTAGTTAGCATATAGTATAGTAATGATTTCAGGAACAGAATGTAGTGATTCATCACTTACATACAACACCCAGGGCTCATCTCAACAGGTGCCCTCCTCAATGCCCATCACCCATCTAGCCCATCCCCCACCAACACCCCTCCAGCAACCCTCAGTTTGTCCTCTGTATTTCAGAATCTCTTATGACTTGTCCCCTCTCTGCTTTTATCTTATTTTTCCTTCCCTTTCCCTATGTTCATCTGTTTTGTTTCTTAAATTCCACATATGAGTGAAATCATATGATACTTGTCTTTCTCTGACTGACCAATTTCGCTTAGCATAATACCTTCCAGTTCCATCCACATAGTTGCAAATGGCAAGATGTCATTCTTTTTGATTGCTGAGTAATACTCTATTGTATATATATATACCACATTTTCTTTATCCATTCATCCATCGTTGGACATTTGGGCTCTTTCCATACTTTGGCTATTGTGGTTAGTGCTGCCATAAACATGGGGGCGCATGTGTCCCTTCGAAACAGCATACCTGTATCCCATGGATAAATGCCTAGTAGTGCAATTGCTGGGTCGTAGGGTAGTTCTATTTTTAGTTTTTTGAGGACCCTCCACACTGTTCTCCAGAGCGGCTGCACCAGTCAGCATTCCCACGATGGCGACGCTCTGTAAAGATTGTTCAGGACGTCCTGCCACCTGGATCTGCCCTGATCTCTGGCTTTCCAGAGCCTGTGTCTTCACCTGGTTTTCTGCCTTTGAGTGGATTTATTTCTCTATCCTTCCTCCGCTGCTTAAGTTAGCTAGATTTGCCCTCTGCTGCTTGGCACCAAGAATTCTAACATAAATGCATGAAAGGAACCCTCATTTACTACCATAATCTAACCCGTGCCCCACTATAGCAGAGAGCTAGCTGAGCGACATTATGAAATGCCCTGTTGGAAGGCCCTTAGATCTCGAATATTTCCTTTGGAATGTCGGGGGCTGGTCTCTCTTGACCCTGCAAGGAATTCAGTGGCCTATGTGTTCTTCCAACTGCTTCCTGGACAGCTGGGATCTAGCAGGGAAAAAAGGAAATAGGGGTTTCTCTATTCCTTCCTGTCTTTGTCTCTTGTGGGCCATTGTTTACCTTCATGCTGCTCTATAGTATACTTGCTTCAAGAGGAGGGTTTTCCCCAATTTAAAAATGTGCACGGCCCTTACAGACAATACCAAGAATCGAAAAGATGAAAACAAAACTCATAGTCTTATCACCAGATAATTACTTCTTAACATTTCGCTGTGATTTCTTACAGTCTTTGCTACCACAAATAGATAAATAATGTTTGAAAAACAGGATTATAGGGGTGCCTGGGCAGCTCAGTCGGTTGGAGCATCCGACTTCGGGTCAAGTCATGATCTCACAGCTGGTGAGTTCGAGCCCCGCATCAGGCTCTGGGCTGACAGCTCAGAGCCTGGAGCCTGCTTTGGATTCCGTCTCTCTCTCTCTCTCTCTCTCTCTCTCTCTCTCTCTCTCCCCCTCCCCTGCTCATGCTCTGTCTCTCTCTCTTTCTCAAAAATAAACAATAAACCATTAAAAACAGTTTATAAAAAAAATTAAAAATTAAAATGAACAAAACAGGATTATAATGTCTTATAAATTTAAAATAATACAGTAACTTTTTCCAAGTCATTAAATTTTTTTCTTCTATATCATTGGTAATGGTTGCACATTATTCACATGGGCATTGTATGTCCATTATTTACATTCTTAGTTCATCTAAAGCCTTATTCTTTTCTTTTTACTTTTATTTATTTATTTTGAGAGAGACAGAGCAGCAGGGGAAGGGCAGAGAGAGAGAGACAGAGAGAGAGAATCCCAAGCAGGTTTCACACTCTCAGTGCGGAGCCCAATGCAGGACTCGAACTCATGAATCGTGAGATCATGACCTGAGCCGGAATCAGGAATTGGACACTTAACTGACTGATCCACCCAGGCACCTCTAAAACCTCATTCTTTTTGTATACAAGAATCTAAAAGTTAAAATCACCTTTCTCTTCTGAGATCAGTGTAAACGCTGCCCAATGGGACCCATGGCCCACACTAATGTCCAGCATGCATCATCATTCCCTCCTTGTCTCTGGGTGAGTGACCAGTGGTAAGTAAAGCAAGTGCTCTTTTTGGTGATCCAGGCTGTAGATCTCGCACAGAACTTGTACTGGAGAGGTGTGTAAGGGCTGAAATCAGTGACCTTCAGTCCTCCGGATCCTTTGCAACTTCTGTCTCAGTATCAGGTTGTCCCAGGGGAGGCAGATAAGGCTCTTGTTATCAATAACCTTTAATCTCATCCTGCACCAAGCCCACAAAGGTATGCTAATGAGAACCCTAACTCTCCTGGGCATGACTGGGAACCTCTTTCTTCAGTATGTTTCAGAACGTGCTGAGAACTCTGGGCTGAGCGACGTGCAAGGGGAAAGGGACGAGATTCTGGACTGTCATTTGCTTTGCTGGGATGTGGAATTTCTTTTGACGGGTTGAATCAGGTAAGAAAGTTCTGTTTTCTGGGAGGGAGAGAGAGGGATCTTGAATCATCCCCTTGTCTTAGAGATCTTGATGAAATCCTAAAAGCTCCACTCCATTTCCTTAGCTTTGGGAAACCCATTTTGCCAAGTCATTACCTTTTCCTTCCACAGTCTTGTAAAACAGAGACCTCAACATGGTAAAGATGTGCCGAGGGGCTCACTGTTGTCATAAAGCCTCATCACCGAGCTTGCAGAATTGCACTGGATCGAGTGAGAACCAGTGGGAAATGCCAAATCTTTGAAGTTACAACCACTGGCTCAGCTCTCCGTGGTCCATTTGCATTCTGAAGGCAGACGAGGCATTTGCTTTCTTTCACATTTGCCCTCAGATTTGGGGTCATCAGGGAAAAATAAATAGTGCTCACTGGTTAAAAAAGAACATTAAAAGTTGGCATTAATTCTGGCAACAGGGTGGTGAGACCCAGGGAGGTACATCATTGAAATCCGAGTAGGCGGTGCAAACTTTAGTGTTAAATCAAGTGCCATTGTGGACTTGTGTAAAAGGCTGGTGGTGGTGATCACTTCAGCCCAATAAAACAAGCAAAAAAGAAAAAAGTGTTCTTTTGAACCATGTCTATTTGTTGCACAGGCTCCTAGCACGTGGCCACGTTTACATCTGCAGCGCGAGTGTAGACACTCGCGTTGGGAGATCCCCCTGTCGGTCAGCCATGTTTAGTTGCCCTGTCGTTCCTGCAATCCCAGCCAGCAGGAAGCCTAATGAAACCAAAGCTTTGAGAAAGAATTGGGTATACTGGGCTTGAGGTTGGCCACTGAAACAGCACCTAAGGACCAGTAAACTTATTTGGATCATCAGAGTTTCAGAGGCATATTTTAGAGGTGTCTCCTGACTCCTGGGGACTGGCCAGTGAATGCTGGGACCAAGATCAGAACTCATTTGTGTTGCCCTACATTTGAAATTGTCCCTAACGGTGGTGGTGAAGGTGATGACAGTGGTGATAAGTGGTTGAGGAAAGCCTACTAATAACCAAGAGATTTGGGAAGATGTTCAAGTCTCTTTGGCCGCTTCCAGTTCAGCCCTACTTCTGAAGTATTTGATGTTAGACTGATTTTTAAACTCTAGTCCAGGGATTGCTCAATAAAATAACTACGAAGACCAGGTAGTAACTTAGATGGAAAAGATCCACTGGGAAGAGGTTGTGGTAGGCTGGAGAAGGCATGCTGTATCTATCTAAAGGTCACAGTGACTACTCGGTTTTACCAAGCTTCTGGCTCAGTGTTACCATGGTTTATGAAACATGAGAGAAAACCTGAAGGTTTAGATTTGTAACTGTGGACTCTCTTCCAGATGGACCGTAAGCTCCTCCGTCTTGTCAACTAAATCAAACTGAAACAGAAAATTGGGGCGTACTAAGCCCACCCATTTGTTGCCAATTTACAACTCTTGGGGGGTAATAGCATCTTAATATGGCTGCATATTACCCATTGTGGGAGCAAGTCCTGGACTCTAATCCCGTCTCATTGCTCAGGCTTCCTGAAGTACGGGTTAAGAAAACGGGTTCCAAAGCTCGTATGTGTGATTCCAATAATTCTTTAACGCTAGCTTCATATAAATTCCCCTTGAGGACAGTGAGGAGCAGAGTCTTTGCTATTTTGTGACCCAATGATAAATGCAAACACCATAAACACCTATTGCAGTCTACGGGACGAATGAATTATTACTGCACCATCTCCTTTTTATAAGAACTCTATAAGATGGGTACTAAAATTATCGTCATCACCACATCCTTATTTACAGACAGAGAAACTGAGGCTCAGTGTTGGGGAGGATTCCCCAAGGTCGTCCAGTAAGTGGCAGAAATGAGCTTTGGACTCTGGAGTTAGAAGGCAGAATCCAATTTTTATCTACCATATTATACTTTCTCCCGCTACCTGATATGGACTTTTAGCTTCTATAGCCTTGCTGAGTAACAATGAATCCTACTCCTAAAATATCTTCGGGCATCTGTAAGGACATTTCCTGCTATGGTAGAACACAAGAGCATTATCTTTGTCCCCATCCTTCAACAGGTTTGCAAGTTGTGTGAGATCCTTCTGATGACAGAGAGGGAGATTTTCCTGATGTCTGGCTTGAGACCAGAGATGGTCTTCCGTGTTGGTTTCTCATCAAGTAGGAATTGAAAGTTAGCAAATGGAGTTGCAAGGCCAAAGTTATGTGTTTCACCTCCTTGTAGACAAGGTAGTTTTCCCAAGGCCATGACCACAGGGGACAGCCCTAACTGCAGCCAGCCTTCTCACAAGAGCAATCAGCCCTGTTGACAGATGTGTTCCAACCTAGGCCCATGTGCAGATGGCTTCATCACCATAAATGAAAGCTGTATGATGCAGCCAAGGAATACAAATAGATTTTTAGCTTCATTGCCAATGCCAAATGATGGGTGGTTCTCTAGAATGAGCGCTGTTCCAGGAAGTGTTTGGAAACCACATCTGAGCTTATCAAAGAGTGCTGTAATTGCTTGGTCTTGTCTGCCATGGCCCCGGATGTGATAGGTATGCTCTGTACTTGTCCTCCCTGGTGTATAGTCCATTCTAGAAGAGCTAAGACATCTTAACCTTGGGCAGCTCAAAGCATATGTGTTGTAGTTTGTGGTTCTGCCATTTTCTGCCTCTTCCATTTCTGCTTTTCCTCAGGAGACATGGCCAAACACACCCTCTCCACATTAGAGGCATTCCTGATTTTCCTCCTTGTGATGATGACTGCTGTGACGGTAGCCCTCCTCAGCCTCTTGTTTATTACCAGTGGGACCATTGAAAATCATAAAGGCAAGTTGTCATGGGCTCCCTTGGATGCTATTCCTAGCCTGTGGGAAATTTCTGGATGACTGGGGACACGAAGGCAAGGAATAGGGCCTGCTGATAATGCCAATAACAGGGCAGTTCAACTGGTATGTAAGCAGCCTGGGATGGCCACCGAACCCATCTATTAATTGTACTTTCTGCATTGACAGCAATTGTTATCAGGCTTACCTTTGCCCCCAAGTAGGCACTCTGCCATGGGCTTGTCTCACTTCTCCGCTGACCTAAGCCCAGTTCAGAATTCTTCAAGGCCCAGTAGTGCGAGCATCCCCGGCCCCCCTCCCCCCAAGCCTCTTCTCTTGCTCTTTGCCTTTTCTTGGGCATCATCTTCTCTTGGGGACAAAAGCAGAATGAAAGACCCACTGAATATCGAGTAGTGCTGAGCTTTAGAGAAGGGGGCCTTGAACTCCAATTCTCATGAGGACCGGTCAAGTTCTGTAAAGGAGGTGGGGTGGGGAGGGGAGCCGGGGTGGGGGAGGTGAGATTCTGGTGAAGGGGGTCTCCAGCCCCTCCTGAGTGTGAGCTGTTAGTTGAAATGGTGTCTCATGGATTCAGACCTCCAGAGTTTGCAGCAGAAGCTGGAAACTGGAGGATTTAGGCATCTCCTGATTTTTGTTTAATATTGGGAATGAATTTAGTTTTTGAAAACGATGCAGGCTACACTTGTGGGCAATATTGGGGCCCTGGGCATTTGATGGAGCCCTGCCTTTGTGGTGGGTTGCATACCTGGTAAATGAGTAGAAACGATGGGTGGACGTTGAATGCTTTGACCAAAGTAAGGGGAGGGCTAGCTTTAGGCCAAACAGAGAAAAAGCCTGATTTTTTTCAGCCTAGTTTTCTCTCTTGTGGCCTCTTCTTCTTTCTGGTGTAGTGTCTACCATGAGCCTGCACTTTGAACTCCCTGTAGACACAGAGGGACAGAAATCCTCTATGCCAGCAGTGTGCAGGGCAGGGGCATGGACTCCAAGAAAGGAAAGCATCCATAGGACTTATTCAGTTTTAGCTCTTAAAGTTAGAGAATCCAGAGGCTGAGACTCACAGAGGTGATCAACGATTATGGTAACTATTCTCATAGTAGGAGCGGCTGTTTATTGTACGGTCACTTTGTGTCAAGCACTATGGTCAGGAGTCTACATCCTTTTCCCACTTAATTCTCATGAATCTTCTATAAAGGTAGGTGCTAGTCTTAGTACCATTTTCTGGATGTAGAACTTGAGACTCTGAGGTCATAAGGAAATTGCCCTTGGCCATTGGACCTGGTTTGGCTTTGGGTGGTACCCCATTCCTATGTTAGTATCAATAAGGCAAAAGTGACTGCCTCCTTCCTTGCAATACTTGATGTCTTGTGGAAAACATGGGCTTGGTGTTGAGAAAATGTGGATTCTAACTCCATGTTGAATATGGATGAAAGAGCATTAGATCCTTAGTTGGAGGATCTGGTGTCTACACCTGATTCATCCCGTGTTCTCCATGACATTGTGGTTACATCACTTCTCTGGGCTTCAGGATTCTTATATGTAAAGCAAAGGAGATCAGACTAGATGATCTCTAGCTTCTCCTGAGCCCCTAAATTCTAGGATCCCAGGGACGTCAGCAGCCAATCTCTTCACCAAGTACTTTTCTGAGCACTAAGGCCTGTGACAGTGACCTCCGTTGCCTTGGCCACCCTGGCTGTTGTCTGGGATGGAAACAAACAAACAACATGCATGTGTAAGATATCTCAATAGGTAAGTAGAACCAAAGCTATATTCTGGCCATTATTCTAAATTTTTGATATGTGTTAACATATCTATTGTTCAAAACAACCCTAGGAAGTTAGCGTATTAGGACTGCCTCTCTTTTCTAGATGAGAAACATTGAGGTAGAACAGGTAAGCGATTTCAGCTAGTATGTTCAGCTAGTATGTGGTAGAATCAGTTTTTAAACCCAGGTTGTTTGTTTCTGGTACCTGCTCTTGTAGTCTTTCTGCCATTCTGTTTCCCTTGATATTCACGTATGTGTGTGTGTGGACATATGTGTGTACAGGCACGTACATAGATGGTGGTATGATTACAATAAAGTGCAACTGTGTTGAACGTGCAGTGATCTCATCTGTATTCCAAATAGAAGGCTTGAGAAGGTTGTGGGTGCAGAGTAGAGACAACAGGGGGGCGGCCTCCTGCCAGGAGGGTTGAGCTGCCTCTGGGTGTGATGGAAATGAACCAACTTGAAGGGGGTCTTGGAGCTCGGTTGGTGGAACAGAGAGGAGTGGGGGTCTCCGGACGGAGAGAGCCGTGGAGACAAATCCCCAGAGGCTGGCCCCTGAGGAACCTGGCGGCTGCTTTGTGTGGCTAGAAAAGTCCATCAGGAGTGAGTGAAGGGCCATGAGTTTGACAAGGAACAGCTTGTGATGAGAAGCGAATGGACATTTGACACAGGCCTTGATTGTTGGATGACACATCTCCAGCTTACCAGAAAGATCCTCCTTAGGGTTGTTGTATACAACAAGTTCCTGAGAGGTTTCTTTCTGTTTATTTTAAATATAAGACAGTATATAAAGATTTTTCCATGGGAACCTGAACCTCTGTATTCTAATTGATGCCCACAGATAAGTGGACTGAACTGTTGTTTCTTAAATGTTCTGCTTTTAGATTCAGGCGTTCCGGTCACCCAGAGCCCCCCAACCACGCCGGGCTCCACGGCCACTCAAGGCTCGACGCTCACACATGGCTCCACAGCCACCCAGGGACCTCCGGTGACCACCACCCCAGAGCCTCCTCTATTTCAGAACTTCAGTGGCTACCATATTGGTGTTGGGCGAGCTGACTGCACAGGACAAGTAGCAGATATCAGTTTGGTAGGCAAATCATGGGCTCCTCAAGGAGAATGAAACAAGTACTTTACTTTTGCCATTTGCACCCTACACTGATTCCTTATGATTACATCATTGTCTTCCTCCTTTTTCATTGACTTCACTGCTGTCTAACACTGTGAATACCGGGCCATAGAGAGCAGAGGGGCCATGCGTTCAACCACAATTCCTTTGTAAAGTCAGTTGGCCACTTTTTTATGAATGGAACTGCTGTCAAACTCTTGTACCACCGGGGACGGGCCGGTAGCATAAGTGAGGGAAGCAGGCCTCTCTGTGAGCTGATAAGAGTCTAGCGAACCCTCAAGGAAGTGGTAGGGATTATGGGACAACTAGAAAGTTCATGGCTTTAGCAATTGTTACCATGGAGGGCTGCCCTATCCTACAGTTTGTTCAAGAGAAGCTGGAAAATTTCTGAATTGACGACCTGGGGATCTAAGTCTGTCTGTGGGGAAATACAGGCAACTCTAGTCAAAACTGGAAACCTAGTGTCGGCCAACACCACGCAAGCCAAGTGAAATGCTTCTGTGGGTCAGGTGTGGCCCATTGGCTGCTGGTCTGCAACCTCTTGGCTGTGATGGTGGTTGTATTCACTCATATCAGCCTTTTTCTAGGAAGCTAGAACGTGAAGTTGTCTGATGAGATTTTCTCCCTCCTACCAAATAACCCTTAGATTCTAGGAATTGTTCCCTGATGTCTATTCTGAAAAGTGGCTCTGGAATGAGAACCCTGAATGAACATTCCTATGAGGGGTAAAGTGAGCGATAGAGAGAGCATTCTGAAGACCAGGATATAACTTTACGGGTGGGTCTTATGACATGGTGTGAAGGGGGAGTGGGAGATAGGTGGATTTGGTCTGACTTGGCTGAGGAATGGTCACCAAGGTAAAATCCAGGGTGTGGTACCCTCAGAAATAGATTCTTGGGGTGCCTGGGCGGCTCAGTCAGTTCAATGTCTGACTCCTGGTTTCAGCTCAGGTCATGATCTCGTGGTTTGTGAGATCGAGCCCTGTGTGCTCTGCTATGACATGCAGAGCCTGCTTGGGATTCTCTCCCTGTATCTGTCTGCCCCTCCCCCACTTGTGCGCTCTCGCTCTCTCTCTCTCTCTCTTTCTCTCAGAATAAATAAACTAAAAAATAAAGAGATTATTGAATCATAAAGAAACCATTTTCTTCTGAAAAAAAAAAAATAAAGAAAAGAACATCATACACCAAACAACCAAAGTGAGGGAACCTTCAGTCTTTAGACGCGCCTGGGTATATGGGATGATGGTAGGGGAACTATTTCCTTCTGTAATACTTCCGGCAGGAGAAGAGAACAGAAAACCCTGAAAGGTCTCCGGTGTGGTAACGGAATTCCCAAGCCATGCCAACCCCTTCCTTGCCCGTGGGCCTATGGATGGCTTCTGCCAAACAGATAACTACTTTGCCTTTGCATTTTTGTAACAGAAGAGTAAAGCTTCTCTTATGATGTTGGCTTTATTCTTGAAAACACATGTTATCATCTCACTCAGAGCCACAGTGTCCTGTGGATTGTGTTTTTCTTTCCTACGTGGTCTCTTTTTGCGTGGTTGTGCTTGGTTCTTGTGGCAGGGCAGTGAGGCAGAGGGGCCCTGACTTTCTCTTCCTTCTAGATGGGCTACAGCAAAACTGGCCAGAATGCACGGGGCATCCTCACCAGGCTGTACAGCCGTGCTTTCATCATGGCGGAACCAGATGGGTCCAATCGAGTGGCGTTTGTCAGCATCGACATAGGCATGGTATCCCAACGACTCAGGCTAGAGGTAAGTGATTGAGGTGACAAAAGAAATGACATGTGATTTAAAAGAGAAGTCTGTGGGTGACCTCGAAAGTAACAAAGCCCTCCTGGCTTCTCATCCAGTGAGATTCTACTGCCCTCCACGTTATTAACTCTCGACAATCCAGCAGACAATTATCCCACAAATAATTTCGGTCTGCGCCATCTTGGTCAAAACTTGCTTTCAATTCTGCTGATGACTCATTGTCATTATTAACGTTCATGTGTTTTGAAATTTTATTATGTTCTGGGTGATCTTCACATACATTCTCTTATTTAATCCTCCTAATTAGAATTCTGAGAGCGCCAACTAATCACTAACCCTTCCCTCGAGCTTTTATACGACTGAGAATAGATGCAAGGAGCCAAATGAGAATGAAAACGTGACACTGAAATGAGATTGGCCATAAATGTCTGAAGCTGGGTGAGAGGTAGATGGGGGTCTCATTATGCTCTTCAGATTATTTTTGTACGTGTTTGAAATTTTCCATAATAAAATTAAAAAAAAAAATACAATGTTAGCGCTCTCACCCTTTAAGTGCTATTGTAGACTATGGCAGGCTCTTCTGTGATCTTTACCTGAATCGAGACCATGTCACCCCACCGTGGGGAAGGTTGAGCTTAGCAGAAAGGTGCCTGTGGGTCCTGGGCAGGCAACAGTAAGATGCACAGAAGGAGAGGGAGACATAGGGTGATGGGCTTGGACTTTCATGTCTGCCTTTCTAAGCCAGATTCTTGGCCCTGACCCAGTTATATTTTCTGCATGGGATCGGGTCACAGAAAGAGAATGTGCTCCCTTAACGTTTGCTCACACCTTCACGAAGGTAAGGGAGATGAGGGTCTGGACTATCCAGGACAGTGACAATCAAATGCCCACTATTCGTTGTCATGTTCTGTCAGCCTCATCTGTTAAGCACTGTTACTCCTGCTGTGTGAAGGAGCCAGTGAGAGAGATGAGGGAGGCCCTCAAATATTTCTCCAGTGTCACTCTTTCTTGGGGAATGTGGTGGGATCCTCCCCCATCTATAGACGCTCAGGAAGCAAGATTACATGTTTTCCCCACTCCTACGCTTACAACAAAACTATGCAGTGGGTCTGTTGTTCTCTCCACTTTATGGATAAGGTAATAGAGTCTTAGAGAAGGCAAGTAGCTTTTTCAATTTCACACAGTCAGCAAGTGGGACAGCTGGGTTCTGAACATACAGATGCCTGATGTCAGATCCCATATTCTTAAAAGTGACATTATTCTGTTATCTTGCAGGGAAAAATGCATTGACCACCTGCTTTTTGCGTGGCACTTTGCTGGCAATTTCAGAGGGTACATAGTCAAAGGAGTCATAATGCACGTTCCCTATGAGCTCACTGCCCAGTTGGGGATAGGAGGAAGGGAGTGTAATAGAAAAACACATGAACTATAGTTCACTGGAGTAAAGTTCAGTGGTGTGTAATCTACTGAATAACAAATAGCTCCGGAATATGGTGGTTTAAAACAATAAACATCATCTAGGGGATTCTGGGTGACTCAGTTGGTTAAGCATCTGACTCCAGCTCAGGTCATGATCTCATGGTTTGTGAGTTTGAGCCCCACATTGGGCTCTCAGCTCTCAGCATAGAGCCCCCTTTGGGTCCTCTGTCTCCCTTTCTCTCTGCCCCTCCCTCCTCCACTTGCATGCTCTGTCTCTCTCAAAAATAAATAAACATTAAAAATAATAATAGGGGAGGGAAACAAAAATAATATAAAAACAGGGAGGGGGACAAAACAGAAGAGACTCATAAACATGGAGAACAAACAGAGGGTTACTGGAGGGGGTGTGGGAGGGGGGGATGGGCTAAATGGGGAAGGGGCACTAAGGAATCTCCTCCTGAAATCATTGTTGCCCTCGATGCTAACTAATTTGGATGTAAATTTAGGAAAGTAAAAAATAAAGCAAGTTAAAAAAATAAACATCATCTCATACATTGTGTTGATCAGGAAATCAGGACTGGCTTAACTAGGTGGTTCTGGCTTAGGATATCTTGAAATCAAGGTGTTGGCAAGGGCCACAGTCATTGGAAGGCCTGATTGAACTACTTCCAAGATGACTCACTTGTGTGGCTGCTGATAGAAGACCTCAGTTTCCCACTTTCCAGATCCTTACGGCCCAGAACTGTTGCTTCCCCCAAAGTGAGTGACTCGAGAGAAGGAGAAGTGAAGAGGCCACACTTGTGCTCAGGAGTTGAGCTTCCAGCATATTCTGTCCATTGGAAGCAAGGTACCAGGTACATTTCACACCCAGGGACAGGACAGCAGAACCTCCCTTCTTACAGGGAGGAGGAGAGAGGAACTTGTGGGCACACAGTGATTTAAAACCACCACAAGGGGAATCCGAAAATGGAACGTAGGGGAAAATTTCACAGTGGATGTGACATTTGAATGGACAAAATTTTAGTTTATTTTAATTCCAGTATAGTTAACGGTAGAGTTATATTTCGGGCGTACAGTCATTCAACAATTACTGAGTGCTCATCAAGTCAAGTGAATTCTTAGTCCCCTTCACCTGTTTCACCCATCCCTTCTCTCGTAACCCTCTGTTCATTCTCTATAGCTAGGGTCTGTGGTTTGGTTTGTCTCTCTTCTTCCCTTTGTTCATTTGTTTTGTCTCTTAAATTCCACAGATGAGTGAGGTCATATGGTATCTATCTTCCTCTGACTGACTTCTCTTAGCCTAACACTCTCTAGATCCGTCTATGTTGGTGCAGATGGCAAGATTTCATTCTTTTTTTTTTGAATATTGAAAAACGTTTTTTTTAATGTTTATTTCTGAGACAGAGGGAGACAGAGCACGAGCAGGGGAGGGGCAGAGAGAGAGGGAGACACAGAATCCAAAGCAGGCTCCAGGCTCCAAGCCGTCAGCACAGACCCCAACATGGGGCTCGAACTCATCAACTGTGAGATCATGACCTGAGCCGAAGTCGGATGCTCAGCCGACTGAGCCACCCAGGTGCCCCAAGATTTCATTCTTTTTGATGGCTGAGTAATATTCCATTGCATATGCATACCACATCTTTCTATCTGGATGGGAGGAATTTTAACTGGTTAACGTGGCAGAGGGAGGGATGTAGCCTCCTTTGCAGGCACAAGGCTTCCTGCTATCAGGACCCATGTAAGCATGTAATTAGAAATACACCTAGCAGGTATGTTGGTCATAATTGTAGAGGGTCTGGGATGCCGGTTTATTTTGACTTCTGTTAAGTGATGGGGCTTCTGCAAAAACTTTTGAGTGGAGGAGTAATGCAAACCCAATTTTGCTTCAGAATGATTAATCAGACAGCAGTGTTTGATGAAATAGACTGAGGCTGGAAGCCAGGACACAGATTGGCAGCTTTGTTAAGTTAATATGAAAGCTCTACTGGTGAGGATCTAGTTGGGAAAATGGTAATCACACTCGGTATTTCAAACAGAGGAGATTGAACACAGGGGAGTTTTACAACATGTTGGAAGGCTGCACGAATGGAAAAGGGAAGGGAAGCTCGCGGGAAGGATGTCAACTTTGCCTGGACATTTCCCCTGGACCGCGTGAGGCTCGCACAAAGGTCTTCAGTCAGTGCGGTGGCCGTGAGGCTACCTGGTAGTAAGACGTCACCTTAAATGCAAGTGAGGTTTGAGAATGAATAAAAATAAAAGCTAAAACTTGCCTAGTTCCCGCGATGAGTCACGCCTGATGGCTCCACGTACATTAATGAATTCAATCCTCCAAACAACCGGAGGAGGCAGGTGCTATTATTATGTCATGTGACAGGTTGGGAAACAAACACAAGCTGCAGGGGATCAGGGAACTTGTCTGCGGAGCTGGGTGGATGCACAGGCATCTCGGTGCCAGTGCCCACACTTGTTACCACGACGCTTACCACTTTTCTCAAGGGTCGGAGATGGTTCTCATGGGGATATGGTGGGGTCATGAGAAGAAATGGGAGAGTCAGGGGTGGACTTTGGGGGTGGAGTGGAGAGGGGAGAGGGGATTAATGTGTTGGACTGCAGAGGCTGTGAAGTCAACAGTCCACCATTTCACCATGCCTTCCTATTTTTACTTTCCCCGTGTAATCTGAGACCCGGTGGGAAGGCCTTTAAATGAACCCACTCTGTTATCCCAGGCTAACCCAAGGGAAAGTGTGAGGAATAAATGTAGCTCAACAATTGCCTTCCCGCTTCCTTATAATACGTCTGAATTCACATTGGAGCATATAGGTTAGGATAGAAGTTTTGGGAGATGTTTGTGATCTTTCTCTTTTGTTTTAAAATTTGAGTGCCATAATTTTTCTTCCTTTTTTTTTTTAACGTTTATTTTTGAGAGAGAGAGACAGACACAGAGACGGAGAGAAAGAGATACAAAGCACGAATGGGGGAGGGGCAGAAAGAGAGGGAGACACAGAATCTGAAGCAGGCTCCAGGCTCTGAGCTGTCGGCACAGAGCCCGATGTGGGGCTCAAACTCACAAACTGTGAGATCATGACCTGAGCTGAAGTTGGACGCTTAACCGACCCAGCCACCCAGATGCCCCCATAATTTCTCTTTTGCTAAGACCTCGATTCTTGTGTAAGCCCAAAGAAGTACACTTGCTATAAAACCCTAACATTCTCTGGGAATAAAAATGGGATGGGGTTAGGAGAGCTTGAAGGTTGACCAGAAGTTCTTTCTCTTTGCTACCTTCCTGTCTTAGTTACAGAACTGTGAGCACATTAGCTTTTCAGAGCAGCCTTTAGTCGAGCTTTCATGGTGCCCCTTTAGCGATGGGCTTCTCCTTCATGAGTGGAGTTATTACTGTTTTAGAAGAAGACATAGGGTGATGAAGAGTGTGGTCTGGATTTGGGTCACACAGGAGCAACATGGAGACTTACTGGGATGGAGAATGTAGGCTACTTGGTCAGAGGGTGTTGGTCTGGTCATGTCATAGTTCCTTTCACATTTGCCTGGCATCACAGGATTGTGTATATGGACGTGGTAACCTAGCAATCGGTGTGTGGGACACGGATTAGTTAATGAGACAACACTGTTCATAAGATGTTCCTCATTCAATGACCACATGAGTAGAATGAGGGTGGGGTAGCTCTTCCCCTAAAATAGAAGAGATTGGTGGTTGTATTTACGCGGGTTAAGTATATAGCCTGTAAGTTGCACGCTTCCCAAGCGTGTTCTGGGACCATCTTGCACCAGCTCATGAGGGCTGGCTGTTAAATATTCAAGAGCTTGGGGGGGGGGGGGGGCTCGTTGTTAAATTTTGGAAGCTTGAAATTGACTGGGGCAGGGAGTATTTACACCAGAGAAACTGACAAGCGATTCAAATGAGAGCTTTTCGTTTCCCGCTATGTGACGGTAGATCAGCCTACCACTGCCTGTGCCACACGCAGAGCAGACAGTGTTGCTAATCAAAAAAGGCACTCTTTCTTGCTAAGCCCAGGTTTGGGCTCAGGATCCTTCTCAACACCACGTGTCTGAGAGCCACCACCAACAGACCGGACTAAGTGTGTGACGTAAGTGATATTTGCGATCCCTGCCGTAAATGCACTGTCATTACTGTGCCGGGTATTAACTGACAGTATCTTACGTTGAGGAAGGTCGCTTTGGGTCTGACACTTCTGCTAGATCATTTTAATGATTTTTGACATTTAAAAAAAGTGAACAGGGGCTTCTGGGTGGTTCAGTCAGTTAAGCGTCTGACTTCGGCTCAGGTCATGATCTCAGTGTATGGGTTCGAGCCCCCTGTCGGGCTCTGTGCTGACAGCTTGGAGCCTGGAGCCTGCTTCAGTTTCTGTGTCTCCCTGTCTCTCTGCCCCTCCCCTGCTCACGTTCTATCTCTCTCTCTCAAAAATAAATAAATATAAAAACTTTTTTAAAAAGTGAAAAACAATTTTTTGTTAATATTTATTTTATTTATTTATTTTTTTGAAAGACTATGAGGGGCAAAGGGAGAGGGAGACAGAGGATCCAAAGTGAGCTCTAGCTAGTGAGCTCTGGCTCTAGCTCATCGGGCACAGAGCCCGATGTGGGGCCCGAACTCATGAACCCTGAGATCATGACCTGAGCCAAAGTCAGATGCTTAACCAGCTGAGCCATCCCGGCACCCCTTGACGCAAAAAAAAAAAAAAAAAAAAAATCAAAACATCTTTCCCAAGGAAGCCACAATAACACCCAATCAGGTGGAAGCTGATTAAAGCAGAATCAGAAACAGGTTCTCAGCACCAGGGATTTTTCTCTCTGTTGTCATCTTCATGATGTGTCTGGACCCTACGAGCACACTTATCGTGCGTTTAGATGTTCACAGTCGTCCTGAATTACCGTTCAGGATTTCTGTGGGTCAGGAATCCCAGGGAGGCCGAGCTGGGTGATTCCAACTTAGGTTAGAACCGAAGTCACACACACACGCCCACTTCCGTGTCGTGGGTTGAACCCATGTGTCGGCTGGGGCTGCGGGTGTTGGAAGGCCTGGCTGAGGCCGAAGGGTCTACTATTCTGAGGTGGCTCGCCCACCTGGCTAGCAAGTTAGTGCTGACAAGATGGTTCCTTTCCGATGGGCCTCCCCACAGGGTGGCTGGGGTGTCCTTAGGTCCCCGCGGTTGCCTGCCCCCAGACCAATAAGGGTGACAGTATATGTCAGGGAGCATGGAGTCCTTCATTTTGGGCAGGGAGGCGGCAAGTGGCCCTTACACGACTGTTCGCTGCTCCCGGGAAACTTTCCATTGGTGTTGCTCAATCGGCTTACGCTCTTGGGTGGAAGGCAGCCTCTCTGGAAAGATGTTTCCTCATTGACACCCCTCCCTCTTTTTCCCCACTCAACGACATTTGTCTTCAGAGCACTTATCACTGTGTGGTACCATATTACGTGCTTCTTTGCTTGTTACCTTTCTACCTCATTAGAATAAACGCTCCATCAGGGTAGGAACCTCATATACTCCTAGTGCTCAGATATTAACCTCATATCGCTCCTAGTGCCTGGATATTAATAGCATGTGTGGAACGATGAATAGCAAACCATACTGGTTGTGCAGTTAGATGTGGATCCAGGTTGTGGCTCTCACATTTACTCGGTCGGTGGGCAAATTATTTATCTTCTTTACACTTCAGTGCTCTTAGCTAAAAGATGTGGTTCCAAATATCCACCTCTGGGGCTCCTGGGTGGCTCAGTCGGTTAAGCATCCATCTCTTGATTTTGGCTCAGGTCATCAACTTCATGAGATGGAGACTGCATGGGGCTCCGGGCTGACAGTACGGAGCCTGCTTGGGATTCTCTCTCTCTCTCCCTCTCCCTCTGCCCCTCCCCTGCTCCCTCTCTCTCTCTCTCAAAGATAAACAAACATTGAAAAACACATCTACCTCTTGGGGTCGTTATAAAGATTTTAAAATAACATAATGTGTGTCCTACCTAACACTGTGCTTGCATATGGCGAGAGTCTATGAAACATTAGCCTTGATGGTTACTGGTTTTGTTGAAGTTGTGCCTACGATGAGACACTCCAGCACCGAGTGAAGGGCCACTCGACAGGGGTGCCATTGATATGGATCCTTGATTAGACTCATTGGAGCCTTTTCCATAGTGAGTTGCTATGTTATCCCTCTTCTTAGTTCTGTTTTTTTTTTTCTTTTCTCTTGAAGGTCCTGAACAGACTGCAGAGTAAATATGGCTCCCTGTACAGACAAGACAACGTCATCCTGAGTGGCACTCATACACACTCGGGGCCAGGAGGGTATTTCCAGTATACTGTGTTTGTAATCGCCAGTGAAGGATTTAGCAATCGCACCTTTGAGTACATGGTCACTGGCATCGTGAAGGTAGGCAAAGGGCCCCACAGGGAGCTGCCCTGTCCCTTGTTCACAAGTGTTCAGGAGTGGTTTGCTGTGATATGGAGAGAGTCCTTATAGGATGTTGCCCTGAGCAGTCTCAGCACCTGCCCCCTCCGTTCCTGACTCCCCAGGAGCTTCTGGTCTCCGAGGCACTGACTGATTGAGAGGGGCGAGTTCCGTGCAGTGAGCCTCCTGCAGGTGTCCAAAGGGACAGCAAATGTTTCCTATGTCACCCTTACAACTGAGAGGGCCCTACCGTCTGTTCTGTGTGCAAAGTCACACAAAAAGGAAGCCATCAAGGAACCAAGAGTCATTGCAAGTAATTCCAATCTCGTCTCCTAGTTCCCAAACAACGTGACAGGGGACCCACTTCCTAAACACACGCCCTTATTTCTCACGTCCTCTCTGAGAGTTCTAGACGGCACGGTCTTCCGTGTTCCTGGCTTGGGCGCCTCTTTCTCCTCTCTCCCCATCTTGCAGCTTATTACTACCTCCCACAGGGTCCTTTCTCATGTTTCCCTCATACCTTTCCCTTCTAGATTTAGTCCCTCTCTACTTTGTCTCATGAAGTACCCCCCCAAACCTGGCGATCCAGTCGGCAAAGGCAGAAATGTCTTTACCACGATGTTTTCCAAACCGTGGATGGTAATTCATGGCTGGCTTCCTGAAGTCAATTCCATGGGTTGCAAGAAGCATTGAATGAACAGAACTAAAGTAAAACAGATCGGAGCCTGTCATGGTGCAAAACATATGGGAAGGGTGTATTTTGTTAGCTTCTGTTTTAGCACACATACGTCGACGTGTATTAAGTTGTGATGAAAAATGTTTTGCTTATGATGGCTTTGAGTCAGAAAAGTGTGAAAACCTTGGCCTCAGAGGTTGAGGGCAGGGAGAGGACAAGGAGGGTGGGACACCTTCAAGCTAACAAATCCTGGTCCTAGGTCGGGGGGAGTCGCTCCCGGTTTGGCCAGTTGAACCTGCGAACGGTGCCTGACTCAGCGGCTCTGAGACACTCAAGTGACCTTCCCAGGTCACGGCAATTCTTATGTCTCAGCCTTGAGGCCATCTGTGTGCCCCCGAGTGACACTGGCCGTGTGGTTCTCTAGCTCTTGTCCCATAGCAGGGGCAGCTCGGAGACCAAGGAAATTGTCCACAGTGCTCCTCTGTTTCTGTTGACTAAGTCCTTATCCAACAGGATGTCCAAATTCACAACTGGCTCTCTCTCTCTCTCTCTCTGTCTCTCTCTCACTCTAACCCACAGAGCATTGAGATGGCGCACAAAAATATGAAACCAGGCAAAATCTTTATCAACAAAGGAAACGTGGAAGGTGTACAGATCAACCGAAGCCCCTCTTCTTACCTTTGGAATCCTCCGTCAGAGCGAGCCAGGCGAGGGGCATTATCACAATAAAATCATGGGTTTCCTTTAGAGATCAGCAACAAAAATCTAAGGATGCAGTTGGTACTCAAGGAATGGGGTGGGATCCTGAAAGAGTAGTAAAGCTAAAGTAAAGTTAAAACATGTTGATCATCTAAGACTGGCAGAAATAAAAAGTGAATGTGGTAACACACGCCAGCCCGTGCACCAGTCGGCCCGCTCTGCTGGCGGCTGGGGTCAGCCTGAGTGTTGGAAGGACTCCCAGTTTTGCAATCGGGCACGACTCTGGTTCCATCTCTGCTTTATCACTTCCTAGTCATGTGACCTTCGGTGATTTACTTATAGTAATTTATTGCCTCTCAGCTTCTTCTGTAAAGCGGAGATGAAAATGTGTGCAACACGTGTTTATGAAATTAATGAATAGCTCTTTTTGTTAGATCGTTCAGCAGAAATCATCTCCATCCAGGAGAATGTGGCAAGAGAGAAGACATAAAAGGACAAAGAAGCAGGAGCAAAGAACAATAAATAAAACTAGCATAATGGAATGGAACTAAGGCCGATTGTTTGTTTGTTTGCTTAAGTGCTGACCCAGGTTTGCCACAGGAGAGAAACCCTTGACTGCTGTGGCACAGTGAAATAATATCTCACTTTCAACCTGACTACCTGGCATTTTACGTTTGTCTGCGTATTTTTCCATCCATTTCAAAGGAGTTGAGTTCTAGAAAACATAATCCGATTTCCCTTGAAAGGCCATGAAAGAACGCTTGAAGCTACAGGTCAGGGATGGTTTTGATGTTGCATATTCCCTGCTATGTTTAAGAGATTCCGTGAAAATTTGACCGGAGTAGAGATTTCAAAGACAAATCCCTTTTCTACGAAACACCTGTATGTTCTATAAGATCACGACCATTACATAAAGATGTCAATTTCATCTCCAGTTGGCTGACCTAATGCCACTAAGTGTGATGCTATTTGCAAGCCATTTCTTTAGCTGAGGACTGAGGTCCTGGATGTGGTTCGTAAGACCATAGCACATCAGGAAACCTCGCTCACTGAAGGCATTTTGACTTTAGTTTTTGTGTCAGCTTCTACTGTTGGTCATACAAGAAGCCCAGGCTCTAACTAACATAGAAGTGACTGCGTTTCTTTGTTTTGACTAGGTATTCTTCAAATACTGACAAAGAAATGATCATCCTAAAAATGGTAGATTTGAATGGAGTTGACCTGGGCCTTATCAGGTACTCTGTTTACTTTTCTTGCTTTTCGTCCTGTCTGGATAGCTTTCCTTAATCATGGAGGTGGGGACGGGGAGGGGGGCGTGGGAGGAAGAGACTAGAATAGTGGCAGCAGCGGCTGGGAATATGTTGAGTAGTTAAGAGTCCAGACTTGGGAGTCAGACACATCTGGGTCCAACCATGGATCCTGGGGCAAGGTTCTCAGCTTTCCAGGGCTCGGTTCCTTACCTGGAAAACAGGGCTAATTAAAGGATGACGTAAGTGAGGGATCCAGGTAAAGAAGTGTAGTGTAGCATCTGGGATATGACTTAAGGATTCAGTCAATACCAGTGCTTATTACTCTATCAAGATGTCGTATGTGGAATTTCTACGATGGCGGACCATTATCTCTTGGTAGAATGAGAAAACAATCTGACCAACCAGGCTAAATGATTATGGGTTTGAGATGATTTATCTGTGTTTTCCTAAAAGAATGAAGTCAAGTCTAATGTAGGACAATGCCAATTAGTGATGGAAGCAGAATTGAGGCCACCTGAAGGAAGCAGATGAGGTGAAATTACAGCCTGGCACAGGTTTTAGTTCAGGATTATACGTAAGAAGACATGTGGATTTTTTTTTTTTCATAAAGAAGGCATTTGCATTCATGTGTGAATTTTGTCCCTGCAATTGGACTGACTCAGGAATTGACTGGCTGGGTAACAGCCCCAGGTGCCTTGATGCGCAGACGTCCAAGTGATGGAGGATGCCTGAAGGAAGTGTATGATGGCTCATGGGAGCTACAGTTAAATGGCTTGGATTCGCTCTGTGTTGTCATCGTGATGAGCTTTGTGACTTTGGCCAAGTGACTTAACTGCTCTGTGGCTCAATTTTCTTTTTTTCTTTCTTTCTTTCTTTCTTTCTTTCTTTCTTTCTTTCTTTCTTTCTTTCTTTCTTTCTTTCTTCCTTCCTTCCTTCCTTCCTTCCTTCCTTCCTTCCTTCCTTCCTCCCTTCCTTTCTCTCATGTTTATTTATTGATTTTGAAAGAGAGAGAGATCAGGGAAGGGGAAAGAGAGAGAGAGACAGAGACAGAGAGAGAGAGAATCCCAAGCAGGCTCCACACTGGCAGCAGAGCCCGATGTGGGGCTCGAACTCACGAAATGTCAGATCATGCCCGAGCCGAAATTAAGAGTCGGATGCTTCACCAACTGAGCCACCCCGCAATTTTCTGACTTTAAAAGTGAGGGATAAAGTGAGTCCTTAAAATGTTGATAATAAGCGTGAGTAAAGGTGGTAGGGGCCTATCAAGTAGGATTATGAAATACTTAACTGAAAAGGTCTATGTAAGTCAAATTAATAATTAATTAAAATTAATAAGAGGTGACTGAAAACATTGAGGACTGTGATCAGTACTGGCCCTGTAACCAGGTGGAGAACAGCACAGTGGTGAGGAGTTCTGGTTTTAGGGGTAGATTTTAGGACTTGAGTTCAAATCCCAGCCTTGCCACTTACTAACCTACTTACACCTCAACTATTCCATTTGAAAATGGGAATGATAATGCCTCATAGGACTGTTTCAGGATTAAATGACATAATACATGCAAAGTTCTACTCTGTGTCTGGCATAGAAAAGAGTTTTATTATTTTGGTTAAATGGTAAGCAGAATAACGTTCTACTTCTAAGAACTCCATTGTTGGCTTCTCAGAATGCTTGACGTTCTTTTCATGTATTTTCTTAAGTGTTTATTTATTTATTTTGAGAGAGGGAGATAGAGAGTGAGGAGGGGAGGTTCAGAGAGAGGGAGAGAGAGCATCCCAAGCAGGCTCTGCACTGTCAGCGCGGAGCCCGACGCGGGGCTCAAACTCACAAACTGTGAGATCATGACCTGAGCCGAAACCAAGAGTCGGATGCCTAAGTGACCAAGCCACCCCGGACGGCCCTGAATGTTTGACATTTTTAGCATTGGAGTTACTTCTTTGGGTGTCAAGTGAGGTCACTAAAAACTCCCTGATAAAATAAACTTTATTATGTGGGTTGACATGATAGAAGTTATTCTTCCATTATAGTGAATTCATCTACTGATTAGTTGCCAACTGGTGTTGAACACAGTGGACTTTCTTTTTTAAAAAAATGCTTTTATTTATTTTTGAGAGAGAGAGACACAGAGTGTGAGCGGGGGAGGAGCAGAGAGAGGGAGACACAGAATCTGAAGAAGGCTCCAGGCTCCGAGCTGTCAGTATTGAGCCCAGCGCGGGGCCCGAACTCACGAACCGTGAGATCATGGCCTGAGCTGAAGTCAGACCCTTAACTGACTGAGCCACCCAGGGGCAAACACAGTGGACTTCCTAAATGTGTGCTTGGGGTATGTGTTGTGATGGTGGTCCCTATCTTGAAGGCTCTAACAGACTAATGGGGTGATTGGGGCAGGGGACAGAGACAGACAGGCAAGTAATCACAACATACATCAGATGGCCATCAGTGCTGCCACCTGGCTATCGATCAATGCTGTGGGAACTTGGAGGAGGTAGCAGGAATACCTGAGAGCATCGTGGAAGTCATGAAAAGACAGTGAGCTGGGAGGCCAGAGGATGGGCTATGTCAGGGAGGGGGTGAGGGAGGAATCCGAAAAGGTGAGCTAGCTCCAGATTGTGGGGCACTTTGGTGGGCCATTTGGTTAGGAGACAGGATACAAGCATGTATCTCTGACGAGTTAGAGAATTCCACATTCGCTGGGAGAAGGAGCCTTTTTCCTTACGGTTTCCACTTAACTCTTGGCTGAATGACTGAGATCGTCCGTGATTCCCTCTTATTAGTTTCTGAATCCTTTAACGATGCCCACGGAAGACTAAAAAATGTTGTCCTTCTTCCAGATGTTCGTGGCTTCCTCGCATATAACTATATAACATATCTGGAAGTCCCAGGGCCAACCGTCAAGGTTATAGCGACTCTCCTCCATCTGCTAGGCTTAACACCCTGCAATAACTTGCTATTGTTTTTGCAGCCACCATATGCTATCCTTGACATAATTGCTCGTGCAATTGCCTCTTGTTGCATAGTGGCAATTGCTCTTTGAATGCATTAAAAATGATCCAAAGCATAAAGCCAAATCTGGGTTGCTGAGTAACTCGGCCACCAGATGTAGGTGCCTGCTGTTAGGCAGAATCCCAAGGCATGAGGAGTTTGGAAGCCTAGAATCTCTGACTGGCGGAACATGGGTGTCATCTGCCTCACAGCTCAGCTAAGGGCCAGGTAGGTGACGTGACCTGCCCAGTGTCACAGCCAAAACTGTTCTCTTCATGCTGGGAACCATACTGAGGTCCACAGTTTCTTCTTTCCTACCTTCACCTTTGGTTTCATTTCTTCATTCAGCGAGTCCGCACCGGAGACCTACTGGGTGCCACGCAGGACTTCCCAGTCCTTGGAATGGTGGTTCTCCTGGCCCTGAAATCAGGAATCAAATAATACCCACGCCCGTGTTCCTTGAGCAAGTCCCTTAAGTCCTGAGAGACTCAATTTCCATATTTCTCAGATGCAGATATAACCTCTTCTCTCCAGAGATCATCGATTTATTTACTCATGTATTAAATGGTGTAGAATATCTGTGTCATGAACTGAGCTAGTCCTACAGATACACTGATGGGCAAAAGTAGATGGCGTTGTTGCCCTCAGAGAATTTATAATCTCTTGGTAGAGACAAGAGGTATTCAAACAGTCCTTGAAATATATGTAAGATGATAACTGGGTTAAGTGCCAGGAAAGGAAGGTGCGTAGCATTGTCTTAAAGGGATGTGACCCAGGCAGGGAGACTGGGAAAAGCTTCCCTAAGGAAGTGATAATGGAGCTAAAAACCAAAGGAAGATTGAGAATTATTTGTAAGCCTTTTTTTTTATATACATTCCAGCTAGTTAACATACAGTGTAACATTAGTTTCAGGTGTGCAATATAGTGATTCAACCTTCCATACATCACCCACTGCTCGTCACAAGTGCCCTCCTCAATCCTCATCACCTGTTGAACCCATCCCCCACCCACCTCCCCTCTGGTGACCATCACTTTGTCCTCTATGGGTAAGAGTCTGTTGGGGTGCCTGGGTGGCTCCGTCTGTTAAGCGTCCGACTCTTGATTTCAGCTCAGGTCGTGATCTCACCATTCGTGAGTTCAAGCGCTGAGTCGGGGTCTGGAGCCTCCTTGGGATTCTCTGCCTCCCCCTCTCTCTGCCCCTCTCCTGCTTGTTCTCTCTCTCTCTCTCGTAATGAATAAATACACATTAAAAAAGAGTCTGTTTCTTGCTTTGCCTTTCTCTCCCTTTCCTTCCCTTTGCTTGTTTGTTTTGTTTCTTAAATTCCACATATGAGTGAAATCATGTGGTATTTGTCCTTTTCTGACTGACTGATTTCACTTAGCATTATACTCTCTAGCTTCACCCAGGTCATTGCAAATGGCAAGATCTCATTCTTCTTTTATTGTTGAGTAACATTCCATTATATATAGATATCTATATCATATATGTATATCATATATGTATATATCTCATGTCTATCTATATCATATCTATATCATATGTATCATGTATGCATATATATAGATATATATATCACATTTTCTTTATACATTCATCTATCAGTGGACTCTTGGGCTGCGTCCATATCTTGGCTATTGTAAACAATGCTGCTGTAAATATACAGGTGCCCGTATCCCTTTGAATTCATGTTTTTGTAATCTTTGGGTAAACACCAAGTTGTGCAATTGCTAGGTCGTAGGGTAGTTCTATTTTCACTTTTTGAGGAACCTCCACACTGTTTTCCAGAGTGGCTGCACCAGTTGGCATTCCCACCAACACCAGTTGGCATTCCCTCCCACCAGGAGGGTTCCCCTTTCCCCATATCCTCACCAGCACTTGTTTTTGTGTTGTTGATTGTAGCCGTTCTGACAAGGTGTGAGGTGACGTCTCATTGTAGTTTTGCTCGGCATTTCCCTGATGATGAGTGATGCCGAGCATCTTTTCATGTGTCTGTTGGCCATCTGGAGGTCTTCTTTGGAGGAATGTCTATTTGTGTCTTCTGTCCACTTTTTTAATTGGATTATTCATTTTGGGGCTGTCGACTTTTATAACTTGCTTATGTATTTTGGATACTAAGCCTTTCTTACATGTCATTTGGAAATATCTTTTCCCATTCCGTAGATTGTCTTTTAGTTTTGTTGGTTGTTTCCTTTGCTGTGCAGAAGCTTTTTATCTTGATGAGGTCCCAACATTCATTGTTGCTTTTATTTCCCTTGCTTTCAGAGACATGTCAAGTAAGAAGTTGCTATGGCTGATGTCAAAGAGGTTGCTGCCTGTGTCCGTCCTCCTCTAGGATTTTTGTGGTTTCAAGTCTCACAGTTAGGTCTTTAATCATTCTGAGTTTATTTTGCAAATGGTATAAGAAAGTGGTCCAGCTTCTCTCTTTTGCATGTTGCTGTCCGGTTTTCCCAGCACCAATTATTGAAGAGACTGTCTTCTTCCATGGGATATTCTTTCCTGCTTTGTCAAAGACTAATGGACCATATAGTTGTGGGGTGGAGAGGGCTGCAGTTAGCACACAGGACCTTGGTGCACAACTTACAAAAGGGCTTTCTTCTCTGGGCCAAGGTGCTTAGCTCCGTGAGCTGAGTGGGGGTTGGATTTCAGCCTCCTCTTACCCCCTTTGCAACTCATCTTTGTGCAGGGCACAACCTGCATGCTGGACATGGCGGCCCAGGTTTGAGAGAAGAGAACTTGGGGTGGGTTTATTACTCTTTTAGAATATTCAAGAAGCTCGATTTTGCATTTGGCTTTTCTTTTCTGCTTCAGAGTAGGAAGTGCATAGTGTCCCAATGAAGAGGCCCTAGAAAATGCCTCGATTACCTAGGAGGAGAGAATGATTATAATATTCTATATTACTCTGCTGTTTATTGATTCACAGAGCATAGTCAAGATGTATTATTTTTCATCCCTAGGAAACAGAGACTAGGAAATTTTAACTAACTTGGCTACGGAGTAGGATAAAATCTCACATCTCTGGACCTTCCGTGGTACCTTGATTACATTATGCTGACTCCTAGCTGTGATGTAATCATTATTTAGAAATGTTTATTAACAGGGACGTCAGTTATCCGTTTATATCTGTGCTCTAACTTCTTTTGAAATTACCTCGACCTAACTTCGCTCTTTGGAACTTTGCTTGGAAGAATGTTGTTTGGACCAGATAAAATAAATTGTGAGGGCCGCTTTCTTATATTAAAATGATGACCTTTCTGCATATCTTTACAATACTCATCTGTTCCCATCGCACTTTGGTCGCTGTGACAAGCCTGGTATTTTAATCGCACATATTTCAAAGGCCAGAGGAGGAAAAATACAGCATCTTCTCACTCTGAGATTCACATCACTTTTCCGAATGCTTATTTTTTCAGTCTTGTGGAGAAAGGCAAATTCAATTAATTTTCCAAGGCCTAAAATAAATGAACATAAAGGCATGAAATCAATACGAATTCAAGTCTAATTAGCAGACTAGAATTCTCAGCAGTTGCTTTCTCTACAGATATTATTGTCGGCCCCTGATTGAGAGAACACACCTGATCCCCCTGTGTGTTCCTTGGCGTGTAACACAATGCCAACCACACTCTTGCTGCTAACAAATTCATGTGGGTTGAATGAGAAGAACAATTGTCATCTCTCCTTGCCTTTATCCGTTACGCTGTGGCCAGGATGACCGTCCGTCCTCTAAACCCATCTTGATGCCTTTGCTACAAATGAGTTTTCTCCAGTGATCCCTTTGCCGAGTCCCTACTCCTCTTTTAAGACCCAGCTCAGATGTCGCATCCTCTCCCAAGCATTTCTCAGGGGCAAGATGATGCCTCGCTCACCTCCACGTCTCCAGTGCCTGGCACAGAATCAAAGTTAACTGTGTATTGAATGAGCAGGTGAATGAACGGAGGGGACAGAGCCAGTATCCCACAGAAGATTAGAACTTGGGCTCTGTGGTCTGACAAACCTGGACTCTTAGACCTGCTTCTTGACTTAACAACGGGTGTGACCTTGGTCAGATTACTTACTGGCTCACTCTGAGACTTCGTTTCCTTGGCCATAAAATAAGGACAATGATAACATCTGCCTCCAAGCATGCTTTTAGGATGAAATTAGATCCTGTGTATAAAATCCCTCACCTCATCAGAGCGACATGACAGTCCATGTTGATACAATTGTTCCACAGGCTTCCTTTGATTGCCCTAGAGAGATTGCAGTCTGGCTGAAGCTGGCTGACCCCAGGGCAATCATATTAGACAGAAGTGTTCCGGTTGGGGAGCCATGGGAAGGTCACGGCCACCACCCCATTTTCCTTCCAAACTAAATGGATTAAAACTGCAAAAAGACAGACTCCCAACTAACTGGAAAACACTAGTTGACTAGAATTTTCTCTGGCACCTGAGTTTTAGGAGAAGGAGGCAAACCCATATCCGCAAAAAGGAAACTAGTATAAGGATTTTTTCAAAAGAGAAATTTTGCAAGTAACTTTAGGGCATGAGCTCAGAACCACCCTTAACCTAATCTTCTGTTCCTTTACATGGGGGCAATACATACTTTGGGGAACAAATTTAGCTCAGAGGCTGGTGATTGGTTTGTTCAACACTGTTTAAAAAAATTCTAAGTGGATGCCAACATGAAAAAAAACACTATTATAGAAATTTTCAAATATATGCCAATTTAGAGCGATTAGTCTTTGAGTTTCCATGTAACTATTATCCACCTTCAGTAATTAGCACTATTCTGCCACTCTGTTTCATCCCTCCTCTCCTTTTGTTTTGCTTTGCTAGAGTTTTAATTTTTCTTTTTTAATGCTTATGTTTTGAGAGAGACATAGTGCGAGTGGGGGAGGGGAAGACACACACACACACACACACACACAGAATGTGAAGCAGGCTCCATGTTCCAAGCTGTCAGCACAGAGCGTGACGTGGGATTCGAACCCACGAACCGGGAGATCGTGACCTGAGCCGGAGTTTGACGCTTAACCAGCTGAGCCACCCTTGCTTTTCTAGAGTTTTAAAAGCCAACACCAGATAGCAAATCATTTCACTCATATATATTTCAGTGTATATCTCTATCAGGGAAAAATGTAAAAAAATATAACCATAACCCATGATCCCAACCAACAAAATGAAAAATAGTTTCTTGATATGCTCTAAAACCTAGACTGTGTTCAGTTTTCCCTGATTGTGTCAGTAAGATCTTTTTATAATTGTTTTATTTGAATCAGCATCCAAACAGTCCGCCCACCAACTCCATTTGTTGGCTATGTATGTTAAGTCTCTTAATCGGTAAGATTTCTCCTCCTTTTATTCTGTGCTATTTACTTCTCTCTTTCTTTTTTAATGAAAATTTTTTTCTTCTCTTTTTTTTTAATTAAAAAATTTTTTTTTATTTGGGTGTAGTGGGCACACAATGTTATATTTGGTTCAGGTGTACAACATAGAGACTGGACGATTCTGTGCCTTGTGTTATGCCCACCACGAGCGGAACTCCTGTCTGTCACCACAGGGCACTGGTACGCTGCCATTGACTCTGTTCCCTGGGCTGCACCTTCCACCCCCGTGACGTACCCCTTCCCTAACTGCAAACCTGTGCCTCCCGTTCCCCTTCAGCCATTTTGCCCAAACTTCACCCCTTTCCTCTCACACCATTTACTTCTTCAAGAGTTTTTTAATCGAGGGGTGCCTGGGTGGCTCATCCGTTAGGCATCCGACTCTTGATTTTGGCTCAGGTCATGATCCCAGGCTCGTGGGTTTGGCCCCGAGTCCGGCTCTATGCTGAGCACAGAGCCTGCTTGGGGTTGTCTCTCCCTCTCTCTCTGCCTCTCCCCTGCTCACAGGCAGGCACGTGTGCATGTGAACGCACGTGCACACTCTCTCTCTCTCTCTCAAAATAAGTAAATAAACTTGAAACATAAATCGATAAATATTTCGCAAAATCGTGGATTTATCAAAGATCTGGAAGTTCTGGCTTACTCTCATAAGGCAACATTTGGCAGCTGCATAGTAGAGGTCTTTAGGCCCATGCAAGTGCCTCCGGTAGAGTCTTTAGTAGACCCATAGTAGAGTCTTTAGGCCCATGCAAGTGCCTCCGGGTATCCACAGTCCACACCGGTCCCCGTGGCACCTACCAGCTGAACTCATCCATGTTGCCTGCCCAGCCCCCGTGGGCCTTGTGCTGGCCATCTCTGACCTACGTATACATCTGTTGGGCAATGAGAACTGAATCCTGAATGATGACCTTGATGTTTAAAAACATCCCTAGTCAGTAAGTAAATGTTCAGTTTTGTGAGCTATATTACTTAGGTAGGAATGTAAGCTGAAATGTTTTATAGAGTCGTCAGCAAAGAATTAAACCAACAAAAGATTTTTTTTTTTTTTTTTACAAATCCTACATGGGCCTGAAAGTTCATGAATTAGCATCTCTCTTTTCTTGAGCATTCATTCTAGTTAATTTGCTTTCCAGCCTTCCATTCTGTATCTTTTTTATCCACGTGGAGGTTCGATCCTACAAAGGCCATTGGACAAGGTGTCCCAAGACCCCAACTTTAGTCTTGGTCCCCTATGACCAATGAGCTACCATTTTGCTTCTCTGAGACACCTTGCCGGGTGGAGGTCATAACTGCCTGGGCTCCAGGGCCATTGTGAAGTGCAAGTATGGTAACAGATGTGAAATTAGTTTGTAGACGTTGTGGCTCTATACTTAAACAGGTATTACTATGCATACGGCTAACATCAAATTATGCATAACAGCCTCTTTCACACCTCTGTGCGCTTACTGTGTTGTTCCTTCCCCCTGGAATGCCCTTAAGAATTAATTGCTAGTCATCTGTGGTCCCCAAACACTTTATGCCTATTTTTTATAACGTTTGTCACACTGCACTAAAGCCATTTGTTTGCATCTTTGTCTGACCCTGGGTGTAAGGAAGCTTCAGTGTGTTCAGAACTGGGCACACGGCAGGGTCTCCGTAAAGGTCTTCTGAATTAGATAGGGTTGACTTCAATCATTGTTATGTGCACCTGTCTTGAAGGACAAGGTCGGCACCCACACAATGCTTTAGGCATATCGTCTGATCGCTGACCATTTAGTTTTGTATTTTTGACTTACATAAATGCCTAGACTTTTTGAGTATATTATTCGTAAGCTAAGCTCATCATCAGTGAAATAACCTAAATGTGAAAGGCCTACCGTTGAAAACGTTTTTGTTTTGTTTTGTTTTTTTTTCCTGCTGGAGAAAACCAAAGCTCGCAGGCATTATTTTGACTCCATCACCTGGTTCTCTTCCTGAGCCGAGGGCTCCTTTTCTCTTACAGCTGGTTTGCCATCCACCCCGTCAGCATGAACAATACCAATCACCTTGTCAATAGTGACAACATGGGCTATGCGTCTTACCTTTTTGAGCAAGAGAAGAACAAAGGATATCTACCTGGACAGGTGAGATTTGGGTCATTGAAAACATCATCTTAACTCATTAGATCCTCATTCGTACAATGCTCAGAATAGCTGATTCACATCTTCAGTGTAAAGTGTCATCAGGCACGTCACATACTAATATGCTTGGATAAAAAGAATTCTCCATCCTCCCTGAGAGGGGAAGAAAAATTAACAATGACTGTGTCAAATGCTGCTGACATCTGTAGCTTCATAAAGTTGCAATTAGTTAGAGAAGGAAGGACAAGCTCAAGATTTTTGCAATACGTGGTACTTTTTGATCGGCTTGGGAATATGATCAACCGGGTTGATGTTAACTTTCCTCTTCAGAGCTATCAAAGTATTAAGTACCTTCTGAGTAGTGTTAAGAACCTGAATGAGGAGGGGACAGGTGATGAATCTTTTCTGCGGTCCAGATTTCCCTGTTAATGGCGAATTTCCTTTTAAGGAGTTTCGTCATACTTTCTTTTAATAAGCCCCAAGGGAGAGACGACCCTAACCCACCAGACTTGTTATCGTAACTTTGAAACGCAATGAGGGATGGAATCAGAGATGGGGGCCGGAACTCAGTCCATGTGCCTCAGAAATCTCCTCAGCTCTGTGTCAATTACTGACTACAGATAGCTAAGCGGTTGTGGGGGGGGGGGGCTGCTCTGTTGGATCCTAAGGTCCAAGTCCCAAATGCCAAAGAATATAGGACGATAAGAACCCCAAGCCCTTGACTAGGATAAATGTCTAGAAAGTGCCATGATACCAAAGTTATTAGCCCCATGAACATTCATAGTGATCTTTTAGCTCCTGACTGATAAAATGCTATTTTTTTTTTCATTTTAGCCTGCATTTTAGGGAAAAGAAAGGAACTTCCCATTTATGATCACTGGCTGGGGCATTTTGAGATAAGTTATCTTTTTGGTGTAAAAAAAAGACACATGATCTCCAATACCTGCTTATTTCTTTCCCTAAGAAAATTGAAGTCATGGAAGGTAGAATTACATCAGCTGGGTTGAGGTTAATGTCTTACACCACTCAAAAAGGTTATATGCTGTTACTTCAGGTTGAAGAGCTAAAAGAAAAGATACACAGAGGTAGATATGGATGGTGAATGCTATATTTAGGTTCAGTTTTGCCACAGGAACATCTGGATTCATATTTTCTTTTTAAGCCAGTAGGGAGATTTATTTTTCAAGGAGAAAGGGACCTGTCAGCTCCAGATACAATACCAGGAAGGAGTTTGATGAGTCAGCATTTTATACCGTGTTGTTGTATGCTGTGTTTCTTGTCAAAATGTTTCTGTTTGTGGCACAGAGTTGAAACTCTCCTATTTGAAACAGCTTTATTGATCGTTGGAATATCATGAGCGTGATAACATGTACGCTGACTGCAATGTGAATTTTTTCGCAAAGTTTCTCAGAATGTCCTACCTCCTCCTTTTATTGTGCTCAAATGGTTTTGAAGAGTTCCCCAGAGTGGATGGAATGTTTGTGTTTTGAATGGAATTCATTGTGGGAAATAAGAATAAAAGGCAGTTGGATGTTTCTTTTGGCAGGGACCCTACGTAGCAGCCTTTGCTTCATCAAACCTCGGAGATGTGTCCCCCAATATTCTTGGCCCGCGTTGTGTCAACACAGGAGACTCTTGTGATAACGCCAATAGCTCTTGTCCCATCGGTGGGGTAGGTAATTATGACATGAGATCTTTGTGTTTGCATCTCATGTGCATTTTAAGTATTCACCATTAACTTATAATTGTGTTCTCCCCAAGTGCACCCAGGCCTACTGACCTCTCAGGAGCACCCACTAAATTTCGATTGGATAAAATTCTAGTTCTCCATTGGATTGACTCTTAAGTGTTTTGAATGGTGAGGCAATTAGTAAATGTCAGAGATGAAATACCCTTGCCCAAACTTGGACAGTCTGAAACATTTCACCTTGGCATTTCTGATATCACAAGTTAGTACCAGAAACTGCTTGCCTGAGATGTTTCTCACTTGTGAAGTCTACAGCATTACACACACCATTACACACACACACACACACACACACACAACACATCAACATTTTTTTTTCTTTTCTTTAAAATCACAAACAACAGGGGTGCCTGGGTGGCTCAGTCGGTTTAGCGGCCAACTTCGGCTCAGGTCACGATCTCACAGTTTGTGAGTTTGAGCCCCGCGTCGGGCTCTGTGCTGACAGCTCAGAGCCTGGATTCTGTGTCTACCTCTCTCTCTGCCCTTCCCTTGCTCGTGCTTGCTCTCTCTCTCTCAAAATTAAATAAACATTGGCATGCCTGGTGGCTCAGTTGGTTAAGCATCTGACTTCTGCACAGGTCATGATCTCCCGGCTCATGAATTTGAGCCCTGTGTTGGGTTGTGCTGACAGCTCAGAGCCTGGAGCCCACTTTGGATTCTGTGTCTCCCCCTCTCTCTGCCCCTCCCTTGCTCGTGCTCTCTCTCTCAGAAATAACTAACTAACTAAATAAATAAATAAACAAACATTAAAAAATAAAAATAAAGTCACAAACAACAAATCTTGCTGTCAAAACTCACACAACATGGAAAACCTAGAGGGCAGTAAAAAGTGAGTTCCTCTTCATTCCCTTCCTTCTCCCCCCTCCCAGGAAGTTACCACTATCCCACCTCTTCCTATATACTTGGCCACACATTCACGAACAAAATTTTACAACTTCTTTGTTGATTTTTTTAGTGGGACTGGGATTCGAGTTTTCCACCTGCTTTGTTGTCTTTAAAATTGTTTTAGGGCTGAACACAGGTCTGTGTGGCAAGATTTAAAGACTTACTATTATTAGTATGGCTTTATTTAGGCCACACCGTCATTTATTTCACTGTTTCCCTGCCACGTTCATTTAGATTTTTTCTGCCTTGACGTGAGAAGCAGATCGTAGTTTCTGGGCTCTTGTTCTTTGTGTTTATAGAACATGTCACCTGTGATATGACTTTTATTAAACGTCATTTCTGGGCTATTTATTCTATTCCCATCAATTCTACCCAACGGGTAGTAGAGCGTAACAATTAGAGTTTTCTCTTATATATTACCAGTTTGGTATAGAAAGTCTTCCTTTGTTACTCTTCCTTTGCAAAATGTTCACACATCATTCATTCACATTCGATTTCAAGATTACTTGTTGAATTCCATCATTCAGAGAGGAAACGTTTAAATAAATTATGGTACCTGTTTGCAGTAGAATATTATGTACTAACAAACTACTGTGTTGGAATATTGAATGTGGGAAAAAGCTCACAGTACACAATGTTGATTTAGAAAATCAGTATTTGGGGGGGCGCCTGGGTGGCTCAGTGGGTTAAGCATCCGACTTCGGCTCAGGTCACGATCTCACGGCTCGTGAGTCCAAGCCCCGCATCAGACTCTGTGCTGACAGCTCAGAGCCTGGAGCCTGCTTCGGATGCTGTGTCTCCCTCTCTCTCTTCTCCTTCCCATCTGGCACTCTGTTTTTCTCTCTGAAAAATAAATAAACATTAAAAAATTAAAAAAGGAAGAAAATCAGGATTTAATCTTGTATATTGATTATGATTGCAGTTTTGAAAATAAATGTATTGTAGGGAAAAGACAAAGTGAAACCCACAGAATTGTTAACCCTGACTTTCTCTGTTTGGCATTACTATGGCATTACAGGGGGGATTTATTCTGTGGATTTTGTTTATTGTTTTTATTCTATTTATACACTTTTGTAGTTTTTTCCTACAAGGAGAATACTTTTAATCAGTAAAAATTATCACAGAATCACACCCTCTCCCGCGACAGAATTCTCTTTCTCTCCATTCCATTCCATCTGTTAGATTTGCTTCCCTCATGATTGCAAGATGGCAGTCAGTACTGAGGACGGTATATCCTTTTCTCCCCCCAAATATGGTGAGAGGAGAGAGAGAAAACCCGTCTCTAACCGTGGAATAAAAGTTCTTTTCCTTCTGATTGGGTCACGGGAGGTACATACCCATTCCTGGACCGAAACGGTTGCAGGGGAAATAGTGTGCTGACAGGCTCAGGCTGGGGTTCCTGACCAATCTTGGGGAGGGCCTAGGGAATTACCATGGTTGTCTTGGACTTACCTGGGCTGGGAATGGAACCGTTGACTGTGAAAGACGCATGCCTTTTTGAACAAAATCGTGATTCGCTTGAGAAACAGAAAGAGGGAAGGGGGCAAATGTTGCCGTATCTCTTGCTTTCGCGTCGCTTCTTTCAACAGATTTTTTTTTTTAACTTCAGAAACTAGCTGTCATTAAAACAAAGCTATATACTTGTTAACAATGCAAACGATGTTGAGAAGTTCGGGAAACGCAACAGGTCAACGCGCAGCCTCTAACTCCACGATTAACCTGTTAAACCTTAAATGAACATCCTACTAGGCAGCCTTTTCGGCTTCCACACTCCTACGTGCCCGCACAGTTGTACACAAACGAGGTCACGCTGGGAATGCTGTTCTATAGCTGCTTTCTTATTTCCCGCGAATATACTTTATTTTTTTTAGTTTATTTATTTATTTTGAGAGCAAGAAAGAGAGAGAGGGAGAAAGCAGAGGAGGGGCAGAGAGAGAGAGGGAGAGAGAGAATCCCAAGCAGGCTTCACGCTCAGCATGAAACCCAACACGGGGCTCGAACCCACAGCCCTGGGATCATGACCTGAGCCAAATTCATGCGTCAGACGCTTAACCCGCTGAGCCTCCCTGGCGCCCCTCCAGTGAATACACTTTAAAACATCCTTTAAACGAATGGTACAGTTTTCGGTTTTAAGTACCGTAAGTTAGTTCACCGATCCCCTCGTGATGAATATTTTCTTTCCTTCCCTCCTCTCTCCCTTCTTTTTTCCTCCCATCACATAAATGGACTATGTGTGTCATACATATTTTCACACGTGTATGAGTTTCGCCTTAGGACAAATTCTTGCGAGCGAATTTGCTGTTCAAGGGAAAGCACAGCTCCCCTGGGGGTGACCATGAGTCCTGTCCCCAGCCACAGTGTGTGAGTGACCCTTTCCCCAAAGCCTCCCTGATGCCTGGTTTATCGAGCATTCAGTCTTTGCCAACAGAACAGGTGGAGTTCCTTTTTGTAGTTTAAATGTAAATTTAATGATTCACAGGCTTGAATGTATTTTAATGTTGAACAGAGATTTACATTTCTTTTTTGCAAATCACCTATTTTCATCTGTGTTCCACTGTGTATCCAGTAGGATTTTTTTTTTTTTGCTTTTTTCCTCTCAGGTTTATTGAGATATAATTGAGAGATAACATTGTATCATTTTAAGGCATACACTGTGATAATTTTGATACACATATAGGATGCTTTTTACTGCAAATAAGAGAAAACCCAACTCCATAGGGATGAATCAGAAGGTTATTAAGGAGGTGTTCATCCGCATTTTCTTGACATGCTTTTTAAGTTTCAATTATAGTATTTAAGTATCTGGTCAATGTCAACGTTTTCTGGGGTCAGAAGGGAAGGATAGAGCCAGGTTTATCCACTGATTTTTATTTTTTTCCAGTGGCTCACCTATGTCTTCCAATATAACGTTGACTGGGTTTCTGATTGGCTCAGATTCACTTGTGATTTTGCGTTCCTTGAGATAATTGCTTCTTTCACTAAGAGCCCGTCTTGTCTCCCTGTGTTGTAGTCTAGCATGTGCATCGCTATGGGACCCGGCCACGACATGTTCAACAGCACTCAGATTATCGGAGGGATCATATACCAGAGAGCAAAGGTCAGCCACGGGCCGGCCTCTTTCATGTTCATTTAACCTCGTTCTTTCAAATCCACGGGCAGCGCTCCTTACAGAGACGGTAATGGTAAGAGACAGCAGGAGCCCGAGCTGCGCCGTGGAGTCTGGAAGCCTGCTGTTCCAGGCCCGCGAGGAAGGCCGCTTCCGAAGGCACAAGACCCCCCGTCTCGGGCTGCCCCTCTGACTTCCCCGAGGAAGTGCTTTTAAAACCAAGGAGGCAGGGAAACACTCTGTTGGGGCCAGAACGCGTGCTTCCGACAGCATGGTGACAGACGGTGTAAGGATTCCAGGTAACACGGTGTCAGACGTGACCAGATGGATCCGGACCCACCGGGCCACCTGGCCACCCTTCACTCCTTCAGCGTCAAGGCCAAGCAGAACCGTTCGCTCCTGCTCTGGAAATTCGGATTCAGATGACTCCCTAGGCTTCAATACGGCATAGGCTCTCCATTTTACATTTTCTTCTCCTTCCTTTTTAAAACATTTTGTGATGAGGACAGAATCTGGGCTCCATTGAGATTACGAGGAGTTGCTCTCTGCTTCTCCCTCTGCTAGACTTTGGCTTCCATTTTCCCCCAAATTTTGTGTCAGCTCCTATGGGGACAGACATCGGATTTTTTTTTTTTTAAGTTTATTTGTTTATTTTGAGAGAGAGAAAGTGTGAGTGGGGAGGGGCAGAGACAGAGGGAGAGAATCCCAAGCAGGCTCTGAGCTGTCAAGCACAGAGCCCGGCGTGGGGCTCGAGCCCACGGACTGTGAGATCATGACCTGAGCCGAAGTCGGACACTTAATCGGCTGAGCCACCCAGGCACCCCAGATAACTGATTGGAAAGACAAAGGATGGGGGGCCTGGGTGTCTCAGTCGGCTAAGTGTCCGACTTTGACTCAGGTCATGATCTCACTGTCCATGAGTCTGAGCCCCATGTCGGGCTCTGTGCTGACAGCTCGGAGCCTGGAGCCTGTTTTGGATTCTGTGTCTCTCTCTCTCTCTCTGCCCCTCCCCCACCTGTGCTTGCTCTCTCTCTCTCTCTCTCTCTCTCTCTCTCTCTCAAAAATAAATAAACATTAAAAAATACTAAAAAAGAAGAAAAGAGAAGACAAAGAATGACTTCAGGCTCTGGTATCCCCCATAGTTAAATCTCTTCCTTTGCCTGGCTCATTCCTACCTTTGCTGCGCGTGCGTGTGCACACACACGTGTGTGTTTAAGTAAATATTCTGCTCCAAGGGTTCTAAAATGTTTCAGGAGCAAGTAAGGAAGAGCTAAAGTACCTTTAAAGCCATTAGACAGCAGCCAGCCTAGTTGCTGCACTTCCTGCTTTATTACTGTGGCATCATCAGAGGATTGTTCTAAATGAACAGATTCTATTTAGGGGAGGCACCTGTGACACACTTCAGTGTTATTGTCCTGGGCCCGCGAGTCATAGGGGTTCATCTCACAGGCTGGAATCTCTTCTCAGCAAGGCACACCTTTGCTTTTCGTCAGAAAGGCGGGCAGCAGCTGGTGTTACCCACGACTCACCTGAGAGCCCCCACGTGGCCGTAGGAGCGAGGATGGGGACAGAGTGGGGACAGTTAGGTGTCAAACAAAGGGGGCATGTGCTGAGGCGGGACTGGCCTACCGTGTCTGGTGCAGATCAGTTTCTGAATGCGATGTCTGCCATTTCCCTGCAAGGTTAAAAAAAAGCGTCAATTCACCCTGAAGGGAAACAAAACAGAACAGAACATCAAAGCGTGGATGGTGGGTGGGGCAGACGACGTGGGTCGTGAAGTCTTTCCAGCTGTCTTTTGGTGGCAGGGAACTCACTCAGAGAATCCCTGAGGTTGAGCTCTCCTCCTGGCCAAGCCAGCGATGGGCCCACCTACTCCTAATCTTAAATTTTCTTGACCGTCTTTCAAGAGAGATGGAGGCCTTTTGGTGCCACGGGCCGTATACCTAGACTTTCGTGTTTGTGGGGAGTAGACACAGGTCAATGGTCTCAGGGCCGCCACGAGTCTGGGAAGCGACTGGAGGTGGCAGAGGGACCCACGTGGGTGGTGGCCACTTCTAAGCAGCCAGAAAACCTTGGCTGAGAGATGCTTTTCCAAATTGGTGCTTACGGGGTAATATCCGTACTGTTCATTTTAGCTCTTCTGCGTTCAACAGCGAGCCTGTGTGGGTTTTCTAGGAACTGTATGCCTCGGCCTCCCAGGAGCTGACGGGACCACTGGCCGCGGCCCATCAGTGGGTGAATATGTCCAACGTCACCGTCTGGCTCAACTCCACCCACACAGTAAGTGTCCCTGAGCCACACTGATCATGCCACGAGGGGAGAGCTCTGGGCTGATCTCAGTACTTATGGAAGTTTGACTTCTGTTTCTTGTTCTGTTGACCTCTCATCTTTGTGTCTGTTTCAAAATCTTCCCTTTAGGCCCAAACCTGTAAACCTGCCCTGGGCTACAGTTTCGCGGCCGGCACAATCGACGGGTTCGGGAGCCTCAACTTCACGCAGGGTGAGGGGGCATGTCGTGACCTCTGTGGTTCTGGGCTCTGAAGCGTCAGGGCTCTGAAGGGCTTCGCTACAGCCAATACGTTTGTCATTTGTTACTGTTGCCTTTAAACACAGGGGCATGCGTGCTTTCCAGGTGTGCACGTGACAGCCAGATTTCCCAGGGATGGGTCTCCTGGAACACAGCTTCTACGGATTCACATAGAACGGGAGTCAGCTTTTCTTTGCATTTCAGAGTATGGATGGATGTTGCTTTTTTTTTTTAATTTATTTTTTTAATTTTATTTTTTAAATTTACATCCAAATTAGTTAGCATCTAGTGCAACAATGATTTCAGGAGGAGATTCCTTAGTGCCCCTGACCCATTTAGCCCATCCCCCCTCCCACATCCCCTCCAGTAACCCTCTGTTTGTTCTCCATATTTAAGAATCTCTTCTGTTTTGTCCCCTTCCCTGTTTTTATATTACTTTTGTTTCCCTTCCCTTATGTTCATCTGTTTTGTCTCTTAAAGTCCTCATAGGAGTGAAGTCATATGATGCTTGTCTTTCTCTGACTAATTTCACTTAGCCTAGTACCCTCCAGTTCCATCCACGTAGTTGCAAATGGCAAGATTTCATTCTTTTTGATGCCGAGTAATACTCCATTGTATATATACAGCACAATTTCTTTATCGTTTCATCCATTGATGGACATTTGGGCTCTTTCCGTACTTTGGCTATTGTCGATAGTGCTGCTGTAAACACGGAGGTGCATGTGGAAAGTGCTTTCGTATTTTCTTTTGATTTCCTCCTTGACCGTTGTCAATTTATGATCATGTTGCTTCATTTCCATGTATTTGTGAGTTTCCCAAATTTTCTTCTGTAATTTATTCCTAATTTCATTACATTGCGGTTGTAAAACATACTTTGTATTACTTACACCTTTTGACGTTTGCTGGACTTTGTTTCATGGCCAGCCTATAGTCTATCCTGGACAGTGCCTGTATGCACTTGCACAGAGTGTCTGTTACGTTCTTGCTGCGTGGACGGAGGTATCTGCGGGTACCTGTTAGGTCCACTTGGCTTCTAGTGCTGTTCACCTTTTCTATTGTTGGTCTTCTGACTCGTTGTCCCATCTATTACTGAAACTGGGATTCTTTTTTTTTTTTTTTTTACTGTTTATTTATTAGTTTGAGAGAGAGAGAGCGCGCGCAGGGGAGGGACAGAGAGAGAGAGGGAGACACAGAACCCAAAGCAGGCTCCAGGCTCTGAGCTGTCAGCACAGAGCCCGATGTGGGGCTGGAACCCAGGAAGCATGAGATCATGACTTGAGCTGAGGTTGGATGCTTAACCAAATGAGCCATATTACTGAAAGTGGGGTTATTAAAGCTCCAGCTATTATTATTGATTGTCTCTTTCTCCCTCCATTTCTGTCAGTTTTGGCTCATGTGTTTTGGTGCTCTGTTAATAGGTCCATATATGTTTATAAGTGTTATATTTTCCTAATGAAATATAGATTCTAAGTTCATAGGTTTCAGAGTTAATGTAACTTTTCCCCAGATTGTTGCTTTCATGTGTGATTTTTTTTTTTTTACTGTGTGTGTGTGTGTGTGTGTGTGTGTGTGCGTGCGCGGGCACACACATGTGTGGATATTTAGGTGGAGAGTTAAGAGAGGCTCTTTCTTTGGGCCACAAGCCAAACAATCAGTGCTTCAAGTTGGAGATTGACGTTTTTAGTTTCTACAATGGGAAGAATGTGATTTAGTTCGTAAATCTACAGTTAATTATATCATTTTGTTTTTATTTGAAACATGAATGAGGAAGAGCAGTGGAAACAAAACCTTAAGGACCTTGAACAAAATACATTCTTTTATCCTATTGGCCACACCAAGGATCTAAGTAAATAATGACTCCTATTTTAGGAAGCACAGGAAATTTTGCCTCTTCTCTTATTCAATCTGTTTGGCACTCTTGGACAACAACCTTCATAACATCTTTGTAATGAAGTCACTGCTGTGCATTTGTCAAAGTGATGACATTTTTTTCAGAGCGTTAGAATCAAATTAGTGATAATATTCCTAACAGGGACAACAGTAGGGGATCCATTCTGGGACACTCTTCGGGATCAACTCCTGGGCAAGCCATCTGAAGAAATCAAAAGGTGTCATAAACCAAAGCCAATCCTTCTTCACACTGGAGAGGTAATGGATTTTGACCGTGATGGTAAACTTAGCATATTGTTATTTTAAAGCTTACGAATTGTCAGAGACAAATGATAGATCGTTACTGACATGGGAGTTCTTATTCAGATTTCACATCAAATTTTTAATATTAAAAATATGTGTATTAAGAATCACACTCTAAGGAATAAGAGGCATGATTATTAAATATTGCGACTTAGATTTTATGATAAATAACTGAAACGATTAAAACAGTGGAAAAGGAAAATTAGATCAACATCTACCTTATGCAGGACTCATTGATGTTGACTCCAGGAAAGGCGTTCAGACACAATTCTCTGCAGAGGAAAACATCTCAGGTCCCATAAAAAAGGACATGTCCATACCTCCATTTTCTCACAATTCAGGCAACATGTTTAACTAAAGCAATATTCTTTTAATACCGCTTTGGGCCATGGATTTTCACATTCTGATCGTCAAAACTTCACGTTGGTGTTCATAATGTAAGTTGTTGATGTGGAAAAAATTTTAAATAGAGTTTTTTTCTTCCTCTAGTATTCGATTAGAATTCTTCAGGAAGAAGAAAGAGAGGAAAGGAAGGGATAGAGGAAAAGCTTGCACACTAATCTGACTATGGAAAAGGATAGATTGTCTTGGAGAAAACTTGGAAGGCAAGGCAAGACTTGGTAACTGGACTCAAAAGGGAAGTCATTAAGCTAAGCCGTTCCCATGGTGGTAAAATTACTTATTCACCTTGCACACTCCTCTCTGGCTTGTCTATTGCACATTGCGATTCTACCATGCCAGGTCCACCAAAAACTTCACGGATGAGAAAGCAAGTTCAGGTCAATGGGGCATTGGCACTGAGATCCATATGTTATGACCAGATAGAATATTGAATACTACCTCATTAATTAGAAAGAAAATCTATGGTAGGAGGAGAAAGCACCGAAAACAGCTGGAAACATTTAAAATCCTTTAATAAAGGGAATTCTCTGAGCATCATCTGTCGCTTGCCCATATAGAGAGCAATATCCTTTCACACAGTTTTCACATTTGGGGTTTTTTAGCTGACAAAACCGCACCCGTGGCACCCAGACATCGTTGATGTTCAGATGATCACCGTTGGGTCCTTGGCCATAATTGCCATCCCTGGGGAATTTACGTAAGTTTTCTTTGTTACTTTATAGTTAAAAATGTAATTACTGGGTATGTGTTTCTGTTGCAATCACTTCTTCTCGGAGGGTGGGGGGCAAATAATTCTGCACTAGCTCCTTTGTATCTCACTGTATCATACTCTTTTTTCAGTTTTCCCCACTTGGGATCTTGCGGCAAATTCTGAAACCCTGACCCTCCTTTTATCCCCACGACCGACTCTTCTCTTCCTTCACCTCTTTGTTCAGATCTCTAACAGAGATGCCAGTCCTGCTGACCCCAGCTCACACTGTCCTTACCGCCACCACCAAGTCCCCACAGCATCAGCAGCGGCCTCATAATTACAAGGACCGCCGCAATCGCCTTTTCATCCTTACTCTGCTTTCTGGTCCCTTTAGCCACGGTTGCCATCCCATTTCTTTTATTTGCTTGTTGACCATCTCCCACCCCGCCCCCCCCCCACCGCCCCCCCTGGAAAGTGAGCTTCATACCCTTGAATCCTTAGCCCTTAGAAGGGGGCCTCTTGGGGCGCCTGGGTGGCTCAGTCGGTTAAGTGTCCGACTTCGACTCAGGTCACGATCTCGCGGTCCGCGAGTTCGAGCCCCGCGTCGGGCTCTGGGCTGACGGCTCGGAGCCTGGAGCCTGCTTCCGATTCTGTGTCTCCCCTTCTCTGCCCCTCCCCCGTTCATGCTCTGTCTCTCTCTGTCTCAAAAATAAATAAATGTTAAAAAAAATTTACAAGGGGGCCTCTTATGTGGCAGATGCTGTGTTTTGTTAAGGATTCAATGAAAGAAGGAAACGGTAAATTCTTTGTAGGCAGGAGCATGTACACTCTCAACTTGCCTCAGTTCTTGCTAACATCGAACGCAGACAGTACATATTTTTGGGTCAACGAATGGAAAATGATCGTCGTCTTTGCCAGTGATATTCACGGAGGGCCTTTCCCTCCTCCAAGTCGTCTGTTCTCAGTTGAGGATTTGTTCTGAAGACGGGACAGCCAGGGGGAAAGGGGCTCAAGTTTAGCTCTGCCTCGTCACAGAGCTTGCACGCGCCTTACCGCGTTGTGTTAAGAGCCAGGATCCCGCCTGTCTTTCGCCGCAAGTTTTTCTGTGGTCTTTGCATGCTTTTGGAGTCGGGAACCACTTAGATAACTCTGTTTTCTTGACTCAGGACCATGTCTGGACGAAGACTTCGGGAGGCCGTTCAAGCAGTGAGTTAAAAATGAAATAAAATATGTATACCTTTATATTTGGGGAGGAGAAAACAATTCCCTAATCCTGCGATCTGATACCTTTTAAATTAATCGTTGCTAAGATGCCTAGAGTTTCACACACTTGAAAGTAATGCGTAGAGGGGTGCCTGTGTGGCTCAGTCGGTTAAGCATCCGACTTTGGCTCAGGTCATGATCTTGTGGTCTGTGAGTTCAAGCCCCGTGTCAGGCTCTCTGCTGACAGTTCAGAGCCTGGATCCTGCTTCCCGTTCTGTGTCTCCCTCTCTCTGTGCTCCTCCCCCACTCAGGCTTTGTCTCTCTTGCTCTCAAAAAATAAATAAAACATAAACAATTTAAAAAAAAATAAAAAAGGAAGTAATGCGTGGAGGTGAATATGAAATATTAGTGGTATAAAAATAAGCTTAAAAATGAGAAGGAAGCTATAATCCGGTTTAAATATTTTATTGCTATATTTATCTATTAATAATTTAAAAATTGATAACGGTTTTACAGATCAAATAGTACATAACCCTACGTACCTTAATATCTTGAAGTTCTGTCTAAATAAAATCTAATCCACATTAGGAATTCTGTATTTTATCTGCATTTATGATTTTCTTCCTATTCAGGAAGGTAGTGTAGATGTTTCTAAAATGACGTAATCATACTTAGAGCCGGAAATAACCACTACGGTCAGCTAGTATCCTTCTATTATGCCTTTTAAGGAAACGGGCTTAGGGTCTGTATTTTAGTAATAAGAAGATTCTATATCTGCAAATTCAACCAACCAGTGAGATGTTCTTAGAGCCGCTGACTTGCCCACAGGTAGTGCAATTACGGCTCTAACTTTTCCCCAAGGCCTCGTGGGTACTTGCACACGGCCGAACAGTTTTGATCATTAGGAACGAGGTTAAGAGAGTCACCTTACACGAGATTCACATCTACGATTGTATGTTAAGTATAACTGGGCCGATAGGATACAGTACAGCGAAGAGCAATTTTATCGGGCTCTACCTTTCCCCCACCAGGAATTTGCAACCTATGGGATGCAGAACATGACCGCCGTCATTTCAGGCCTGTGCAACGTGTACACACATTACATTACCACCTTTGAAGAATACCAGGTAAAGTGGAAAGTTCTCGTCGCTTCAGTGAACTCTACCCTCATCAAGACTGTGGTGGCAAACGCAGGTTTCCTGTCTAGACTTCCTCAAAGGGGTTTTTGAGTGGTGATTTTGTTTGGGGACAGATGAGAGAATGATAAGCCAGAGGTCGTGTTGGGGAGGATTTGTATCTGGGAGTTTGCCCTTTCCAAGTTCAAGTCAGATTTGTATCTGGGAGTTTGCCCTTTCCAAGTTCAAGTCAGAATTCTGGCCTCACTGACCTCCACTTTTTCTGAAATGAGTTATTTTGTCGGGGGCTTTGGTAATGAGCGCGGGTGCTGGCCATGTCTCGGGAGTCCACGTGGAGGCATACAGTCTACTCCTTGACAAACGTCCAGTGACGCCAGCAGTGAGCTCTGTTGACTCTCCTGAAAAGTCCCTGTCTTCTAGGAGATCCTGTTGACTAAGGATTCCTAACTGTGGTACACTGGATGGGAATAATTTCCGTTTATCCAGTTTTGCATTCCTCTGTAACTGTTCACTTAGAATTTCCTTCCATTGTGAGTGTACGTTTCAAACAACGATAACACTAGCAGTACCTCTGACTTCGTCACCAATGGGGACCACAGACACGTTTTATATCACCTAGAGTTATTGCAGATTTGGAAACATTTCACTCTCGTTGCTATTTTAAAATCACAGGAGTCTGGGGGCGCCTGGGTGGCTCCTTCGGTTGAGCCTCTGACTTCGGCTCAGGTCATGATCTCACAGCTCGTGGGTTCGAGCCCCGCGTTGGGCTCTGTGCAGACAGCTCGGAGCCTGGAGCCTGCTTCAGATTCTGTGTCTCCCTCTCTCTCCACCCCTCCCCTGCTCGTGTTCTGTCTCTGTCTCAAAAAAAAAAAAAAAATCAGAGAGGAATTTAAATGTTTTGTCTAATAGCCTTGACAATTCAGAATAATAGATCTATAAACAGTAACGAATGTAAAAATTCCATTTCTGCATTATGAGTCGGAAGGGAGAGAAGAATATGTGAGAAATAAGAAAAAGAAGTTCACCGAAGGAGACACAGAAGCTATATCAATGTATCATTTTTGAGGAGGAAGGAAGGGAGAGAGGGGTGGGGTGGGTAACCCCAGGGAGAGAAAGGCCCAGAAACAGACAGGAACAGGTATACCAAGAGATGAGGAAAGCATGATTTGAGATAGATAACAAGGAGAGCAGCAGAGAGTTCAAGAAAGATGGGGAGGGGCGCCTGGGTGGCTCAGTCGGTTGAGCCTCCGACTTCGGCTCAGGTCATGATCTCACAGCTTGTGAGTTCAAGCCCCGAGTCGGGCTCTGTGCTGACAGCTTGGAGCCTGGAGCCTGCTTCGGATTCTGTGTCTCCTTCTCTCTCTGCCCCTCCCCCAATCACGCTCTGTCTCTGTCTCTCTCAAAAAATAAAAGCAAACATTAAAAAAAATTAAAAATAAAATAAAATCACAGTAGTTATTAGACCTTATTACTCAGTCAGGAAACACAAACATTACTCGTTATTCAATGAAGAAGAACAAACATTATGCTATCACAAAAATGGTCTATGAATGTTTGATTCATGTATTTCAGTCTCATTGGTTTTCTTTGTCAGCCATGTATTTTATTGTATGCATTTAGAAAACATTAACTCTGAGAGGGGTCCATAGGTCTCAATAGACTGCCAAAGGAGTCCAAAGGCACCAATAGGGTTAGGAACCCCTACTGGCTTCCCTTAGGGACACGCTCCTACAAGGACTAATATTAATTAATTTATTCACTACTTCATTCCACAGATATGTGTTGTGACAGATACTGTACTAGCCACTATCTGAGCATAACAATAAGTAACAATCTGCCCCTCCCCTCACGATTACTAGGATTTATGGTCTAGCAAAAGTCACAGAACAGCAGGTAATCACATTTCTGTGAAAGGGATGCAACAGGGTGATATGAAAACAGAGAGTGCAGGGGCGCCTGGGTGGCGCAGTCGGTTAAGCGTCCGACTTCAGCCAGGTCACGATCTCGAGGTCCGTGAGTTCGAGCCCCGCGTCGGGCTCTGGGCTGATGGCTCAGAGCCTGGAGCCTGTTTCCGATTCTGTGTCTCCCTCTCTCTCTCTGCCCCTCCCCCGTTCATGCTCTGTCTCTCTCTGTCCCAAAAATAAATAAACGTTGAAAAAAAAAATAAAAAAAAAAAAAAGAAAACAGAGAGTGCATTAGTCTATATTGGGCATTTGAGGAATGGAGACTGGCAGATTTTCTGGAAGATGTAACATCTGTGTGAGTTCTTGAGAATGAGTAAGGACTAGTTAGGCAAATAAAATTTAGGGAGGGAGCCGGTATTGGGGAAGCTATGCATGCAAAGGTCCGGGGGGTGGGCACTGAGTTGGTACATTTGTGGGGCCATAGTTCGTGCAGGATAGTGAGACAGGGACTAGTTGATGGAGAGGCATGGGTTGATGCAGCATCTTTTATGCTGTGCCCCAGAAAGAAGGCTCTAGAAAACTGAAGTAGAATTAATTGCAAGGGAGGAGTGTTCTGATCAAATTTGTGATCCAGAAAGGTCACTAGGATGGAAGGTGTAGCAAGATCAATTGGAAGATTAAGTGTGGAGGCAGAGAACTGACTGGGAAGCGGTGGTTATGATCCGGGTGAGAGCTGAGGGTTTGGCCACAGTAAAATCAGGAGACCCAGAGGACAATGAAAGAGTTCAAGAGATGCCAGGTAACGGGAGCTTGGGGGATTTACAGGATACAGGATGAGGGAGAGAGAGGAGTCTCTAAGATGTTGGGGGCGGGGGTGGCATTCACTGAGCTGAAGACTGTCGCAGGGAGAGGGGGTGCATTTGGAGTGATGGGATCCACTTAAGATTTGATAAGTCTGAGGTTCCTGTGGAAAAACCGAAGGCTTGCAGCTCAGCCAAAGGAGAGGAGATGTATCTGGTTCTAGTTTGTAGCTCCATGATGGTTAAATGTCCTTCTCGGGTCAGTACCCTCACTACCCATTTTCTCCAGGAGTTTCTGAGATTCTCATTCTCCCTCATTGTTTTTTTCTCCTGCTGTGCTCCTCGAGGGCAAACATTTATATTACAAGAACTTAACGTAGACTTAAGCTCAGGAGCCGTGCCCCTCTTTCAGAGTAGATGGGCTGGTCGTCCAAGTACCTTAAGCCGAGAGAAGCCACTGCCTTTCGCAAGTAGTTGGTGGGAGCCATTTACTTTAGCCGGTATATGGAAATGTCCACCCTCCGTTGTCATGATTAAATCTTGAATGAGGCCAGTTTGAATTATGTGAGATGTCCAGTATCACCCTTCACCAAAGACGTGGGACCTCTGTAAATGGGTCAAGGCATGTAGAACGGTGTATGATTCAGCCCTGCCTCTCCTGCAGGCTCAGCGATACGAGGCAGCTTCCACAATTTATGGACCACATACCCTGTCTGCTTACATCCAGCTCTTCAGAGCCCTTGCTAAGGCCATTGCTACGGTAACCAAAACTCATACGTGTGTGCGTGTGTGTGTGTGTGTGTGTGTCTCAGGGGTGGGGAGATGCGGAGGAAAGCCAAAGAAAACCTTAGCCGCAAATGTTCAGTTTTTTCAAAACCTTCATATTTAAAGAGTTTGTAGTTATGAGGTACCTCTAAGAAATGAAACCGATAGTGAATTCAGATTCAGTTAATACATTTTGGTGGTGACAGCTTTGCTCATATGTATTATCTCATGGTATGCTCATGATAGTCATGTGAATATGGCGGTATCATTCCCCCTCCCCCCCCCCCCCCACTTTTCAGATAAGCAAATTGGTTTGGAGATGATAGCTCACCGGGCTTACTCTAACTGTAGCTGGGAGTTGAACCAGTGTTCTCAAATCCCGGTGATGATCCTGCCAATGACGTCATGAGTTGAATGGGTCATTCCTTCTGAGATGCCCATTTTCCGTATTGTAGCATCTCTGAAATCAGGGTGCACCTTCCAATCAGAGGAATCTTATGGTTAAAATTAGTAGCATGTTTTTACTTTCTTGGTGGTTCAAAAACAATAGTTGCTATAATCAATAGAGGCGTAGATGCAATGAAGTACAGCAGGTACCTTGGAATGTGCATTCGCACGCATCTACCTAGAGTAAGTACATCTAAACAAGTTTCCTTGAAAGAACTCCACTTATGGGCATCTTCTTCTGGGATGCAGTTATTAATGAAACTGACTCTGGTGTCAGAAGATTACTCAACAAGCAGGATAAAGGGCATAAAATAATAAACAGATCTTTATATAATACCCCATAAGCCCCATGAAGGCTGAGAAAGAATTGGGGCATAGCACAGACTATAAAGCCTTTTCAAAGGAAGAGCTTGGTCATATCAAGTTGAAACAATGAAACACCTGTTTCTGTGGGTCCAAAAGTTGGATATTGGCAATCCCATTTGCTTCCTCTAATCGCCGACTGCGTGAAGTTTCAGTAGGAGGTCTTTACATAGGGTCTATTTTAATTACCCCGTTATTGTATTATCATAACACTCCTTCAGCTTCAGCTCTGGTACTTTTTTTTCAAAGTAGAACTGCTTTGATTTTCATCATAAAGGCTGTAACTAGTTATAGAATATTCAGATGATACAGCAAAGTAGGAACCCATAACCCACCCTGAGAGATGGCCTCTGTTTTCAGAGTTGTAACTTTCATTTACAACTATACGTCTACTGTTCCTCCCATAGAAATAGAGTCTTCAAGTTTTAGAGTGATACTTAGGAAGAAAGTGTGGTTCATTTTGTAGACATTTGTGTCACAGTCGATGCTATGCATCTGTATCTAAGATTAGCTATGCGATCTTGAAAAAGAATACTGAGTATCTCCAAGCTGATTTTCCCACTTGCAAAATGGGAATGCCAATCGATATTATGGCCATTGAAAAAGATTAAATATATAAAGTGAGGATTAGAGTACATTATGAAGGACTACTTAAAATTTGAGATCAGCGTTGCGATGGCACTATTAAAGGTGACAAATGTGGAAAACATAGGTTAAACCAGTCACGATATATGCTGATCTTAACTTTTAACTTAAAAGAGTGTTGATTGTATTTTTTAATTAGCACAGAGAAGGGTCTAGGGAAAAAAAGAAAACTTGGTACTGACTCTGGATAAGAGAGGTACAACACTTTTTAAAAGTAAAAGAGCTTATCATGTGTCCGGCCCTATCCAAAGTCACACGATTAAGGAATGGCGGTCCCAGAATCTAACCCTGAGTAGTGCTTACACTCAGATAGCTGAACTATACTGCCTTGGGCAGGGGGGTGGGGTGAAAGTATTGCCTATGACCCAAATTTTCCTCTGGCGACCAAAGTTTACATTCTGGATGTCTAGACTCACGTCTTAGCAAGTGCCCCCACATCTTGTTAAAGCTGTTAGCTCTCAGAGCGAGGATGTGTGTGTGGGCATTTCCTTTAATGAAGGCATTTCTGGGAGGTGGGAGCCTGGGGAAAGGGGCTTTGACTCTACATTGTGTGCTCCTTAAGCAAATGCTCTCTGTTCTAGGACACGGTAGCCAACCTGAGCAGAGGTCCAGAGCCTCCATATTTCAAACAACTGATAGCCTCATTAATTCCCAATGTTGTGGATAGAGCACCACTAGGCAGAAATTTTGGGGATGTTCTGCAGCCCGCGAAACCTACATACAGAGTGGTAAGGCTCACCAGGAGATCCAGAAGCCTGCGTCTGGGGATGGGGGAAAGATATTGTCTAATGTCACCAACTGCCTCTAATCATGATGCAGACCAGCTGTTAGCAATGATTTTGAAAATTGTTCTTAACTCTGCAGGGCCTCTGCAAACATCAGAATGGGGAAATATTTATTTTTCAGGTGGTCATCATGTAAAATCAAATTTCTAAAATCCAAATTATTCTTTTCTTAATTTTTTCGTTTCCATTTTCTTAAATGAACGAAGAAAATTCATTTTCTTAATGGATGGTCATGGAACCATTTGTTGGAACTAAGAAAAGTCTCTAAAGTCAAGGACAGGAAGAGCTTGTAGAAGTGAAGCAGGACTATGCCACTATTTTACATTGATCTTGTGTCCTGCAACTTTGCTAAATCATTTATCTGTTCCAGTAGATTTTGGGCGGGGGATGTGGATTCCTTACACATTTCTGCATATGTATCATGTCATCTGTGAATAAAAACAGGCTTCCTTATTCTTTTTTGGATTTCTTTTCTGGATGCCTTTAATTTTTTCCTTATTGCACTGGCTGGAACCTCCAATACGATGTTGAATAGAAGTTGTAAGACCGGGCATCCTTGTCTTGTTTCTAATTTTAGGAGGAAGAGTAGTCATTAAGTATGACGTTTTCTTTATGATTTTTGTAGATGCCTTTTATCAAGTTGAGAAAGTTCCCTTGTAGGCCAGTTTTTTCTCTTTTCTTTTCTTTCTTTCTTTTCTTTCTTTCTTTCTTTCTTTCTTTCTTTCTTTCTTTCTTTCTTTCTTTCTTTCTTTCTTTCTTTCTTTCTTTCTTTCTCTCTCTCTCTCTCTCTCTCTTTCTTTCTTTCTTTCTTTCTTTCTTTCTTTCTTTCTTTCTTTCTTTCTTTCTTTCTTTCCTCTAAGAATAGAGGTTGGATTTGTTTCAAATGATTTTCTATGTCTTCTGAAGTGACCATGAGGGATTTTGTCTCTTATTCTATTCATATAGTGTATCGCATTTGTTGATTTTCAGATATTAAATAAATACCCTTTAGTAATGGTGTATAATCCTTTCTATATGCTGTTGCATTTGGTTAGTTAATATTTTGCTGAAGTTTTATACTCACGTCCATGAGGACTTTTGCTGTCTTTTCACATGTTGTCTTAGTTGCCTTTTGTGTTAGGGAAACACTAGTCTCAAAGAATGAGTTAGCAAGGGTTTCCTCCTGCATTTTCTGAAAGTGCATAGAACATATTGGTATTATTTCTTCTTTAAATATTCTATCAGATTTTTCAGCAGAGCCACACAGACCTTGGCTTCTCTTTATGGCAAAATTTTTATTTACTAATTCAATTTCCTTACTCCTTATAAGCCTAACCAGATTTTCTATTTTTTCTCGAGTCAATTATGTATCTTTCTCAGCATTTAATTTGTCTTGAGGAATCTGTATCTTCCTAAAAGTTTGGATCTTCCTAGGAATTTGCCTGTTTCATGTAAGTTGTCTACTTTGTTGAGAGAAAGTTCATAATAGGTTCTCACAATCCTTTTAATTTCTGTAGGGCCAACAACAATGTCCTTTCTTTCTTCCTGATTTTGATAATTTCTGTCTTCAAAGCGCTGGCTTTTAGCTTCATTGATTTTATCTTTTTTTTTTTTTTTCTGTTTCTGTTTCACAGATTTTTGCTCTGGTGTTCTGTGTTCTTCCTTCTGATGGCTTTGATTTGATTTTGCTCTTCTCATTTTTTAAGGTTGGAAGCTCTTCTTATGTGTGAGTGTACCTTTTTTTTTTTAATTCCTCTGTTGATTTTTTAAAAATGATAGATATTTTTAATTATTTTTCTAGCCGTCTTCGAGACTCAAGAAGTCTCTCCTCTCCACGCTCTACACTCGGTAGTTGTGACAGCAGACGTATAGAGGTTCTCCCCACACCAAGCAATTCTTTAGTCCTCTGCAGACACCCCGTTGGTGTCCTACAATTGAATTCACTTCTGACACTGTCTGCTGGGGGTTGGCACATACTCCACGGGTTGAGGGCTCAGTCCCACAGACCGGACCCCCCAGCCCCTCACGCTTCAGATACCAACGGCGAATCTAAGTTGTCGCATCTGCTTCTGACCCATTGGCCAAGAACTGGAGATCCCCATGAGCCCCATCTCGGGTTAAGTAACTTGCTAGAACAGGCTTAGAGAACTCAGGAAAACAGTTTACTTGCTAGGTTATACACAGATACGACTCAGGAACAGCCTGAGGGCAGAGACGCAGAGAGGGCAAGGGGTAGGGGAGGGAATGTGAAGCTTCCATGAGCTCTCCAGGAAGGGCCCCCTACCAGCTTCTCCAAGCATTCGCCAACCTAGAAGCTCTGGTGAACCCTAGACTTGAGGGACTTTTATGCTGATTAAATCATCAGCTGTTGATGATGAACCCAACTCCCAGCCCCTTTCCAGTCCCTGGAGATCAGGGCGTAGGACTTGATCCTTTCAACCATCTAATCACCTGGTTGATTACCTGGCACCAGCCCTCACCTTGAGGCTATCGGGAAACCCACACCGAAGGCCATGTCACTAAGGTGCAATCAGACCCATCCTTCGGGGATTCTAAGGCTGGAAATGTGCCAGGAAATGGGGGCAGGAAGGGAGGCTTAACTGACTGAGCCCCCCGCCAGGTGCCCCTAGAATATTTTGAATTGAGCCCACGTATTTACCCTTCGGGTGCTGCTTACTGTTTCTGAGGAATTTGAGTTATTGTTACCATCTAGCATCATTTCCTTTCAGCACGAAGAACTTCCACTGGTATTTCTCGAAGGGCAGGTCTGTAACAACATAATCTCTCAGGCTTCATTGATCTGGAAGGGCTGTATTTTCCCTTTATCTCTGAAGAACATTTCGCTGTGTTCTTGGTTGCCACATGTTTTTCTTTCATTGCTTTGAATGTGTCACACGGTCGCCCCGTTCTTTGCTCTCTAATGAGAAGTCGATTGCTAATCCTGGGGTGTGCCTGTAAGTAATGCATTATATTTCCCTTAACTGCTTTCAAGAGTTTCTTTTCTTTTTTTGTCTCTGACTGCCATCCGTGTGCTACAATGTATCTAAGTATGAAACACTTTGGGATTATCCTACTTGGGATGTCTTGAGTTCCTTGGCTCCTCAAGGTAATGTTTATCAAGTTTGGGAAGATTTCATCCATTATTTCTTCAAAAAGAGTTTTGTTTGTTTCTCTCTTTCCTCTAATTCAGGGTCTTCTGTTTTGTGAATGTCAGTATACCTGAGGTCCCGTGTGTTTTTGGGTTTTTTTTTTTTTTTTGAGGCTTTATCAATTTTTCTTCACTTTTCTCTGTCCATTCTTCTGATAAAATAATTTGTAATTGATAAATGCTAGTTCACTTATCCTCTCTTCTGTCATCTCGTATTTGCTATTAAGCCCTTACTGAGGAATTTCTCACATCAGTTGTGATTTTGGGTTCCAAAACATCTGATTGGATGCTTAATCCATCTTTAAAGTTACTTCTCCTAGGGCGCCTGGGTGGCTCAGTTGGTTGAGCATCTGACTCTTGATTTCAGCTCAGGGTTCGTGAGTTTAAACCCCACATAGGGCTCTGTGCTGATAGCGTGGAGCCTACTTGGGATTCTCTCTCTCTCTCTCTCTGCCACTCCCCCCCCATTCTCTCTCTCTCAAAATAAACAAGTAAACATTTTTTTAATTAAAAAAAATAAAATAAATAAAATTACTTTTCTTCACTGAGGTTCTCTAGGTCATTATCATCATAAGAATTTCTTCAGTCCTTTACACATAATTTCTATTAGTTCACAGAACATCCTTATAACAGCTGCTTTGAAGTTTGTGTCTGGTTTAACAGCAGTGTCTGGGGTATGGAAAGTCAGTTTTGATTGCTGCTTTTTCCTCTTAATGTGAGCCATGTTTTCATATACGCACATCTCATCATTTTTTGTTGTTGAATCCTGGATGTGTTTTGCTATATTGTAGCAATTCTGGATTCTGGCCTCACCTCTCCACCCCCGGCCTTGTTGTTTTTGTTTGTTTGTTTGCTCATCGAAAACGTGACTAAATTAGTGAGCTCTGTCTCTCTTAAGTGTGGCTCTCAAGGTGTTGCCCCCGTAGTTACCTCACTTAGTGTTCAGCCCAACATTGATCAGAGTTTGTGCTTGGATGCTTCGGGGAGTAAGAATTTCAGTCTCTGCGGACGCAGTCTTCTCTTGGCTTCAGGTGGTTGTCTTACAGAGTTGAGAGGAACTTCCCACACCTCTCCAGAGTTCTCTCTCTCTCTGTGGCTCTCCTCTGTCCGGTGCCCTCTTCTCTCTGTCACTCTACCTCGTCAACGCAAGACTTCCTGGCCTTCGTGGACTCCACAAGGCTGCCTTACTTTGCCTGAGCTCTGCCTCTTTGTGCTGTGAATGGCACGCTCTGAAGGCGTTAAGTTGATCACTGTGTCTGTTTTCCATCACTCTAGGATCACTCTTTCCATTGCTTGTTTTCCTTGCCCTGCAACCATTGTATAATACGCACCTGTCCAGCTCTTCTAGTTGTTTCCAGTGCGGGGGATGGGGCGGGGGGGGAGGGGGGAGACGCACACCCTGTCGTTCTGCCTCGTATCTCGTTCATGCCAGTGTAAGCGCAAGTCACTCGTGGGAAGTTTTGATCGCTCTTATGTAAGTCAGTCCATTTCCTATATGTGTGTTGGAGGGAAGTGTGAGAAAATAGCAAAGGCTGAAGAAGCCGCTTTAATGCGCTGTCGCTGACATGAACCATAGCTCTGTTTTCATCTACACCTGAATATACTAAAGGCAAATTCACTGGCGAAAAATTGTAGAGCAATTTACTGGCCCCAAATTCCTGTGTCCACTCTTGCAAGGGCATGTTCTCTGATATTCTGAGAAGATAACTCATTTGGTTGAATAGAATAAAATCTGTACAGGTGCCCAGCATCCTAGAACATTTCATAAATCGTGGCCTAAATCTGAGCCCAGCAAAGAATGCTTTTATCAAAACTCATAAAATGAGTTTTTATTTTCAGGGAGAAGTTGCCGAAGTGATATTTGTAGGCGCTAACCCAAAGAATTCAGCAGAAAACCAGGTAAGCATCAATGATTCTTTTTATAGATTTCAACCCACTTTTCAGTCTTTGTTTGAAAATCCTTCTAGAGGTTAACAACATAATGACAAAATATTCCTACTTGATTTTCATCTTATTTTTTTAAATTTTTTAAATGTGTATTTATTTTTGAGAGAGGAACAGAGAGAAAGAGAGAGACAGGCAGAGAGAGAGGGAGACACAGAGGCTCTGAGCTGTCAGCACAGAGCCCCATGCAGGGCTCAGACCCACAAACCATGAGACCGTGACCGGAGCCGAAGTCTGATGCTTAACTGACTGAGCCACCCAGGTGCCCCTCATCTTATTTTTTTAAGTGTGGGAAATTTTTCAGTAGGAACAGTAATGTAGAATTAAGTCTGGGAAAAAAAGCACATGGAAACATTTAACTGGCTCTGCTTAGGCTCACATCTTGCACAATACAGAAAGAACTGCACTATCTCTTAAGAAGATATAAATTTGAGTACAATCCCATTTATGTATTCCAATTTAGAAACCCTACTAAATTTGGGAAAATAAAGCGCCAAGGATGAAGTGTATCTTTGGTTCCTTCCTACCCCTGTTTTGGCCCCTCTCCTCCAGGATCCTGGCCTCTGGTCCTACCTATACTGTCGTGGAGGGGGTGCCCTCCTGGCTTGGAGCCCTTTATCTTGCATTTGCCATGTCCCTGCTCTTTACTACTGGCGCTAATTGGGTATTTATTTCTTTACCTCAAAAAATGACACAAGAAATACATGTTCAATGTAAAAATAGGCAATATAGAAGGTTTTTAAAGCAGAATAGGAGGGGCGCCTGGGTGGCTCATTGAGTTAAGCGTCCGACTTCGGCTCAGGTCGTGATCTCATGGTTTGTGGGTTCGAGCCCAACATCGGGCTCTGTGCTGACCGCTCGGAGCCTGGAGCCTGCTTTGAATTTTGTGTGTCCGTCTCTCTCTGCCCCACCCCTGCTCGTGTTCTGTCTCTGTCTCAAAAATAACATAAAAACATTAAAAAAAATAGAGTTCAAAAGTACCTGTCTTTCCATAAACGTTTTTAGAGGTAATAATTGTTCATAGTTTGTTACATATCAGTTCATACTTTACTGTTTTTATATCCACATGGAAGACACATGACAAAGTGCACATATGTAATATGGCTATTAATAAAATGAATTCATTTTACTCCTCTGTAACTCCTTTAGAATGTTCTCATAACTACCCAAGCAATAGCTAGATATGTTCTAGTTGTAAAAATTCAAACAACAAAGAAAGCTGTAGAAGAAAAGGAGTAAGTGTACAAAAATGATTTCGAGGTCAGGCTGCTTTTTATTGTGGTCGAGGGTACGTTTATTCCGTCCACGAGCCATTCTTCCCAGGGACCATTGTTACTTACAACCCCAAACGCCTTTTCTCCTGATCCGCCTTCCATTTCCGTTCACTGAAATCTCATTATTGCTGTGATAATAATTGTGGCAAGAGGACATTGGCAAATACGCCATTAGGGAAAAATGTTCTACTGCTCGGAAAGTCAACACGCACCTGTTTGCAATAATGTCTCTAGGCAAACTCTGTCATAATATTTGCATGTTTATAGCGTTGTTTTCGGGAGATCTCAAAGTGTGATTGCAAAACTGCGGGATTAATTGTCATTTGATATCCTTAGGGCGGAGAAAGACTAATCATCACTATTGCCATGGAGAAGCAGGAGACCAAAATGCTTAGAGCACTGTAATGAGAAAATAATTAATTCCTTAAAACATTTTTTTTGTAATGTTTATTTATTTTTGAGAGAGAGAGACAGAGCACAAGCAGGGGAGGGACAGAGAGAGAGGGAGACACAGAATCTGAAGCAGGTTCCAGGCTCTGAGCCGTCAGCACAGAGCCCGACACGGGGCTCGAACCCACAGACCGTGAGATCATGACCTGAGCCAAAGTCGAATGCTTAACTGACTGAGCCACCCAGGCTCCCCTAGAATTAATTTCTAAGGAGGCCCTGGGACTCAGCACACGGCAGTTTCCACTCCCCTCTTTTGTTGGTAATCGGGACCTCCTCACCTCTGCTTATTCTTTACAGGCGCTAAGTGAAGTGCTCTGTATACGTTGTCACCTCGGTCTAATTCAATCCTTACTTCTGTGCATTGGGTTACAGTTTATTATCCCCATGTTACAGACGAAGAAACTGAGGCCTAGAGAAAGATCCAGTAACTTGTATGAAGCAGTTGTGTGTCAGGAGGAGTTGTGTGTCAGGAGTTGTGTGTTGGGAGGTGGGAAATGGTAGTCACATAGTTCTGATAGTCAGTGGCCTACCCTCGTTCTCTGGTCCCCACTCTAGACCTGCGCGCCGGGGATCACCCTATCTCCTACTCCATCAACAGCCTCCCCGATGTCACTCTGCCCTAAATGGCCAGAAGCCATTCTCTTTACAAGTGACCATCATAGTGAAAACTTCTTCATTGAATATAACCCATCAGCTGAGTAATATTTTAGATAATCCCATGGCCCAGTTGTAAATAAGTGATCCATTCACCAGAGTGTTATTTGAACATCTACACGTGACAGGTGTAAAGGACTGTAACGGATAAAAATGAATGAGACACAGGTCCTGCCCTTACGGGCCACAATCTAAAGGTTTTGGGGGAAAATTAGAGATTATGGCCTCTGTATCTTTTAATTTGTTATATCAAATCTGCACTGTATTTGAAGCTGAATTGTTGGTCTGAAATGAATTATTATAGCAATTTTCCAATGGGGGAATGAAACCTGCTCGTGATGTGCTTTCTAGGAATCCATTATGACAAAATATAGGGGTTGCTTTCAGCATCTAAGACAGGAAAGGTTTATGCATCGTTTTCAATTCTTTCACTTGGGAGACATATTTACTAATAATTCATTTACCCAGAGATAGAAAGATGAAGAAACATTCCCATTTTCCCTCCTACGTCTTGAAATGACAAGAGAAAGTCTTGGAATATAGATCAATAAACATGTCATGAAAAGGCTTGACTTAGGCCTTTTTTAGAATCTCGAGTTTTATTCGGTCTCTTCTCTGCCCCGGTTTGCAAAATTTGCTATCAGCTCTAAAATTATGCTCCATTCACTTTTCTTAAAAAAAAAAAAAAAAGTCATGGTGTGTAACAGCATGGGTAGAGTGACATTCTGAAGACATCGCACGGAATGTAGAGAGAGATGCACTTGAGAATATGGACGAAATTCTAGTACATTTTCGCAGCTCAGCCTACAGACCACAAGGACGTACTTACAGGCAGGCACCTTTTATGACCGTGCGGGGTCTCATCAAATGTGTCAATTGCATTTCAGACCCATCAGACCTTCCTCACTGTCGAGAAATACGAGGCCACATCAGCAACTTGGCGGATAGTACATAACGACGCCTCCTGGGAGACACGGTGAGCTCGCCTGTTGGACATTTTGTCTTTCAAGCCATGGGAACAGTCGGTCAGTGATGCGGGGAAGACAAATGGGGACACGGGCTCAGGGCCGGAAATTACTGCTATCAAATTCCCGTGGAGCCTTCTGGCCATATTTAGTGGATTTATTCGACTCCATTTGGACTCTCTTTCCCTGCGAAACAGTGGGACATGTGCTACTGTCAGGAAAGGTGCTAATGAGGTTGTGGCCTCCATTTTTGTAAACATCTGTTAATTTTGTTCTTTTCTACGGCCACAGACATTACCCCTGAAGGCTGGCTAGCCTCAGCCATTCTTGCAAATGGGTCGCGAGGCACACGGGCCTCTGTAGAGCCTGACCGTTCCTTCTGGGAAAATAACAAGAGTCTATAGGCAAAATGATTACATGTTTATACGTGGCCAATGATTCTTCATTGGAATTACTAACACACGAGAAGCTTGAGCGTTTATCTTTTCCTGACTCCAGTGAGAAAGGAATTTGCTTCTGGAGTTTCCTCGGAGAGGCCTATCTCTGTGTTTTCGATACCAAATCCCTGAGCCGAATAAATATTTTGAAGATTTGCAAGTGGCATCTGAGATAAGAAAATGTTTTGGTTCCCGAGCGCATCCATTTCACACCGCAGGACAGTGGCAGGGGAGTGGGCAAAAATTTTGGCAACTTGTACCTGACTCACATCACCCTAGATTAGGTCATTAGTTGCGTGTTGGTTTCCTTCACGTGGTTAACTGAAAATAGAGCTGGGACCGTGCTGGGGCCCCTGTGATAGCCAGACATACATCTGGGCCTCAATTTTCCTCGGATGTTTAGGAATCTCGGGCACAGATCATTTTTAAACAAATAATAAATACATATTTAAGATAAGATTTTTAAACAAATAATAAATACATATTTAAGATAAGATTATACAGACGATAAAAAAGCATGATTTGTTTTCAAAAGCCCCAAACTGCAACAGCAGTGAACACTGAGGATACGTATAGGCTTGCTTCTGCCTTGTTCAGCAGCAGCTGGAATGTCACCTCTGTCATGAGAGCACGGGGCCCGTCGCTGAAACACACAGAATGTTGAGGACGCTCTCTCCACCCAGGGAACTTACTGTCTACACAGTTGGGGTTATCAGTCAGCCACCCATTCCATCTCACTTACCTGCAAGAGTATCTCACCCGCTTGAGGTGGTCTACAAGGGCTCGTGTGAGCTGACTCCGTCTGTTTTTGTGACCTCAGCCCCTGTGTCACACTTCGCTGCCTCTTCCTTCTGCTCTTCCGCTGCACCACGTTTTTTCCTGCTCGGAACGCTTCGCACCCTCTGTTCCTTCTACCTAGAATGTCTTTCCTCTGGGCACGTGTGGGTTCAGCTTAAAGAACATCTCCGTAGAGATACCGCTGCCATACTTGTTTCGTTTCACCCACCACTTTTAAAAATCATTTCTCGGTTTACCCGTTCACTGCCTTTCTTCCCCCCTTGCCCTAGTAGAACACAAGCTCCATGGAACTTGGAGCCATGTCTGTCTTGCTTACGGCCATATCCTCATGCCTCTAGAAAAGAGTCTGGCGCGTGCACTCGTGAAGTATATATTTTTAACAAATGAATCTGGCTGGGAGAGGAAGTGTCAGTTGAAGCAGAGGTCAGCGAGGGCAGAAACAGTGCCACAGCCGTTCTCAAACAGGAGACATCCCGTGTTCTGAGTATCGGGTGAGGCTTTTTGGGGATGGACAAGGTTTGGGTGGTTATAAAGGTAGAACAGGTAAGACAATTTCTACAAATGCCTATTAACTAACGGTTCCCTTCTAGAAAGTATTTGTCCCTGTTTTGTTCATTGCTGCACTCTCAGTATCTAGGGGAGTGCCTGGCTTGCGGTCGGTACTCCCTGAATGTTCGTATAATGACCAGTCCTACCTTTGTCGAATCACACCTTTTTAAGAGCAAAACTTGGTTTGTTTGTTTGTTTCCTACCAACAGTTTCTATTGGCACAAGGGATTGCTGGGTCACAGCAATGCGACGATACAATGGCATATTCCGGGTACTGCCCAGCCTGGAATCTACAGAATGAAATACTTCGGACACCATCGGAAACAGGACTTTCTCAAGCCGGCCGTCATACTTCCATTTGAAAGCACTTCCTCCGCCTTTGAAGTTGTAACTAGTTAATGAAAAGTTGACGAATAATTTAACGCGTGGCTGTCCTCCCTAATTTATAAAAATGATTTCACACGAATGTAAACAATTGGGATGACCTCTATAATTGTCCCTGTTTGAGGACAGATAGTTTCTTGTGAATGGGACAGAGGTGTGTATGTGTGTGTGTGAGTGTGTGTGTGTGTGTGTGTGTGTGTGTGTGTGTGACTGGTGGTCTAGAGCCTAACACATGATTTTCCTCGGGGCCTTGCAACTGTTTGAAGGGACAGTTCCCCTCGATATAAAGCCTCTGAAAAGCTAGTAAGAGTGGCTGAAGATGTGTGAACAGTGGTTCAAGTATTTATTTATAGAATTATTGAGTGTTAGGCTGGGAAAGTTTAAAAAGCTCCTGTAGTTGGAGTCTTCATTTTGCAGATGGGAATGATGAAGTTTCATGGATTGAAGATGCACAAAGGCTACAGGACCTCTCCCCCCATCACACTTTAAAAAAAATAGTATATAAACATCGACCACAAACGTATAAGTCCAATTAGAGGCAATTGGTGTGGAAATGAGCATGTCAGCTTTTCTCTATTTAGCATAGCCTCTCCAAGCGATTACCCTGGACTTGATGTACCTGGTCCAGAGTTGTCGATATTGGTAAATTATTTCTGGCCTCCAGAGGCCAAGTAGAGGAAAGTCAGACTTAGAATATTTTGATCACGCCCTGTGTTTCCCTAAGTGCCCTTATCCCTCTGAATTGTGTCTCCTCTCCTCAAGACTGGTTCTAAGTGATTTTGACTGTTTTCACTAATCAAATTCACCCCCAAAACCCAAGACTTGCCGTTGGTGTAGATATTAAAACAAAAGTGTTAGTGGATTGGAAGTCAGTCCTCAAAGAGCAAGACCTAAAATTCATTTATCTGTTCTTTTATCGCTCACTTACTCGTGGACCCATTCAATCACACAGTATTTATTAACACCTACATGCCCAGTATTGTACTAGTGTTGGGCCTTGATAATTAGTTATCACATTTCAGATGATGTATAAGTGTCAAAAGCGGACTGTTGTGAAGAAGAAAATACTCAACTGAGGATATCAATTTTGGAAGGCATTTAAAAAGCAGTCGTCTTCAAGTCCTATCTCACGTGTAATCTGTGTTGGGTGCTCGAATTTTGGGGGAAAGAGGCTCCAGACAATTTGGACAAAGTTGTTTCAAAAGTAATTCGAGGGCCTTATGAAACTCCCAGTCCAACGTCCCGAAGAATGAGATAGGACAATCTGACATTGATTGCCTGAAAGTACCAATTCCATTTAAAATTATCCAAGTTAACTGGCGCTAGCTCCCAGGCTACAAAGGAAATTTCCCAAACCCAAATCATGCTTTTGTATGAATGGCAGAGCTTTAGCATTTTAGGGAAAAATCAACCTTAATTTCAAAAACAAACTCTACGGCTTGAAAATAGTAATGATGCTAATCACGATGAGACTGACATTCATCTAGCTGTGACTCAACAGGCCGTATTGCATTGGAACAAACCCGGAATGCTTTTTGATGACCCAGGGCTCTGGTTCTATGAGAGTTCACGGCTGGAGAATTAGCTCATCAGGATTCCAAAGGGTAGCGATCATTTTTCCTAATGACCCGCACTGTTTGCTATCACAGTTCAGAGTCTTCCCAAGAGCAAGGAATTCTGAAAGTAGTTGACCTTAGATAAATTATATCAGAACTGATGATAAAATTGTTCTCATGACTCAGAAGCGTACTGAATTTTTTCCCACTACCTCCATGCCTCCCACTGCAACTTTCCTCAGTGGACCTGTGAGTCCCTGTCGTTCACTTGGACCTGTGCCAAGCCAGACACTGCATTGCCTCGTACTGATGCTTCTGCACCAGCCCTCTGTCCACCAGGACTCCTGCCCCCAAAGAACCTGCAGAAACCTGTCTGCACGCCCGCTGCCCTCTCTTCCAATCCAATTCCATTTTCTGCATTTTGTATGTAAAAATAAGACCAGATCCTGCCGCTGTAGAAACCATAGCTATTCACTTGTGTGTAAAAGAACACCACAAAAGAGGCAGTGATCTGTTAACATACAAACCTAGATCCAGGCTGTGTCATTGGAGCCAGACTATGGGGAGAAAGCCCCTGAAATTGGCGGCGAATATGGGGAAAAGGGGGCTGCTTGGGGGGGAGAACGCTTCTGCAGAAGATTTTGTGTCTCATGTCAAAGTGTCTGCATTTTGTTTGTTGTATTCTGCCTTCTCTGGTTTTAAGAATGCTGTGACTTCCTTAAAAAGCACTGACTGATCCCCCTACAATTTTTGATGAGTATTATATCAATTGCTAATATTCAATATAAGACTTAATAATAAATCACTGAATACAATTGTGAATGTATGGTCTATGGAGAAGTGGAACACTTGTTTTTCTTTTTAAAAACATTTTTTTAATGTGTATTATTTTTGAGAGAGAGAAACAGAGTGTGGGTGGGGGAGGGGCAGAGAGAGAGGGAGACACAGAATCAGAAGCAGGCTTCAGGCTCCGAGCTGTCAGCACAAAGCCTGATGCGATGCGGGGCTCAAACTCATGACCATCGCAGGGCTCCAACTCACGAGCCGTGAGATCATGACCTGAGCCGAAGTCGGACGCTCAACCGACTGAGCCACCCAGGTGCCCTTTGTTGTTTTTAAGAGATGGACTGAACGGTGCTGGATTCCATGTGGGTCAGGTTGGAAAGTGATATGGATGGTCTCTGTAAGTAACCACCCAAACATAAAGGGTCCACTTCGTCCGTTCCTGCGCTCCAAAGATGTATTGCTGGAAAAATACATACAGTTGAACATATTTTAGTGCTAGGGCAACCGAGAGTTTCCTAGGCAGGTAGTTATCTGTAAAATTGTCTCATGAGCTAATTCTGAAGATGCTAAGAATGACTATATTTGTGAATATGTTTCTCCATGTTGCCTCCTCGTACATCTCCAGCATAGGAAGACACACCGCCCTTTTTTTTTTAATTTTTTTGTGACATTTATTTATTTTTGAGACAGAGAGCATGAATGGGGGAGGGGCAAAGAGAAAGGGAGACACAGAATTTGAAGCAGGCTCCAGGCTCTGAGCCATCAGCCCAGAGCCCGACATGGGGCTCAAACCCACAGACCACAAGATCGTGACCTGAGTCGAAGTTGGACGCTCAACCGACTGAGCCACCCAGGTGCCCCAACACACCGCCCTTTTCTAACATTGGTGCCTGGGTTTCATCTTTAGCCAACCAATTTCGTCATTAGATGATCCTTTTCATGCCTTTAGCTCTTCAAATAATGATTTTGCTTCCGGTATCCCAATGCCACCTGCTGGTTTATAGTGGCTTTTGGAACATCATGCCTTACATGAGGCCACAGAGGAAAATTTGCATGTTCCTTACATAATTAGAATGTGTTCAGCTGTAACAGCATATTCCTGATCAACAGGGGTCCAAGCGCTAAAGACATTGACAGTCGCACATAGCAATGTCTTAAGGTGACCAGTTCAGGTTTGGTGCAACCACTCAATGATGTCACTGCTTTTTTTCTTTGTTCTTAACCTATTAACTTTAATTTTTTGGCTGTCGCCTCAGTCTAAAGAGACCTACCTTGTGTCTTCATGCCATTGTGTGCAACAGCAAGAAGGAAGGGGAGAGTTCTTGGAATCTCTTTTTGGAAGGTGGAAAATATTTCGTGGGAACCCGAGTAGAATTCCCTTTCCATTTCCTTGTCTGGAATTGTGTCACATAGCTTTAAGGGAGCCTGAGAAAGAGAATATTTGGCATTTTCTGCCTCTAGAGAGGGTGACGAGTTCTGATAGCAAATCTGTTTTAGGAAAGAACACACCCTGGGGCTTAATGGTGACAGGGCTTGTTTTCTACATTGTGAAATATATGCATTCATTCAGCAAGTTCACACTGAGCGACTGTATACTTTGTGGGCATTGTGCTACCCCCTGGTGATACAGTAACGATCAAAGCAGAGCAAGTTCTCGCCATCAAGGAACTCAGACTTTTAATGGAAGAAGCAGACAAGTAAACAGGCGATTCTGTACAGAGTGACTCATACGGCTGCAGTTTAGGGTGTTAGAGATGGGACCTTATATGGTCTTGGGGAGAATGCGGGAGGTTTCCTGGAGTAAATGTCTAAGCTAAGACCCAAAGGATATTAGCTAGAAGAAAGCTAATGGGGTGTGTGTGTGTGTGTGTGTGCGCGCACGCTCCTTTCCATGCATGGATGCAGGATGACTAGACTATTTCAGGTAAGGGGAATATCAAATAGCTAATCACGTCTGTAGTTCTCATGCAAGGGAGGAATGGCCAGAGAGGTAGCACTGAACTTCACCTTCATAAATAGCAATTTGGTTTTACGTTCATATTAGCATTTTCTCCCTTAAGACCCTTCATTTATTATATGCATGTGCTTGAATGTATTTTCCTTTTGCTAAACTAATAAAACACATCTTTTATAACTAAGGCAACTGATTTTCCCAGTCTCCAGTGACATTGGGCATCACCCTTCTGTCTTCATAGTCTGTAAGTATTTCTTGGAATTGGATTTATTGACATTTCTTTTGCTTCTGTCCATCTCATGTTTCCAAATCTTGATTTCCTTTTGCTTTTTTGTGCCTATGAAGTGGGATATTACAGCCAACAAAGACCACTCTCTCCCTTTAGATGGAGTCCAGAGTTCCAGCCTACATCTTTTAAGTACTTATTAATACTAAAAAAACTGACCCACCCACATAAACTTCAAAGTACCTCTGTGTACATAACTTCAAGTTATCGGAGATCCAGGCTGTGTTGACCTTTTTCTGGCTGTGTTTTAGGATAATGAGCAATCCAGAGACCTGGGATATTGGCTTAACACTAGCAGAAGAGAACAAGTCTACCAGCCCACTTTCTGGAAAGATTGACTTGACCATATTGCCTGTTTTATTGGCACTTCCTTATTCAATACAAGACCAGGGTAAGCTAAACAAACCTAAGAACTTAACATCTCAGCAATTACAACCTTGCAAAAAAGTCCAACATGGACCCACAACTTTCTTAAATGGCATTTCAGTAAACTAACACGATGATTTTATAGATAAATTTGATGGCACTACAATGAGGAGAGTATGCACTTTGAATGTCCTTCTGAAACTGTGGATGGTGTTGTGCTGACCTATTGCAACTCTTTTATCAGTTTCTCTTGGCCTCAAGTCCACAGATTCAAAATATTTTATGAGGACTGAGGGATAGCTTTTAACCATGGGACATACGTTGTATAAAGTGAAAGAAAGAATCTAGGTTTTGCAATCTGGTCAACTTGGATTGAATTATGTCTGTGACCTTGGGAGGGTTACTGAGCACACCTGGCTGATAAAATGGTGTAACAATAATAACCTTGTATGATTGATATGGGGTCATATAATTTAAAGGCTAAGAGAGAAAGCTAATTGGAAACTAGCAGGAAAACTAGTTGGTTCAAATCTTGGTTCTCCCATTTATTCAGTGTCCAGCCCTGAGTAAATTAATTTCTTAAAGCCACAGTTTCTTAATGCATCTCAACTTCTTACTCTATCAATGAGAATAATAAAAGCACTTACAGTTTTAGTTTGTGAAATTAGAATAAGGTAAAGTTGTTGGCAGAGTGTCTGGCATATGGGATATGCTTAATTTATTTATTTAGCTGTTAATTAACTTAGCAGTCACTGAGTTTTATGTAAGATGAAGCATATAAATGTCAGGAAGAGAGTAGGAAATAAAAAAATTTCTCCATTGTGAACTGAATCCATAACTTGCTCCAGAGACATCATGCGTTTCCCGATCTTTTGACATCTCCAATATTAGTGTAGGAAGAATTGGAATGGGTGACAACTGAGGCTATGAGAGTGGTCTAGACTGAGAGGCAATGGAGGTCAGAACCAGAACCACTTCAGAAATGGGTCAGAAGGTGGGAGCGTATAATACTCTACACACAAAATGCTCTTGAGTTACTGATTGATGGGGCGGGGAGGGGGACAAAGAGAGTTTAAAAAAATTAGAACCCTAAAACTTTGGGTGACAGTAACAGTAAAAACAAGTACCGGAACGAAAGGAAGAGATTTCGAGAGGCATGAAGGCAAATCTGGGTTTGGATGGCTGAGACTTGACAAGACATCCAGGTGGCAAAGTCTAGTGCACAGGGAGAAATGGGGAGCTCAGGTTTTGCAGAGAAGTAGGGCAAAACAGAGAGATACAGGAAGTGCCCGTTTCGGTCCAATAGCAGAAATCAAGGAATTTGATGAGTTACAAGAAGGAGAGCAAAGGGCAAGAATAAGCCTGGATGACAGGTCCATGGGGAACACCTACTTTTAGGAAGGGACAAAGGAAGGAGGCCCAGAAAAGACGGTTACTAAGAAGAAGAAGAATTAGAAGAATTAGGAGAGTAGGAAGAGAGAACTCCAAGAAGATCAATTATATAAAGGTTGTAGAGATGCTAAAATGGTTAAGAATTGAGTTAAGGCTTTGAAACTTGAGCGTGAACACTTTCTTAAGAATGGTAGAAGGCATGTGCCGGAGACAGTGGGGGTACTACAGGGTTGATGGGATGTGGCAAAGGCAGTGGCCATTCCGTATCTGCTCCCCCATCCATAGTGAGAGTTTGCATTGGTCACAGGGACAGGACTCCATTTGCAGGCTGGGTGTGTCCTAGGACTGTGTCTGGCAGCTGGGAATAACCATCTAAGTTCTGTTCGGTGGGGTGGGAGATGTGAGATGTCCTATTTCCCCATTTGTGCACTCAGAAGGGACAGTCATACATTCCTTTGTCTGGTTCCCTTCCTAGCAGCTGTGTAACAGACATGGTGGACAGAGCTGGGGCAGCCACCTTGAGCCCACAGACTGAAGCTCCATGTCAAAGATGGCAATCTTATAAAAGACATTGGGTCCTTGATAGTCCTTGATAGTCAAATCAATCATCCTTTGACTCCTTCATTTCAGATGATTGAGGGGGAAATAAATTCCCACCTCATATTTACTATTCATGTCATTGTTAGAACAGCAGAAACCTGTATTCTAACTACTATACTTATTATAGACTCCACAAAGGCTATGATTTAGACACTTTATTCTGTGGCTAAGATAAATATCAACATATTTGTGTAAGATCAGAAAGCAGATCTTTACTGGCTGGCCTGGGGGACATGGTATGGTGACCTCTTTCTATTTTTTGACTCTCTGTTATGGGTTGAATCACGGCCCCCCAAACAATGCGTATCTTTAAAAAAATATGCCACATAAAGGGATACACACAAGGAGAACGCAGCATGAACGCGAAGGCAGAGACTTGAGTGTTGTGTCTACAAGCCAAGGAATCCCAGAAGATTGCAAGTAAACCGCCAGAATCCAGTTGAGAGGCATGAAGCAGATTCCCCCTCACGGCCCTCAGAACAAATCAACCTGCTGACACTTTGATCTTGGACTTCTAGCCTCCAGAACAGTGAGCCAACAGATTAGTGTTGTTTAAACCATCCAACACCTGGCGTTTTGTTATGTCAGTCCTAGGAGACGAGTGCACTGGCCAATGGATTAGTTTGCATCCTATAGACACCTGTCAGATGAGATCCTTGGGTGCCTTCCAGTTTGGAAGACATAGTCATTATGTCTGTTCTTTACTCTTTGGGACGATATGGTCATTTTATGGCCACTGGTCTCATCTCTCATTGGTTGCCTGCGAGTGTCACCTGTCACCGTCACCATCAAAGACTATATAGTAAATTCTGAAACTAATTTACATATCATAAAAAGCCAAATGACTCAGCTATGATGCAGCTCTAACTAAAATTTGATGGAGAATAAACATTCCACATTTTTGGAAATTGATCTTTTATGGGTTGTGGATGAGACCATGAATATCTATTATATAAGATGACAGAATCAGGACAAATATAATCACGCATGTTTATTCTCACTTCTTATTGAACTACATTGGTTTTTTCCCCTCTCCAATTTATCATGCAAGTGTTATTAGCTCTGAAGCAAATGAAGGACGTGTCAGTACAGCGTCTATCATTCTGTTTACATGGTGGCAAAGCTAGCAAGGAATCATAACATACTTTAGGAATTTGGCAGTGCTAGTTTTAAATCAAGGCAGAAGATGATCTTTACCATGTATTAGAGAGGTGTTGCAAAAAGTAGTAGCCGTGAATTTTTATTCTCAGTGAATAATTGACTTAACGTTTACGTAAATATTTCCTCTTTTAAGAAATGCTTTTATAAACGAGAGAATGCTTTGAAGATTACTGAAGAGAAATCTCATGTTTGGAGGGATCTTATTTTCTTGGACTTAACAAAGTAGTATCTCAATATCCACGTTTTACATAAAATCAACTGGGACCCGTTGGGAAGTTTCCTCCTGGTTGGGTGCCATGAAACCCACCCATAGGAGTCTGATAATCTCCACCATGGTAGGAACATCGTGAGAATGCCGTCATGATTACAAGCTCAGACTGTCATAGGGGCGCCTGGGTGGCTCAGGTGGTTAAGCATCTGACTTCGGCTCAGGTCATGATCTCACGGTTCATGGGTTCAGGCCCCGCATCAGACTCTATGCTGACAGCTCAGAGCCTGGAACCTGCTTCGGGTTCTTTCTTTCCCTCTCTCTCTCTCCCCTTCCCGCATTTGCACTGTCTCTCTCTCTCTCTCTCTCTCTAAAAAATAAATAAACATTAAAAATTTTTAAAAAAAAGGTTAGACTGTCATTGAATTTTTTGAGACCTTAGGACAAAATATTATGGAAAATTTGAAATGTACAAATACAGAGAATAGTACATTAATAGCCCATATATTTCAGCATTTGGCTTCAGAAATTATAAACAGCTTGCTCTTTGTGTTTTATTTCTCCCTTCACATTTTGCTGGGTGGGACTGGGGTCGAGCTGGACTATTTTCCTTATAAAATTTTAGCATATTTCTCCAACAAATATATTTTTTTCATTTACTTAACCAGAAGGTCACTCTCCTATCTTAACAAAGTTGACAATAACCTCTTAATTTCAGCTAATAGTCTGTGGTCAAATGTTCCTGACTGTCTAAAAAATACCTCTTTAGGGGTGCCTGGGTGGCTCAGTCAGTTAAGCAGCAGACTTCAGCTCAGGTCATGATCTCATGGTTTGTGGGTTCAAACCCCGTGTCGGGCTCTATGCTGACAGCTCAGAGCCTGGAGCCTGCTTTGGATTCTGTTATCTCCCTCTCTCTGCCCCTCCCTTGCCTGCGTGCTCTCTCTCCCTCAAAACTAAACATTATAAAAAAGAATAAAAAAATCCCTTTTTATAGTGGGTTTGTTTAATCAGGGCCCAAGCAAGTTCTGCACATAGCATTTATTAATCTCTTCAGTCGCACTTAATATATAACATCTCTCTTCATACCATCCACTTTTTCAAGCTGTTTAAGAAACCATGGTATCTAATAGATTTTCCTACATTGTGACCTTTTGCATCTTTATGATGTGTTTTAGCTTATTCCTCTACCCTTACGGTTTCCTGGAAACATGAGCTCTGAATGCTTGACTAGATTCAAATGAATTTTTTTTTCTTTAGGCAAGAATACTTTTTTGGGTGGGCTCTTTATTTCCTAGTTCCTAAAACAGGAGATATGTAATGTCGGGGTGTCTCGTTCAAGTTAGGATTGACCTGACTTTCGGGAGTCGTCAGGCTGATCCATTCATTATAAAAGTCCCTGTCAACCTTTGAGCTTTGGGTTTCCACAGGCAAAAATCATTGTTAATCAGATCCATTATTTCTTTAGGGGTTACAAAATAGTAGTTTTCTTTTTTTTTTGATAACTTTATTGAGATATAATTGACAAGTAAACTTGTAATATATTAAAAATGTCTAACGTGATGATTTGGTGTATGTATATATTCTGAAAAGATTCCCAGCATTGAGTTCATTAACACACATCACCTCACGTATGTACTTTTTTTTTTCTTTTTTGGTGAGGACACAAGTTCTACTCTTAGCAAATTTCGACTATGCCACACAGTACCATCAACTATAGTCACCGTGTTTTTCACTAGATCCTCAGACCTTGTGTATAACTTATAATCACCATTCTACTCCCTGTTTCTGTGTTTGACTTTTTTTTTTTTTAAGACTCCATGTTGGGGCGCCCAGGTGGCTCAGTCGGTTAAGTGTCCAACTTTGACTCAGGTCATGATCTCCTGGTTCGTGGGTTTGAGCCCCACGTCGGGTTCTGTGCTTATGGCTCAGAGCCTGGAGCCTGCTTCAGATTCTGTGTGTGTCTCTCTCTGCCCCTCCCCCCACTGGAACCCTGTCTCTCTGTCTCTCAAAAATGAATACACATTACAAATTAAAAAAAAAAGATTCCATGTAGAAGTGATACCATGTGGTATTTGTCTTTGTCTGGCCTATTTCACGTAATGCCCTCCAGGTCCATTCATGTTGTTGTCAGTGGCAGGATTTCCTTCTTTCTCATGGTTGAACAATATCCCATTGTATATTTAAACCACATCTTTTCATCCATTCATCCATTGATGGACACTTCAATATTCTTCCATATCTTGGCTGTTGTGAATAAGAATAAATATGAGAGGTCACCTATCTTTGTGATATCATGTTTTCATTTCTTTTAGATATATACTCAGAAGCATGATTGCTGGATCACACGGTAGGTCCATGTTTGATTTGTTGAGGAACTTCCATACTGTTTTCCATAGTGGCCACACTAGTTTACATTCCCACTATGAGTGTGTAAGGATTCCCTTTTCTGCACATCCTTGTTACCACCTTCTCTCTTGTCTTTTTGAGGCTAGCCATTCTGACTGGTGTGAGGTGATATCTTTTTGTGGTTTTGATTTGCATTTCCTTGATAATTAGTGATGCTGAACCTCTTTTCATGTACCTGTTGGCCATTTACATGTCTTCTTTGGAAAAAAATCGACTCGATTCCTCTACCCATTTTTAAATTAAATTGTTTTCGTTTTTGTTATTGTTGATAAGTTGTATAAGTGTTTATATATCTTGGATTATTAACCCTTCATCAGATATATGGTTTGTAAATATTTTCTCCCATTCAGTATGTTGCCCTTTCATTTTCTTCATAGTTTCTTTTGCTGTGTAGGAGCAGTTTGATGCAATTCCATATATTTATTCTCATTTTTGTGCATTTACGTTTGGGTTCAGATCCAAAAAATCATTGCCAAGACTGATGTCAAAGAGCTTATTGCCAATACGTTGCATTTTTATACACCAATAATGAAGCAGTAGAAAGAAAATTTAAGAAAATAATCCCATTTGCAATTGCACCAAAAATAATATGATACCTAGGAATAAATATAACCAAAGAGGTGAAAGACATATGCTCTGAAAAATATAAAACACTGATGAAAGAAATTGAAGATAACACAAAGAAATGGAAAAAAATCCCATGCTCATAGCTTAGAAGAACAAATATTGTTAAAATGTCTGTACTACTCAAAACAATCTACACATTTAATGCAATCCCTATCAAAATACCACCAGCATTTTTCACAGAACTAGAGCAAGCCATTCTAAAATTTGTGTGAAACCACAAAAGAGCATGAATAGCCAAAAAAAAAAATCCTGAAAAAGAAAAGCTAGGCTAGAGGCATCACAATTCCAGACTTCAAGTTATATTACAAAGCTATCGTGATCGAAACAGTATGGTACTGGCACAAAAATAGACACATAGATCAATGGAATAGAATAGAAAACCCAGAAATGGTCCCACAACTATATGGTCAATTAATCTTCAACAAAGCGGGAAAGGAGTGGGAAGAGGACAACCTCTTCAACAAATGGTTGAAAAATGCAGAAGAATGAAACTGGACCCCTTTCTTACACCAAACACAAAAACAAAACCAAAATGGATTAAAGACCTGAATGTGAGACCTAAAACCATAAAAATCCTAGGAAAGAACCCAAGCAGTAACTTCTTTGACATTGGCCATAACAACTTCTTTCTAGATAGGTCTCCTAGGGCAAGGGAAGTAAAAGCAAAAAGAAACTACTGGAACTTCGTCAAAATAAAAAGCTTTTGCACAGTGAAAGAAATAACAACACTCAAAGGCCACCTGAGGAACGGGAGAAGGGCTTTCAAATGACGTATCTGATAAAGGGTTAGTACCCAAAATATATAAGCAACCTATAAAACAGAACACCTCCCCAAGTGAATAATCCAATTTAAAAAGGGCAGAAGACATGAACAGGCATTTCTCCAAAGAAGGCATTCAGATGGGCAACAGATACGTGACAAGATGTTCATTGTCACTTACCCTCAGGGAAATGCAAATCAAAACCACAATGAGATATCACCTCATACCTGTCAGAATGGCTAAACTCAACAACACAAGAAAAAACAGGAGTTGGTGAGGATGGAGAGGAAAAGGAACCCTCATGCACTGTCGGTGGGAAGACAAACTGGTGTAGCCACTCTGGAAAACAGGATGGCCGTTCCTCAACCAGTTAAAAATAGAACCTACCCTACAATCCAGCAATTGCACTGCTAAGTATTTATCCAAAAAATACAAAACACTGATTCAAAGGCATACATGCACCCTGATGTTTATAGTAGCATTATTTACAATAGCCAAGATATGGAAGCAACCCAAGTGTCCATCAATTGAGAATGGATAAAGATCTGGTGTATATACACAAGGGAACATTATTCAGCCATCAAAACGAACGAAATCTTGCCATTTGCAACAACATGGATGGACCTAGGGCGTATTACGCTAAGCGAATTAAGTCAGTCAGAGAAAGACAAATACCATATGATTTCACTCATACGTGGAATTGAAGAAATAAAACAAATGAGCACAGGGAACAAGAGAGAGGGGTAAACCACAAAACAGACTCTCAACTACAGAGAAGAAACTGATGGTTACCAGATTCTAGGAACCAGGTTACCAGAGTTCAGGGGGATGGGGGAAACAGGTGATGGGGATGAAGGAGGGCACCTGTCGTGATGAGCACCGGGTGATGTAGGGAAGTGTTGAATCACTATTTTGTACATCTGAAACTACTATTACACTGTATGTTAACTGGAATTAAAAAAAAAAAAGACCCATGAAGTAATTATGGGAAAACACAAACATCTGCTGGCGGTTAATGCTGGATACATAGGTATCCAGTATGTTATTATTGTTTTGATTTTTTCTAGATGTTTGCGGTACTTCACTGACATTTGTAAGAAGAGCGCAACAGGCGGAGGTTAGCGTGACCGTGAGGATGGGGGGAGAGAAGGAGGGACTCAAAGTAAGACTTCAGATTTGGGTGACAGTGCACTTGCCACGTGAGAATCAGGGATGAGCTGGTGGATGACAGCAGTACTTCTGGGTCCATAATATTTATTTATTTTTTATTTGAGAGCGAGAAAGAGAGAGAGAGAGAGTAAGACAGCGTACGAGTGGGGGAGAGGCAGAGAGAATCTCAACCGGGCTCCGCGCTCAGTGCCGAGCCCAACGTGGGGCTCGATCCCACGACCCGGGATCATGACCCGAGCTGAAATCAAGAGCCGGACTCTCAACAGACTGAACCACCCAGGCACCCCGTCGAGCGCATGATATTTAAAATTCTGGCTGGGTTTCATCTACAGGTGCCCCAAAGCCCACTGGAAATGCTCATTCTGACATTATCGGTAGTTTGGAGAAGAAAAGTAGCAGGATGTTGTTTAAGGGTTTCACCTCAGCTTTTCCTGAAGCGCTTTTAGAGCGACAAATTAGACGCTGAAAAACCCCGGGGGTTGGGGGTAGGGGGAAGAACATAGAAAAACCATAGAAAATTCCCGAAAAAGCAATATCAATGACGGGACCTGCCATTGAACTCGAAACTGGTACCTGATTGTCTTCAAAGCCAAGGGGTAAAAAGCCTTGGCACGTGCAGGTAGTGGCTGTGGGGCAAGAACATCTGGAGGACTGGGCCATTCTGGGCCAACAGAGCAGGATTTCCTGGACAGTAGGTCCGCAGTGCCACCTACTGGGGAAGACGGGAAACAGTGCAAAGCCCGTAAAAATATGTCCCATGACACACGGAGGAAATCTTTTGTTTTTTACTTAAGACCACATAATTTAACCAGATAATTTAGCTGCACTTACCTGATGATATATGTTTTTGGGTTTTTTTTTTTTTTTGCGACGGAAATCACGAGTGGAGGAGGGGCAGAGAGACAAGGGCAGAGAGAGAGAGAATCCCAAGCAGGCTCTTCATTGCCCTGACGCGGGGCTTGAACTCATGAAACGTGAGATCGTGACCTAGGCCAAAATCAAGAGTCAGACACTCAATTGACTGAGCCACCCAGACGCCCCTTACCTTATGATATTTTAATAGGTGAAGGCTTTTGAGAAGCTTTTACACCATTTTTAATCTAATATGAACAAGAATCATGAGTAGGTTGTCAATACATGTTGAATCATGGTTTCATTTTTGTAAATTATTATTTTAAGTGATAGAGTTGAAGATTAAGAACCCCAAACCCCCAACCCCAAAGTGTACTTCTGATGCCCTTCTAATCACAAGAATGTTGGTTTTAGGAGGTAAGCAAGTCTGGGAGGGAGAAGAAAAAGGCAAGCGACGTTTGTCAAGGGTCTCTTGGGTTTTGCTCCAAAGTGCTGTTCCCAGGACTGTTTCTATCAGTGTCAGGAAAGAGTCCCATGATCTAGTAAGTTTGGGAACTACTGTGTACTAATCCCTTTCTCACTGACTCACAGGGCACATTAGAATAGTAGAGGTTTTTAGATTCTCTGAAGGCAAGAACTCTGTTTAATGCTAATTCAATGTTTCCTAAACTTAGTAGAACACGACTTCTTTATTTTAAAGCATTTCCGATTTGGGGCTCTCACGTGCCAGATACAGTGCTAGGTGCTTGGTATACATTAGCTGATTTACACCTCATTACAGCCTGTGATTTGACAGAGAGGAAGATGCTGAGAGCCGAGGGGACTTTTGCAGTGCACATTTTTAGCGGCAGTGCAGGAACTGAAACCCAGGCCTGCCTGACACCTGAGCGGAGGCTGTCCCCAACGTTGCCGCATGGCCTCCTGACACAACATTGTGGTTTCACATGGCCGAGGGCAGGCTCTTCTGCTTGGCGAGGGGTGGGGTGGTCACAAGAGCCCCCATTTTCAGCTGGCCTTTCTCTGGGATGAGCACTTGAAACGGTCCTCTTGGAGAAGCAAATGATTTGCTTCTCCTGGACATTAGACATCGCAGCCTGCCTGTGACAAACGTGCTTTGTCACTCCTCACGAACTCAGCCGGCTCTTTCCAAAGCTGGCCTCATTTTGCAGGATACCTGGTGAGAAAGGATGTCTCTAGGGGATTGGTAGTTTGCACACCATGCATCGGCTCTGGTTCCTTCCCAGGGCTGTACCGGGCTTGGGTTTCGTAGCCCTGAAAGCAGAATTTATAGCTGAATTCTCCGAGATTCAGAGTTCAAAGACATCTCCTGCGGGGATCATGGATTTTGTACGTTACCAACAAGGCGCGGTTGGGAGAGAACAGACAGTTCCAGAAGGTCACCTGTCCAGAAGCTATTTTGAGGCAGGCTATTTTGGGTGCTTTATATATGAAAGTTGAATGAGAGCAGGCCTTTCGATCTCTGTGTCCTCACACGTGCAGAGGAAGCAAACGTACCTCGTTCCTCAGGCTGGACCGAGTCCCAAAGGGGATCTCGAAGGCCTTCACTCTCTCATTCCAAACTGTTGTCAGCCCATGATACTCAACAAACACCACCGCATAAAACACAGCTGACCGTTTGTCGACGTGGTAGAGGAAACCTCTGTGTCTGACCCATGTTTTAGAAAATATTTTGGATCCCCTCCCCCTGACTTCAAATGGTGGATTCAAAAGAAGGCGAATTTAGGAAGTTTGAGGACACAGGGGGACATCTCAGACTTTTTACATGGATCAGAAATATGATTACGACATGGGGCGCCTGGGTGGCTCAGTCGGTTGAGCGTCTGACTTCGGCTCGGGTCGTGATCTCATGGTTTGTGGGTTCGAGCCCCGCGTCGGGCTCTGTGCTGACAGCTCGGAGCCTGAAGCCTGCTTCGGGTTCTGTGTCTCCCTCGCTCTCTGCCCCTTCACCACTCATGCTCTGTCTCTCTCTCTCTCTCAAAAAAAAAGAAAACTATGATCATTGCATTGGACGTCCATACATTGGACGACAGAGTAGTGAACTGCCCTGGGAGCCCCTAAACCAAGGTCAAAGCTCCAGGGCTGGAGGGCAAGCCTGCCCAGGTCTCTTTGCGTGAGGAGACCAGGAGCTCAGAGGAAGAGAAATTAACTCTTGGACTTTGGCTTCTCCACAGGACCCCTCTCAGTTTTAGGGGAGCCATGTAATTTTTTTTAACGTTTATTTTTGCGAGAGACAGAGCATGAGCAGGGGAGGGGCAGAGAGAGAGAGGGAGGCCCAGGGCCTGACGTGGGGCTCGAACTCACAAACCTCGAGACCATGACCTGAGCTGACGTCGGACGCTCAACCGACTGAGCCACCCAGGCGCCCCAGGGGAGTCATTGAAACACCAAACCTAAGCCTCCTCCTTACTCTGCTTGTAGAGACGCGATAAGATATTTGAGTAGTAGAGAGCATATTCTAGTAACCATTCCATGACTCCGTGTGGTTGAGGACTCCTTGGCTGCCCCCCGACGTTGCTGGTTACTAAGGTAAACGCAGCTCCCTGGCTTCTGGTGTGTGACCGCAGCCCATTGGCCTCTGTCGCTCTGGGACCTGCCACCCTCGCATATCCTAGCGCGTGCAGCTCTGTGACCGCCTCTCCTATGTCAGCCCCGGCCTGTGGGGGAGAGCCACGAGTACATTCTTTACGGCGTGTGCTCTGGGCTGTCCGCTGCCGGGGCTTTTGGACGCACAGTCTCTCCAGCGGGCATGCTGCCTGTCTGTACCTTTCAATTTCCTCTACCATTTTTCAGGGCAACTCAGGCATTTCTGCTTCAATCAGAGCGGGCCATCATTTTCTCCAGGCCCTCAAGAGTCACCTGTTACGTGCACGGGGATATTATCCAGTCAAAAAACCAAAAAAACAAAACCAAAAACAAAAAACAGAGAATCCTGCTTTTTGCCACAACATGGATGGAGCTGGAGGGTTTTATGCTAAGAGATGAGCCAGACAAGAGAAAGACAAACGCTGCTAGACCTCGTTTCTATATGGAATCCACACACACCCAGAAAGGGACTTACGGACACAGAGAGCAGACTGGCGGTTGCGAGGGCTGGAGGGTGGGGGCTGGGCTGAATGAGTGGATGTGGTGGAAAGACACAGAGTTCCACTCGGGAGAGAAGTAAGCGTCGAGCGCGGCATGGTGACCCTGGTTAGCCACACCGTGTCGCGGGTTTCAAAGGTGCCAAGAGGTTTGATCTTCAAGGTTCTCGCCGCGAGAAAGAAATTGGAAGGATGGGAGGCGACGGATGCGAAACCAGGCTTCCCGTGTGATCCTGTCACGATGTGAACAAGCGCCAATTCATGGCGTGGGCCTTAAAGTAACGCACTGTGGCGTGTCTAGAAAAATGTCGTCGGAATCAGGCAGAATAATGCCCCGCCCCAGCCCCCAAGATGGCTGCGTCCTCATCCCTGGACCCTGCAAGTATGTTACCTTACTCTGCAAAAGGAACTTGGCAGCTGTGACCAAGGACCTTAATGTAATTAAGATCAAGGATGGGGGGAGCGGTCCTCAGCTATCCAGGTGTACCTCCGTGTAATCACAAGGGTCCCTATTAGGGAAAGACGGAAGGGGGCGGCCAGGGAGCGAGACTGAAGGTACCGTACGAGGGGGGGGGGGCCACAAGCCAAAGAAGGCCAGCAGCCTCTAGAAGCTGGAGAAGATGAGGAAGCAGATTTCCGCCCTGTCTCCAGAAGGAACACAGCTTTGCCAACGTCTGGATTTTAGCAAGATCCGTTTTGGCCTCCTGACCTCCACAGCTGCAAGACCCGAAATGTGTGTTGTTTTAAGCCACTAGAGCTCGTGATAATTTGCAGCAGCAGAGAAGGAATACGGCCCGTGCCGGTGAGTGTGCTCCTTCCTGAGGGATCAATCCAACCCCACGGGTCCCCCTTCGTGTCTGCCTCTGTCTGCCGGGTCATTTTTGCCATGACTGCTGGGGATGTAACTTCTTTCCTCTCTTATCAGCCCCAGCATGCATGAAGCATGAGTTATGCTGGAGTGGATGTCCCTGCTGGCCAGGCAGTCAGGAGAGGGGGTGCAGCACTGCCTTAGGGGGACATCTGTTGCCTTGTGGAGAAACTTCCCCAGCGTCTTCCCATCCTGGGGAGATGCTTGTTCTCCTGCGGAGGGGCGGGCCACTTCGGCAAGCTTTTGGTGGGGGTGGTGGGGTGTCTGCAGAGCCAAGATCCTTGGGGGCATCCATTCCATATTCCGGGGTCCCGTGTTTTCCCGGCCAGAGCCATGGTTTTAGCTTAACTGCCCTATTTTGGCTGAGTATTTATTTAAAAATTTTTTTTTTCTTAATGTTTTTATTTATTTTGAGACAGAGAGAGACAGAGCATGAACAGGGGAGGGGCAGAGAGAGAGGGAGACACAGAATCTGAAGCGGGCTCCAGGCTCTGGGCCATCAGCACAGAGCCCGATGAGGGGCTCGAACTCACGAACCGCGGGATCATGACCTGAGCCGAAGTCGGACGCTCAACCAACTGAGCCACCCAGGCGCCCCTTGGCTGAGTATTTAAATGTGAGTATGGAAAGGCGCTGGAGTCCTGCAGGTTCTGAATATGGCCCTCAGCTGTTTGGCTTTTCCGCTGCAAGATAGAAGCCACCTGCAGAGGCCCTCGGGTTCTCTCACTGAGCCTGGAGCCCTTTCACACCACCCGTGCGGCCTTAATACAGCCTGGGAATGACTAAGCCACTCCCCTCGTCTTTGCAACAGTTTTTCCCCAAACACCCGAGTCCTTGTATGTTGAAGGCGTTCCCTTCCACCAGGGCTTCCCCCCCCCCACTTAACCCCGGTGGCATCTTTAGGGATTAGGCTGCCGGCGGTGCAAAGGACTCCGTTGCATTAAGGATGGGGTCGTCCCTGCCGGCGGGATCATGAGAGAGCCGTCCTGAAACCTGACCACATAGCCTCTTTTTTTTTTTTTTTTTAATTTTTTTTTCAACGTTTTATTTTATTTTTGGGACAGAGAGAGACAGAGCATGAACGGGGGAGGGGCAGAGAGAGAGGGAGACACAGAATCGGAAACAGGCTCCAGGCTCTGAGCCATCAGCCCAGGGCCTGAGGCGGGGCTCGAACTCACGGACCGCGAGATCGTGACCTGGCTGAAGTCGGACGCTTAACCGACTGCACCACCCAGGCGCCCCACATAGCCTCTTTTCTCAGACACTTCCGGTGTCACCTGTGTCATCTGAGAGGCAGATGGCCAAAGATTAGACAGGCAAGAGATCATCCCTTGAGGATGCAGGGAGGGCGCGGAAGCAGGTTGGAGAAGCTTCAGGCTGCAGGGCGGGTCTGGCATCGGTGAAGGGAGAACAGCTGAGGACTCACAGACCCAGTGCCTTCCTGAGAAAGTCTAGGTAGGGCCGATGGGGGATCTCCGAGCAAAGCTTGCTTGATAGGTGACATCCACGCTGGGCAGGGACGGTCCTGTCCCAGTGCCCCTGCTGTGCTCGCTGTGAGGGTGACACCCAGAGAAAGTGTGGCTTGCTGTGAGCTATGTGGTGGACCCAACTGTGGCGGGTCCTCCCTTAAAGGAGGTGTGAGTGGCACCCCTCCGTGGCCTTGGAACGGTCGATAACGTCAGTTCCTGAGTGAAGCTGCGAACGTTCGAAACTTGACAGAGCTGCTTATTAGCTATGGGATCGATTTCCGTAAGCCCTCGTTGTCATGTCCGAAATCGTGAGTTCCTAAGAACCATCTCATGGGCGAGCTGCGAGGCTGGAGTGGGTGACTACGTGTGAAATGGGTCGGACACCAGTGGGCACACAGAAGGGACATCAGAAACGGCAGCTGAACAAATCAACAAACCAGGACCGTGGCTGGAGAACCCATTTTCCCGTTTGAGCCTACCTATTGCGCTAGGAAATGCTGTAGGGTGTGCACCCTTTCCTCTTGATACACGTGGCAAATGATTAGTAAGAGGCCCCTAGGCACCCCCATAACACTTGGCTGACCTTGGGATGCCACCTTCACTCAGGAGTGTTCTGTGAATTCTCTGCAAGCCTCGCAAGCTTGACAGGTGTGGTTACCGCATGGTCCCTTCCACCGCATTCCCCTTGTGTCCGGGAACTCGGATTCTAATGGGGAGACACAACCGTAGGAGGAATAATCACAATGCAAGGCAAGATGGAGAGAATGAGCAAAGGGGGAATGAAACATGCCGAGGTAGTAAGAGGAAGGCATTCTCCCAGTGACGGGATCAGGGAGTCCTTTAAAGGGGAGACTTTACTGTATTTGAGTTGCACCCTAAAGCGGGACGTAACTTTCGAAAAGTGGGAATAGCTAAAAAATAAGAGGGATGGGAAGGGAGGTAGACGTGGGGGAGACACTCGAGCCAGAAGATGTCGCCGATGGAGAAGCAGAAGAAACTTGTCCTGGGGGTTTTGAAGAGGTCAGTCCTAGAGCAGGTGCAGCGTGGGAGCAAAGAAAATAGGACAGAAGACACCTTTCGCCAAGATCACTGTGGGCTTTCTATTTGAATGCCCTTCAAAGTCACTGGGGAGATACAACAAATGAATTCCTTAGCAGCTGTTTCTTGAATGGCTGTGAGAGTGAATTGAAGAGTTGGGTTTTATCAGGGAAGAACAGGCAAGGGGGTGCTGGACGTAGTTCTTGTCTGGAAACGGTTCCCCCGTTTGTAGCATAAACTACAGATGGAAGGTGGGAGAATCCCTGGCCAGATGGGAGATGCCATCCGCCTCCTCCGATGGACTATGTTCATGGGTTTAGGATGCGGCAAACCCAAGCCGGTCTTCAAGATAAGGTATCTTACTGCACAGAAAATGTTCACTGTCCTCATTTTCGATGTTAAATCTTGCTAAATTAGATTCCACATTTCTTTACTTGGTTAAGCATAGGACTCTAAGAACAATTTAATCGTTAATGCCTCAGGATCGTCATGGCAGGCATTAATTATGATGCTGGGCTGTATGGAGTAAAACATTTAGAGTTTAAAGTGTGTCAGACTGGGCCGCCTGGGTGGCTCCATCAGAGTTAAGCGTCTGACTCTTGATTTTGGCTCCTAAGCAGGCTCCAGGCTCCGAGCTGTCAGCACAGAGCCCGACGCGGGGCTCGAACTCACGGACCATGAGATCATGACCGGAGCCGAAGTCGGATGCTCAACCGACTGAGACAGGTGCCCCCCCAAATTAATATTATTAATTCTTCTTTTGCCTCCTTTCTGCTGCTGACTCTTGATAAAGGGCATTTCTATTATGGTCAGCTAATTATGGAAAGATTAATTGGTGGATCTTCTGTAAGATGTGGCTTCTAGCCTCAGCCCTGTCCCCAAGTAGTTATTTTATTTTTGGCATCATGTAACTTCCTCACCCTAATTTTCACCCGACGGAGAACACTTGTTAAGTCCGATTCCCTTTCTTCAATTGAAGTCTGTTCAGCAAGACAAAGGGCCTCCAGGTCAGAATTCCCCAGGCTGGTCCAAAGTGTCTAAGTGTCATTAGCCAAGGTGACCACTGGATGTCACACTTGATCTAAGTTGCCACACACACAACGTCCCGTGCACGTTGGCTTGGACACTCTCAGGCTTTTAGGAGTTGAGTAGACCTTAGTGATCTTTGAAACCAGAGTCAGTGGCCGGCGGCTGGCAAGTTTTATTTCGCGTATGCTTTATTGTTTTTCAGCTCCAATGGAACTTGAATTCATTAAGACTCTGTCCTATTCTCCAGAGTCCTCCTTGGGCCCTAAACTCACTTGGGTTATTACCCAGCAGGTTCCTCAAGGCAATAAAGGGGGGAGCACCCGGTCTCACTTTACAGAGAAGGCGACTGACCCCCAAGACACCTTCACAGTCTGACCGAGGACACAGGTTAAGTTCATAGTAAACGTGGGACGGGAACTGCTGTCACTCGACTCCCAGGTTGGCCTCTGGCATTGAGCCTGGCGCTTGAGAGATCTATCAAGATTATGCACCTTTAGGATATTTTTATAGTGCAGAAGCAGATGAGATCATTATGTAGCTGAAGCTCTCTCCTAACCTCCGTCCAATCCACAAGCTTCAGAAAACTTTGGCTGTCCCATTGGCATTCTATCGGATGTTTTCTCTCGTGCATTTTATTGGGGGTTGGGGCTGTGGTTGGACATTGGAACGTGTTTCCCAGGGCACTTAGCAGAGATACATCAGGCTAACAATAAAGTCCACAGCCTCTAACAGGAAACCAGTAAGACAAGTCAAGGGTCACGATTTATCCCAGCTCTTATCGGAAAAAGCAAGCCAACAGACCTCACTCTGAGTACTAATAAGTTACAATGTAACCGCACACACACGTTTAGATTTTTATAACTACCAGAGGGAGGATAGGCTAATGTTGCTCACATTCTACCCGTTGCCTTTGGAAAGAGCAGGTCAGAGAGGGTCACGGTCCCTCAAAGTTCGACTTCCCCGGTCGTGTTCTCGTTAGAAGAGCAGAAGGTTATTTCTGGGATTATCTCAGCAGAACTGCAAGCCTGCAGGACTACTGAGATAAGAGTAAATCAGGCTTGCCCTGAAAATGTTTCACCGCCCAGGGCACCTGTCCCTGGATTCTGCTAAGTGTGGGGAGGTTATGGTCCCTTCCGTGGGCACCAGAAATACGGACGGTGGGCCATGCCTCTGTCTTCAGTTGGTGGGAGTTTTGAAGGTTCATAAGAAAGCAGGCTGGCAGTCTCTTTAAAGTCTGGTTTGCAGAATCTCGATGTCAAGGAGTAAAGAGCATACTGTAGCCTTTAGAAGGGGAACAATATTAAAGAGCGTCACGTCCAATCACTTCAGATCACAGATCATACTCACCAAGCCAACCACTGCGGCCAAGACGATGAACACAGCCATCCCCCTTCAACGTTTTCTGCTGCTGTCTGGCCACCCATCCGTCCTCTCTCCCCCAGGCAGCCACGGATCTGCTTTCTCTCACCGTACAAGGGTCTCCATATTCTGGAACCTTACATAAATGGAAGCACACAGTGTGTACTCTCTTTTCGTTTGGCTTCCTTCACATGGCATACTTCCTTCGAGATGCATCTGTCGTAACACTTATCAATAATTCATCCTACTTACTGCTGGGCAACATTCCTTGTATAAATGAGCCATAATTTCTTTATCCATTTATTCACCTTGTTAATAAATGGGTTTTTTCCAGTTATCGGCTACTACAAATAAAGCTGCTATGAACATTCACGTTTAGGTCTTCCTATGGGTATAGGCTTTGGTTTCTCTTGGGTCAATACCTAGGGAGAGAGGGGCGCCTGGGTGGCTCAGTCAGTTAAGCGTCCCAACTCCTGATTTCTGCTCAGGTCATGATCTCATGGTTCATGAGTTTGAACCCCATGTCGGGCACTGTGCTGACAACGTGGAGCCTGCTTGGGATTCTCTCTCTCCCTCTCTCTCTCTGCCCCTCCCCTGCTTGTGCTCTCTTTCTCTCTCACAATAAACAAATAAACGTTAAAGAAATACCTAGGTGTAGAATAGCTAGATCATATGATAGGCATGTATTTAACTTAAAAAAAAACAGCTTTATGGAGTTATATTGGATATATAGTACACTGGGCATATTTAAATGACAAAGTTTGATAAGTTTCAGCGTATTTATGTACCTGTGAAAGCATCACCACATTTAAGATAGTAAACGTATTGATCACTCAGAAACATTTCCTGGTGCTCCTTTGTAATCCTCCTTCCCTTCCCAACCTCAAACCCAGGCAACCTCTGACCTGTTTTCTGTCAAAAGAGAGTAGTTTGTATTTTCTAGAATTTTAGAGAATGGAGGAATACGATGTGTGCTATTCTGTGTTTGGCATCTTTCATCCAATATAATTATTTTTAAATTCATCCATGTTGTAGCAAATAAAGAGTTCATTCCTTTTTAAAAAAAAATTATTTTGAGGGAGCGAGAGAGTGAGTAGGGGAGGGATAGAGAGAGAGGGAGAGAGAATCCCATGCAGGCTCCGCCTTGTCAGCACAGAACCCGATGCGGGGCTTACAAACCGTGAGACCATGGCCTGAGCCAAAATCCAGAGTCGGGTGGCTTAACAGTGAGCCACCTGGGCGCCCCATCATTCCTCTTTCTTGATAAGTCACATTCCATTAAATGGGTGGGTTTTTGGCTGTGACAGAGAAAGCCGGTAGGAACAGTCATGTACACGTTTTTGAATGAAAAGAAGCTTTCATTTATCTCTGGCGGGTCATTTGGTGAGTGTGCGTTGCAACTCGTGCACATGCTTTCCACACTTGGTATGGTCTGTCTTTTTTTTTTTTTAATTTTTTTTTAATGCTTTTATTTGTCTTTGAGACAGAGACAGAGCATGAGCAGGGGAGGGGCAGAGAGAGAGAGGGAGACACAGAATCCAAAGCAGGCTCCAGGCTCTGAGCTGGCAGCACAGAGCCCGACGCGGGGCTCGAACTCACGGACCGTGAGATCATGACCTGAGCTGAAGTCGGACGCTTAACCGACTGAGCCACCCAGGCGCCCCGGGATGGTCTGTCCTTAATCTCAGCTATTCTCCTACGTGTACGGAGCTCTCTCTCATGGTCTTTGCATTTCCCTGATGGGGAAATGATACTGAGTATCGATAATGATATTGAGTATTTTTACATGTGTTTATTTGCCATCTGTACATGCTTCGGTCAAGTGTCCATTAACGTCTTTTGCTTATTTTTTATCGGATTGTTTTCTTTGTGTTAAGTTTTGAGAATTCTTTACATATTCTGGACACATGTCCTTTGTAAGATACCTGCTTTGCAAAGGTTTTCTCCTCGTGTGTGTCTTATTTCACCTTCTCTTGTAGACCAGAAGTTTTTGATTTTGAGATTCAATTTATCAATTTGTTCTTTTATGGACTATGCTCTTGGTATTGTATCTAAGAAATATTTGCTTATCCTAGGGTCCCAAAAATTTTCCCTTATTAATTTATTTATTGCCAGAAATATTTTTAGTTTTTAATGTTGACTTATTTTTGAGACAGAGCCAGAGCACACGCAGGAGAAGAGCTGAGAGAGAGGGAGACACAGAACTTGAAGCAGGCTCCAGGTTCTAAGCTGTCAGCACAGAGCCTGATGTAGGGCTTGAACTCGCAGAGTGTGAGATCATGACCTGAGCCAAAGTCAGACGTTTCACTAACTGAGCCACCCAGGCGCCCCATGAGCATAAGGTTTTAAAGTTTCTTTGTCTAAAAATATTCCTTCCTTTTCAATTTTCTAGACGAGTTTATATAGAATTGATATTTCTTCCTTAAATATCTGGCAGAATTCATCAGTATAGCCATTGAGACATGATGTTTTCTTTGTGGGGATGTTTTTATCTACAAGCTTAATTTGTTTAAAAGCCATTGGACTATTCATGCTATCTATTTCTTCTTGATTAGACTTTGGCAATTTGTGTCTTTCAAGGAACTTACCCATTTTGTAAACTGCTCAATTTCTTTTAATATATTTGTTCATAATTTTCCTTTGTTATCTTTTTAATATCTATAGAATGTGTGGTGTATTAGTAACTTGTTGTCTTTTCTCCTCTTTCTGATCAGTTTGGCTCGAGGCTTACTAATCTTACTAATCTTTGATTTATCAAAGAAATAACTTTTGGTTTCATTGATTTTCTTTGTTGTTTTCCTGGGTTTTATTTCATTGATTTTCATGCTCATCTTTATTATTTCTTTTCTTCTGCATGTTTTCATTTGCTCTCTTTTTCTATATTAAAAAAAGATTTAAGACTTTCTTTCTAATATATATATTTAGTGCTATAAGTACTCCTTTGTGGTATCCCGGATATTTTGATATACTGAGTTTTCCTTTATGTTCAGTTCAACATATGTTCTAAATTTTTTCTTTGACTGAGCCAACCAGGCACCCTTTTCCAGATAGTCTTTCTGTTACTGGTTTTCAGTTTGATTCTATTGTGATCAGAATATACTCTGTATGGCTAGGATTCTTTTAAGTTCTCTGAGATTTCTTTTACGGCCCCAAATAAGGTCTATCTTGGTAAATATTCTTTGTACATTTGAAAGGAATCTTTGCTTCATAAATTATTGAGAATAGCATTCCAATCTCCAGCCATAATCAGGCATTTTTTTTATTCTCCTTTTAATTCCCTCAGTTTTTGCTTCATGTATTTTGAAGTTCTATTATTAAGTGTACAAACATTTAAGATTGTTCTGTCTTCTTCAAATTAGCTCCTTTATCATTAGGAAATAGACTTCTTTATTCCTGGCCATGATCTTTAACATGTCTTTTTGAGTTTTGTTGTTGTTGTTGTTGTTGTTGTTGTTGTTTTCTGAGTACGTGTAGCCTGGGGTGAAAGTGGAATTTATGTCCATTAATACACACATTTAGCAATTTCCCTTCCCCGCCCTACTTTCTGAGATTTCTCTTATGTTCTGTCTCCTGGGACTCCTTTGCCTCGTCTCTTTGGCTAACAGGATGTGTTTCTCTCAGAGTTCTGTCTTCCTGTGTTCTCATGCAGCTCTGCGTGGCTGGGTCTGCTCTCTGGGTGAAGTGGCAAGGGAAAAGAGTGAAAATGAGGATTCTTTCCACACTCTTCCTCCTCTGCCCGGATACTAGAATCTTCTCTGGGGTCTCTGTGCTGCTGTTGCCACCGCCGCTGCCCCCTTGCAAGGAGGTCAGGGGTGGGCAAGACAGGGAGGGAGAAAAGGAGGCTAAAAAAGGAAAAAATAAAGACAGTCCTCCACCCTCCCCCGCCCTGCTGGGTTCTTCCTTTCTTGGGCCTCTGGTCAGAAAAGGAGATTTCTCTTGGATGTTTTAGTGTTCATACTTGTAAAATTTCATTACCCTGAGGTTAAGTCCTAAGAGATAAAGGAGGAAAAAAAAAACCCCACCAGGAAAGCTCACTATCATTATGGATCGATCTTCAAGTTTTGACTTTTCACCTCAAGCTGCCTGCTAGAATTTTCTATTTTCATCAGTGGGAGAAATCAACTGCAGTTGGATTGCTTGTTTGTACAGCACCAGAAGTCTGTGAGCCTGATTTTTACTTGTTCCTTAGAGAAGGGAACCCAGACATTTCCATCAGAATCCTATGTCCTATGTGTAGAGTTTTGTAATGGTAATGACTTCTATTTATTTGGTTCTTACCATGTCAAACACTGTGATGAGTATCCTAATGTACATTATCTCAAAAAATCCGTATCATAACCCTATGAAAGAGATATTGTAGCTTCTCTTTAATGGATGAGGAAAGAGAATCAAGTGGATTAAGTTTTTCCCATGTGCCCAACAGTTGGTAGTTGGCAGAGCAGACTCCATTTTGACTGGCTCCAAAGCCCGTGCTCTTAGCCATTCTGCAAGTTCGCATGGGATTAAAAAGAACAATTGGGACTATGTGGAACTGGACCCTGAACGGCAGAGCAGCAGGTCTCAGTACACAAACGCAAGCATGAAAGAAAAAAAATTATTTTTCTGTAACCTAACTTGATTTTTTCCTGAGCTCCCATCTCCGGGGGGGCAGGTACAAGCAAAAACTCGCCCACATTCGTCCTTCCATTGTGCAACAATCATTGGTGTCCTACAGAGTAGTGGGGATGAATCCAGATTCCCTACGTTCTTAGTTTTTCAGATCTCTTTCTTCTCTCTCTCCTTGTCCGCATTCTATTTGGGGGATGAGAGCATGCCTTCTTCCCCTCGCTTTTCCACGGTACTCTGTCTCTACCATAAATCACTTTCTCCCGGTCTTTCGCTTCCTCCCCAAACCCTGTAAATTCTTTGAATTGCTAAGGCATTTGGAAGACCAGAGCCAGAAAGCCTTGTGTGGACTCCGTTTGATGTTTGGCCAGATACTTTCATTGAAGCAGTGATAGATGGGCTTGCTGAGGAAAGAGGAAAATACAGTGAGAATAAAAGTAAGTTGATATCTTTCCTTCTCTTTCCATGCCTTCCCTTCCCCTTCTTCATTTCCTCTCTCCCTCCTTCCCTCCCTCCCTTCTCTTCTGCTTCCTTGGGTCCTTCACTCTCTCGCTTCATCCCTCCCTCCCTTCCTTTCTTCTTCCCACCCCATCAGCATTTGTGAGCACCTCCTGCAAGGCATGTACAACTTCCTTAGCTTTTATTCTCCTCAGCATCGAGCATATGCTCCTGCATACTGACAACAGCAAGTTATTCATAAGCTCAAAAATTGGGTTGGTTTCGCAGGGTGATGCATGCCAACGTTGAACGACTCTATTATACACCTGAAACTAGTCTAACACTGTATCTTAACTAACTGGAATGAAAATAAAAACTTAAAAAAATTGGGTTGGTTCCTCTGACTTTGCATAAGAGCCTCGGTGACTCTGCTGATAAACACATTGGCATTTGCTGTAACTTTATAGCTTTTTTGCTGTTGTAGCCGTTATCTGCTGTTCACAGCAGATTACCCTGAAGCTTAGCAAATTTAAAATACATTTATTATCTCATGACTCCTGTGGGGTGGACATCTGGGTGTAACGTAGCTCGGTGCTGGGCTTCGAGACTCTCTCCTCGTCCGTGATAGCTATGCTAGGCCCAGGTGTGGTCCGTCAAGGCTCCACTGAGGCAGGACCTGCTTCCAAAGCCCAGTCATGCAGTTGTGGGCAGCCCTTGGTTCACAGCCTGTTGGCTGCAGGCTGCCTCCAGTTCCCTGCCCCACGGCCCTTTCCATAGCACGGCTCCTGGCGTGGCAGCTGGCTTCACCAGAGTGAGCGAGCGAGACCCAGAGAGAGGCCAGTGAGATGGGGAGCATCATCTGTTACAACCTGATCTTAGAAGAGATGTCCCGCATTCTAGTCATCAGAGGCAGTCACGGCCAGCTCCGGCCTGTCTTTACAGAAGATTATACAATGGTGTGAAGATGGGACCCGTGGAACCATCCCCACCACAGATGTACCTTCAACGGGTTACGAGACTTCGAGAAACTCTGAGCTAAACGAACAGTTCCCCTTTCGTTTGGGAAGGGAGGGGTTCCAAGCCCAGGGCCAGATGATCTCATGTGCCATACTTCGTTTCACCCTCACACCTTTCCTGTGTTGCAAATACTTGTGGCAAGCTCTGTTGGTTCTCCTCAGCGTTCATCCTTCCATTCTTTCATAGCAAAATACCTCTTTATGGTGGCCCAGATAAGGACTACATTTCACATCCTCTCATGTGCCTAAGCTCTGCCCAATGGGATGTAAGCTCTGCCCAATGGGATGCCCAGCGTGAAGCGTGGCAACTTCCAGTGCATCTCCTTAAGGGAAAGCTGCTCAGCTGTCCTTTCCCCTCCTTGTTTCTATCTTCTTCTTTCCTTCTACCGGGATGTACGTGCCATCATCTTAGACCGTGAGATGGAGATCCTACAAGTAAGGGGACAAGAAGAAAGACTTTCTGTTCGTAACCCTGTGAAGCCTTCTGCCAGCTTTGTACTACTTTTGGGACTTTTGGGGCCAGTGACAACAAGTTGTTGCCTTATTTAAACCGCTGCCATTTTGGATACTGTCACTGGCAGCCAAACCCAGTCCCAGCTAATTTGGAATTTAGTACGTAGAAGCGGGGTGCTACCTGTAACAAAAGTCAAAATACGCGGTGTTGGCTTAGGGCAGGGTTGGCAAACTTGTCGTAAAGGGACAGATGGTAACTATTTTAGGCTCAGTGGGCCACCTAGGGTCTTGTCACAGATTTTCCCTTTATATTTAAGCAACCTTTTAAAGTGTAAAAAATGTCTTGGCTCAGTCCTTTAAAAAGATAACAACTGTTCTTAGCTCAAGGACCAACAACAACAACAAAAAAACCAGGTAGCTGGATCTGGCCTTTGAAGGATAGTTTGTGACCTCTGTTCTTTTCCATTAGGGATCAGCACCTGCCCCCAGGGCAAATGTCGACCTCAGAGCCCACTGACCTTTCTGGAGTCACGTTTTCTTATCATTTGTAGTTTCTGGGTATTTCTCTTGTTTTCTTTATTGATCGGAAAGTAATGCACTTAATTGTTGAGAGTTCCCTTTACCCTCAGAAGATGCAGCAGAGGGAACTTTTATCAGGGATGCAAATGTAAGGAAATCACCAAAAGGATACCTGCCTTTATAGGTCATTACTGTTTAGGTATTGACTCAAGAAGAGTAAAGCTGTAGTTTTCAGGAAAGAGAAAATAAATCGGCGACTCAGGCTGGTACTTATTAAAACTTTATGAGGTTACATGAAAATTCAATCGAAATCATCTTGTCATCTTGAAGGTACACTAGTCATCACAATACTGCGTTACTTCTTAGTTCCTGTCATTCACGATTGTAAGGCACCGGCTCCGTTGCATTTACATCTTCGAAGCCAATGATCACTGTCCTGATGAATGGATGTTGTCATTTTATTTAGTATATTCAGATAGACCCGGGTCCTATAGGATATGGTACTCCAAGTACAAAAACAAGCGCTCTATGCACATTCTTTAAATTTTTTTTTTTCAACGTTTATTTATTTTTGGGACAGAGAGAGACAGAGCATGAACGGGGGAGGGGCAGAGAGAGAGGGAGACACAGAATCGGAAACAGGCTCCAGGCTCCGAGCCATCAGCCCAGAGCCCGACGCGGGGCTGGAACTCGCGGACCGCGAGACCGTGACCTGGCTGAAGTCGGACGCTTAACCGACTGCGCCACCCAGGCGCCCCTATGCACATTCTTTAATACTGTTTCTGTTTCTCCTTTTCTTTGGTACCTCAGCTAACTAACGTCACATAAATCAGGTCGATAGTACCAAAAAGGAAAGGAAGCAAGAGATTGCGTAACACCTGGAAACTAGAAACACAGTTTGCTGACGGCATTCTCTTTGTGGGGAGGAGGTAACGATGTCTGGCTGTAATGCAGTCAGAGAAATGAGAAAGCAAGGACTTGGGAAGGAAGAGAAACAACAATACCAATAATTGCACTAAATATTTAAACCAGTGATAATGATGGATTGATGTAAAGAGACTCATCTGCAGCTCTTGTCCCAAGATCCCCCAAATCTCTTAGAAATTACGGGAAAAAGTGCCAAATTTCAAAATAAAATTGCCGTTTGAAAGAGCATGTATCCTGCATTGCAAATCATCTCTTGCAAACCATATAGGTATAGCTCAGGCTTGTTCAAAAGGTTTTTGAATGGTCTAAACACGAGTATGTTTAGAATCCAGAAATAGTTAATAACAAACTGTTTTCAAGTGAATAACAAAGTCTGGCTACCTGTTCTTTAACATCAGAAATCAGTGGGTGAACTTGGCAATTCCACGTTTCAAAGCATGTGTTTTTGTTTTATTTTGTGTTTTATAAAACTGCCTGTGTCATGTGCTGGTGAGGATGTACAGCAACTAGAACTCTTCTGTTTTTGTTTTTTTTTTAAGATCCTATTTTTAAGTAATTTCTACACCCAAAGTGGGGCTTGAACTCACAACCCTGAGATTAAGAATCATGTGTTTCACTGACTAAGATAGCCAGGTGCCCTTGCTGACGTCTGTTTTAAATCTGCACTGCTAACGAAGATTGTTTCCTCTTGTTTTTTGCACTATCTTTGCTATTTCTCCCGGGAAAGATCTTTGAAAACTCATTTTACTTAAATCGCAATAATAACAGGTCAAGGGTGAAAGTCATCTTTGCCAAGGCTTACAGCACCCACCTTGTATTTGACACTAATGGCTGAAACTTAAAATTGAGAACAGGGTTGATTTAATTTGGGGGATTCCGACTAAGTGAAAAAAGCTACGAACTGGTGAACTTCAGTGCAATTACACTCAGTCTGTGAAAATGCAGAGGATGCGTCACGGGACCGTGTACTGTGCTGTGGAAATACACACACACCCGTTCATAGTTTCCGGCAGAGGAGAAGGTGCGTAATAAATACAGACGAATCATCCATTCTATGAAATAGAGGCCTCTGGTTTATAGCAATAGAGATTACAATTTGTTTAATTCTTACTATCAGCGAAGAAAATAATGAGAGAGTAAAAGGAAGTTCTATAAAAAGGAAAGTATCTGTCAATATTCTTCTCCATTAAGAAATATTCAACACTTTATATGAGATTATATGAGGATAGTTCATGAGCAACAGTAATGTCGACGTGAGAGGCAGATATTTGAGCAAATCTGTAAAACACAGAAGGGAAAAAGCAGTGTGCCTTTAACGAGGAAGGCTGACGTTGGAAGCCCTTCCTGGTTTGCAGCATAAGGAGGTTGGTTTAAGGAAGAAAGGGACTGCCAAATCCTCCAAAACCCTCCCAATGCCCTACCTTTCATCTTGTTCCCTGTCCCATCTGGCCCCAGTGGCAGAGCCCAGGACCCAGAGCCCAGGGGCTTGGGGAAGACGACCAGGACCAGAAAGGGGTTGGTGGTGGGGTCACTGGGTGGGGAGTGGATTGAGGGTAATCATAAATGAGAGGACGACACGTTTCTCTCGCTTTCTCTCTGCTCCTACCTCCGTCAGAAAGAAGCCAGTTGGGCATTTTCCTTTAACGTGCACCTGTTCTGGAGAGGATAAAGCCAATTCTATAAGATTAAAAAAAAAAAAAAAAAAGGAACGACAAGAGAAGAAAAGGAGCCAGCAAGATGAGGTCACTGTATAATTTGTTGTCTAAACTGGGACACATTTGTGAGTCTGAAGGGTTATTGTTAATATTGATAAACAGGGCGGTCCCGGCAAACAGAACATACTGTCATCCCAGAGGGACATAGTGAACCCCGAGTGGGGTTGATGTTCTTCAGTCTCCAAGAAGTCTCTGAAGGCAGCTTATTTTCTTTAAAGTGCTGTTTCTTGGCACCTCCCCTTCCCTTAGACAAAGTAAGGAGAACGCAAGGAGTATTCTTCTTGATTTCTCTCCCCAAACGGGAGAACAGTGGGAGGAAGGAGGTGTAGAAGGGTTCTAGATCTCATTCCAGGCATGTTCGAATGAATGGGGGCTTCTGGTTTCCAGGCAAATGAGTGAATTATTTTTCACTTCCAGATTGTTTACCAGTTTCTTTTCACTATTAGCTGAAGTATAAGGCTTTCTTTTTCTCTTTTCTACAAAACCGAGGTGATCTGAAAGTGCCTGAAGTTCACATTCTACCATCAGTGAGTGTATGTGTTCAAGGTAGGCACTGTTCTCCCTATTAAACTCACACATTCTACTTCCTGTAGAAATATTGTAAGAAAAACCTGGCTTGTAAAATGGACATTCTCTGTAGAATTTTCTGTAGAATTCGGTAGAATATTCTGTATGAATTTTCTGTTGAGAAAAGTTTTTGTATGTTCTACTCCATAAGCAAAGCGATCTGGCATGGAGGTCAGAAAGTCTCAATTCTCTGATGGTTTTACTCATTAGAGCAGGACATGCTTGGCTTTGTCCTAACATTGGCAAAGGCAAACATCGATCCTGGTGGATACATGACATTTTCTATAACTATGTTCTTATAAAGCTTGAAGCATTTTCAAGACGTCACTAGAATGAAGTAGAATTTCAACATCATATTTGGTGATCAGTTCAACAAAAAGCAGTAGGTAACTGTTCCATGTCAGGTAGGAATATTGGGTCCCTAGTTTCTCTGTCTTCCAAGAAGTACATTGAAACTCCCAAATTTTGCCGTTAATGTTTTCTTGTAAAAGTATTTACCACAAAGTTCACTGTAAGTGTCATACTTGAAGCTCGGTTTTGTCTTGGACAGAGGTATTTATATATAGGTAAAAATGTATCCTCAAGATGTAAAAAGATATAAGTTGTTTCGTCTCCTGGGTATTTCTGTACGAATGAAGTCAAGGAGGTGATGAATGACCATGGCCTTGTGTGAACCCTGGGGCACACTGCTCACTATTAGTTGTAAGTTATTTGGGGGAAATCTTGGCTGGTCCTGGAGCTACGCAACATTACTATATTTTATCAAACTTTGTACCTTTGGATACAAAAACAATTTACTCCAAATACTGTCTTTACTGACTCTTCTTCTTGAAAAGCCACCCTGGAGAATCTCCCTGTCCCCATGGATTCAAACTGTGACCCAGTTGTCCAAGGCAGAACTAGAAAACAGTCATTTAAAACATATTGTGAAAATGGACATAAATCAAAAATTACGTTGAGGCAATATTTATGAAAAGCTAATCAAGGTGAATGGGAGGTTGTGTTTACAAAAACTTTCAAGTAAAACTAAACCTAATTTCCTGCATAATGATTACACAGCCATAATAGCTATTAAATTACATAGCTATTAATACATAGCTATAATTTGATCTCCATTCACCATTAAAAAGTCCAGGACCTGTGGTTTGTTAGATATTTTTTGAAGTCAATGTTTTTTTTTTAACACGAGGTAGCTTTCTAGCAGCATTTTGGGTGCTTTTACGGCAACACAGTGTGGTCTGGCATGATACCAGGTTTGGGCACAGGTGGGAGGCAAGAACTGGCTATGTAGGGAAACTGTATCTTGCTACAGGTAAAGATGGTCTTCTAGTTACAGTAATGGGGTGGGAGAGAAATATAGCAATTGGAGAATAAGCAGCACTTGGGTAAGAGAATAGATATCTGATCTCACTACTGTACCATTTCTCGTGAGTAACGGTGGTTAATTTTAATTTTCACTAAGCTATTAAGTGCCAAAACTTAGAAACTCAATTCTAATTTACTAGATGCTCCTAAATGATTGGTTCGGTACTCTGTTATCATTTGGTTGGTTTACTCATGTTAGTTTCTTCTGTGAAGAGTCTTTTCTAGGAAATAAGAAAGCAAGAAGTAACAAAAAATAGATTTGATGCACAAGGTACAATAGGTATTAAACAGGTGCTAATTTCTGACGTCCAAAAACATCAACATCATGTGAAGTAAACCTGTGGTCCCACACTTGATTTTTAAACATCTCATTTTTTTAAAGTTCCAAACTCATTATAGCTGGAGCTGTTCTACACGACTCAATTCGGGCAAAGTCGATACATATGGCACATACACATTGATACTTTCTATGAATAGGTTCTAATGGAATTCAAAGTATTCTCTCGATTTTACTAGAATGAAGTAAAAGTTCAGCAAAAAGTAAAACCGTAGTTACTCGCTTGAATACAATCCATCCTTACGAGGTAAATGTACGAATACCTGTGTTTCCTTGGTGTTCAAGTGGCAATTCTCGATACTTTGCTATTTTTGTATGTTTAGGCTTCTCTTCTTAGCCATTAAAAAACTCATTATGATTTCACCCAGAATAATGATTTTTCTCATAAAAAGATTCCTGTGGTTAACTAACTGTTCATTTTGATTAAATTTAAAACTCCTCTGGATGAAACCTTCTATTTTGCATTGACGAGACATGTAGAAGGAATCTTTTCTATTTCCAGAGATTTTAAAGAACATTAAAACTTTTGCTCTTGGAGTTTGGAATGCTTTTTTGGACTCAGTGGGAATTTGCCTGCCTCAATGTAATTACTCTTTTTGAGTATAAAAGCAGGTCTGTCCAGGAATGTAGATTTGGACCTCAAAATTGCTTGTGGAGGAATTTTTCACTTCCTCGTTTTTAAAACTAGTTTGGTCCAAAAGTTAGTTTGAAGCCAGTATGAATTATATTCAAATTTGTACTTTTTATGAGACGAATATGTGTAAAAATACGATTTGGCTATTTAGAGAAATTTTTCTTGCATTTTTCTATTTAATGAAAAAGAAATAAAAAAGGAAGACATTAAGGGTTGAAGACAGGGTTGAAATGGAAAGATTATGGCCATTCCCAAAGTTAGTTGCACATTGAAATCACCCGAGATTTTTAAAAAGTACCGAGAATATCGCCCCGTGGTGTTCTAATGTAATCCATATGAGGCGCCATCTTGGTAAAGGCATTCTGAAAAGCCTTCCGGGTGTTTCTGATGTGCAGTTAAGTTTGGGAGCCACTATCCTAGGGAATATGAGGATCAAAATGTAAAGTTGAAAGCACCAGGTCTTTCAGAGTGAGCTTAGCCTTGAGGCCTTTGATACCTGATTAGAATTAACAGAACTGAAAGGTTACAAGGACTTTTAACTCTTATTGGAATTTAGCTGATTTTGATTGGAATCTGGGCTGATTTTGGATCCCAGGATCCCATTCAAGAGTTGACCAATGGTTCTGTTTTCATGTGTATGTCTTCCTTTGAGTCCTGTAGAATTTTTACCAGGGCCAAAGGATTTTTTTAAATGGAAATTCTGGTACTGTAGGTCTTAAACCACTAATGAGACTGAAACAGTAGTGATAGGTGTTTGCAGTTCAGACCTGGGTTATTTCTGTTTTGATACAGACGCAGTCATTTACATGTATGGCAAGAAAGTAGAGCTTTCTGCTCCCTCCATCCTGGTTTTTTGTAGCACCCGTATCCCTAGAAGATGTTCCTGGAGAGAGGCCTGAAGCCCTCGAGGATTTTGGTAAACAGCACCCTGGCTGGGTGTCTAAGAATCAGCTTCTGATCAATCGGCAGTGGTGGGTGTAAGGTTTCTGTGCTGAGTTCAAGACCAAAGGGCTCAGACACGGGAAAGCTGTCCGATACTTGTTGAAAACAGAAGGGAGGAAAGGTAGAGGATTTCTGGGCAGATTTCATGCGAGTGGGTGAGACAGTCCAAGGCTGACCCCACGTCAGTATAACAGTCTCTGAATGCCGGACGGTGGACTGGATGCCGCAAAAAGTCCAAAGAAATGAGAATGGATCTTCACTCCTCTGTTTGAAAAGACTTCACAGCCCCTTTGCTGAGTAGGAAAAAGCATCACAAGTGATGATCGGTAGATCTGATGTGCCTTTTTATGGTATTAGGCACGAGCCACGTGAGACAGATATGAAAACAAATCAATGTGAACAAGCGAAAAGTTTACAAGGAGAAGTCCTTTTACGCTGGGGTGATTACTGTGTTGGGGGACCATTGGCAAGGATGGGGGTTCCAGGGAAGGAGAGGTGCGGGCCGATGAGTTTAGTAAACAGTGGGCCCGGATTCATTTTATCGTTACCTGCAGCACATCACGCTGACTTCCACAAGGTCCCCAGGGGTCGAGGGGGCCACGAAGATGCTGACCTAGGACAGACTGACCCGGGGCACTTTTTGGACGGAAGTGATGCTGACCCCATCAGACCTTGGGCAGTCTTTCACGGACCCCAGCCTGAGGACATACCCCACGCGGTAGGCAATGTGAACGCCTTTCAAAGAGCGCCCTCCCCCGCCCCCACCCTGCCTGTTTGTGACTCTCTGTGTCACAGAAGCAGCTGTGAGCCCAGGTTAAGACTCTGGAATTCACATGGCTCTCTTTGTTGTTTCTGGCCCAGGTCTGCTGACCCCTGAATGCTTGCTGGTTAACAGGTCTCTCTTTGCACTGTCAGGATTCAGAAACCCGTCACCAGGTCCCTCAGGAGCCTGGGAGAAACGACTGTTGGGGCAATGGTTCTTTAGCTTTCTGTTAGACAAAAGCCTGCTTGACATTTGATTTCACTGGGAATACAGCCTCCTATCATGATTCTACAATTAGTATACACTAACCAGTCTCGGGCAAGGCATCGCTTTAGGAAAAGTATTACTTGTGATCGTAAGGAAACTGAGTGAGAGGTTTATTTCTTCCGGATAGAGTTGTGTGTGTCTTATTCTTAAGTTAAAAGAAAGATATCTTCAGAAGGCTCCATATCCATCCCCTCGGGCAGTCACTGCAAAAGTGGGGTAGACCTCATACGTCGTATATGCTGCTAAGTCTTGTCCAAGGGTCACCGCTTGCTTGAGCTGGGCCGCGGACACAGGTGCACTTGCGTTAGGGACAGCGTATCCTGGAGAAGGAGGCAGAGAGAGCTTCAGCAAAGGCATCCGGGTGTCCTCCCTTTTGGTTAACTGTCTTCTTTTTGGGATATGAAAGTCTGACGTCGCTTAAAGCCAAAAGTTTAATACGTCCCTCTAAAAAAGTGAACTCCTGGGGCACCCGGGTGGCTCAGTCGGTTACGCGTCCGACTTGGGCTCCGGTCTTGACCTCGCGGTGTGTGAGCTCAAGTCCCACGCCAGGCTGTCTGCTGTCAGCCCAGAGCCTGCTTTGGATCCTCTGTCCCCCTTCCCTCTGCCCCTCCCCCACTCTCTCTCTCTCACAAATCCACATTAAAAAAAAATTAAAAAGGGAACTCAGGAGACATAATATCTAGACTCAGTGACTTAGGGGACAGTGTTCCTCGAAGCGAGGTCAACTATGTGTGCCCGATCCACTTCATGCTTGCAGAATCGGAAACACCAGAGATCGAGTCCGAGAAACAGAAACTTAACAGGATGCTGAGTTAATTACACTTGAGATTTGGGTCTTTATCAGAGGGGCGCAGAATTTACAAAGGAGGAGGGGTGATTGAGAGGTTGGCAGGGCTGGAGGAGTGGGGGCTCTGTGGGTCTGATTTTGTGCCCCCACCCCCATCTGAGTGAAATGTTAAAAACTCATTGCTTTTGCCCAAGAAGGACGTATAGGGAGTAGGTAGACCGGTAGAAAAAATACTGAGCGTTTTCGTGTATTTCTACGTAGCACCGTAAAAGCAAATACATGGACTGTTTACATTTAGACCCGACCGTGAAGGGCAAAGATCATCTTGCCTCTCCAGCAAGCTGTCTGGAGGCCACGATGCTTGTCCTCACCCTCAGACAACTAAGGGGTTTGAGTGCTGAGGAGGCCATCACGGGCAGTCACATTAATATCACGTCTGGCTGATTAACATCCACGTTTAGAGAAAAGGGCCTAACAGCTGTTACCTAAAAGCAATGTTTCCCTGTTAACATTTTAGATCAAAATTAAACCGTTTCTGAGACGACCCAAAAAGTGTGCAGGTGACAAGAAAAAGGGAAAAATAGACTTAAGCAACAAACAGGGACCTGAAAAGAAAAAAGAAAAGAAAAAGAAAAAGCCCATTTGGTTTATGTGCCGTGGCCGTCATCCCAACCCCAGACACATTGATTTCTTTCTGGTGGCTTCTCAGGAAGTGGTGGCAGGAAACTGGCTGGACTGTTTTTTTTTTAAAAATTAAATCCACTCCTTGGCTTGAACACTTTGGCCAGTAATGCTGACTAAGGCACGACTGAAGTTCGGTCTGTTTTCCAACGAGATGAGAAATGTGTTACCGATTTCTTCCCTGACTTTGGAAATAGTATTTCTAAATAAGTGAGTAAGAAATACACATGTGTGAAGAGAGCGTGTGCATGTGTGCGTGCGTGTGTGTGGTGTAGATTCTATTTTAGGGATTTTGAATTGTCTTCTTCAACTTGGCTAATTTCCCAAGTGCAAGAGTATTTGGAATTTAAACAGATTCTTCCCTTGTGACCCATTATTCTTTGCTTGACTCCACAGCAAAGTTATAAGAGAGGCTCTCAGATTCTCAGGCGTCCCCAAGACAACTCTCATGCCCTAAATATTTTTTACTTCTTGTGGGAGCAAACAGAAGTGAGGACAAGAGCAAACGTTCTTAGGTAAAAGCAAATCCTTTGCAATGTGCAACTGGAATATTCTGACAGTGGCTCATTTGTTTTTACAGTACATTATTTAAGTGGCTTTGGGGTGCAGCTGTCCACAAGACAGGGGCTGAACCTTCTCCCGGAACCGAGAAGCCGTGGCACAGGACCCCCAGGAGACTGACATGTCAACACCCTGTTGTGTGGGAAGCGAGCACAGGCCTGATGGCCCCAGCGCAGCCCAGGGGACCTGCCCTGTGCATTGGCAGCTGTGGTCTTGGCAACCTCGTGGGGGCACGCCACGCATCTTCTCCACGTTCTACAGAACAAAGCTGGCATTGAGGTCACATTCACCGGTTGCAACCTTGCTTGCCAGAATGGAAAACACATTCGCAACTTTTGAGAAACAAAAGAAAATCATAATGGGCCCAGGTGTTACGTTCGTGAGCAACAGACAGTTCTCACGCCTGTACGTGCGCAATATACGAATGAATGCATGGGTTGACAGAAATGCCCTATTTCTGGGTCCAGTCAGATCTCTTAATTTGTCTTAAGGGAGGCATGCCAATGCGGTGACTCATGACCAATTTCTTCAAAAGAAATGAACTTTTATTTGCTAAAACTGAATGGAGTTACTCAACCTAACTGTTAAGGAAAAATTTCCAGAACAAATTTGTCGTCTGGTGTCTTTGAATCTCTAGAGGGTTCACTGTTTAATTGTTAGCATTGGTTGTAGGTACATAATAAATGGGGAAGAGTCTTTTAAATGTGACCCTGGAGGCGTGTCGATCTACAGACAGGCTTTATTCTGAGCAAACAGTGCGCTCCAGACCAAAATTATAGAGCAGATAAAATGAGGGCTGATTATCCACATATTGAAAGGATCTGGATCTGTCTCTGACTCTCTCTTGCACACAGAGTTTTTGACTTAAAATAACTTAAGAAATGCGTGGTCTACACGATTCTTCCAGAAAGCAAAGCAATGAAAGTCAAGTTGAGTTGAAGATGAGAAAAGTGCAGATACTCCAAGGGCTCCTTAAAAGCCAGTTGACCTTGGCCAAATTACTTCATCATCCCTGTCCTTGGTTCCTTCAGTTCACAATGGGCATTATGCCACAACCTACCTCTTGCGGGGTCCTGAGCGTCACTGATATAACATAAAGCATGCGGAGCATTTAGGTGAGAACCTGGCGTGCCCTGAGCGTTCGAGTGAACATCAACTCTTAATAGGCAGTTCCAACCTCTCTCACTAAGAGTGAAAACCCAAGCCGACCAGATGCAGAGGCTGGCTCTTTCGAGATCACGCTGCTACTCAAGCTGAGCCAAGCCTCGCCCCCACTCCTTCCCCCCTCCCCCCTCACTCCTCTCTGTCCTACCTGGATGGTCCACTCGCCTGGAGAGCGTCTTTGGTCACAGATGGTGTAAGTCAGATTTCTTGTGGGTGGGGGTCATAAAGAGCGCTAAGGGTCCGTGGTCCCAAGGGAGGGTTTCCCAAACACGCTGGGTGGGCTGCCGTGTCCGGCACAATTTTCCATACCTGGGAAAGCAGCGGTGGCTGCGGGGGCGGTGGGGGCCTCGGCCCCGTCGGTGGGGATGCCCAGGGTGTGGAGGGTATGCTCTGCCGCATAGGTCTTGGCTTCGTCCACGTAGGCACTTAGCTTCGGAGGCGTGAAGGGGTGGCTGCAAGACATATCCAGTCGGGGCAGGCATTTAAATTTGGGGTGCTGAGGGCTGAGATGGGAGCAAAGCTCTGTCGCTGTTAGTGTTTGCAGATGAGCGGGTAGTGGGGTTTTGTGCGCGTGGTTTTCATTCTCCTTGCATTTAAGACTTTATGTGTGTGTGTGTGTGTGTGTGTGTGTGTGTGTGCAGGGAGATTTGTGACCTGACCCAGGACCTCAGCGGTGGATATGAGATTCCTGGGGCACACGCTTAACGCACCGCATGGCTGTTCTACTGCGCACGTGAACCAGGAAAGTTCCTAAAACGTGCAGAGACTCGGGCTTGAGGCGGGGATACCCACTCCCAGAGAGGATCTTTGATCCAAAATTTAAGTGACCGCGCACGGTGTCATGATGTACAACGTGGTGATTTCCCATGGTTCAGCCTGAACGCTGCACAGGTAAAAGACGGGCGACAGTTTTCATTTCTGTTACATTTTACATCTGCAGTTTCTCATTGGTGGATGATGCTATGCAGTCTTCATCGTCTGTTTGAAACGTGGGGACTTTGAGAGGCTGGCACCTCTATCCCCCTATACGACTGGACGTTTGCATTTAATGGAAATTGAGTAGGCAGTAGACTGAAATATTTAGCTTATATAGATAGTGACAACGTAGGGGCACCTGCATTGCCTAGTGGGTTCAGCGTCCAAATCTTGACGTCGGCTCAGGTCGTGATCTCACAGTTCGTGGGATCAAGCCCTGTGTCAGGCTCTGCGCTGACCGCATGGAGCCTGCTTGGGATTCTCTCTCTCCCTCTCCCTCTCTCTCTCCCTCTCCCTCTCTTTCTGCCCGTCTCCTGCTCACGCACACCTTCTGTCTCTCTCAAAATAAATAAACATTTTCAAAAAAAGATAGTGACAAAATACACTCAATTTACTGGAGACTCTTACTCTAAAAATCTTAGAAAATTAGGAATTTGGAGATGTTACGCACATGGCAGGATTCTGGCTGGCCAGGGCAGGAATGGTTATTTTATATAAGAATAGTTGCCGTTGATCTTGTCCAATGGCCGAGTGCAGCTGATACACCGGTTGTCCCCAGTTATTTTTCTGACAAATTTCTTCTAATATCTATGAGAGTTAAAACAAAAAAAAAAGTGATTTTCCTTCCAATTGTCGTATTTGCACTATTTCATCAGCTTTCAGGGTTTTAAACTCTAATCTTCAGTGTTGAAGCTAATGTAAGAAAATATAAAACACCACATGGTTTAATGACTCATGCAATTTTAAGACGAACTCAACTTGAACTCCATTTAAAATGTTACTTCCATTAATTCACAAAAATCGTTTTCACGCCATTTATTCTAATATGTTTTTAGTTCACTCCATTAGCCGTAACTTTTTCTTCTTCTTTTTTTTTTTACCCATAGCTTAATTCTATGATTTGTTGGATGTATTTATTCCATTAAAGAAAAACTGACATTTCAGCACTGTGTGGCTGGATTTCCTCATTACCCTCAATCCTTCTGTCTACAGCGGTTTAGAGAAAATAACCTAAGAATATATTCCTACTTCATGTCGTTTGTCATAGGGTTTTAACTTTACATTTTCGTAAAAATCAAGGTAAAAAGTTTAATGGGTTACTAGTTACTGGGGTTACAACTGCTGACTGTACGGGACAGTCCTTGTCTCTCTGCTCCTGGTGGGCGTTCGTGACTCCACCGTGGAACTGTTAAGGCTCCAACTCTGTTGGTTTGGGTTGGCACAGCCTTCAGTGTCTAAGCTGTAGTTGTAGAGATTCAGAGACAAATTAAAGAACTTTCGTTAGTTGCCAGAGATGGTTCCTCACATATTACTATAAACCACGACCAACTTCTGATCTGGGTTGAATACAGGAAGGAGAGATTGTCCCTCACGCTATGACAGCTCATAGCACTATGACATGGAATTTATAACAATTACTATTTTTTATTAAAAGATTTCCAAGTATCTTAGTTCTTTAATAAGGTGCCTTATTTTAAATTTTAACCCAAGATAGATTGGATGACAAGCTTTAGTGTTTTCTGAGCAAGGCTTCATCATGATTTTATTACAATTAATTTTATTACAATTAACTGGCTTATGTGTCAGCTGTCTCTTACTGGATTGCCATATGAGTTTTGATGGCAAAGACCGTATTATATTCTCTTTTCCATCCCCAGCACCTAACACAATAGTGGTGCGTGATACATGACCAATAAATGGCTTTTGAATAAACAAATGGTTGCTGTTTACCACTCTGATAGGCATCTTTATTTTTAATGGCCTGGGTAAGGATGGCAGCAACCTTAGATGAACTAATGTGGATGTGTAAGACAACCATCAATCCTGCAAAAATAGTACTCAGGATGAGCTGTTAGAAAACCAAGTTTTCCACTTGCTTGCAATCATAAGGCCTACTTCCATTAACTTGGGGGCTTATACCTTTGGGCCTGGAGTAGGAATGTTTCCTTTAGGGTCCACAGACTATACCGCTGAACAACTGGTTATTGGTTCCTTAGCCAGTGTCTCTACAGGGAGACCATCAGAGGTACTGCACACCCACGGGCTAAGGGTTAACACATCCTGTTTTGTTTTATTTTTACCCCTGTTAATTCATTTTCCATACTGGAACAGCTTTTATAACTTTTAATTTTCCAATAATAAAAACCACAGCCTCAAGCAGAAACATGGAGCTGTGGAATGAGAGCATTAAAAATTCCCCATAATCACTGCCCAACTATAATTATTGTAGAAGACTTAATTGGATAGGAGTGATGGCATCTCATAGTTAATATGGGTAATGATATCACCATCGGCAGCGTGGTTTTTATCTCTTAAACATAGTGTTTCTGGGGCATCTGGGTGGCTCAGTAGGTTAAGTGTCCAACTTTGGCTCAGGTCACGATCTCACGGTTTGTGGGTTTGAGCCCGCATCGGGCTCTGTGCTGATAGCTCAGAGCTTGGAGCCCGCTTTGGATTCTGTGTCTCCTTTTCTCCCTGCCCCTCTCCCACTCACCTCTGTCTCTCTCTCTCTCTCTCTCTCTCTCTCTCTCTCTGTCTCTCTGTTTCAAAAATAAACAAACATTAAAGAACCCCACAGTGTTTCCAATAAAGGATGTCCTTTATTGGCACATAAGAGTGGTCTATTCATTCCCTGTCACGAATACTCTCCATTAGCCTACTCCCACACAATAGGCATTTATTTTGAGTCAGGGTCTTTGCTGCACTTTATTTGCATTTAAGGTATTGGTTAATAATTCTTAGTAGGATCTTCGTTTTCCAGTTGTTCAGATTATTTAGGGTGTCAAACTTCATTTTTAAGAAGAAGAGTGAAATGGGACAGTGACACTCAACGGCGGGGCATTCTCTCATTGTGTCGATTGGCCGCTTTATCTATGTAAACAAAACAAAACGAGCAGTGGCCCAAGTAGGGATCAAGTCAAATCATTTGACAAAAGGTGTACGAAGGTCTTTGGCCTAACTTAAGGAAACTATCTCTGGAATAACATTACCTACCTGGGGAGCAAGTTTAATTCCCTGGGGTTTTAAAGTGACAGGATTCATTGGGGTGAGCTCCATCCCAGGTAAAAGGTCGTAGAGTTTGTCTTCTCTCTTGTCTCCCTTGACCTGGTATCCACGACCCAGGCCTGTGTAGGTCAAATAGCCACGGCCACCTAGTCTTCTTACTCCCGCAGCCCCTACAGGTACATTCATGTAAATTTCTAGGAATGTAAGAAGGCATTAAACTGAATCAAACCACCAGAAAATCACCCTGAATCTTACTGAAATGGAAAAGTTAGCCCAAGTCCCATTGATTACCGCCCTGACGATGCACAGAAAACTCTAGGATTCTGATGTAATGAAACTCAACAAAAGGTAGGGGTTGCCACAGGTGTGTTTTTGTGTTTTCTTTTTGACTGGGGAAGAAAGCAATCCTATCAAAGCTATCATCACTAAGTACACGAGCAACTTTTAAACTTTGGTACAGAGAAAAATTTTGCAACTTCTGTCTGCAGTTAACCTTTTGTTGATATTTTTCTATAGGCTAATAAATGTTGGGAAGGCATTTATTTCAAGATCCCAGTGTGTTATGACCACATGTATTAAAATAAGAGTTGCATTTTTATCTTCGATCAGGAAATCAGAAATGAATTCTAGCTTCCCCAACAGTTCCGTCCCCAGTGATCAGTCGGGAAATGGAACATTGAGAAAACAGTTTTCAAGTTCACTATTTTCTGTTTCATGGCCTGTCAATGTGAGGCTTAAATTCCCATTGAGTTTCATTAATAGATTCCTTTTGATTTTTTGTTTTGTTGTGTTGCCACTTTGATTTCCTACTGATGGCATAAAGTTGATAAAAAAATTAAATTGATTACCCTTCATCCATGAATCTCATTCATTGATTTCCTTTCTTGTTATAAGGTATTTTTTTCCCTTGGAGTGGAGTTTGTTTTTTTCCTACATTACAACTGGTTGCCAATTTATATTTAACGTATGCATTATTTAATAATATGATTTCAGATTACAAATTCGTAATATTTTAATGACATAATTTGCCACCACATAGATAGATTATACCGGAGGAAAACCTGATGATTTCCTTAGCATTATAATCTTGGGTAGAGTGATTTTATGATGATTATGGAAATTTTAAGGCTGTTGAAGACTAGAGATCTTAGGATGGCCAACTCAGTTTTCCTGAAAAATAGTAAAACACAGTAAGAGGATAGTTTCCACAGTAATCTGACATGCCCCTTTGCTTCTAACTAAAACCCAAGGATGAGATTTAAATACACAGTTTGTTGTCAAGTTGCGCAGAATGGTTTCATATTTGGAAGACTGAACTGGGATTCTTTTGGCATTAACTACATCCTAGCAGGACCATTCTGAAGGACCCCATTAGGCAGAGACAAACTAGTTGACTAGAAATTTAAAAAAATGCTTTCCTTTTCATCTATCTTGCTTGAACTGAGCCCAGAACACTGCTTGAACATTTGGAACTCTTATAGGATTACACAGGAAAGATTTATCGTTTAGTAGTCAGTCTTTTTTCTATTTGGACCTTACTATTTAGTTCCCCATATCCTGGAGAAATAAGTTGATTTCCTCACTAGTGTGGCTTTTTAGAAGGCATAGCACATAATCCTGGAGGAGGTCAAATGAAAGCATGTCATGTGTCTCTTAGAACATGTTTATGATAATTTGATTTATATACGAATAGGCCCCTGAGTCGCCCTCAAAGGCACATGTGCCTTGACGTGTTTTTGCTATTTGACATAACTGGTTTTCATTGGCCCATCCTTGCTTTCATTTGTAAGTTTTCTAATGAGTCACAAATGACTGCAATATGGTGGTGGTCCAATGATAAGGGAGAAGCTAACTATTTAATCTGTACAAACTTTATGCACCCATGCGAAGACCAAATGTATGCATTAGACTCCTTTGTGCTATGTCCTGACCAAGTTTTTCCAATAACCAGTTGTAATGTGAAAAAAGATTTTTATGAGAGGACAACTATTGATATAATAATATTTGATTTTTCATGAACAATTTTCCAGTCCTTTTCTCCCGGTGGACCCATCCAATTTGTCTAAGGCTATTGCAATACAAATCATTTGAAATTGTAGAGTTATTCCAGGGCAAGAGCTGATGAGCATTACCTCTAACAGAAGGGGCTCGGATAATGGCCCTGTTGCCAAGATGTCCTTTAGTGGCTGGGAAATGAAGGCTGGGAATTGCTGTATAGGCCTGAGGGGCATAGAAGACAGGAGCTCCAAGGTAGGTTGTGGTGGGATCGTAAACATGGCTCAAAGAGTAGGTGTAGTCTCCTTGCAGCATGGCGCCCCTTCCGCCCGTGCCTCGGGTGTACCTAACGTAACTGTCCTTGTCCACTGGTTTGGCTAGGGTCACTTCAATGGGGGAACCATCTAGCACCTGTTGTAGAGAGCAAAGAAGAAACAACATCAGAAGATATGAAGGCAACCCGGTGCAGCTGAGCCCTAGTCTCCTGAGCATTAGTCAATTTGCTGCTCTGTTCGCTGTTTCGCTTACACGTATCTTGTCTCTTTATGGGTTCACGTTTGTGGGTCAGTTGAGTTTTCCTGAGTCGTTTTGTTGGTACATTGCACATAATATGCACCAGGTTTCACAGTGACAAACTGACCACTGTCTTCTGACATACAGGTTATAAATTATGTGAATACAGTCATTACAACAGAGAGTTATGTGATATTTTTATGAGATATATATGTTTTAAATTACATGTTATGTAATTCTAAGAAATTTTAGGTTAATAATAGGTGGAACATAATCTTTACTACTTAGCACAGCACAAAGAAGGTGAAAGGAAACCAATAAAGAAATCTTATCAGTTGTTAGCACGTTGGCACGGGTAGCCTCGTCAGGTCGTTCCAGCTGCCAGCCAGCTAAATAGCTTACTTCTTCTTCTTTTTTTAATGTTTTGTTTATTTTTGAGAGAGAGAGAGCTAGAGCATGACCGGGGGAGGGACAGAGAAAGGGGGACAGAGGATCCAAAGCGGGCTCTGCGCTGACACACTGATCGTAGTGAGCCTGATGTGCGGTTTGAACTCATGAAACATGACATCACGACCTGAGGCGAAGTCAGACACTCAAATGACTGAGCCACCCAGGTGCCCCTAAATGGCTTACTTCATAGAGCGGCTACACAATAGGTAAGTTTTTACTAGAAAAGAAAAGAGACTGGGGCGCCTGGGTGGCGCAGTCGGTTAAGCGTCCGACTTCAGCCAGGTCACGATCTCGCGGTCCGTGAGTTCGAGCCCCGCGTCAGGCTCTGGGCTGATGGCTCAGAGCCTGGAGCCTGTTTCCGATTCTGTGTCTCCCTCTCTCTCTGCCCCTCCCCCGTTCATGCTCTGTCTCTCTCTGTCCCAAAAATAAATAAACGTTGAAAAAAAAAAAAAAGAAAAGAAAAGAGACTTAAAAATAGGGCCTTACTCAGGGAAGAGGGATCAAGGAGGCCACTGTACTCTCCCCCCAGGTACCCGTGAAGCAACCTTTTGATCTGTTGCACAGCTGGGAACTGGCAGAGAAACCAGGGGAAGCACCGCAATTTCTCAAGTCACGTACTTCTTAAAACGTGTACTCAAGAATTATTGGACCGGTGTTTGCTTCCGACGCAAGTTTCTAACATTTTGCAAACAGATCTCGACGTGGAAGATAATGGATGTGTGTAGATCTATGCGCGCCACTTACTTTTCTCTCTTGCTTGCCAACACGGACAAAGATGGCTCTCAGCAAATGCTTGACGGATTGACGTATTTCTTATCAATGGGACAAGGTGTTGCGAGGAAGCATTTGTAGCTTCCTCTGAATAAGAATGTTGTGAGCCTCTATTTTTTATAAAGAAAAGGAATGATACGAAGTGTTCGTGCAAGGATTCTCTGTCATAGCAGCTCGCCATTTGGTGAGAGCCTCAGTCCATTCTGGGGTCATTGAGGTTGGCCGGACAAAGTTGTGCTTCTTGGTTGTTGTGACCATTTTGGTCAGCCTTGGGGCAACTTGTTCTTAGTTTCCTATATCTGCCCTACTTTTTAGCAGCAAGAGCCAGTCTTGAATATGTTAGTTGGAATATACTGAGAGAGAATCCTGATGATATTCACCTATCTTTACAATGGTGTTGATATAATTAGAAGCAACAGATCAGAGTATCAAAGGAAGGGGGTGGTCTTGGTAATAAGATTCTTTATCTTCAGTCCTGTCTTGAGGAAGGTGAGAGAGACCCAAATAGGTCTCTGCTTATAGACCTTCCTATCAAGAGACATTTTTAATGGAATGATTCTTTACTGCAAAGTCAGGTTCCATATTGTAATAGAATTTGTGCTTCATTGTCCCCGTAGGAGTGGTTTTAAAAAAAAATTTTAACATTTATTTATTTTTGAGAGAGAAAGAGAGAGAGCATGGGTGGGGGAGGGGAACAGAGAGAGGAGGACAGATTGTCTGAGGCAGGCTCCAGGCTCTGAGCTGTCAGCACAGAGCCTGATGTGGGGCTTGAACTCCTGCACTGTGAGATCGTGGCCTGAGCCAAAGTCAGACGCTTAACCGACTGAGCCACCCAGGCACCCCTTGAGTGTTTTATTTTTTATTTTTTATTTTTTATTTTTTTTTTAAATTTTTTTTTAACGTTTATTTATTTTTGAGACAGAGAGAGACAGAGCATGAACGGGGAGGGTCAGAGAGAGAGGGAGACACAGAATGGGAAGCAGGCTCCAGGCTCTGAGCCATCAGCCCAGAGCCCGATGCGGGGCTCGAACTCACGGACCGTGAGATCGTGACCTGAGCCGAAGTCGGACGCTTAACCGACGGAGCCACCCAGGCGCCCCTGAGTGTTTTAAACTCAGTATTGTCTTTTAGTGATTTGCTCTAGACGTTTCAAGACCTAGGGTGATATATTATTCATTGGTATATTCCCAAGCCCCGAAAAATTCCTTACACATCACAGACATCCACAAGTATTTCTAAAATAGAGAACCACGTGCAAAGCTCAGTTCATCCCCTCTCTAAATAGGTTTCCTTTCCTGGCTTCCCCCACAGTATCATCCTGATCCCCCATATTGAAAACCAGCCAATGGCTCCTGCTCACTCCGACATCCAATCAGTTCCTGGATGTTTTCAATTCATGCCCCATAGCCCTATGTGGAGATTTCTCCTACTTTCCTTTCCTGCCCTCCTTCAAGCTCTTATTCAAAATGAGAGAGAGAGAATGGGGGAGGGAAGGGCAGCGAAAGGAGAGAGAGAGAGAGAGAGAGAGAGAGAGAGGGAGAACCTTCAGCAGGCTCCATTGTCAGCGTGGAGCCCAATGTGGGACTTGATCCCATGACCCCGGGATCATGACCTGAGCTGAAATCAAGAGTTGGATGCTCAACTGATTGAGCCACCCAGATGCCCCAAGACATAACATCTTTAAAAAATATACCTAGCTTATCTAGCTGTAAAATTTGGGAACAATTTGAGCATTTTTCCATCGTAATTATTTCAATGTAATTATTAGCGCTTAATTTATGACCGTCTCTTCTCAGCATTCATCATGTATCCTCAGGAATGTTCTCAAATGGGGAAACTGACCTATGAATTTTTTTCAGAGTAATAACAGCTTTATGGCACTAAATGTGATCGTCAATAAAGATGAGGTGGTGATTTGCTTCATGGACGTGTATTTAAATCCGCACGAATTTCTGCTTTGCAGTTTTTGCATTTTGGAGTCAGTACTTTCTCTCCTCCAGGACTCAAGCATGTCTGTGGATCCCAGATTGGCCCCTAAGCCCAGCCCCCCGTGACTGACGAACCTGCTCTGGGAGGTACTCCCTTAGCTGCTGGCCATGTCCTTCGGCCAAACACCCCTGCTTCTTTCGCCCAAGGAGACCTGCTCTGTCCAGTCCTCTCTCTCTGAGGTTTCCTGTGATGTCTCCCGCCCCTTGTCGCCTTGACCCCAGGGGTGCGGTGACCCTCAGCTCCTCCACTCTTTTGCTTCCCCTTCCCCGCACTCACACTTCTGTACTTAGCCCCTTTGCCAGCTGGCTGCTGTGAGGACTGACTGGTGCAAAGCCCGACAGGCAACACAGCCCTGCGTGCATCATGTTCTAACTGAATCGCTCTACTTTCACCTTCCTTAGTCACTTCTTGCGCTTTCCAAATTCTGTGCCTCGGAAACCGCCTCTCCATTTCCATGTGTTTTGATTTGGGAAATCTGCCCAATTTTTATGGCTTCTTATAGTTACCATCTTCTCATCTCCATGAAGATTTTCTGATTCTGAATGGCTCATTCCTCCTTCCTTTGGATATACTCACCATTTTTTATGTGTATATATATATGTGTGTGTGTGTGTGTGTATACATATATATACATATATACACATATATATACACACGCATATATATACATATATATACATACATATATACACATATATATACACATATACATATATATACGCATATATACACATATATACACATATATATAATATATATATGAAACTTATTTGGCTGAACTATGAAAGATGTGTGTGTACTTATATACATATACATATACATATACATACACATACATGTGTATACATATATGTGTATACATATATACACATATACATATATACATATGCATATACACATATACATATATACACATATACATATATATACACACATATATAATATATATATGAAACTTATTTGGCTGAACTATGAAAGATGTGTGTGTACTTATATACATATACATATACATACACATACATGTGTATACATATATGTGTATACATATATATACATATACATATATATACACATATACATATACACATATACATATACACACATATATATACACATATACATATATATACACATATATACACATATATATGCTATATATATGAAACTTATTTGGCTGAACTATGAAAGATGTGTGTGTACTTATCTTATATACATATACATATACATATACATATACATATACATACACATACACATACATGTGTATACATACATGTGTATACATATATATACATATACATATGTATACACATATACATATACACATATACATATATATACACATATATAATACATATATGAAACTTATTTGGCTGAACTATGAAAGATGTGTGTGTACTTATTCCTCTGGTAGACTTTTAGCTTGCTGACAAGTATCTTTGGGTTTTTTTTGTATCCCAGACATTATTTAGCAAGATAAGTGGTCTATAGAAACATTTTAGTGTTTTTTAAAAATATTTTAAAAATGTTATTTATTTTTGAGAGAGAGAGAGAGAGAGTGTGAGCAGGGGAGGGAAAGAGAGAGGGGAGACACAGAATCCAAAGCAGGCTCCAGGTGCTGAGCTGTCAGCACAGAGCCCGACGTGGGGCTTGAACTCACAAACTGTGAGATCATGACCTGAGCTGAAGTCGGATGCTCAACTGGCTGAGCCACCCAGGTGCCCCAAAGGGTTTCAATGTTTTTTGCATTGATAAGTAAATATTATATTGGCTTCTATTTATAAGTCAGGAGAAAGGACTTAGAAACTAGCTTTTTCCTGGACCTTATTCTTGGCCAGGTGAAGAGACCCCAAGCCTTCCAGAGTAGGGAGATCAAAACTCTGAGGGCGGACTGACAGCAGTGACCTTGACATCTTTTCTGGTCATCAGCCTCCAAAATACTGCACTACTGAGGTGATAATCTCTCAAAGTAATGACAGAAAGTTGCACCTGAGAAAAACACCTTGAAATAACCTACGCCAATACTCCAGTCCCCCACTTGGGAAGGAAGTTGAGGGGCAGTGACTTGTTCAAATCAGCCCAAATTAGAGACAGGGCTGGACACAGGAGTCACATCTCCAGGGTGTTTTCTGTCGCTGACTCTTCTGTTCATCTTAGAGGTAGAGAAAGCCTGAGTGACACAGACTTGTGGGATCGTTCTTTTGAACAAAATTTCCACGCCAAACTTGGGTGGAACTTGTGTGTGTGTGTGTGTGTGTGTGTGTGCACGCACATTGTCCTATATTACCTTTCCATTTAAAGCTTTCATTGCCTCAACTGCATCCTCTCGACTGCTGAAATGCACAAAAGCATAGTCGCGGATTTTCTTTACCCTCTCCACAGCACCTGTAAACAGAGAGAAAGTAGCCCCATTAGCAACCTTGAGACAACACCGAGAATGGTACATTTTAGCATTTGGCTTCCAAGAGTATTTGATTTTTTTTTTGAGACTTATTATTTAGGTTAAGTTCTCCTTGAGAATGTTTGCTATGTCCAGGTTTACAATTGTACACATTCAGTAGAAGCTTTTGTTTGTAATTTTTTTATATCACCTATATTCTTCCATATTATTATAGATTTGTGTTTTCCACTTCCTAGATTATAAGACCTTTAAGAGTAGAAGCATTATCTTATTTTGTCTCTATATAATGTAAACAATAGTAACTTATACTTGGTAAAATATTTTTTCAATTGTTTTGAACTATTGGTCATCCTATAAATATATATTTAGGCGATTACCTTATAAAATTTTATGGCTTTTCCCCCAGACAAATATTTTATTTCTTTTGATTTATGTAGTACAACTTTAGAATTAGGAGAGACTTTAGCAATGCTTTACTTTAAGCTTTTAGAGATTCACTTGACCTTGGATGCCTGGGTGGCTCAGTCGGTTAAGTGTCCAACTCTCGGTTTTGGCTCAGATCACGATCTTGCAGTTTGTGGGTTCGAGCCCCGCATCAGGCTTTGTGCTGACAGTGTTGAGCCTGATTGGGATTCTCTCTCTCTGTCTCTCTCTTCCCTTCCCCCCTTGCTCTCTGTCTCTCAAAATAAATAAACTTAAAAAAATAAAAAAAAATAAAAATTCACTTGACCTTAATTTATTTTTAACTTAAAGATTAGGAATCTAAGGTTCTAACAAGGAAGGTGAGCTTGTAAGGGTTCACACAGCTAGGAACTGGAACTCTGATCTCTTAACTGCTTCTCTGATAGTCTTTTGATTAAAAAAAAAGGTAGTTTCTGAAAGAACATTTGAAAACCAAGATAGTTCTTTCCCTGCTGTTCATAATATCTACATGTTGGAAACAATGTAGATATCCAAGAATTCTCCCTTGAGGAACATCTTTTACAGAAGCACTCCTATATGCAAAAGGATCATATATGAGGACATTAGCTCTCACTGTTGTGGTAGCAAAACTAAAACAACTTAAAGTCCATTCTCCTGAGAGTGATTAAATCTGGTACATTCATATCAAATGAAATAAGTCTTTAGGGGCACCTGGGCAGCTCAGTTGGTTAAGCGTCCAGCTCTTGGTTTCGGCTCAGGTCGTGATCCCGCAGTTTGCAGGATGGAGCCCGCATCCCACTGTCTGTGCTGACGGTGTGGAGGCTGCTTGGGATTCTCTGTCTCTCCCTTTCTCTCTGCCCCTCCCCCAACCCTCTCTCTCAAACAAATAAAAAAAAAAAAGAAATGAGTCTTTAAAGAGAAAAGATAGACCTATGTATGCTTACACGGAAAGATTTAAGACCTATTGTGAAATTCAAAAATTTGTAAAATAGTAAGTATAATTTTGTAACATTTATGTTTTCAAAATCCCAACCCATGTATATGTACAGAGAAATATGGATACACACACACACAGAGAGAGAGAGAGAGAGAGAGAGAGAGAGAGAGAGAGAGAGAGCTGGAAACCAAACTGTTAATACAGGTTATGTAAGGAATGGGGAGAAAATTTGCAGAGAATAAAGGGGGCTTTCACATGTTAATTTATCTTCTTTGGTATTTTACAAACATGTGCAATGTTTATTTCTATTGTTTGTGTAATAAAAAAATAACAAATTGACCTGACCTATTTTAATGTAGAGAGACTGCTGCAGGTGCTAATGGCAACATGAAAATAAAAAAGGAAGAAACGTTTTACCAACACGGTTGAACTTTATATTTTACCTTGATTATGAAAATGTTGTTAGAGAATATTGTTGCCTACTCAGTTTTAAAAATAGAAGTTTCGGGGCGCCTGGGTGGCTCAGTCAGTTAAGCGTGTGACTTCGGCTCAGGCCATGATCTTGCGGTTCGTGAGTTCGAGCCCCGCGTCGGGCTCTGTGCTGACAGCTCGGAGTCTGGAGCCCGCTTCAGAGTCTGTGTCTCCCTCTCTCTGCCCCTTCCCCACTTGCACTCTGTCTCTCAAAAATAAATAAACATTAAAAAAAATTTAAATAGAAGTTTCACCTAGAGTGAAGGTAAAATGGAAACTTCTCTGACATTAACTTGTTAGTAGTTTAGCGTGACGACTGTCCTCTTTTAGTGACACTCAAATGGGTGTGTCTTGAGAGATGCGGTTTCTTCTCCTCTCAAGTTCCCAGACATCACATAGGATGGGACACTTTCCCAGTGGGGTCCAGAAGAGGACACGAGGGTTCTCCTTTTGTCGCCTCCCTATCAAAGCTCAGTCATCTATCCTATCAGATTCAAGGTCACAAAGACAGACGTTTTACTCTGCCACGTGGTTCAACGGCTATATGTTATCTTCTTTTGGAACCATGGTAGGGCTGTATTGTCAGGATGATGTAAAACCATCATGGCCCTCTCTCTTCCCTCTGCATGCAGCCCTTGACTTCTTCTGGCAAAGGGTGTAGAGAGCAGAATTGTCCGGCTCGGCGGAGAAAGTACATAAAGGCAATTGAGACCACGAAGCATGGGACACGTAATTCCCTGAATTTCCAGCACACTGTCTTCTTTCCTCCAGGGTCGGGGAGGGTAATTTTCATGGTGTAACCCCATGGCTTGTCCTGGTGACTGAGAAGTCAAAGGTGGGCCGATAAGGACCTCTGTCTGTCCAGTCTTTGCTCTGTGCGTTCTCCAGTGCTGTCCTTCATCTGGGCTCCACTAGACTGGTAGCCCCCCGAGAACAAGATCTCCTTTGGGGCCATCTCGGTACTGTCTTCACCTAGGTCCTACTTCCTCCCTCGTGTACAGAGGCTGCTCTATAAATAGACATGGGACGAATGAATATTACCAGTCAATTCGCACACCAACTTCCGTCCTTCATATTAGTTAGGTGGCATTTCAGATGACAATGGATCTAAATGTTCTCAAATTCTGTTCGGAGACAAGGAAACAGACTGGCATTTTTGAGCAATACTGTTCAGCTACACCTGATTTTGGAAATGTTACTGTATGAAAATGTAGCCCCATGAAACAAATTTGAGCGCGTGAGCTTGGTTTTCTCTACAATGGTATTGACCATCTGGCTTATTATCGTATGCCCCTTCTTTAGTGTAGAGGAGTTTGTTTACTGATTGATCATCATCTGGCAGAGGGTGGAGGAAAACAAAATGCCCGTGGTCATCGTCAGCAATGGTGAAAAGACTCTGAAGTCCTAATATGGGGAATTAGAAAAATAGTACTCTGAAGAGCAGCACATCAAGTACCTGAAGAGAAACACACCTGGGATCCCAAGGAAGATTATCAGAGGGGTGTGGTTCTCCAAGTGTGGTCTTCTGACCAGCAAGTATCAGCCTAGGTCCACCCCCGACCCATGACTCAGAAACCATGGGGCAGGGGAGCGGGGATGGGGCGAGGTGGCCAGCAGTCTGTTTTCACAAGCCCCTCCTGCTGATTCTGACGCTAAACTGTTTTAGAGAAATCAGATTTTGTAGAATGACTATAATTGGAATTTCCGCGCATACCCTTAGGCTACGCTGGGGAAGAACATACATTTTCAGCCCCAGTTCCTGTTCTGATTGTCATTGATCTCTCTGAGTGGCAGTACAATATTTCCAGGCTAATCGGGGTTAAAACAAGACGGTCGAATATTTGCCAGGAATATTCGGGCTTTTCCGAGGGACCCAAACTTTAAATAGGATTTTTAAAGCGTTATTTTCCTGTTTCTCCCCATATATTTTCCGAGAGAAGTATAAACACACCCTTTCCACTGGAAAATAAACCAGTTCAGCTCTGACTTTTTATTCCTAATACAGCAGATGTCTGCTAGTTATCCATCCCGTATAATTCGTATTCTCTTGGGGAGTGCCAAGAAGCCGCCACACATCATTATAGAGCCCTGAGTTGTGCCATCAGAGGGAGAGAGGTGGAGAGGGAGAGAGCGCTAGCATTTATTATCTTCATTATAACTAGTAGGACAAAAAAGCAAACAAAAAAAGGTCGTGTTTTAATTAGATCAAAAAATACCATGTGCAGCTATCATCACTGTCCATTTCTAGAACCGTCTTATGAACCCCGACTGAAACGCTGTGTCTATGAAATAATTATTTCTGAATCCTTTGTCCCCTGTCCCTGGGTAACCACCATTCTGCACTCTGTCTCTACGAATGTGACGACTTTAGGTACCTCATATAACTGGCATCAGACGGCGTACGTCCTTTTGACTGTCTTGTTTCACTGGGATAAGGTCTCCGAGGTTCATTCAAGTTGCGCGTTTCAACACTCCCGTACGGTTTAGGTCTGAGTGTTGTTCCGCTGCTGGTAATCGTACGTTCGTTAGTACCCAGCGTGTAGTTTTCCACAGAGGCGGCACCAGTTTTGTATTTCCAGCTACAGGGCACATGGTTCTAATTGCCCCACAAACTCCCCGACGTTTCTGTGTCTTCTTCTTCTTGTTCGATTACTACTGCTACTCTTGCTATCTTGGGAGGCAGGAAATGGCTTTGGATTACATTTTCCCGGTGCAGAGCGAGGGATGTTGAGCATCTTTTAATGGGCTTATGGGCTATGTGTATGTGGTAATTGGACAATAGCGTTTTGTGGACAAGTATATAGTTGAAGTTTTACTTGTCTTAATTTTTAGCTGTTGACTTATTGGCGCACTTGATATACTTGGGATGTCGATCCTTTACCGGCTATATTGTTTGCAGGTGTCTTCTCTTATTCTGTGGGTTGCTTTTGCAGTGTTGAAAGTGTCCCTTGATGCACTTTTTAATTTGTATATAGTTCATTTAATCTATTTTTCTTTGTCGCCTCTACTTTTAATACCATCCAAGAATTTATTGCCAAATCCAACGTCCATGAAGCTTTGTTCTGTATGTTCCTCTAGTGTTTTTATAATACTAGCTTTGTTTTGATCAGTCTCTGATCCCTTTTGATTTAACTTTATACCTCATATCAATCCAGTCCAACTGTGTTATTTGCATGTGGACGTGCCATTCTCTCAATACAATTTATTGAAAAGATTGGGAAAAAAAGTATTGAATAAAAATAAGAAGGTCGGAAGTCAACACAAAGCGGGAGCAGCATCTACACACGCACATCTCATTCCTCTGCCCACAAATGCATCAACTTTCGTACCTCAGCTCACGCTTTACTCCTCTTAAACACGAGTCTCTCTGCGCCACAAGGGCGGGCTGTCATTGCTGTTATTCTTCTGGAGTATCTTGAACTCCTCCCACACACACCTCACACCTGTTCACTCCTCCCACAGTGCCTGGCACACAGGAGCTACTGAAGTCATGACAGTTGAATGAATGAGTGAATGAATGCAGTAAGGATGGGGCATGGAGGTCACAGAGTTGCGAAGAACATGGTCTTGGCCAGACCTGGACTCTAATCTGGGATTTGCCCCTTGCAAGTTGTATGACCCTGAGCATGCTACTTAACAGCTCTGGGTTCTGGTTTTCTCATTTTTACGATGGGAGTGACAGAGTAACCTATATCCTGGAGTCACGGTGCTGAATAAATGACACGTGCTGGGAAAGTGCCCGTGGCCATGCCTGGAGCATAAGTGAGCAGTCAGCAGCCAACCACTTGCAGTCTCTATGTTAGTAATGGACTCACAGCTGGGGGCATGGGGCCACACCATTATACTAGAATGGCAGGAAGTTGGCAGAATTCCCAAAGGCTGGCAAACAAAGAATCTGGTGAGTCTTTCAAAAGCGAGCAGTGGCATCCTTACTAATTATCTTCAGAACAAATCATCAGCTTATTCTATTACACCTGACATGGCACCCAGAGTTGGCAACAGGAACACACGAGGGGAACGTTCTCCAGCTGACTTAACATGATGGCACCATGGCTCATGCTTATCAACAAAGTAGAGAATTACTACCTGGAGACAGAAACATTTTAATTTATGGAAAGGTGTTCCCACAGTGATAAACTTAGCCAGAGCGTGTCCCCAAACATGCTAATTCCACAAGATGATTAGCCAAAAAAACGAGATCTGTACTCCAAAAATTTGGGAAATGAGGCATCCTATATCTCTTCTTTTGGATACTTTCAAAGCATATTAGAAGGTTAAGGACTCTGAGAAGTCCCACAATGAAAAAAAAAATCTGTCTGATGTTGGTGAAGTTGTTGTTTACAAATTTATTTGACCATGGGTCTCTTTTATCAGAAGCATCTGCTAACAGTCCATAGAATTAATGTTCCACAGAGCTGGCTTTGGGAAATGATTATTTGGACATTGTTTGGTGAGATGTATTACTGTCTCACTGTTATAGTTCCCATATGAGAAAAAAGTGATAAGGACTGAATCTCATGGTTCAGTTCCTTCCTCCTCCTCTTCACCCAAATGAGTCTCCTAGGATTAATTCTTGCCTCCCTCCTTATGTACCTAAAGTCACAATCATGTTGCATTAGACCAGTGGTCCTCCACTTGGGGCAATTTTTCCCTCCAGGGTAAATGTCTGGAGACATTTTTGATTATTACAGCTTGCGACTGGCATCTAGTGGATAGAGGTGTGGGATGCTGTTAAAATTCCTATAATGTGCAGGACAGAGTCCCATGACCAAGAATTATATGGCCTAAACCATCAAGAGTACTGAGGCCGAGAAGCCCTGCCTCAGATTCAGAGTTATGGCCATGCATTCATCAACACAGTCAATATTTAGTGAGTGTCTACTATGACCTGGCACAGAGATAAGGGCTGAGGAGACCATAGAAGCTAAAAAACTCTCTTGGAATTTATCGTTTAGTGAAGGCAATGTGTGTTAATTAAGGCATCACACAGATAATTGTAAAATTATAATGTTGATCGATGTTATGGACCACATGTCCCTATTTTCTGATCCAAGGTTGAAATATGGTGTTTGTAGTCCTCATGCAGTTATGAGAGTGCCACACGAAGCCTGCCCTGTTTAAAGTTATGGGAAGTCATCTCAAGCCTAAGTGTTTTCAGAGCACATTTCAAAACAGTCATCTTGTATGGTATTTCCCACCTGGTTTAATATTGTTGAATTCTTTCTCAATCATCTCTTCAGAAGTAGACAGCATCAGGTTTCTCACATACAGGATTTTCACCGAAGACATTGTGTCTTCGTCAACTTCTACTTCTGGTTCTGCCCAGTCTACTGCGATAGGATGTCCCCATAACTGAATTCTTCCTGTTCAAAAGGATCACAGGTATGATTAGTTATATAGAAACCGGGACAATGCCATCTCGGTTCATGAGATGGCCTTTTAACTTCAGCGGATGCTTATGGTCTTGACTGAGCATGAAGACAAATATTAAAAGGGGTGGATACTGATTTCAAGAAACATTCCAAATAAATGGAAGAGCTGACTAGAAAGGACTTCTGTGTGACAGATGGTTTACGGTAATAATTGCATACAAAGGGAACCGGGATGTGGTTTGAAATGGGGCAGAAATGAGGCCACGATAGGCAGGTTTGGGTCTTTGAACAGCTCTCACGGGGAAAGTAAGTCTTTGAAAGTGAGATGGCAGAAGAAGAGAAGGGAAACAATGGATTTAGGGCTTGGACATAGAGTCTGACTTCATGAAGCATTAAGGTCATTAGGGAGTATGTCTGCTGCTTCTAGAATCTGCGTGGCCAGGTGCCACCACCGAGCAGTCTAAAAACCCGTGGTGTGTGGGCAGGAGTGAGCAGGGCTCAGGCAACCCTGGTTTGTTCTCTGTCCCTTAGGCTTGGTCAGGGCTCCAATCATCTGTGTTCATGCCTAGTTCTCTGGCTGCACATGGGCAACTTGGGAATTGGCAGAAACATTCTTGATCCCGATCGAGAAGACAAAGAGTAATGGAAGGGTCTATGATGAGAAACCGAACTCTTTTTAAAGGGGTAGTTGTTCCCCGTGACTACGTATATTTTTGTATTTCTACAGTTGCAATTTATTGAGTGTCTTGCACTATATACTGTGTTTTCCATATGCTACCTTGGTTCCCGCTCACAGTAACTCTCTGGGGGAGGGGAGTGACTGTCTCGATTTTACAGAAGAGGAAATGAGCTTTAGAGGGATGACTAACTTGCCCAGACCCACTTCACCTCTTCATGGCTCCTTTGTGTTTTGGGGTTACCCAGCCCTGGACCCCTCCACAGGGCAGAGCCCAGCTGAAGTGATGGGGGGGGGTCAACTCAACTTCTAAATTTGATTGGAAGTCTTGTGTGTTTTTTATTAGTTGTTTTGGAATAAGCTACAGCCTGGAAGCAATAAAAAGCTTGAGAGAACACAATCAGAAATTCTCAGTGTTGGGAAGGGTTCAGTTGTTCAATTATTATTCCACATGGGAGGCAATTATTTTCAATCAAAAGGCATCTTTTTATTCTTTGGAAAGCAGTTAGTGAAACCATCTGTGGCACTGACTCCCTGAAACCCAAACAAAAAAGAGACACATTTACATGAGTTAGCTAATCCCAGAGGGGCTGGTTCTTGTGGGACCCCAGTGGCTAGCTACCTGCCCTGCATCCCAGGGGATAGTTTTCTTCATCCCTCTCTTCCCTCTTCTTCCCTCTGCTCCCTTCTATTCCTTCCCCTTCCTTTTCCTTTCACTCCTTTTGCTTTGTTTTCCTTCCCTTTCTTTGCTTTACATAGTCCTTGCTGACTGTCCTAGCCCAAGATCCCCCTGGTTTCTGTAGCTGAAGGCTTCTCAGCGTTGGCCTCAGACTGTAAGGGCTTTGAGAAATACCCAACCTGAGTCCCACTCATTGTTGAGCTGGACCCAATTCCTTTCCACTTGCAACACTGGACTGTTAAGTTTTCAGAATTGTGTGAGCCAGTGGATGCCATCTTGGTAGTTTGAAATCAGCCACAGTGGGACTGTTAATACCATGGGAATCTACACATACTACAAGGCAGGACTTTGGATTTTCTCTGGGAGTTGCCTGTTAAACATTGACCAGCTCAGGGGCGCCTGGGTGGCTCAGTTGGTTGAGCATCTGACTCTTGATTTCAGCTTGGGTTATGATTTCACGATTCGTGAGATCAAGCCCTGCATTGGCTTCCACCCTGTTAGTGCTATTAGCTTGGGACTCTCTCTCCCCCCACCCCTCTCTGCCCCTCCTCTGCTTGCACTCTTTCCCTTTCTCTCAAAATAAATAAACCTAAGTTAAAAAAAAAAAAAAGATTGACCAGCTCATCACTGACCCCAGGACTCTCCTTCCCAAATTTGATATGAGTGGTCCGGGTTTCAGGATTCCTAAAATCACCTCAGTTAATTCAGCCCAAGTTGAGAACACTGCTCTAGCCTTCCTGGCCTGGAACTACAGTCTGCCTTCAGTTGGCCCGAAAACCTGCAAAAGGCTGAAGTGGACAGAAATGAGAGGAGGTACGGTAAGCAGTGATCTCCAACATCCCCCTGAAAGTCAGTGTTGCAGAGGGATTTGGAAACATGGCCTCCGAAGCCAGACAAGTTCAAACATCAGATCGCCAGCCTGGCTAGGACACCACCTTCCTAACCATCAATCTCTTCATTTATAAAATTGGGATAATCAAAGTCACTACCCAGTGCTGTTGTGAAAATAAAAGATGATACACATAAGGGACTTTTTTGTTTGGTCTCTTTTCTTGTGTGTCTAGTTTCCTCAGAGTGTGCACTCTTTGAGTGAAATAGTTAGGTTTGATTTTTTTTTTTTAAGAATTTCCTTCAGAAGAGAGCAAAGCACATTGTAGAGTCTTAGTAAATGCTCCCATGCTGAGTGGTTTCCACGTGTACTTGTTGACTTCCCATGCAGGTGATGGCCAGAACCCTTAGTTGGAGGATTTAGCACTGGATCGCAAAACTAGCTCCACTACAAGATCATCTGGAAAACTGAAAACACCAGTGCCCCAGAGAAACAGATTCAGCTGAGGAGAGATTGATTTGGTTGCTGGTACTGTTTAAAAGCGTCCTCAGGTTATTCAGATCTGCGGCCCATGAGGGACAGTCATTGACTTAGACTGCGGGTTCTCAGACTCATGGTCTCAGAAGCATAGCATCTTGGGAACTTGTTACGAAGGCAAATTGGCAGACGCCATACCTGACCTTCTGACTCCGGAACCCTGGAGGCGGGGCCTGGTTAGCTGCACTTTGACAAACCCTCCAGGTGGTCCCCGTGCAGGCTGACGCTAGGGCTTTCCTCAGAGTATCCTTTGAATGTTCTGCTGGCCTCTCAGTCGGATGCAATGACTTTGTTTGACACACGCCTCCGCAAACTTGCAATGTCCAGAGAGGGCTGCTGCTGTCACCTGGGAAGGTAGGTGGCTGGGAGGCAATACATCGTGTTCGACAGCAATTTTCTGTCTCTAAGTCTGAATCAACGAAGAAGGAAAAGCTTCTTGTGGTCCTTGCTTATCACGTTTAGTAAAGATCTCCTTCTTTCAGACTAGGCCCTCCAGAGGATGGTCAGTGACCGAAATCCTCTGTTGTTGACTGTATGGTGAGGTAATAGGTAGAGTGTCCAAAGGGGCAGTAGACTGCGCAGGTAGAGAGAAGCACTTTCATGGGTCGATATGCTCTTTTCTTTGAAGACGGGAAGTTGAGGGGATATTCTAGTTCTTTAGGAACACTGGCTCCTGAAAACTATCTTTCTCCCATTTTGGACCGTCTTTCACTGCTGTGCTCCCCAACCCCCTTGGGACAGAGTGGCACCATTCAGTCTCTCCACACATAGAGATCAAATTCCTACTATTGGCAAGAATTGTAGAAAAGATGACCTGATATTTGGAAACAGTGACCTGAGGGTAATGTTCAGAATGGAGTAGGCAGATGGTGGGGTACGTCCAGAAGAACAGAGTGGGAAGAATAATCTCGAGTGTTTGAAAACAGTCTATGTTTGGGAATAAATGTTTTGAGACTCTACGGGTAGTCTGAGGTCAGTATGGATACAAGGAACTTTTTCGTGGCAGAACTGTTGAACAGAGAAGAGTTGAAGAAGACACCAGAGATGAAGTTCAGGTCACCAAAAGGCTAAGGGTGCCTCATGAGGAGGGCCCGCGATTCTCTGTGCCTGGGCGGCACAGGTCTGACCATCGGGTGGTGACGGAGTAGTGAAAGGAAGCATCGACATTAAAAATGCCCATCTCTCTAAAGGACTCAGCAAATTTGGGGGCTGTTTCCTATCTTTTCTCTTATAAGCTGCCTCCATGAAAATATGGATAAAAAGTCTTCCCCAAGATCAGAAGCCATCTTCCAATTTTGCAAACTTTAGAGGGTGAATGCTCTCATTGAGTTAACACTTGTTTATGTTCTGAAGTATAGTTGATACCCATGTTACCCTAGTGCCAGGGGCAAGGCATAGTGACTGGACAACTCTACGTGTTGATGTTGCGCTCACCACAAGTGTCGCTATCACGGCCCCATATAATACCATTGACTACAACGTCGTTACAGTACCATTGACTACATTCCGACTCTGTACCTTCCGTCCCTGTGACTTCATTATGGCTTTTTTGTGAGGATGTGTATGTGGACAATGTAAATCTAGGTGGTGGTTGTCTTGTCTTTAATTCTCATGGCTTTTCCATGGTGTTCAAGAGAAGAGTTGACTCCAATGTGTCCACTCTGGCATTCTTGAAATCCTCTCATTTTAGTATCGATGCCTCTTAATACCTTACTTTGTGTAAATTTTGGTGACTATTTTAGAATGAGCAGAGGACTTTCAACAATTTACCCTAAGCTGATCTGACTGAGGGAAGGCCTTGTTGGAGTCTTTAAATCTCTGGAATTGGTGGCTGTTGCCCAAACAGGACCCACCCTGTGGTTGTAGCACCTACTAGGTACCTTTCTGTGGAGGGCTGTTATTTCTACCCCGCCCCCCAGCCCCACATTAGACACTGAGGAGTCACGGTATGAGTTCATGTCACTTAATTGCCATCAGGCTAATGTGTCGCTTGCAGGCTTATTCTACATTGTAATGGACAACCTCTTCCATTTCTAGTAAGCCTGACAACAGCATCTGTATAGAAAAATAACGTATATATTCACTTTTGAGAAGATTCCTCACTTTAACACCTTGTTACAGGGCTGCTGCAGCTCCTAGCTCTGGAAGTACCCAGGGCAAGTGCATTAGACTAAGGGCATGTTTTCCAGAACCCATTCTGTGAAAACTTCAGGGAGCTTAGTCTACGGTAACATAGATAAGAAGGGGAAGGGAGTTAGGATAGCGCAGAAGCAAAGCTCCAGAGCAAGCCAACCACACCCAGCAGATACCTCCTCTGCAGGGCACACAGCAGCCTGAGGCAGAGCAGAGGAACCTTCTCTTTGGGGAGGGGATGCCAACCTGGCAGCAGCTTCCTTCGGGCCATGGCAGCTGTCCGATGACTCTCGTACTCCACGAAGGCAAAGCCCCGGTTTCTGGATTTATCTGCGGCGCTCGGGTAGACAATGACGTCGACGACTCCCTCGGTGACCTTTTTCATCTCCGCTAAGATCTCCTCTCGCTTTTTGGTCTTGGGGATCCCCCCGACAAACAACCGGCAGTTGTCCACACTGGCGCACACCCCTAAGAGACGCCCGTTTCTGCAAAAATAATGAATGAACGAATGAATGAATGGCATTCTGCTTGGCAAGAATCCTGTGTGATTGAGGTTTAAGAAGTTGAAGACACGAGGGGCCCCTGGGTGGCTCAGTCGGTTAAGCATCCGACTTTGGCTCAGGTCATGATCTCACCATTTGTGGGTTTAAGCCCCATGTTGGGCTCTGTGCTGACAGCTCAGAGCCTGGAGCCTGTTTTGGATTCTGTGTCTCCCATTCTCTCTCTCTCTCTCTGCCCTTCTCCTGCTCATGCTCTGTCTCTCAAAAATAAATAAATGTTAAAAAAATTTTTTTAAATATAAATAGCTCTTTAAAAGCTAAGTCCACCTTGGGGTGCCTGGGTGGCTTAGTCAGTTGAGCGTCCAACTTCGGCTCAGGTCATGATCTCCTGGTCTGTGAGTTGGAGCCCCGCGTCGGGCTCTGTGCTAACGGCTCGGGGCCTGGAGCCTGCTTCTGATTCTGTGTCTCCCTCTCTCTCTGCCCCTCCCCCATTTGTGCTCGCTCTCTTTCTCCCTCTCTCAAAAAAATAAATAATCATTAAAATTTTTTCAAAAAAAAAAAAAAAAGAAGTTGAAGACATGTGAGCATGGACCTGATAAGTCCTGCAGATGTGACATGTTTGGTCTTCATAGTGTTTTCTCACCACCCAGGATAATTCCCGATACTGGGGCTGCTGCACCTTGGCCCACGTTGCTCACACTGCCTGCCTGGGTGGGGACAGTCATGAACTTGCAAACCTGGCTGCTCCCTGTCCTCGCCAGCCCAACAGGGAAGCTATTCTGACACGCCTTAGAAATTTTCACATAGCATCTTACTTGGCCTACGCTAAACCTGTGATATGGGCAGAACAGGTGCTGTTTCCATTTTCCAGATGAAAAACTTGAGGCTTCGAGAGATTAAGTGGCTTGCTTCAGATGGTAGAGATCTTAAGGGAGGAAATTGGCCTCCGGACTCTCTGTTCAGTTCCTGTTTCTTCTCTATGGTGTTGCTGATTAGCAAGTTAATGTTCATCTCCACCAGCAGAGTGCAGATTAAGCTTTTCTGGGGGGACAGTTGGGGAAATGTGTCAGAAATCTTTTGTATATGATTTGGGGGCACATAGTGCCCCTTCTGGGAGTGTCTTTAGGGAAGAGTTGAACACCAACATTGTTGTGTAAGGATATTCACTGCTATTACTTAAAATAGTCCCCAGACTGAGGGTTGATGGGGGGTGGGAGGGAGGGGAGGGTGGGTGATGGGTATTGAGGAGGGCACCTTTTGGGATGAGCACTGGGTGTTGTATGGAAACCAATTTGACAATAAATTTCATATATTGAAAAAAAAATAGTCCCCAGATTGGAAATAATCAAAATATCCCAGCATCCAGGACCGGTGTAAGGCATCTTGGCTGAGATGATATCGACTCTGAGATTGGATGTTTCTTCCTTGTGCACCATAACAGGCTTGTCACCCTGGGTTCTTCCTCACTAAATCCTAATGGCCACCGTTAGGCCATCTAAAAATGCCTCTTCATCTTTCTAAATGTCCCTTTGGGTGAATGCTACTGCTCCTGGCTGAGAATCATTGGTGAACAAGAGACGGGCATTTATACCGTAGAATGCTCGAAAGTCATTATGGGTAGTAATGTAGAAGGGTATTTATTGGTTAAAAAAACGGCTCACAATATGCTGCTGGCTTCAAAATAGATGGCAAAATACATATATGAGGAGACCATTTTGATGGACACAGTGCTGAAAACCTAGGAAGGCAATAAAAAGCCAACATAGTGATTACCTCGGGACAACGGGGTTACGGAGGAATGGTTTGCACGTTAATGTTTTTTTTTTTTTTTTGGCTTTTGCTATTTGTTGTATATCAGGCTGTGTGACTTTTCTAATAACAGGAAGTTATTAAAAATGGGTAAAGTTCCTTTAACAGAAATGACTTGTGCGTCATGAGCAGAGGCGCTCAGCTGGGTGAGCGGGGGGTTGCTCTGCTTTCTGGGAGCTGGTGGTGTCGAGTCCTGTGCAGGTGCTGTCACCAGGACAGGGGCCCTGCCCCGCTGTCCTCCATGCTTTGCTGAAGAGCTGGGGACCCAGTATCAGAGGTGTGACAGGTCCATTACAGTCTGGTGGACATTGCCCCAGGAATGTGGTTTTTCCCGGGGCGGGGGGAGGGAAGGGTGGATAAAGCAATCTTCGGGATTTTTGTTTTTGTTTTGCTTGCTTACCTTCAACCCCCCTCTATTCCAAGATACTATTTCTTTAGAAAGTCTCTTCTTTTTGAGGGAGGGCCAGTCAGGTGTCAGTGGCCAGCAGGTGGAGCCTGGAGCCTCCGTGTCCTAGTTTTAAATCTGTGTGGTTTGTCCTGCACTTTCCCAGCGCTGCTTGGAGATGAAAAGCCACCTCTCACAAGCTGAGGGCACGGCTTTCATGTCTCTAGAAGCCAGGCATGAGACAAATCTCCGTGAATATTTGCTGAGGAGGAGGATGAGACGACAATTGTGGGTCTTTTCCGCATAAAGAACCTTATCGATCCCCTGAGAAAGGGTGGCTAAGAGCCAGTTGAAGTTTATCCTTCTCTGCGAGAAAGGTTCTGTCTCTGGCAGGACTGATCCAAGGCAGAGCGGGAGCAGGTGAGGACGGCTCTAGGGTATCTATTCTTCGGCTTCATATTCTATTTATCCCACACTGTGATTTTTAAAGTACCTCTGTGCCTTCCCCTTGCTTCTGGCATCCAACCTGAACTTTGACTTTCACCAGCTTTCTCTTTCCCGATGCTTTACAATATTCCTCGTCCTCCTCCCCCTCCTCCTCCCCCTCCTCCCTCTCCTCTCCCTCCTCCTCCTGTCTGCTGTAATCATCAGCAAACACTCATAGAGCATGTGATCTGTGCCAGGCACTGAGCTTCGCTGCATGGTCTATTTATGTTTCACGATGCCCCCACGGGGTAAGTATCATCTTATCTCTTTTATAGTTGAAGACCCTGAAAGTCACAGAGAATTCTGTTATGGGTCAGGGACTGTAATGGATCGATTGTGTTCATTATTCATAGCCTCTCTCTCTTCCCAAAGCACGGACAGGCCCCAGGGTGTAACAACGTGTTGAGACCCGTGCTGATTCCCTATGTAGCTGAGTCGACATCCGCCTCAACTTCAAAGCTATTTTGGGGGTAACTCTTGCTCTTAAGATGTCTAGGCTCCATGAAAGACCAAGGAGTGGGGACTCTTCCGATCCCCGATCCCTGTGGCTGGAATATTTAAAAAAGTTACATTAAAATAGAGCTTGCTGTGGCCCTGTCCAAAACAGTTCAGGGGTGCATTATTTTCCTCGACAGATGCCGAGAACACGTGAGTAATTATGTGCTGATGGTAAAACTTGCTGCACGAGGTTCCAGGATTTCTCCGAAGGCACCTGTGCTCTGATCGCCTGGTTCCCATGCCAGACAACCCTCCACATTCCAGACAGAACTCTTTGGGATCCGTGGAGGCATGTGCGGAACTTCCTGGATACCTTCCTCCAAACTCGGGTTCCAGGCTCTGACCTTGGGATGGGGTGGCTGGGCTGTTACAGTTGCCAATCCAGTCAATCTCTCGGCGGCTGGAGAGTTTTAAGAAAAATGACCCGGTAATTGATTTTACAGAATTATGAGGATAATACGTGACTTATTTGGGGCGTAGAGGAAGGAAGTGAGGGAAAAGATAATTGTAGGAAATCTACTCTCTATTCACGTCTAGGATGACAATAATTTTCAGAGGCAGAGAGGAAATCAATGAAAACTGCATCTTGGAATTGATGAATGTGCTAATATGTAAGAGTTCTGTCATTTATTGACCTATTACTGGGGTAAACATTGAAAAATCTTTAGAGCATCCCCACAATAACACCTGTGAAATGAGGACTCATATCACCACTTTAGGCAGGAGGACATTGAGGCTCGGAGAGGTTATGTCACTTGCCGGCACTCAGGCGAAGCCTGTCTGACCCCAAAGCTATTACTTTTCAATGGTTCCACTAATCTTTCTTCCAGGTGGCCCAGGACTTCCTTTATGAGAGGATTCAGGACAGTTCCCTCTCTATGTGAAGGTGTTAGAACTCTGTTTCGTGATGCTAGTCATATTTCCAGCCGATAAAAGCCAATTATTGATTGCACAGGGCCAATTGTGCCCTGGAACCTTCCACTGGTCCCATGATTTGCAATATCACCTATGTTTGGCTGGCTCTGTGACCTCTGTCCTGACTCTGGTATCATGCAGATGATCACCTCTTCAACTGCTCCCCCAAGACGTCTTGCGTGAATCTCGAAGGTAAATCCGCCCCAACTCAGCTCTTCATGTGTCCAGCAGGCTATTCTCTCATTCTTTCCCATCTCAGTGACTCTATCTCATCCACAGATACTGGGACCCACATCCTAGCTTTCTTCCCTGAATTCGAACATCGCTTGCCCTCTCAATCCAATATGGAGCCCGTCTTGTCTGTGCAACCTCCAGAAGGCATCCCAGATTTGGCTTCTCTGAGCACCTGCACTGCCGGCCCCTGTACACCTGCCATCATCTGTCGTCCAGACCTAAATGAGTCTCCCGCTGCAGCTTCCCCCTTTCCATCTTTCCCTCCCTGTTACTTCACCCAACAGCCAGAGTTCTGGTTTAAAAAGCACGGACCTAGTGAAATGTTTTCCCCTTTTTATTAGAATAAAAGCTAAATTTTGAATCGCGGTGTATAAGGCTTTCCAACTGCATCAGCTTCAACTCTCCCGTCTGTTTCCACCTCCTCGGTACTGTTCTCTAACACACTGAGCTTGTTCCCGCTTGGGAAACGTTGCCCTTGGTGTTCTTATTCTCTGGAATCGTCTTCCTCCAGGTCTGGCTGTGACAGCTGACTCCATTCAAGTTGCGTGTACAGTTTTACTTATCCCGGAGGGCAGGTTCTTAAGGACACCAAGTTAGAGTAGCCATTTCCTCGCAGGTGGTTTTATTTTTTCACTCTTAATTTATCTTTCGAGTGTAGTTGACACACAATGTGACATGGCATTCAAGTGCTATGAAAGCCCAGAGTGCCGTGCTCACCACAAGCATAGCTACCGTCTGTCACCGTAAGACGCCGTTACAGTACCATCGTACCCTATGCTGTGACCTTCATCCCTGTGACTTATTCACTCCGTGACTGGAAGCCTGTGTCTCCCCCCGCCTCTCACCCATTTTGTTCAGCTCCCCCAACCCCGGCAACCATCACTTTGCTCTCTGTATTTGTAGGTCTGGTTCTGCTTTTTGTTTGTTGCGTTTGCTTTCTTCGAGTCCACTTATGACTGTCCTACTCTTAAACAATCTGTATCCATTTGCTTACAGGGAAAGGTATCCTGATATTTCCAATGTGTTGAACAGCGCCCAGCACATATTTATGCAGATCCGTTGTCTGCTTCATTTTCCATCAGGAGAGGCGGGTCTTACCTAATTTCGTAATTGTTAAGTTGTTTGATGGCGTCCTTGGCTTCTTGTCTATTTGAGAAAGTTACAAATGCATACCCTCGATTGTTGCCATTAAAATCCATCATCATCCGCATTTCATAAATTTTACCCATCTGCAGGGAAAAGAGAGAGAGAGAGAGTCCAGTTTGTCTATTTGTCCTTCCAAGTGAAAACACACCCACACAACGTTTTCTGAAGTCTTACCTCTGCTATGTTTGACATTTGCATCCCGTGTGGAACGCTTTGCATAGTTTCATGCTGGGTTCGGATCTGCTATCTGACTCACGGGCAAAGTCAAGTTACATAAAGAAAACGTGTACACGTGGCATTTCAGCCTGACTTAACAGAGTATGTTTTCAACGGAGTAAATGGCCTTTCATCATTCAGTTATCTGTGGATCTATCCCCCATCCCAGGGACCTGAAAACGCGTTTGTCCCCAGAAGGACAAGGTCTTGACAGATTTGTCCTTGCCCTCTACATTGCCTCTGAAGTTTCCATAGTTTTCTCTTTCCTTGGTCATACTCCACCACTGATGTTTAAAACAAAAACCCGGATGCTCATTTGAAACCTTGCTGAGCTGATTTCTTAGCTGTCTTTCTGCCACCACGATCTCAAGATGTACAGGGAAGATGTGATTTAGAGGACGATCTGGGGATTCCTGTTGTTTTTTTCATCTGTAGGCTGAAGGTCGGTGCTAGTCTTACGTGACTGGCCCAACGTCAGGACCTCCACAGTAGGAGGACACTCACCGTATCCCTCTGGCCTCAGATCTTTTTCTTTGCCTATAAACTATTCCTTCTTGCTACCACAAATCTTCTCCGGCAAGCCAGGCTCAGTAATTTATTATTGCTGGCCGCTGTACGATGAGTGACCCTAACAGGCCAGGCATATACAGGGAGAAGAGGTGTCATTAAATGTGTGCGACTACCCTGGTGGTTGGTTACCCCTTGGAACTGCCTCCTCCCCATTTTCAGGTTCAGTATCTAAGATTCTTACCAGATTAAATCCCCATAGTTTGTGCACATGCCAAATGAGATTGTTTGTACAAAATTAGGAATGGTTCTGAAACTGAGGCTGACTTATACATCCAAGCGATTTTGGCATTTAGAGAAAGAAATTTTTTCTAATTTTTCTATGGGGCACCTGGGTGGCTCAGTTGGTTAAGTGTCTGACTTTGGCTCGGGTCATGATCTCACAGCATGAGTTTGAGCCCCATGCCGGGCTCTGTGCTGACGGCTCAGAGCCTGGAGCCTGCTTTGGATTCTGTGTCTCCCCTTCTCTCTGCCCCTCCTCAACTTGCACTTTGTCTTCTCCCTCTCAAAAATAAACAAACATTAAAAAAATTTTAACTTTTCTAGGAATGGGGCTGTTGAAACACCACTTGGTAAAATAATAAAAATAAAATTTAATTTTGTGTCCTCCCTGTAAGTTTTGGTTTAGTAACAGCATATCGCTTGGAATTAAAACTGAGGAAATGTATTCCTTAACTATATAATGACTTTGAGAAACTACATTATTAATCTTGTTGATGCCTTAGGGCAGACAAATTCAAACCTGTAGAAGGAAATTTCATTCTGAATCACTATGTATGGATACACCTTTGAGCCACGACAAGTGCACGCATTCTTTAAACGCAAAGGGTATACTTTTTAAAACCGGATTAAAATGTCAAGTTGGAGGCGCCTGGGTGGCGCAGTCGGTTAAGCGTCCGACTTCAGCCAGGTCACGATCTCGTGGTCCGTGAGTTCGAGCCCCGTGTCGGGCTCTGGTCTGATGGCTCAGAGCCTGGAGCTTGTTTCCGATTCTGTGTCTCCCTCTCTCTCTGCCCCTCCCCCGTTCATGCTCTGTCTCTCTCTGTCCCAAAAATAAATAAACGTTGAAAAAAAAATTTAAAAAAAAATGTCAAGTTGGAGAAGTATCTTATTCTGGAAGGTTGTTGTAGTATTATTATAGACTGATAGCTATCTTGCTGCGAACTCCATATGTCTGTGCCATTTCAGATCAAAGATCAGAATTTGAAAGTTAGCAGCAGCAGTTCAAGCTGTCAGTCAAGGAAGAGCTACATCAAGTCAGTGGCATTAAGGGGACAACCACTCACAGGAAGGTTTTAACTTTGTCCATGTTGAGGAACAGCAGTTGGAAGAGACACCATCACTGACCAAGAACGAGTGTGAAACAAAGTGTGGAGTATTTTCCCCTTGAAAGATAAAAAAAAAAGTAAATAAATTTGGACTCACTTTTTCACATAATGGTATAAGTTCATCCTCAAAAAGGTCTCGTGGAAGTTTCCCAATAAAAATCTCACAGCCCCTTTCTGGGGGTGCAGCATCCCAGCCAGGTGGAGGTCCACCATATTTTCTTTGCCCGTTTTCCTGCAAATCCAGGGTGGATTGTACGAGGGAGAGAAGAAAACAGTAAGACCTTTAGTTTGAGTGCCTCAGTTATTTTCAAAGTCATGATAAGGAACAGATTTATCATTGACAAGTAATAGTTGGTCAGAGGATAAAATCAAGGTCCTTTACCTGGATTTTAATACCATGCTCTGTGCTTCAGCAACTTGCTTGCAATAAGCATCATGAAAATGTGTCAAGCGCTGGACAGATATTATTATTGTTGTTCACACTCACCAATGCCTGACCATCGAAGGATTGGACAATAATTTCAATCTGAGGCTCTGCTGTAACCTGGAGTCTGTGGGGTGGCGGTAAGGGTTCTGGAGTTGGGCTGCCTGGCTCTATGACTCACTAGCTATAGGGCTTTGGGCAAATGGCTTAACTTCTTGGAACCTCAGTTTTCTCATATATAAAGTGGGGATAATATTGGCTTTTTGATTAAGGGAGATAATACATCAAATATGCGTGGCACCGTTCTCGGCATCTCATAGCCAATAGTGATGAATTCTCTTCTCGGCTCCCTGAATTCGGGCCCTCTCGTTGGCCAAGCGAGGGAGGCCATGGGAGCCCCTACGTAGAAACATTGTGGATTAACGTTTGAAGGTGTGGATTGGCTAATTTTGGGGGTAGCTAGTGAGAAACCTAAATCTGTTTTCAAAGCTGACAGGATGGTGAGAGGGGTTTACTAATGTTGGATCTCTTTGTGGGGAACAGAGCTGTTCTCAGTCCAAATAGAATTTCCTACTCCTCCTCCTCCCTCCTCTTCTTCCTCCTCTTCCTCCTCCTCCCCCTCCTCCCCCTCCTCCCCCTCCTCCTCCTCCTCCTCCTCTTCCTCTTCCTCCTTCTTTTGGCTTTGTCTTAACTAACCCTTGGTGAAACCAACCAACCCTTGGCCTTCTTTAGGAAGGAGTAGTTCTGGTTCTTTTCTTTACTAGACATTAGATATTAAAGATAGCATTACTGTCTTTATTTTTCCAGAAGTTAAAGACTGGAAAGCAACTTCAGGGGCCCCATGTGAAGTGTGGGCCTGGTCCACCACTGCTGACCTGGGATAGTGCATTTGCTGGGGGGGGGGGTCTTCTTATTCCCACTTAGGCAAAGCCAGAGATCTTTGTCTTTACACCCTTATTATGATTTTTGGAGAAAGGTGAGTATAGGGGACGATATGACAGTATTCATTGCTAACTTCTACAAGTGATACTTTAAGAAGTTTTAAACTATAAGAAGTTTTAAACTATAAAATGACATATGTTGGAGAAAACAGTAACGTAGAAGAGGAAAAAAACATGGTAAATATATAAGGTAAAAAGAAACATTTCCCAGTGCGTCACCCTACCCATCTGTAGAAGCAGTTAGTGTTAAGTTTTTTGCATTTCCAAATATTTTTCCACGTAGATTCTTAAAAGTCAGATGTTAGTTGTTTAAAGACCTTGCTTTACAGGATTGTTTAAAATCAAAAGTAAAGCGGCCGCTAGTTTCACCGTTAAATCTTTCTGTATCCCAAGTTGAGACTTCCTCAATTATTTTATAAGTATTAGCACAAAGGCTTTTGGATCACAACGTAAATTACGTCTCTGGTCGTGATCACTTTTTTATTCCTAATTTATATCATGTTACTTTCAATTTAAAAAAAAGGGCATCGGATGGGTGTTCTACCTTTGCCTTGATTATTTTATGCTTCCGACAACTGGGTGTTTCTGTTACTAAGTATTTAAACATTTTCCTCAAGAGTTCTTACCCTTTTTTCCTTCCCCTATATTTTTGCAGTATCATCTAGCAGCAAAACATTTACGTCACTGAGAAATGAAATGTTTTATACTTATAGGGGGAAAAAAACTCCTTAAGAATTCAGTAAGCTGTATCTTCACCAAGAATTTATTGAAAAATACGAAGCTGATATTTTCAGAGATATATTAAAAACCTCTATTTATTTCTTGTCTAACAGAAACCTATACGACACTTGCTATATACCAGACGCTGTCGTAACCCTTAAAGAACGTCACAGGTTCAGGACCATGGCTCTCCTCGTGTTACCCAAAACACTGAAGCCTAGGCAGATTAAGTAATTTGCTGAGGTCACATGGTTGGGAAGAGGCAAAGCTGGGATTTGAACCCAGGCAGTCTGGTTTCAGAGACCATCAGCCTTATCCCCACATTTTGCCTTGTTATATGGAAGCTTAATCATTTATAACAGATCCATACCTTTAAACACTCATTTAAGAAAAAAAAATCAGCATGCTGTTAAATTGCAAGCTCTCTGCCGCATTTAAAATCCTTTCCAATTTCCAATCATTTTATTACACAAATTTTGGAAGGACATATCTAATATCTGTTGCCTATAAGGAGGCATATTTCTTTCACCAAAGTAAAATCGACCTTCTTGGTTTGACCCTCACCATTTGGTTGATGATGATCCCTTGGGGGCGATTTCTGTGTATGTTAAATGCCTAGAGGTCTAGTCGATGGATTATTGGAATACACAGCATAAATTTGGTAGTATTTTTATTCTTCAGGTTGAAGAAACCCAACTTTTATCCCATAATACTAAAGAAGCGATTCCAGAATTTCTGATCTGGCAGGCTTTGTCTGACAGTTGGAAAATAAATAGGCAACCAACAGATTGACCTTTAAAATTTTCCCTTCAACTTTCTTTCTTGCTATAATTGCTAAAAATATCACTGAACTATTTTGTGGACATCACGTGCATGGGAGGCTTCATCTGCTTATGAGCCAAGATGACTGCACAGGAGAGCTTATTGTCTTTCTATGGTTTCTATGAACACTTGAAAAAAATTCCCCAAGGATATTTTTGGGGATCACAGAGTCTGGCTGGTTCAGAGACACCTCAAAGTTCATGCCTGGGGGAGATCTGTTCTACCCACCACCCACTGGACTTGGAATACACCAGGCTGGAAGTCTAGACCAATTTAAGACCACGCTGGGCGTTAGTCATGGTATTAGAATAGCTGTCCATTACTCAGAAAGGACAGTTGGGAGCTGTATGGTCGGTATTTTTGGCACTGTTTTTATAGTTAAGGAGTTTAAAATAGATAAAGCCCGCTTATAATGGCTCTTTCCCCGACTGGCTGATGTCCTTCTCAGGGGACACATTCCCTTAGCACAAAAGTATTAATAGTTCCGAGAGAGAGAATATAGGTTTTTGTTTTTCTTGAGAGGATGTTCATTAAACTCTGGGAACCTGTACGTTTCTAATGGAAGATCTGGAAACCACTTACTGTCTGTTATAACGCATACATACATAGAAACCTTCACCTAGGTAAATGACAAATTGAAGACCTAATTCTAACTATAAATCCAGGGGGTTGAATTCACATATTGGATGCTGAGCCTACCTAGTCATTCAGTTTATATATCAAGAGTATTTGAAAGTTCCTCTGTCACAGATTTTAAATCTTTCATTATGGAACCATAGAGTCTTTAAGAAATGATGTATACCACGTTGAGTGAAACCACTCGCACTTTCATAAATGATTGTAGGCAATGAATCTTAGCATGAGGTCAAATGGGCTGAGTTCATTTTGACCACCTGGCATCTGCTCTCTTCGTACATCTGGGGAATCTGAGCAAAATTGCATTTTCCTACAAGAGTTAAGAAAGGCCAGATACTTGTCATTCCAAATTCTTTTGCAGCTGGGACAGTCATGATTACAATAAAGTAAACTTGAATTCGGGTGTAGGAATCATACTGGTGCAAACTTATAATGTCGAGCACCCATGATATATTTTCTTATTATTCCAGATTTGTGTTGTGGTTTCCTAAAACCATACTTCCTAAAAACCTTAAACTCCCCCCCCACTGAAAGCTTACTCTTAAATCTAGTTCTCCAAATTTGTAAACAAACACTCTTTTAGTAAACTTCTTTCCTGCATAATCGGCAGGAGTTGACTTGTGTTATTTACACACAATAGTAGCAGGAAAAAAAAATCCCACAACACTTAACCCTAATTGAGTTACTGTGCTAAGTATGGGCTTTCCATGTATTAACTCGCTTAATCTCCACAAACCCAACAGGATGATAGCATTCATCTTAGAGATGAAAAATCCAAGGCACAGACTGTGTCCCAAGTCACTCAAGCTGTAAGTTACAAAGACAAAATTTGAATCCTAAGCCCTATGCCTGTGATGATATTTTTCTTTGGTTTTTATATTAACCCAATATGCCCATTTTACAGATGAGGAAATTGAGACCAGAGATATTACAGGGCTCACCTAAAGTCACACTGGTTTAATTTCTTGCAGAAAACACTAGTCTGAGGGTCCAATAATTCTCAATCTGGTGAATTTCACGGGACATATACTGTTAACAGTCATGAAAGCATTTTTCTCATAATTCTTCATGTTGCACTATGCCTACTTTTTTCATTCAGCTTCACCAGACCTAGAGACCAAATGGTTTGTTGTCTCCTCTTAGTGAGCCCATTTATAAACTGGAAGGAGATTAATTAATAAACCCTCTTACAGTCTTCTTTTTTTTAATTTCCTGAACAGTAATTTTAATTCCTTGAATGATTCTTTGGAAATGATCTGTAATCCTCATCGTGGTTGCTTTTAGTCCTTTGTTTTTTCTTGCCAAGGGGAAGAAATTGTGTAAGGTCCCTTACTAAACTATTTTCAGATGTTCTCTTGCCCATTTTCCAATTGCTGATGTTTATATTTATTTCTGTTCCTGTTAGCTCAGGTGCTGGACGGTCCACTCAGGCTTGGTGGCATTTGTAGCCTTTGCAAGCATGCCAGTCACCGGGGCCATGGCAAGAGCACTGGTTCAGAGGCCAGACTCTTGTAGATTGTTCTCAACAGTCAATGTCAGTGTATCAAGAACATCTTTCGGGACTGCGTCTTTTGAAGTTTATGACTTAATACCGTGTGTTCCCGGTTATTTGTAAGATTGAATAAAGTTATTAGGCATTATTTCTATTCCCACCTATATACCACCTATATATCTCCTATGTCATAGGGTTCAAGGCAAATGTAAGAGTACTTAAATGAGATGCACCCAAAGGATCCTCTTAGATGTGATTTCACTTTTGGTCTGCTTATGACCTTTCTGTTGTCTGAGGACAGCAGATGGTGATGTGGGGAGCACTCATTTTGTTGATTCTATATAAAGATAATCATCTGCTTGTGTTTTAATTATTCACTCTCACAACTTAACATCAGTGACTTCAGGTTGGTAAAATCTATTTTAGGCTGAGAAATTTTAGGGAGCAGAGTTTTTTAAATTTATATACCGTTGAATTTGACACGACCCTTATTAGTTACATATTGGTTCTTAATTTTTTAATACTTTGTTTTGAGAGAAAGAGTGTGAGTGGGGGAGGGGCAGAGAGTGGGAGAGAGAATCCCAAGCAGGCTCCATGCTGTTAGCACAGAGCCCGATTTGGGGCTCTATCTCATGACCGTGAGATCATGACCTGAGCAGAAATCAAGAGTCGATGCTTCACCGACTGAGCTATCCAGGTGTCCCCCCGCCCCCCACCAATTATTAGCTATATTTTTTACAGCCCTTTAAAAGCATGCTCAATATGAATGTCAGGTATTACCTTTCTACAAATAGAGCAATAATAATTGTGATGTAAGGGCTGAATAAATGGGATGTGGCAATTGACAGAAAGCGAAACCACATCTGGAAACCGAGAGGAAAAGCTAAAACAGGGATATAATAAGCAAGTACAAATTGAACTTTCTCCTCACATAGCTTTGTGTTTCTGAAAACGTGGTGTGTGGGATATTACGTAGTTTACAGGCCGATGTTTTATCTCAGGAGGCACTTTATTGTACATGAGAAAACATGTAATTATATGAAACCTGTGGCTTTTCTGTTTACGTAAGTGAGAGAAAGTTTACTTCTAAACTTAACTTGAATAGAAATGGCTGATTCAATAAATTCTGAATAATATTCTTGGTGGCGTGCATTCATGGCAAAGATCACAAAAAGAATCACAAATCGATTTTGGCTCTTGGAAACTTACTTCACTCTCCGCAGAGTCCTTATGTTTGATCGAACAAAAAAAATATATATGCTACAGTTCTCCCATGAAAATGACTTTTTTAGCAAATTAGGAATCACATTCTTGTTTCACTTTGGAAAGCTGACTTTTGAAGGCCTGTTGCCTAGCAAAACACTCCTAATGTCATCTCAGGTTACTTGTCGTCTTACGGAGGCAGAACTAATTGACATTATCAAGTGCTGCATTTAATAACCTGTAATAATTTCCTTTTCCCTTGAAGGATTACGTGTGGCAAACCATTCTTTTGGAATTCAGCAACTCGCTATTTGAAGCATTCAAAAGCCAACAGCCCTTTAAACATACCTTGTATCTTGTAAAACTTTTTATAATACACGTTTCTGGACAATTTCATGGGAATAGTCAATTCAAGAACATCCTTATGAAAATTTCAAAATCAGAAAAACTTTTTGGAGTGTGTCTGCCTTTACTAGGAGGAAAAGTAAAATGCCAACTCACTTCTAAGACCCTGCGTTCACATTTTGCAACAAAATCCACCTAATGATGGACCCCACAGCACTTGTTTGTGTGACACCAGATTCACCGTGCTGACGCCTCCATCTGGCTCCAGGCACGTGCGTGGACACACTGCTGAAATCTATAAGAACCTCTTGATCCCATCCAAGAAATAACTGGGTGACAGCTTTGGTGATTCCTTTATCCTTTTTGGGCTTTTACCTTTCAGAACGTGTGATTTATTCAATAGGCCCAATTATAGATTCAGTTCGCCTTTTTGAATTGAGTAATATTCCGGTAGACGGAGATCTGGTTACATTATACAAAGCTGTCCACATTACAGATAAAGACATCGGTCCACATGCAGGTGAAGAACGTTGGTTTGAGGGACCGACCTCTTGTCCTGTCCTACCTGGTTCAACGTATGCCAAGAATGTCACCTAATGCATTTGTTTTTTGGCACGAGAGGAATTTTATACAGTAATTATTCTCCTTACCAAATTCCCCGTGAATTTTAATTTCTGGCAAGCTGAGGGATTTGAGAAGACACGTAGCCTTTCCTGACTTTGAAGTCTTTGTTTATAAAAGAACAGGGCTGACTGGGTGATGGCAAAAGTCTTGTAAGGGTGATAGAATGCTCCTGAAAGGAGGCTACCCTGACTCCAGAGTTCAATGTGGGACAATGTCCAGAGGATGTTTTGTGAGTTAGTCATAAAGAACCCTTAAAGGGAATGCTGTGGAAATTTAAAGAACCAATGTCTTTCTAGGCAAAAAGAAAACCTAAATCATTCTTATAAGTGAAATAGCAAGACCCTTTCGCACAACTGGAAGGTAATTATGAAAACAACTGTACAGGAGGGAAATCATGATCACAGTGTCGCTCGGCTTGTTGTCTAAAACCTCTGAGCCCGAGTCCTGTCCTCGGTGTTTAAGAAAAGATCAGCAGGGGCTGGGGAGGGGTTTAAGACGTACCTCCAACAACTAACTCGTCCTATCAGAAAGCCTGAAGGAGGACGGAAACTACAGTTGACCTTGGACCACTGGGGGTTTGAACTGCGCCGGTCCACTTAGGTGCAGATTTTTTACGGTTCTGTAAATATATGTTCTCTTCCTTATGATTTTCTTGACATCTTCTGTCTAGCTTTATTGTAAGAGTACTGTGTATATATATATAATATATCATATTAATTGGTGTTAATTGACCTTTTATGGTCAGCAGTAGGCTGTTAGTGATTAAGTTGGGGGGAGTTAAAAGTTATAGGCAGAGTTTTGACTGTGTGTCGGGGGTCAGCACTCAACCCCCACACTGTTCAAGCATCAGCTGTAGAATAATTCCTACTCTGAGATTCAGTCACGTAATGCTGTGTCAAGGCTCCATTTAACATCATCTCCGCTCTCTCCCCTGCACCTCTGAAACAATGTTGAAAAAGAATCGCAAGTATGAAATCCTACACAGATTCATGACTGCATGTTGTGTGAGCTGCCTTTTTTAGTCCTTGCCTATGTTGGAAAGCTATCTTTGAATCTCATGACAAACTCTCAGTTTCTTTAAGTGAAGAGTCACTTATTTTTGGTTCACTATTATACTTATTTTGAGGAGCACCTGGGTGGCTCAGTTGGCTAAGTGTCTGACTTTGGCTCAGGTCACGATCTCACGGTGTGTGAGATCAAGCCCTGCATCAGGCTCTGTGCTGATGCCTCGGAGCCTGGAGCTTCCTTCGGATCCTGTGTTTCCTTCTCTCTCTACCCTTCCCTACTTGCACTCTGTCTCTTTCTCTCTCTCAAAAATAAATAAACATTAAAAATAATTTTAAAATATTTATTTTGATAACCCTTAATACTTGTTTTGATCAGTATTAAAGAAACAATAATTTGAGAAGTCCTGAAGTTGCCTATAAGTGAAGTCCATAGTCCCAAAGAGCTGTCCATGCTTCTATATATTTGAGTCACGAAGTTCACACCTATTTTTACATGGAAAACCCCATGTGCTTATAGTTTAAGGAAAAACACCATCAGATGTAGTTTCCAAAGATTTTGAACCTTATATTGAAGAGCTCATAAATAACCAATCCTCTTTGAAGCTATTTGAGGAGAATTTCATTGATGTCTGCAAATAGCTTCGGGAATGCATTTCTATTTCTCAGAATCCTGAGGTTCCCGTCACCTGTCAGGCATACGTTTTCCTCAGAAAGATTCATGGGACTATTGTGTCATTTGGAGTCTGCCATACCATGCTGTGGCACTTGTGGCTCGTAGAAGCAAAGCTTCTTAGGAGTTTCAAAGTTGGTCTGTGGGTGGCTGGGGTGAGAAGCTTAGGGAAATGTGTGTCTCTGATGATAAACTGGCCCCATCCTGTTCTCAGGCTTAGTCTCCCTATTTCAAGAAATAGTATTAACACACTTGGTGAATGACTTATGTCCTTGGATAGCCGGGACATGAGCAGGTGGTCACAGGCACTGGAAGGAAAAAGTAGGACCTGGGAGCTATATTTTACCATGAAGTCAAATTCCTATTCCTGTCCCCAGGACTTTGTGTGGTGGCTGGGAAGGAATGCCAATGCCACAGTGTTTTCCCAGCTGCCCCTCTCGGTGCTAATCTGGATGAAGCCAATTGTAAACACTGGGATCCGAGTTGCTTATTTCCGTTGCATTATTCATAAGAAAAAAATTGCAACTTAAGAAGTACCCAAGTAAAAGGACTAAAGTACATCATACAAAACCGGAGAGATGAAGGGAGTTATTTTGGGGGCACCCTTAGAGAGGGATGGTATCCCAATCCTATTTATATTTGATCTAACACTATCCTTTCCAACTTAGGACTTGTACCTTTACGTGAGTTTTGTTGAGGAGGTGAACAAATTATAGTTAAGATATACGGCTGTATTGAAAGTCCATGTAAGAGAATATGCACCATGAGCAAAGTTCGAGGGGTGGGAATTAAGCTGTATTTTGTCCCTAGTCTGAGGGACCTGTTCCCAGGAACCCAGGCTCATGACTGATTAACAGAGGGGAAGGACAGAGTCCACTCATTTCTCTAATTTATCTGGTGTAATCTTACTGGGTCTTCAAAAGTAAGATGCACTGATGTCTTGGCTGTTCAAAAGTGCTGTGCATTTTATAAATGTTTTGGTTCAGTCGTCCTGCCCAAGTGGTCCCCTCTGCCAAGGATGGTATTTTCTCTGGCTCCTTGCAAAGTTTGTTTTTGTTGGCACACGTCTTCCAAGTCCCGGCATCAGTGTCCTCTTGCTTGAAGAGGGTCACCTGCCATTCTCTGGCACACGACCGGTTTATGATACCTGTGGCTCTTAACGTGATCTGTGATTATTTGGTTTCTCAGTTATTTTCTGCCTGTCCCTTGAGAATAACCTTTATGAAGGCAGGACCCATGTCCCTCTTTGTGGAGTCAATGAGCGAATGAGGGCTCAAGCTGGAGCTGGCGGGGTTGGGTAGGAGAAATAGGGGCCACCTGCTTCTTTTCAGGACGTTTAGACACTCATCTGTGTTACGGGGAATTTTCCTAAAAAACAGCGGATTTGTGTCTAAAACAAAGTACTAGAGTAAGTGTTAGAGTCGGGGGCAGCAAACTTTTTCTGTCAAGGGCCAGATAGTTGATATTTTTGGCTTTTTAAAAGACAACCCTTTAGGGGCACCTGGGTGGCACAGTCGGTTAAGCGTCCGACTTCAGCCAGGTCACGATCTCGCGGTCCGGGAGTTCGAGCCCCGCGTCGGGCTCTGGGCTGATGGCTCAGAGCCTGGAGCCTGTTTCCGATTCTGTGTCTCCCTCTCTCTCTGCCCCTTCCCCGTTCATGCTCTGTCTCTCTCTGTCCCAAAAATAAATAAACGATGAAAAAAAAATAAAAAAAAAATAAAATAAAAGACAACCCTTTAAAAATGTGAAAAATCATTTGTAGGCTGAGATTATGGCAAAAACAGGCAGGAGCCAAATTTGAGTCATGGGTCCAGTTTGCTGACCTCTGGGTCATGTCTCTACTGAATTGTATAACCCTGGGGCTTATTTTCTGACTGCAGAATGAAAGGGTTGGACTATATCAATATTAAGCCAATTTCAAGCATACAAAGATTTGAAAGACCAGCCTGATGAACCCAGGTACTACTATCCTGCACCTTTAATAATGAGGTTTTCTCCATGAAATTTCCCCAATTTTTCTACTGCTAATGGAATGCTGCTTAGAACATTTCCCCACTTCATGAGACTTTTCCCCCTTATAATAAAAATAGTCCATACCCACTCTAGAAAGTTTGGGGGTGGGGGTGGGGAAGAACATCAGGCAAGAAAAATTTACCCTAATCAGAGATTACATTTTATTACTTTTCAGGGTTTTTACCATGTGTAAATAATCTCTCGCAATATTATTTGGAAGCTGTATACAGATTTGCGTTCTGATTTTTAGGTAAACATTCGTGTTTGGACATTTCTCCAAGACTTTCTTTGAAAGCATAGTTTTACATGACTATATAACTGGTAAATGGAAGGGTGATCATATTTTCTGTGAGCAGTAATATTTTATTGGACATTTAGGATATATCTAACTTTCAACATTATAAATTTCACTATGAGGAACATCCCTATGTGTAAATATTGGTCCTCACTCATTAGGTCAGGGGATGGGCTGTTTTATCACTCTGTACAGAAAGGTAATGCTCACAGCTGTATTCCTCATTCAATGCATTTTTAATTTTGGATAAACTTTCATTGCAAGAACATTCTATGCACTTTAGGTCAGACACTACATCTTATACTTCTGTAACCCCAAGGCCTTCCACTTGCACATTGTATTCAATAGTAGGGACTAAGGAAACAAAAACTAACAACAAATAAAATGCTTTATGTGTGCTAAAAACAGCCATTAGATTAGGAATGTGATGGGGGGATGCCCAGGGGCTCAGTGAGGCATCTAACTCGTGGTTTCAGCTCAGGTCATGGCCTCACAGTTCAAGCCCCACGTTGGGTTCAGCCCTGCTGGTGCGGAGCCTGCTTGAGATTCTCTCTCTTCCTCTCTCTCTCTCTCTCTCTCTCTCTGCCCCTCCTGCGCACTCTTTGTCTCAAATATAAGTAAACATTAAAAAAAGAAAATAGATTATCAATAGGGTAGTTGAACAAACAGTGCTAATCCACACCATATTTTGAACTATTTAAAAATAATATAAAAGTATGGGAATACATGATAAACGTAAGTATTTATAAGTAATATCATATCAAGTATCCTACTTTAAAAAATATTCAGGGGTGCCTGGGTGTCTCAGTGGGTTAAGCGTCAGGCTTTAGCTCAGGTCACGATCTTGTGGTTTGTGAGTTCGAGCCCTGAGTGGGGCTCTGTGCTGATGGCTCGGACACTGGAGCCTGCTTTGGAGTCTGTGTACCCCCTCTCTCTCTGCCCTGCCCCGCTCACACTGTGTCTCTCTCTTTCTCTCAAAAATAATAAACACTTAAAAAAATTAAAAAATATTCAGACTACTCGAGGGCAATCTTTATTAAATCTATTTTAGTTTTAATAGAATTAAAATTGATGTAAACTGATTGCACCTTGGGCAGGAAGTTTTCTGCAAACGCTCATCTATGAAAACATAATATCTTTCTGGTGTTATAGAGAAAATTCCAGGTGGGAGGACCATCACATGCCAGAGTTTATGACCCACATTATTAATGCATTCTTGAAGAAAGGGTCATCATAATCTGATTTCTTTTCTTTGACTCTCAAGAACATATTTGTTTTGGGAAATTTGGCAAGTTCAGTTAAGAATGAAAAAGTAGGGGGGTAGAAACACCTCATGCAATGCCATTGTCTGGAGACACAGGTGCCTTCAAGGAAACAGCCAGCATACTTTCTTCCAAAATATTTCCACTCGACCCTAACGCAAGTGTGAGGTTGAGAGTTTAACTCGTCACCATCACGCAGACTTTAGCCACACTTATTGAACGTCTACTAAATGCAGGGGACCGCGTGAACTTCCTTGTATTCTCTGAGATACTTTGATAAAATTTTCAGCTATCGATATCCAAAGATGTGCTTTGCGATATCTTTTTTTGTTCTAAACAAGCGGGTGTTTTCAAACCCTCAAAGGCGCAAGGTGCTGTATCAGTTGGGATAGAAAAGACTGGCTCGTGTTATTAAGTAACCTGCAAAATTCTATTTTTGACAGCTGTATTTGTCCTGCCGGTGATAAGAGAGCACCAATTAGTCACCCCCTGGCTTTTGACTTCTTGTTTTGCAAGTATTCAATGTTCCATCCCACAGGCTGCAAAGAGCCAACAAAAAGAAATCCTCCAAAAATCTAACTGGCAGGCACCATAAAATTTTAAATGGCCCTTTTGTGGGTATGCTCCCTGAATTGTACTCAGATGTTTCTTTATCTTAAGTTCTTGTGCAGGGATTTTTATTGTCATTTTTTATTATTTTCTAAAACATTTATTTTTGAGAGAGAGAGAGTGTATGAGAGAGTGTAAGCTGGGGAGGGGCAGAGTGAGAGAGGGGGGCAGAGGATCCAAAGCAGGCTCCACGCTAACAGCAAAGAGGCTGACGTGGGGGCTCAAATCCGCAAACTGCAAGATCATGGCCTGAGCCGAAGTCAGATGCTTAATCAACTGAGACACCCAGAGACGGCACCCCGTGCAGACTTAAAAAAGGAAACCTATTCACTCTTGTGTGGATCCTGAGAAACTTAACAGAAGACCATGGGGGAGGGGAAGGGAAAAAAATAGTTAGGGAGGGAGCCAAACCATAAGAGACTCTGAAAAACAGAATAAACTGAGGGTTGATGGGGGGTGGGAGGGAGAGATGGGTGGGTGACAGGCATTGAGGAGGGCACCTGTTGGGATGAGCGCTGGGCATTGTATGGGAACCAGTTTGACAATAAATTTCATCTTAAAAAAAATAAAAAAAGAAACCTGATGTTGCCCTCTGTTTTTGAAGGCGGAAGTACGGAGAAGGTTGGAGGGTCTCCCCTAAGTCCCAAAGCGCCGAGGCTGTGCCTCCAACGCGCTGTTCTCCCTTCCAGTCACTTACTCCAGTCTGCTGACCAGCGACTGGATTGAACAGATACCAGGATTGCAGCGTCGTGACCAGCAGCTTTGGGGTAAGACCTAGCCAGTATTCTGGAAATTAAGGCCGAGAGTAATTAGGGGACGGGTGGAAGATTGTACACCTGCTATGTGGCCAAGAATAGGTTAAACCACAGGTTTCCAACTTGAGGTCTTGAGTGGCTTCCTGCACTTTGCAGCCAAAATCAGGAGAGCTCTTCCAATTCACTCAACACGGTTGTCATGTACGTATTTAGACCCTGATCAGAGGCTTTTGATTGGGAGAGCTCGACTTGGCGATTCTAGGTTTTACATTACGGAAGAATTTCTGACCCAAGAGTCATTCTGCTAACACAGAAATAGCATTACCTAGAGTGAATCATGTTACCAAGTTTAGGCTCAACCAAATATTGTTTGCATGCCTTGGCATGCTAATCACTAAAATCTCAATCATAAAGATAATATTATAACAGCACTTAGTTCTGTATAATCTTGCCAGAAATTCTGGCTAATAGCCATAGAATTATAGCCTGTAAATCGTGGGCAAGCTACCGAATCAATCGTGCCTTGTTTTCCTTATCTGGACACTGGAGATGATCACAGTGTCGTTGTAAGCACCCACCTGCCCCCTCCCCTCCACTTCAATCCCTTCCTCCTGCTCCAGCTCGGAGTCAGCAGGTGTAGTTCGCAGACTGGCATGGGAAGTTAGGCTTCGGAATGCACAGAGGAAGAAAGCGGGAAGCACCCTGTACCCTGACAAACTTGCGAAGGGAAGTAGCTATAACTTGGAAGTTTCTCTCATACTGTACCAGACCTATTATTGAGTGGAACTTTTTTTATTACCTGCAAGTTACCAGAAAAGTCATGAGGCTTGCCCTGAATTTCACTTGGGGGAAAAGGACGGACCAGGGCTTAGAATAACATTGAACAGATGATGTACATTGTTTTGTGATCAGTTCTCATCAAGTCCTGCTTGTTGAATGTAATGATTATATATTCATCGTTTTATTTAATAATTTTCTTCAACGCATTGAGGTTTATGACGTTGAGGTGTTGTAAATAATGCCACCCTCGACGGTTTTATAGACATTCGTAACATTATATTTGGACCTGTACAGATTCACTTCCAGAAGAGGAACATCCTTATACATAAATATTAAGAAATTGGGGTGCTTGGGGGGCTCAGTTGGTTAAGTGTCAGACTTTGGCTCGGGTCATGATTCTGCGGTTTATGAATTTGAGCCCTGCGTCGGGCTCTGTGCTGACAACTCGGAGCCTGGTGCCTGCTTCGGATTCTGTGTCTCCCTCTCTCTCTCTCTGCCCCTCCCCTGCTCACACTGTCTCTCTCTCTCTTTCTCTCTCTCAAAAATAAAAATAAACATTACAAAAAAAGAATTTGCTTTCAAAAGGGTACCACCACTCTCTTTGCATGAGTGCTCCAGATACAAAGAAAGCAAAAAGAAAAACTTAAATATTTTTGGTAACATTTCAACATAACTACATGTAGTACACTTGGCAACAATCTGACAAAGGAATATGTAATAAAAGGCCACAGCATATTTAATTGTTATCCATATGAAATTTGTATTCCGTGAAAGCACGTGGGTTTGGTTAAGTTAGAAAAGCATGTGGGTGATAGAGTACAGCTGGGAATGAAAATGCGTTGTCTGACGGTAAAAATGGCAACATTTTTTCTTCAAATAAGATAATTAATATCCCTAACACTAGTTTTCAATCTGTCATAACCTCTCTGAAGGAGGCTTTCATAGAAACCATGATCTGTAGATAATTCTTAATGATCACTGTCTGTAAACAACCAGTTCTAGGACTTTTTTGTTTTTCCTTCTGCTGGAGATGGGGAGAAATTATTACGTACCGTGAACTTGGTTGGGTAGCTGTTATGAGAAAACATCATGGAACAGCTAGGATGACCCAACGGTCAGTCCTGGGACCCCACATCTACATCTTCCCGCATCCCCAGTAGGGAGCTTCTCTGGAAACAGGCTAGTCCTGGGAGAGTTTGCTCTCTGCTGATTCTTGAATCACTGGTGTGGGTCTGCTTCACAGAAAGCATTGGGTGGTAGACACCAATGGGCTTTTCAGAGACCAAAGTGATCTTTCAAAGCTGCGATAGTCTCTCTGACTGTGAACCCGGATTCTGCCTTCAAATGACCGGTGAAGGTGAAGCTGATAACCCAGAGTAGAAAAGACCATCACCATCCAGGGTCACCTACAACCCTGAAATGACGTGGCTTCTTCCCCCCCAGGAAGGAACATCCGTCAACAGTTACACGACCGACCGTTCACATTTTGCACCTTAGGACCACGAATATTCCCGCCATTCAGTGGATTCAGTGGTAGGTCTCAGCAGATATCACGAGAAGCTCCTACCTGGACCAAGCTATATCCTGTGCGCTGGACCAATGCGCGAAGGGCTGCTTCCTTCTGGGTTCCGCTCAATCCATCCCCGGATTTGTGATTTGATTCCATTGAGAGTGATTATCGGCAAAAAATCAGGTTAATTAGGGTTGCTCACTGAAACCAAATTTAAGATAAATTAAATAAATTACTATTACCAAGTCCAAACTTGTCCTTCTCATGAAGGACATCTTCAGGAAACATTCTCTATAAATAAGCCATTAAGGTTAGAGCCACAAACAGCCACACACGAACATGGCTGGTTAGATGTCCTCCTTAAGAGTTTTTTTTTTTTTAAATATTCAATTTTAGTTGGAATTTAGAAGTCACAAACAAGTAATACCCCTTCTCCAATGAGAACACAGATCAGTAGATCTCAATGCAATTATTTTAGAATGTCACCATATGCTCAAAAACAAATTATTATGTCAATTAAAAATACGCAGAATGGGGGTGCCTGGGTGACTCAGTGGGTTAAACGTCTGACTTCAGCTCAGGTAATGATCTCACAGTTCGTGGGTTCAACCCCCGCGTTGGGCTCTGTGCTGACAGCTCGGAGCCTGGAGCCTGCTTTGGATTCTGTGTCTCCTCCTCTTTCCCTACCCCTTCCCCCCTCATGCTCTCTCTCTCTCTCTCTCTCTCTCTCTCTCTCTCTCTCTTAAGAATGAATAAATTAAAAAAAATTAAATATGCAGAATGGTCCTTGCAGATCATCTATCGCTTAGACCACCCGGGAGAGGACACAAAGCCCTTTGCAAAAAATCTAAGAGATTATGAAAGCCTACGTATGTGCATGCTTATGTAGGTGTGAAGGTGGAATTTCAGACTTTTATTGTCTATACTTTTTATTTGGGAACCAAGTTTGAACTCCATTCCAAATGTGATAATTGCTCATCATTAGAGGTTCACAGGGTAAGGGTGTGGCCATCTCGAATGGTCCAGGCTGTGGTAGCAGGAGGCCCTGGAGGCTCCCGTGTGCTGAGGGCCATATGCTGATCTGCTGGCTTGGCGTGAGGGCTCAGTGAAGGTTCCGAGCTGGGCTTTCCCTCTGCTTACTGGGCTTTGCCAACGGGGACAGAAGAAGTGTGCTTTACAGTGATTTGAATCACATGCAGACTGAACGCATTTCGCTATGGGCCCTTCGAAAACTTTTCCGTGGTATGCACTGAGATTGCCTACACTACTTTGGGTGGTCATTTAAGGGTTCAGAATGAAGGTGCCGTTGATAACATATGGAACGAGTACAAAATTGGTGAAAAGGGAAGCTGCAGGCATCATGTCGATAAACTACAGATTCACAGAATTCTCCTAAGGTAATAACTAATAGACAAGCATCATCTAGCAGCTTCTAGAAAGCAATACTTGCAAGAAAATGTAGAAAGCCAAAGGAAAAATGAGATCCCAGAGCGACTCTTCGTCAGCTATTACAGGGACAGAGCAATTTCATGCTTGGCATAAAAGCACGGCCATTGCTGCCCTGGACTCTTCTAGCAATTCTTGCTTGCGTCTAACCCGGGTCAACCCCAATTTTACTTTTTCATTCTCTCAAGCAGTATTTAGTCAGTGCTGTCTGCACACCAGCTTCACCCCCTGCCCAGCTTTAAGGCCCCTCGTGTTAGTGAAGTGCGTTAAGTTAACGTACCAGTTTCCGTCGTGATCCTTTGTGAAAGGCAGTGTTCCCCCTGCCCCCGCTGACCCCTGCAGTCCTAACTTTGTATCATGGCAAAGACAAATTAGAAACTAGTTTTCTAATAGTGGTGATTTGGGACATGTAGCTTTCCTGACACTTTTATCATATAAATAACCGTTCTAGGGATGCTACACGGTGGGGATAAAAGGAGACCCGTATTTGCTTTATAATTCTACCTGAATGCTGACTACAGTTATGTTAACTGTCTTTTCTTCAGGATACTCTCAACAACCCCCCCCCACAACTGTCCCCCTGTGCTGGATTGAACCCACAAAAGCAGAGAGGCCCACGGGTGGACTGGGGTCCGGTGATGTCAGCCACATTTGTCATCATACCTTACGGATGTCTGAAGGCCAAGCCTACAGTCTTGTGGATTTGCAGATTTGCTCTTTGCCGACCTTCATGTTTTCCAGCAAAAAATAACAGTTTGTGGTGAAATGACAAGTTTTATTTGCAAAGCCTACCTTTAGTTTGGTTAATTATTAGTCAAGATAATTGAAGATGCTTTTCTGTCACAAAGGTCTTTTGGTCACGTGAACTCACTCTGACATGATTGAGAAAATCTGTAGAACATCGCAATATAGTGTCCCGACTTTGGAAGTCAGGTCAGGGCGCAGAAATAGAATTCAGAATTTGCTACAAGAGACATCCAGTCTTCCATGTTTATTTCCCAAAAACAATCCCCTTTCCCAACACTGACCTAACCTGAAGGCTGAACTTGGAGCCCAGATAAATATTTCTTTAAGCAAGTCAAACTTCTGTTAAATCTGGTCAGTTTGGAAGAAAGATGGCACAGTGCATTTTCTAATTAACGTCTTGCAACTGTTCCGATCTGAGACCACTGAATTTTGAAAGAGTAGTTCCCCACGTAATTTATGGATGCGAGAGGATTAAAACCTATACATGGCAGGCATGAGGAACATTGCAGTAAAGGAGAGCCCTCATGAGTACTAAGTATATGAATATACTTCTCAATAAGTAAGAATTGCTTATTTATTAAAATGTTTACTGAGTACCTACTATCATGCAAGAATTTTTCGAGACACTAGGAAAATAGCAGAGAACAAAACAAACCCATCTCCCCTCAAAGCTTCACGGAGTTTTCTAGAGGGTGAGAGAGGTCATAAACAAGTAACACACACAGTGTGCTGGTGCTAATTTCTGAGGAGAAAAAAATATAAATGGAAAAGGGATACAAAGTGTGTGTGTGTGTGTGTGTGTGTTGGTGGAGAAGGTGAAATGTTAGCGTGATCCTGACGGAGGGAATTTGGGGAGAGACCTGGTGACGTGAGGGATGTGTTTGGGGGCGACCATTCCGGGCGGAAGGCCTGTGAGCGTAAGGACCCTGAGGTGGGAGCTTGTTGGTGGAGACGAGGAGAGGCTGGGGCTGAGTGAATGAGAGCAGAAATGGGAGTTATGAGAGAGACGATGGTGGCCCAGGCCACAAAGGATTTTGTAGGTCACAGGGAGGACTTTGGCTTTTGCTCTAAGATGTGAAGCCAGAGGATCAACAAGATGTTTAACAGGGTCGTTCCAACATGGAAGGGAGTCGGGCAGGGCTGGGACTGAGCTGGGTAATGCAAACATGTTAGTCCTGTTTTTATGAACGTGTTTGTGATTTTGTTCATTGTGATGCTTTTGGCACGGATTCTGATTTTAAAAGATCTTGCATTAAAACATGAGTTGGCCTGATACGTGAGTTTTTCTGACATTGCATGTGAGGTAGTGCCTGAATCACCTCGCGCTTGTCAGCAGAAGGCTCATGGGGAGGAGGAGGGAGACCAGTCAGAAACCATTGTACCTTCAGGGCAAGAGGGAGTCGTGGCTTCAGCCAAGAGTGGTGAGGAGGGGCCAGGTCTTGGATGTATTTTACAGGTGCATTGGACGCATCATGGGAGAAAAACAAGATGAGTCAAGGATGCCATCCAGTGTTCTGGCTTGGGCAACCGGAAGAATAGAACTGTTCTCAGCTCAGATGGGGAAGAACAGATCTGCGTAAGGGCAGGAGCTCCATCATAGGCATGCCCATCTGGAGATGCCCGTTAGACAGCCCCATGGAGAGGCTGAGTGGACAGTCAGATACATGAGCCGGAATTTTCTGGGAGAGTTCCAGGCAGGAGACGTCAGCTGGGAAGCTGTCTCCCTGGAGGTGATACTGAAGCTGTGAAGTTGAGTGAGATCATGTACAAGCTAAGTGTAGAAAGTAGGTCCAAGGACTGATCTCTAGAGCACTCCAACTTTTGGAAGTCAGGAAGACCAGGAGTAACCTGCAAAGGAGAATGACCTGGAACAGAGAATGGCAGAAGGGGAACCAGATGAAGGAGGTGGATGGAAAGCCAAAAACAGAAAGGATTTTGAGAACGGATGAGTGACGAGGTGTCTGCGTCCTACCAAGTCAAGTAGGGTGAAGCCCAAATAGGGATGTAGACCCTGGAGCTAGACATCTGGAGTCAAATCCTCATTCTGCCCCCACTATGAGAGGAAGAAAAGAACTGGAAAGTTCTTTAATCTCTTGGTGTCCATGTGTTCTCAACTCAGAAAGCAATAGTATTTCTCTCAGGGTTGTTGTATTACATGAGTAATTAAGTTGAAAGAGCTTTGGAAGACTTCCTGGCACATAGTGAGAATGAGATTAGCGTCAGGCACAGATATCTATGATTTTAAAAAATGAGAAAGGGAGAGATGGCATAGTTACCAGGCACTTCAACTTCTCAGGATCTGCAGTAAGACATTCCACAGTTTCTTGGAAAAGCATTGTTACCTAGATGTTAACAGCTGAGAGAAGAACGGGGCAATGGATGGAAGTCAGATGGAGAGAGGTCACCATCACCATTACAGGCAAGAATGGGGGGGTCCCCATCACTGCCTCAGTGTGGTAGGGAGCACGAGGGGAGAACACGCCAGCCCAGGGCTTGGTTTACACCTGGCCTGGGGCAAGTGCTCCAACACGACTTGCAGTTACCACCCATGACTCCTGTTGGCGGAGAGCAGCAGAGCGCCCAGTAAGTTATCTATTATGTTATTTTAATTGTTATTATCATTAATCTCTAATTCTATGGGGTAACATTTCAAAATCGCTTTCTGGGAAAATATAGTCCTGGGTCTTCAGCATGATTAATGGTCCCTCCAGGACTAGATTCCCTTCTGGCATCCTAATGTACCTGCCACCAGGGGCTGCCATGTTTTCTCACACTTGCTGGCTCCCTGCTTGGAATGCCATTCCTTTCCCTTGCCTTCCCACATCTAAGCTTCACTGCATTGGCCCTGTTATCCTTCCAGACTGAAGGATATTGAAGGATATTGAAATGTCTGATGTGATCCTTCCTTTGATACCCTCTCTTGGGTAATAGTACCACCCCCTTAATGCTCTCAAGAAAGTCTCTATATCCCTGTACTGTTGCACATAATCTTGCAATTATCTGCTTACATGGCTGTCTTGCTCACCACACTGTGAGTGCCCTGAGTGTAAGGACTGTGCTGTATTCACCTTTCTGTGCCCAGAAGGCTCAGCTTGGCACTTTGCTAAGTGCTCCATAAATAACTTGTAGAACCAACGGAAGACCTTGGGTGAGCATTTTGTAAATGACAATAACCTACACTTGATCTGAAGTAAAATGAATCTGCCTCAAATCTCCTACCACTTATTATTCTTCTGGTTCCCATCACTTCCAGAAAGTTCTACCCTGAGCTAAATTTGCTTTTTGTGAGAAATTGATGTCAGTGTTTTCACTGCATTTATGAACATGTTATCATCTTTGGGAGAGAGACCAGAAGAGTAAAATTGAAGAAGAGTACAAAGGGATTGAAAAACAGAGTTGACATTTCAATTCACTTTTCTTCTTTTCAATGCCTTTCTGGTTTTATATTTGCAACATTGGTGACTATTTGATCCAGACAAGAAGGGCCTAGAAGTTATTGAGGGTTCAAGATTTCTGCCTTCCCGAAAGTCACAGGTTGATTGGAATGAACACCTCCCCTCCTCACTTGGTTGAGATTTTTCAATAGAAATTTCCAGAGTGCACCGTTGGGCAAGGTCAGAGCTTGCTGTCCCTGGCTCTTGACCCTGGTGGCCTCAGGTGCCAGTGGGTCCTGGCTCAGGGAAGGTGGCAAGGAGACAAAGATAAGGAGAAAGAGGCACGAGAAAAGCAGGTTGGGAAGCAAAATCTGACTTTTCTGCATCTACAGCTGTGAGGGACATACACAGCAGGCTGCCCTTTCTATATAACCTTCATCTCTCAAGAAGAAAAGCCTCTGTAAAGATTGAATGTGTCAATCAGGCTCACATAGAGAACCAAATTGTGGAAGGAAAAAGCACAAAGGGATTTGAGGTGACAGTTGTCCGATTCGCCCAAAGGTCCCGTGGTGTTGGAGGTAAGCACCCTCTTGGAACATGAGTTGGCAGCTATGGCAACAGAGAAAGGGGGAAAACAAATTTGCTTTTTGAAATAGTAAGTTAGGCAAGACAAAGGTAAGAAGTGCATGGTGGAGAGTGCACTGAGCGTGCGGGAAGAGTATCTTGGAAAGGCAAAAGCAGCTGCAGTAGGGGTAGTAAGAGGCCGAGAAGAACAAGATGGAGAGCAAGGATAAAGACAGGGGTTAAAGTGAGTGGGTTTCTTGGTTTGCAAACTAAATGAGGTCATTATCCTCCATTTCAACCAAAAGGGCAACAGGTATGAACGTCATATCCACTTCACTCCAGGCACTACGCTAGACGGTTTACTCAGGAAATGGAGTAGTTTGGGTAATGGTCTAGTTTCTGGACGCATGTCATGGACTTTTTCCAAAGAGGAGGAAGAAGGACACTGTGTGGAAGGACAGACGCTTTCTGACCTGGTAAGCAGAGTCAGAGGTGTTCTCTGGGACCTGGGCGAGCAACGAGCCCCGTGTGCATTTCCTGCCAGTGGGTTCCCCTGGGACCTCTCCAGACCCACGCCAGGCCTCCCCAGTGTTTGGTTGTGCACCCGGGTCGCATGACGTAGGGTGGACGTGACCCTTACGCAGCATGCAAGTTGGACACGCGGTTTTATCGTGAGTTTCAGCCATTCAGTATCTCCTGGGAATTTTACACAGAAGGCGTCCCAGACTGTATCGAAATGGTTTGTGCCGGATGGATGACCAAAGTTGGTGTATTTGTTTAATGACGCTACGTTAAGGTTACCGTGCATTACTTGATAACGAAACAGAAACTAGTTCTCATATTCTCCTTGGAAATACTTACAGTCGGTTTTAGGTTCACTGGGAAGTGGATTCAGGTGAGAGCTCGTTAGTCGGCCACGCATCCCAAACCAGGGCAAAATTAATAGAGAACGCGCATATGTCAAATTCCAAAATGTAGCCATAAAAACGTCCCGCCGAGTCCCAAGATGTGGCATCTTATTTTTAAGAATCAATAAAAATAAAAAACAGCTAAAAAATTAAACCAGAACCCCTTCTAGGTTATTAAGGCATTAGCAATGAATCATGCATTAATTTGGGCCTGGCCAATTTGGGCCGAGGCAAGGCTTAAAGTAGAGAAAAATAAAAGTTGTTCATAATAGATACATTAGCCTAGAATTATCGAAAAAATCCTCCTCATGTATTAGGTTACACGTCTTCAGAGAAAGACAAGCTTGCATGGCAATTGCTGTCCTGCCACCAATGATTTAACTTTTCTAAGGCCCTGGTTCCTGTTCCAAGAGCAGGAGCACGGATACCTAACTTGAAGTTAAAAGTTGTCTTTTAGCAAAGGCTTAAACATCTCAGAGAATGGATATGGAGCACCTAGTAGAGTGCTGGGGATACAGGAAATGCTCACTGAATATTTCCTTCTCGTTCCTTCTCTGCTGCTCTGGGTGACTTATCTCAGCATCATCTGTGGTCCTCTGCATGGCTAGTCTTCCTCTAGAAACTGTCCAAGGTAAAGAGAATGCAGTATTGAATGTGTTGTCTTGACCTCTTTCATGTTGCTTTCGTAGTTGATCTATTTTTTTTTTAATGTTTACTTAAGACAGAGAGAGAGAGAGAGAGAGAGAGAGAGAGAGAGAGCACAAGTTGTGGAGGGGCACAGAGAGAGGGAGACACAGAATCCAAAGCAAGCTCCAGGCTCTGAGCTGTCAGTACGGAGCCTGACATGGGGCTTGAACTCATGGACCACAAGATCATGACCTGAGCTGAAGTCGGATGCTTAGCTGATGAGCCACCCAGGTGCCCCAATAATTGATCTACTTATTTCATGTATTTATTGTCACTTCTCAGTAGGAAAAATCCTGAAGGTATTCAGTGTGTGTGTGTGTGTGTGTGTGTGTGTGTGTGGTCATACAGCATGTTAGTGTTATAATGAAGATTGGACACAACTTAAATATCAGTGATTAAGAAATATTTGAATAAATGGTGCAGTGTAGCTAATAAAACTGATATTCTAGTACAATATTTACTTTAGACAGATATTTGTGAAATAGAATTGAGTAGTCTACAAAACAGGCATAGTCTGATTTCATTTGTGTTAACTTTCATACTCATAAGGAATTATAAAAGGCTAACTGGTTATGCTTGGGTGGTAGGTTAACAGATTGGTTTAACGTTCTCATTTGACTGTTTTTAACTTTCTACAATATATAGCTCTTACTCTAATAATTAAAAAATAAATGACACTAATAAATGAAGGTCAATGGAAACAAATCATGAAAAATAAAGATGCAGTCAAGATTCTATTCTGAGGGAACTGGTGGTCATTATTTAGAAAAAAAATACTGGAAATTACTACAAGCGTCCAACTAAAGAGACCAGAGAAAGAACAAAGTAGACTTTATGAAATCAGAAGGAATCCAAGTAAAAGGAAATCAGTGACACAGAAAAATCTGTAGACTTGATAAATGTAAGAGCTCATTGAAAAGTTGGTAAATTAGCACCTCTGGCCAACCTTGATGAAGTGAAAGGGAGAACCATGTTTTACAAACAGGAGGGAAAAATGGATAGAATCACAGGCAGAGAGACTTTTAAAGAAGAAAATGTTTTTACCAATACACTGACAAATATGGTAAAGTAGCCAATTACCTAGTAAACTCAAGGGTAAAATAAAAATTTGAATAGGCTGATAACCACACGTTGTAATGAAAAAATTCACTGTCTTCCTCCTAAATAACACAAGATCCAAATGGTTTTCTTGGGCAAGTTTTAGAACTCATTTAAGAAACAAGTAATTCCTTGACTATATAAAGCCTTATAAAACAGAAAATAATGCAAAACTGATACTAAATCCATCAATAATTTCATATCTCTGATACAAAGCCAGACGGAGATATCACAAAATAGAAAGCTCTAGACCCCAACATCACGTATAAATCTAAACACGGACTACAAACAGCAGAGCATCAAAATACTAATATACCATAGACACAATGGATTTCTTACAAAAACACAAAGACTGTTCAACTTCAGGGATTCTTATTAGTTTGATCCACATCAGTGATGAAGAAAAAAACATGATCATCCCAGTAAATGTAAAACTAGCACTCCCTTAAATTCAACACCTACTATTGGTTTAGAAAAATGACCCAACTCTTCAAGTTAGCGGTAGAATAAAACATACTTGAGTTGATGGAGAGCACGAGAAACATACAGAATAGCGAAACACCGCTATCACTCACCCTCATCAAAAGTAAGTGAATCGACTATGCAGGGTGGTTAGAACAAAGGCATACTACAAGAACAGTTACAAAAACGAGTTCCTCAATGAAGCAGAGATGGCAAGTGAAATGAAAGAATCTGAACCATATAAACAAAATTTGTAAAAATATAATGTGGACTATCCACAATCGTTATGAAGAAAATGACAAAATTACATTGAAGGATCTAACGCCTGGACACACGAAAGTGTTATTCTCGAAAGATATCCATTCTCCCCAAATTATTAATGTAGTGCAATACCAACTTAAGACCCAATAAAATTATTTTTAAATATGCCACATTGAGTCTAACGTTGATCGGGCAGGATAACCATCCAGGAGGTACCACAGCGTGTACTAAATGTATAGTATTCCTGGGAACCAGCCTTAATTAACGGTTAAAATTAAAACGGGCACAGGAATAGACAAGTGGATGAATGGAGTGGCAGAAAAAAAGTCTAGACCTTTGGTTTTGTTTATATTTGAATTTGCCACTAGGTGTTACTTCAAAGGCTAGATCGTAGACACTTGGAGAAAAAAGTAGTGTTGGCTTACCATCTAACAGCATATAGCCAAATTTTAAGTGGATTAATGAAAAAACCTTTAAAAGCACTGTATAACTACTAGACGACAAGACGGAACATTTTTATACTCTTGTGATGCAGAAGGGCTTCTGAATCAGGCATATCAACAGCCATAAATGAAAAGACTAACAGATTTGGCTATGTAAAAATTACAAATATCTGTAACGGTACGAGAAAGTTAAAAAGCCATAGACAGGAAGAAAATGATTGCTATTTTTATACAATAGACCGAGAATCAGTATCTTTAATATACAAAGAGTGCTTTTAGTTCAATAATAAAGAGAGTCCCGCATCAGTGGGCAAATGAGCAAAGGGCAGGAGCAGTTAACTCACAGAAAAAAGAAAAATCGTTTGTAAACTTATTTAAATACTCATCAGAACTGAAAAGGTAAAATAAAACAAAAACACAAGATACCTTGTTTTTGCCTATTATGTTGCAAAATTTGAAAAGATTTTAAATAATGAATAGAGCTAACATGTATCGAACATTTCTATGTTTCAAAAACTTTAAACCGAATTCATTTACTCCTTTTAAAAACTCAGTGGGGTAGGTAGTATCATTCCTATGATGGGTAATAAACCAAGTTAGAGAGATGGGTTAATGTATCTGAGGTCACCTAGGTGACAAGGGACAGGCCCATCATTTGAATATCCTGGGGCAGAGTCTGGGCTCTTTATCACTATATTCACCTTAAAAAAAATAGGTGAATGGTACAGAAGGGGGAGGGAGATTATAAAACCTCTCCAGCTTCTCCTTAAGAGTCTTTGTAAGAAACCTGGTGACACCACAATGCAACTGATGAGGCAGATACTGTGGGGTTGTGTCTTCTTCCGCTTCCACAGGGACAGATGGTTTTGGTCACCTAAAGCACCAGGGTAACTTGGCCTGTTTGCTGAAAAGAAAAGGAGCTTTTATCATCTAAGAAGTGCTGTGGGTAGACTGTGTGATGATTCACTTGGATACATGCAGGATCCGATCTCCTTTGGACATGGTCCAAAATGGATACATGGTCATTGCCAGCTCTCTGCTGTGCACTTGGTCACACATACCTGCCCCGAAACCTTATCCCTCATGCTTCTGGGCAGAACGTGGAGCCTTCATAGATGACCAGGTGATGTATCACTTGGCAGGATGTGACTTGAATTCCATGTTAATTTCCCTTCTTAAAGTGTGGGTTCCTTCTTCCCATTGACCTTTACTCTTCTGGGTTGTAGACCGCCAGAGGGAGTCGGCTATGAGCCACATGTCTGACGTAGCCCGGCGATGGTTAACAGACACAAGTACAACTATTTTGGGAGCAGGGTCTCCTCTCTGTCCCTCTGTCTCCATCTTCAAATGTCCACCTGGGTCCTCTTTTCCTTTTCCTATCCCTTACTCTCTCTTTAATCCCTTTATTTTGTTCTCTCTCCTTCTTTGGTGACAACCCTGGCCAAAGAAACTGCTGATTCCACCTGGAAGGTACATCCTACTTTTTTTTTTTAAATGTTTTTATTTATTTATTTTGAGAGAGAGAGGGATAGAAAGTAAGCAGGGGAGGGGCAGAGAGAGAGGATCCCAAGCAGGCTCACACTGTCAGCACAGACCCGGCATGGGTTTGTGATCCCACAAACTATGAGATAAAGACCTGAGCCGAAATCAAGAGTCAGATGCTCAACCGACTGAGCCCCCCAGGCACCCCAGGTACATCCTGCTTTTAAGACAAGGTGTTAACAGCTATAGAGAGGCAGTGCTGGTGGAGGCTACTTTGTCAAGAGACAGTTATTTTTGCAAAGATGCTTCGGGCCAGCTGATACTTTGATGATTGTTTGTTGATGTTTAAATCTATCCATCGTCTTATATGGAGTCATTTGAAACACTACATAGAGTAACTTAAAACTGCAAAACCTAAGATACGGGGGAAATCGTACTGTCGTAAAAATATTTATGGGGAAAATGAAACGATACTAGAGAAAGTTCAGTTGGAACGAGTGATTTAAAATTATCAGAGAAAATCAATAAGGAGATGTACAATAGTCAAATGATTATATTGTGATTTATGTGTGTTCCTTGTCTATACAGATATATATATACATATGTATCTATACACATACACACCTGGACTGAATTTCAGCATTATAAATATGCATGGGGTGAGAAGGTATGTTTTATTTCAATTTTTTAAAAAGATTTTTATTTTTGAGAGAGAGAGAGAACAGGGGAGGGGCAGAGAGAGAGCAAGAGAGAGAATCCTAAGCAGGCTCCACACTGTCAGTATGGAACCTGATGCGGGTCTCAAACTCAGTAACCGCGAGACATGAGCGGAGCCAAAACCAAGAGTCAGATGCTTAACCGACTGGGCCGCCCAGGTGCCCCACTTCTTTTTATTTTTTTAAGCACTAATTCAAAACCAGGAATCAGACACAATCTCAGTTGAGAAGAACAAGTTCCCCAAACTCTTGGGAAAGTTAAGCGCGTCCATCTGGTCCACAGATGATCATTCTTGCAACACCGGTCCTGACATCTAGATATTCTTTTTTGTTTTGTTTGAGGGAAAAGTAATTTCACATAGACAATATATTTTCACTTAAAAAGTACATTTGAGATTGCATAATTTGTGCTCCAATGGAAACACCTCCTGTTTTGTTTTGTTTTTTTTTTTAAAGCATATTCTTAAGGAGATGTATTAGAGGTACATTTGATCTGCTTGAAAACACATTACCCATTTCTTTGCTTACGATGCCCTTCAAGTACCAACAAGAAGCCATTAAATCCCCGGGCTTTAGCCTGAAACTGTAAATTACACAAGGAAATGCAGGTGAGGAAGCATTAACCTATGCATGTTTTGTCAAAATAGGACTTTGAGATTGAACTGCAACTTTCCTGAATTTTAGCGAGTCCTATTTGCTCCCTTAAATCTCGCCCTCCTCAATTTTTTATCATGCTCTGAGAAACAGCTTCTCTGTAATCTTCTCAGAGGAAAGTGTCTGGTTTGAATGCATTCCTTCATCATGACTTGAGAAGGATGGCCCCAGACTTAAAATATTGTACCACGATACAACATACTGCAAACTGGCCCAGAGAAAGTCATTTGAGAATTGCTCTAGCCAGGTTGAGCTGACAACACAGAAGGCATGCTGGGGGAGGGACAGACAGACTCCCTGCCTCTAGCTTGACGTTATAATCACGTGTACCTGGGATGCATCCTCCCCACCCTGGAGGGACCAGATTCACCCGGTCTGGAGCGGGGCCCCAGAAATGGGATGATGTAAGCCTCCAAAGTGACACTGATTGGCCGCTGAGTTGGAAACTGTTGCATTAAGCTCTAGTCCATCCATGTTAAATGTCAAAACAAAAACATGGGCAGCAATGGAATTTACCCCACCTGGCAAATAGACGGGATAGACGTCACATTAAGACAATTGTATTAAAGAGAAGAAAAAGCCTATAAAAGAAAGGTAGAGAGTAGATCATAGGAGAAAAAAGGGGGATGGTTCCAAATTTTCTCTAATAATTATTGACATTTGCATCCTTTCTGATGAATAAATCTTTTCCTAAGCTAGTATTTAGAAATAAAACCTTTGAAATGCCCCCCTCCCCCAAACTATGTTCTTACTAGATTCTGGCTCAAGTGGTTTGCTTTCAACTGTTTCCATGAGGACTGGCCAATGAGGTACTTATATTCCCACTGTGGCTCACATGTGGAGAGGAAGCAGAAGTGAGACCGAATGGATGGAGAGTGGGCAATGAGGAAAGAGGCTGGGAGGAGACCAGAGGAGGGAGGCGCTGAGCCAGGGTAACAGGGAACCCCCTCTGCAGGTCCAGAATCACTCCTGCTGATACCCTGAAAGCCTCTTTCTCTGGAACAGAAAGTCTGATCTTGGCTTTTTTCCTGCCTTGAGTACATGTATATTCTCACCTGTTGCTCATCTTGTACTCCTCCCCTCATCTCCCACCCCTTGTTCCGTTACTGGACTCAACCTGAGCTCACGGTGTACAACGCACGAGGCCCCGCCTCTTTCTGGCTGCCTCAGTCTTCTTGAAAGATCCCTTGCAATATTCTCCTGCTCAAAAGCCCTCATTGGCCTCATCGCAGACTACAGAGGAGGAATCCATTCCCCCAGCCTGACTTCTGTGCCTGCTGTAACCTGGCCCTAAGTCTACTTTCCTGGTCGTGTTCCAGGGCCAGTCCAGAGTATCTATTCTGTGCTTCTCCCACACACGCCAGTTGCTTCTTAGGTTCTTTGTTCCTCTTTGCCATTTGCCTTGCACCTAGTTCCCCGCTTCCTTTCACAGTGTTCCTGGCCGAGACAAACCCAAGCTCCCTCTGAGTGCGTGCCGTTATATAGGTATACGTGTATGAATGCACAAATGTGTGTGTGTAGACATGGGTGTGTACATACACACAAGTGTGACTCAACTCCTGGCTGCCAGTGTCGGTAGTGTGCCATCGCACAGGAGACTTCTCTGTACGCCCCTTTCCTTTTGTAACTGACTCTGACCCCATCATTTTGTTTTATTGTTTTTTATTTATTTTAGAGAGAGAGAGAGAGACAGAGAGACAGAGAGGGAGAGAGAGAATGAGTGGGGGAGGGGCAGAGAGAGAGAGGGAGACACAGAATCCGAAGCAGGCTCCAGGCTCTGAGCTGTCAGCACAGAGCCCGATGCCAGGCTCAAACCCACGGACCGCGAGATCATGACCTGAGCCGAAGGCAGATGCGTAACTGACTGAGCCCCCAGGTGCCCCATGGGCCCACCACTTCTTTACAAATCTTTCAGCCTTGGCTCAGCTTGGATGAGAATATCAGAAACTCTGAGAGAGAGATCTTCCAACATGACCTCTGGTCGGTAATGCTGAAGACTGAGAGATGAACAAGTCTTTCAATCCAAAAATGATCTGAGAAAACTTGAATAGTAGGTGGGAATCGCATGTGCAAGAGGAGGGAGGGGGTGACGAGGGAAGAAATGGAGAGCTTTGCAATCAGACAACATAGGAACTCTTGACGCCATTAAGTTTCTACTGTATTGGCTGATTTTACGCATCAACTAGACGGGACCAGAGGGCGCCCTGACATTTGGCCAAATATTATTCCGGGTGTGTCTCTAAAGGTATTTCTGGTTGAGATTAAGTTTAAATGGTAGACTGAGTAAAGCCCCTCCCCATTTGGTGGTGGGTCTCATCCAATCAGTTGAAGACCAGAATTGAACAGAAAGCTTAAGTGGGAGGAAACCCCACCTTCCCGGGACATCCATCTTTTCTGGACCTCAGACATGAGCTGAAACCCTGGCTCTTGTGTCTCATGCCTGCCGGCTTTCAGACTGGAAGTACACATCATCTGTCCTGGGTCTCCAGCTTGCCAACTTCAGGGCTTGGGGCTTCTCTGCCTCTATAATCATGCGAGTCAACCACTTACAAGTAAGTGGAAGATAGATACATCTTAGAGGTGCTAGTAACTAGTACTAGTATCTTAAGGTACCAGAATAATGACAAGAACAAAACTGCTTTTGTATATGCACTGAAATTCCAATTGGAATACCAGCTCTGTTTCTCCAGAGAACACTGGCTAACGCACATACACATATGGTTTCAGTGCTGTCACGTTTCTAGTAACCATAAGATGAGGCTGCAGATGGCTATTGTGTCCTCTTCACTCAGTAATGATACCCAACTCTTCCCACCATGCCTGATCCTCTTAAAGATCCCTGGGAAAGATGACAGGCAGACTTTAGAAATTCTAGAGTGGCCTTAGAAGAACAGAATTTCTTTGCCCATATGTTTAATTTCTAAGTTGATGTACACATTGGGAAAGTGGTAATCACAGCATGTGATGTAGATGTTTTTCAACCTAAAAGCGGATGTTTATTCAATAGCTCTGGGACCAATTATTTGTGCGGCAGATTATAGGGGCCTGACGAGCTGTGAACACTATATTTCATTCATTCTTGGACTCGTGTTATGATGTCTCTTCTTTCTAGTTGAGATTGTCCTTTTGAACTTAATTGCTGCATCTGGTTTCCTCGGACCAATTTGGAACAATTAGGTCGAACATTCAATTCTCACCATGACTGCCAAGCACTGATTAATAAAATATGTTTGGTGCTTGAGTGAAGCTTACAAAAATCCAACTATCTAAAGCTCTATATGGCAGTAACCCTGAGGCAATCTGATGCTTGTAATGAAAGATAGCCTTATGTTTCCTTTCAAAAAATTAGATTATGGAAGTTCTGATTTTATGCAACTTACATGCCATGGTATAAATTGTCTGTACTAAGTTCTTTGTCCTTATTTCTATTCAGCCACTGAAGTCTGACATTTTTCTGTCTCTTAATTAATTAATTGATTGATTAATTAATTCCCATGGCCATTAATTAGCAAGTATGCAACCATCATTTCATACCTAGATTTTGTCTTACCTTGACCTCTGGCCTTTTTTCTAACTCTAACATCCTCTGCATAACACTCGTTAATGTTCTCAACCATTTTGTTATGACATTTTCCTACTAAAAGACTTTCCATGGTCCCTATTCTACAACTCTATCAACCTATGTCATCACCTGTCAAATGCACCCAACTTCATATTTCCAGTGTATAGCTTCTCTCTACTCAGACCAGCCCAGAAGCTTAGGAGTCAGGAGAAGAATCGAGACAGGGACTCTAGGGGACAGAGGTATACATGAAAACAGCATGGACGGTGGAGGAGTATAGTTGAAATGTTGGAAGTTGAGTGTAGCTGGGATGTTGAAAGTTGAGTGTAGTTGGAACGTTGAAAGTTGAGTGTAGTTGGAAAGTTAAATGCAAGTGGCATGGAGGGGATCAGGTTTGGTAGTGACAACAGGTACGGCCAGTGAGGCAGGCAAGAATGAAACCAATACTGGCACGATGGAGTTTTCTGGGCTTCTTATGAATTCGGCATGGAAGAATTCCAACAGGTCCCTGTGTACTTTAGGAAGATGATTCCGCCAGTGTTGCGGACAATGTATTAGAGGCAGAAAGAGTAGTCTGGGGACCTGTGGGGAAAAAGGAAGTGTCCAGCTATGGCCGGCAGTGAGGATGAAGAGATGGAGAACCAGAGCCTTCCCAGGGACAGACACGCATCTTTCAGCTCCAGGCCTGAGCACCGAGCCTGACACTTAGTAGACACTTCATCACACGTATCTGCTGAGCTGAACGGAAACTTCCTATAGCCTCTCCGACTACTCCAGACTTTGTTCTCTCTGTCCTAACTTTCTAGTTTCACCACACGATGACAAAATACACAGTATTTTGCCCTTTGTTGTTTATTATCGATTCCCAGGTTGGAGGGTGGCATAGTCGGCAAACCAAGGGATCATGGGTTTGGACCAACTCAGTTTCCAATGTTGGAGCTCTACCCTTAAGAGCTTTGTAAACTTTGGTCAAGTTGTTTAACCAGATCCCAGTTTCTTCATTTTGAAATTGGGGATCATGATGCCTACCTCATCGTGTAGCTATAGTGAGGCAAAAAGCTAGGACAAGTACACGGCACAGACTTTGGTCTGCCACAGACATGGCACTCCATGATGTTTTTCTTTACCTCTTCTACTGTCTTGCTCTCCCCAGTCAGGTGCCTCTTTTATTCCACAGACAATATTATGAATCTGTTATGTGCATAGCAATGTGTTTGGTCTGTGAATTGAAAAATAAATAGGATACGTTTCTTGCCTTTCAGGACCCCCTAGTAAATAGTATTCATTTTTCCAGCAAAGTGAGAGACTGTGGGGAAGGGACAGATTAATAATCTGGAGCCTGGGATGGGAGCTCTAGGGAAACCTTTCACGGGCCCCTTGAAGTGATAGGGACAATAGTACTTCTTTGTGTCCAGAACAGCATCTAGAAGAATGCTGAGCTCAAGCAAGGGGTCAACCAGTCAGCCCCGGTGGACAGAGTAACACAGTAATCCTGAGGGATTACCTCTTCCTGACCCTCTACCCACCATTCCTCTTTATTTTTTACTTATTTTTAATTTTTTTAATGTTTATTTATTTTTGGGAGAGAGAGAGAGAAAGAGTGTGTGTGTGTGTGTGTGAGCAGGGGCAGGGGAGGGGCAGAGAGAGAGGGAGAGACACAGAACTCAAAGTGGGCTCCAGGCTCTGTGCTGTTAGCACAGAGCCCAAAGCGGGGATCGAACTGATGAACTGTGAGATCATGACCCGAGCTGAAGTCGAACGCTCAACTGACTGAGCCACCCATGCACCCTAACCCGCCATTCCTCTTAAAGTAGATGCTGATACCTAACCCCCTCCTTACCAGTCCCGATGCTCCGTTTGGCCCCTGCCCCCATAATTTTCTCTGTTGCCCTGCCTTTGCCAGGGGGGTGGGGTGACTGATTTGGCAACAGGTTGTCTTCTTTCAGGCCTTCATTTTTGTCACATTAATAACCATGCTATTCTTCAGTCTGCATCGTCGTGAGTGGCTTTGAGCACTGATGGGTTCTTGGTTGTAAGGATGCAAATAAAACAGGCTGAGAGGCTCGCACTCTGGTGTGAAGTCCACATTTCTATTCCGCTTCCTTGATAATTAGCCAGGTTCCTTCAGATCATTTTATACTGACTTAATTAGGAGCCCCTGCCCGTGATGGAGAACATCTCTGCCTTGGAGAAGCAACAACAGTGTCGGGGAGAAATTGTCCCTAATTTGCTCCACGGGCCAGTGGCGAGGAGAGTGTTTTCTGAGCCGCCTGACCTCCGGTCTAAATAACTTTCTACAGGTTGACCCCAGGGCCCATCTCTCTCTCTCTCTCTCTCTCTCTCTCTCTCTCTCTCTCTAGTCATTTTGTTCTAGGAAAGCGCTGCGTCGTCAACCCAGGAATGAGATGATTATTATAGATGCCACAGCCCAGGTTTGTGCGCACCTGCTTGCTATCGTACTAAGCACTTCGCGTGTAATTTCTGATCTCATCCCCAAGGTAACTGTGATTTTGCAGGAGAGGAAACAGGCACAGGGAAGTTAAACCATTTGCTGCAGGTCACATGGCTGGGAAATGGTGGGGCCGGGATTCAAGCCCAGCCACTCTGGGTCTCCAGCCCCCGGCTTTAGCAGTGCCACTGTCTTCTCTTTGCTCTATGCCGTGCACGAATCTGTCTGTTAGACCACCGTGCTTTGGGGAATCCTTTGAAATACTGACGTTCTAAATTCTTATTACAGGAAGTAGTTGGCTTTGCAGCTTGTTTTGAAAGGCAAGTGAAAATAAGAGTTTCTAGACAGGATAGGTTTTTCTCCTACCTTCAAATACCCTAAAGGGCCACGTAATAGCAATTCTTGGAAGACTCCAATTCTAGTCAATGCCCCTGTATTATGTATCTGTTCTGTAGTGAGGGAGAGACGTGGGGGAAATTCCTATCTGGTAAGTGTGATGCTCAAATGTCTGTAACAATAATTCAACATTAATAAACAAATGCTTCCTCAAAGGTCAAATAGCTGCCCTACAAATACTTACATTCTCCTCTGGTTCCCTAGGACACTTCCATCCTTGGCCATTTCTCTCCTACGTCTCCTTTCCTATCGTCACAACCTACTTGTCCTAAATGCCGTTCCTGCAAGGCTTTACCGGGCTAGTTAATTTGCTAAGTGATTTTAGGCTAACGTGTTCCTGAATGTGAACACCTCCAAGTGTCCCTATCATTCATACCCTGTATCCCGAGTAATTTGTATTCTACTATGGAAACATACTCTTATTATCCTAAATGAATAATTCTATTGAGGCTGGTGGGCCTGCTATTTGGGAACATTTGGTCTCAATTTAAAGCTCCAAACTAGGTCAGTTTAAATATGGGACTCCCTTAGCATTTACAGACCTAGCAGCCCAGTTATTCTGTCCCTGGGGAGAAGAGTGTGTCCCCCAGCTGGGAGGCGCCCGTCTTGAGACACAAGCAGAATGTGGGCCTCGGGCAGGCATGTCATTAGGACAATTACCCTGCAGTAATGCAAACCCCTCGCTGCGCTCCTGGTGCCCGTGCCTGTGCATTTCTTCTGCGGTCTGGGCCTGGCCCTCTCACTAGGTCACAAAAGGGGTCTCCTTCAACTGAGTCTCTGGCTGCTTCCGTCTGGGAGTCTGGGCCTCGAGAGGAGGGTGGGACTCAGAGAGAAGGCCATTTTCCTCCCAACCACGGGGGCCTGTTAGTCTGCCTCCCGGGATTCGTGGAGAGACTCAGGCTGAATACAGGGGCGGTGCAGCGAGGGCTCCTATAAGGCGCAGGGCCTGCCTGAGGATTGGGGGTCTGCACTTGGGTTCTTACCCTAACAGAAAAATGTCTTTTACCCTTGGGAAACTCCTTTAGCTTTTCTCTGTCCTATAACGGAACTCCAACATTTAGTTGTAGTTCCAAGATTCAGCCCTTCTCGGTGCTCCCCTCAAGCTCTGTTTTCAGAGCGCTCCGTGCCGGCCGGTTGGAGCTCACTCCTGTTTCCACCGCTTTTTGTTTTATTTTATTTTATTTTATTTTATTTTATTTTACTTATTTTTTAAATTTTTTTATTTTGTTTGAGAGAGAGAGAGAGAGAGAGACAGCGAGCAAGCAGGGTTGGGACAGAGAGAGAAGGAGACACAGAATCCGAAGCAGGCTCCAGGCTCTGAGCTGTCAGTGTGGAGCCCGACCTGGGGCTGGAACCCGCGAACCGTGAGATCATGACCTGAGCCGAAGTCAGACACTCAACCGACTGAGCCCCCCAGGCGCCCCTCCATTGCTTTTTAGCCTTGTGCAGCCTTGGGTATGTTTCTCCACGTTCCTAAGCCTTGGCTTCTTTATTGGACGAACCTCATAGCAATAGCACCTATTGCACAGAATTCCACAGGGTCGAATGAGTTAGTGTATGTGCCCGGCATGTGGCAGGAGCCCACATGGCAGGAGGTTAGGGCTATTATTCATATCATTGTTACCATCACGATAGGGTGCCGGTCCTGACTGGTTGGCCATAAATGCCCGCCTTGGGAGGCACTGCTGGGGATCTTCGGGAAAGAGGGTTCCTGACACAGTCACTTTGATGGGCCGATGTCCCCCCTCCATGGTATCAGAGTCTGTTCTCTGACTTCCACGGCAAGTAATCAAAACTATTAGGTTTAAGTAAATCCAAGAAGCCAATCTGCTTCAGGCAGAAGGTCCCAGCTAGAAAGATGAGCAGTCAACTCAGTCCCAGCATCAAAGCTGGATGGAAGAGTGCTGAAGATGAGTTGAGGGGGATGAAAACCGGTCACCTTGACGCATGATGTCCTGCCAGTGCCCTCCCAGTGTCTGTTATTCCTCTCACCTTCCACGGGGATTCTCTTTACTTTTTTTTGTGTTTATTTATCTTTGAGACAGAACCAGAGCACGAGTGGGGGAGGGGCAGAGACAGAGGGAGACACAGAATCCGCAGCAGGCTCCAGAACGGAGCTGTCAGCACCGAGCCCAACGCGGCGTTCAAACCCACGAACTGCGAGATCGTGACCTAAGCCAAAGTCAGATGCATAACTGACTGAGCCACCCAGGCGCCCTATTTATTTGTTTTTGAGAGAGAGGGAGAGCACAAGCAGAGGAGGGGCAGAGAGAGAGACAGAGAGAGAGAGGGAGACACAGAATCCGAAGCAGGCTCCAGAACTGAGCTGTCAGCACAGAGCCCGACAGGGGGCTCGAACCCACAACCATGAGATAGGACCTGAGTCGAAGTCGGACACCTAACTGACTGAGCCACCCAGGTGCCACCTTTCCACGGGGATTCTTATCTTTTCTGCCTAGTTTCATCCAGGCTCTTAGTTAACTCAGCACCGGGTCAGTTACGTCCAGTACGGAGGTGAAGGCTCCATACATAACCTGCCCTCTGCTGCAGGAGCCCAGCTTGGCTGCTAAACTCTAGTGGCCATGTTGTAGCCTCCTCGCTCTGTACAACTGGAAAAATGAGCAATGACTCGGTGACCTGGAAGAAAGCAGGCAGGCTGAATTGACAGTGAAGAGATGTGGCACTAGAAAAAGTCCAAATGCTTCTGTATAAAGTGTTTTGTAAACTAGAATATTCTATAGAAATAAGGTATTACAGTAGGTAATTCTGCCATGTAAGTGTTCTTTGAATCATTTGGGCATCCCAAAACAATGATCATTTTTTAACCGCTGGAAGAAGAGGAGGAATCACTGTATCACTGAAGGCGGGGGTTTTACTGAATGGCAAACCAGTTTGGCCACTCTGTTGTTCCCTGCGGCCAAACTGGCGTGTGCTAATTCTCTTAGCCGTGTTATTGCCGGGGGCGCAGCCCTATACCTAACCTTGCAAACTGGAGGGGGTTAAGTTAGCCCTTATTCTTGCCTTCCTCTTAATATTACCAGGGATGGAACCCCACTGGAATAAACAAACCTGGAAAATACTTTCCGTATGATTGTTAATACCTACACACAGAAAATTCCAGGTACCTATCTGTGTAAGGAAAAAAAAAGCTGAGGTCCTCGTTGGACTGGGGTGGATGGGCTACACTGATTAAATGAGCTCTCCTGATCCCATCAGCAGGACATTTTACAGCCGCCTGGACCCTACAGTGACGCTTTTCCTTCTCCGGATGCTTTCCGGGGGGGGGTGGGGACTGTTAGAACTGCACTTTAGAGGAGCCTGGTTACTGTTTCCATGAGTAAGATCAAATGGTGTTTACCCTCCGTCGATCAATACCGTCTTGTTTGAACGGATTGAGTCACTTAGAGACACATAAGGTAATGAAAACGATTGCGCAATGGTACCCAGCGTCCTACCCCGCTCGCCGAGGGATGACAGTGTTTTAAGAGCCGGTTCCCGAAACCGACGTGTCACCTCGACTGGCCGCGTGGTGAAATGAACACCCGCTTGGGACCGGATGCCCTGTGGGTTCTCTGCCAAGGGCCCTGGGCTTTTAGCTGAGCGCTTCCTTGAGCAACCTTCTCTAAAACAAAAGGATACTCTGCTCTGCTGCCGTTGCTGCTGTCTGTGTAGAATAAAAGAAAGTCAGAGGGGTTTTTTTTGTTTGTTTTTTGTTTTTGTCTTTTTGTCCGAATAGATAGAGTATGGTTACCATTGGTGGCTGATCAGAACTTTATCGTTTGTGTACAGTTTTCGATCGAAAGCGTATCAGTACAGTCTAAACAAAGAACAGCTAAGTGGGGCGAGTTTCAGGAAATTTTGCTGGAGGTTGTTACAAACAGAGACACGGGAAGAGGACCGCCTTTTGCTGAAGTCCTACCGTGTGCCCCGGATGGCGCCTGAACCGTTTGGCTATGTCATCTTGTTAAACCCTCGCTAAATTCTGTGGGGTGGGTCCTACTGTCCTTGCACACTTGAGGAATCTGAGCCCAGGGAAGTTAAGTAGTGGGCCTGAGGCCACACAGCGAGGGGAGCTTGGGAACAGGCCTTCCGAGCGAGCTCTGTCAGAGGAAGAGTCCGGTGTTCTTTCTGTAATGAATTTGGAAAGTCTCGAAGAGAGGCATGGTCTTGTTTGTTGGGAGATTGCTAGGCTCTCAGGTCCCTCGGATGGTTTCAGCTGGTTCCGGGTTTAGGGGCTGCAAAAATGTTTGTTCTTTCTCAATCTGTGTTCTCAAGAATACCATTTCTGAGACATGTCAGTAGATGTTCCCGAGTGATGTTCTGTTATAAATGAAGCTCAGGAAGCAAAATACCACCCACCCCTAGACGCTCACCAGAAACGGATACGTTGACACGCGCAGTAAATGCCTAGCCCCCCGGCAAGTACAATTACAATGGTTTACTAACTGGGTGATGTAGAGCCTGGTAGGTAACTAATCTGTGCTCAATTTTCTCATTAGTAAAATGTTATAATAGTGTCTTACCTTCCATGGCTGGTCTGAAAATAATGTAGATAAACAGGAGTGGACTGGGCGATACGGTGCTTAAGAAACGCCTGCGATTATTATTACTGCAAACATTCATGTGATAACATTCACCTGCTTTAACCTAACTGCCTTTCCTCAACTTGACATTGGGGTTACTTCTGGGGGGGGGCACATTTATTAACATCCACTGAATACAGCGTAGGACATGTTGTATTTGAGACAACACAGAGTCAACTTGGGATTTGCCCACTGAAAAATAGTAACTAAATATTCAATAATAACAACAACAAACAACAACAACAACTATTCAGTGTTTCCCTATCCATCATGTCAGTTCATATTTGCCCACTGTTTTTCTTTCTTTTCCTTTCTTTTTGACAATTCTCTTCCCCCTTCCCTTACACCTGATAAATAGTAAGTTGGAACAGTAAAACGTGAGAATGGTCTCAAATGGGCAGTATTAACATGATTCTGGAAACGATGGCCCTGAAAAGTCATCTAGTCACTCATGTCTATTAGCCCGTATTTGGCAGGGGAAGGCCTCAGCTCCCCCAACAAGTAAGCCCTCTCGTTATCTCCAGATCTACATTCCTACTGTTTATACGTCAGCACATATTACCAAGGATGCTTCAGACCAGACCAACACATCTTTGGAGCTTTGAAATCGTAACGAAAGCTGAGTCCGTCAATGTGTGTTTTGCGAAACACTAATCGGGCACCATGCACAAACATGTTCTGTTCCTCGCCTCCTGGGAGATACCCAATGCGCATCTGACAAGTCCTACTGCAAATACACCTGTTTAACTTGGACCCCATTTCTCCTTCGCATTTATTTTAACCATCATGGCACAAGAGTAATTCTGTCAGAGTTTAAGAGATTTCTGGTAGGAATGGATATTCCTGGTAAGTGCTCTGACTGCCATCTTTCTTTAGAGAAAATCTCATCGTATTTTGGTTGTGAATCATCTTTTTGGGGTGAACAGAATGATCACGTGAAAACATATCTGCTGCGGCACTTGCCCAAACCATCCCCAAAGGAAAAGCTCTAATAATCGGCTATCCCCAAGGCTGAGGTTTAACACGCTCAAAGCCAATCATTTTCCATGACTGTTTTTGTTTTGTTTTTTGTTTTTTTCTGTTTTGCTAGAATGAAAAGCAAATAGCTTAGGCTGTTCCTTTGGTGAGAGGTAGGATCCTGGCAAAAGACACAGCGAGAATTGACCACGGTGATTTTGTGTGGGTTTCTTTTCTGTGGGGTTTCGCGTTTTAGATTTTGGTTTTCGGTGGTTGTGAAGGATAAGAGAGAGGGAAGGAGAGACTTGAACATACAAAATCTCAAGTATAGTAGGGATTGTGACCTACACAGAGAACTCAGAATCTGCTGGTGATATTAATGCTATTTCTCCTGTAATTACATTTTTTTTAATGTTTCCGGGGATCCTAGGATCAGGACAGCCAACCACAGTTCTCCCAGCTGTCTGGCTACTGCTAAATATACTTCTCTGACACATCAGCCCTGCACTTGAACCTAAAGCGGTAAATCTACTTTGCACCTTCAGAATTTGATTAAACCAAGTAGTGGAAGATGGCTGCCATTTCATTCTGAGATCATATGATGGTCCCAATCTGTTCTTTGGTTTTCGGGTTGCTCCATTCGTATGAAAACAGCCAGAAAGCACCCTGAATTAGGCTCTAGGGTCGAAGAGGGCAGAAGCTGTTCTCACTGCATTCCCACGGAGCCACCCTGCACAGTTTCCCAGAGCCGAAGCAGAAAAAGCAAAACACATGCACCGTACCTGAGCGATTTCAGAGATCCCCACCCGGAAAAGGTTTCCTTGATTATGGCGAGTTCAACGTGTCACTCTGGTTATGCCCTAATCATCATATCAAACTCCAAAGGTTCAGTGGCTTTAGGTTTGGTTTACAATTGCTGGGAGTTAAACTTTAACCCGCCCTGTCCCTCGCATCCATGCAGCCCTTTGACCGGATAATTGGGTCACCGCAGCCCAGCAGAGTCGACAACACGACCGTGAGCATTTGTTCACAGCATCAAGATACGTTTTGCGCGAGACACCAGTGGCGTGAATATGATTTTGAGGCCGTTTTCGTGAGTTGTGTATTGGAAAGAGTGGAAATCTCTGCAGTGTGCGTAACGGGGCTTTTATTTACGTTAGCTCCCTTGTTTTCTGTTGCATCAAAATGACATTAAGTCTAAGGTACATTTGGGAGAAACTTTTTTTTTTTTTTTTTACACTTTTTATACCACTGTGGTACACGGAGTAAAGTGTGGCGTTTCGGGTCAAGCATGTAGATACATGTTGGCTTACAAGGAGAATCTACACAAAGCGTTTGTATAACCAAGCAAGTAGGGTCCGATGGGTTGGGGAAACACGCTTCTTTTTACAATAGCTGCTCATCTCCACCTTAAGAGGGCACGGTTACTGCGGACGCACAGCGATGAGCCGTGTGCTGGGTCCTCTGGGATCTGAAGCTGTTATTCATGGCTTGAAATCTCAGTGGTAACTGCATTTCTTTTCTGAAGAAATTTTTTTATTAAAAAAAGTTGTTTAATGTTTCTTTCTCTTTGAGAGAAGGTCAAAGCATGAGTGGGGAGGGGCAGAGAGAGAGAGAGAGAGAGAGGGAGACACAGAATCCAAAGCAGACTCCAGGCTCCCAGCTGCCAGCGTGGAGGCGGATGCGGGGCTCGAACCGATGAACCGTGGCATCGTGACCTGAGCTGAAGTCAGATGCTTAATCCACTGAGCCACCCGGGTGCCCCAAGCATCTAACTCTTGATTTTGGCTCAGGTCATGATCTCACGGTGCAGGAGTTCAAGCCCCATATCAGACTCTGCACTGACAGAGCAGAGCCTGCTTGGGATTCTCTCTCTCTCTCTCTCTCTCTCTCTCTCTCTCTCTCCCTCTCTCCCTCTCTCTGCTCCTCCCCCTCTTTTTCTCTCTCTCAAAATAAATAAACTTAAAAAAAAATTAAAAGCAAAAACACCACAAAACCAAAGCCCTCTGAATTTTGAGTAAAATTTGGCTTCTAAGCCACAGACCTCCAAACCAGATTTAGAGGCTACCCTCGCTTGGCTCCAGTTCAAGTAAGAGGAGTCTAATTTTCCGGGGTGACAACACAAGTTTTGCCCTGGAGTTGTGCCCTGGGACTGGGCTCTGGGGGAAGCACTCATGCTCCAGGAAGCCACATAGCTGCACGAGGGACACATCCCCGGGCAACCCTAGGGGTGGACCCCCTCCGAGCTGTGTCCCTGGAGTTTCCCGGGGAAAGCTCAGTACGGGTTTGCACGGTTCCCGAGAGAGTGGGGGATCCTTACCATGCGTTTGCGGAGAACTGTGGGGGAGATGTCAGTCCAGGGACAGTTTCCTTCGCTGTTTTGTGTGGCAGGTGCCTGAGGTAGGTGCAAAATGGAGACGTGGAGGGAAGAGCCCTGGGGTTTCGGGTATCTCGTGGAAACAGAAAAACACAGCAGGTAAAAGACGGCATTGATGCACTAGTTATAAAAAAAATTGGCTTCTCATGTGACGGGTCCTGGCATTCAACAGGACAGGGCTGTGCTCATGTGAGACCAAAGGGTTTGAAAAATCAGTTAAAAGAGCCCTAAAATCTGATAATTAGATTGGCCAATTGACATATTAGCCAGCAGACCAAAGGCAGTAATGAATTGGGTGGCATTAGGATGTTGCTGGAAGGTTTTTCCTTTTTTATTTCCTAAATCCTATCTCCTCGCTGCGATAGGGATATAGCGGTCTGTAGCAAAGAGGGAAATCATAGATAATCTCTTTCTGGAGGGTACTTAAGGGGACAGTCTGTGGCCCTGGGACCAAGGGAAGCCACACTTGTGACCCTGATCCCATCAGCCCAACCAAGGGAAATAACTGTACCCGGAATGGCGGGGGTTAGCCCTTCTGGGCCCTCGTTCTCCTAGGAGGGACAAAGCCATAAGCAAATAAACCGTTACACGGTGTGAACAAAAAGCAAATCGGTTTCAGTAGTGGCTGGTGAATAGTTGGTCATCTGTCTCGTCTACAGTCACCCAGGACCTACTAAGCATCGTGTTACATGGGTGGTTATTTAAAATGCAGGCTGAGTCTCTTAGCAGGCTGTCAAATCATTAACCTGGGCTGTGGCCAACATTAAAGCAGAAAAGAAACTGTCAGGTGAATTGTACGCAGAAGGGGTACGTTCATGAAACTTTGGTTTCAGGTGCGTGTGTTTGTGGGCGTGTGTGTATTGCTTATGATGAAAAATTTACACTAAGGCACAATTTTCAAAGCTTCACAATAATATGTTAGTTTTCAGGGGTTCAGTGGTTGACCAACCAGATGTAGAGTATACTCATTAAAATTTTTTTAATGTTTTATTTATTTTTGAGACAGGGAGAGACAGAGCATGAACAGGGGAGGGTCAGAGAGAGGGAGACACAGAATCTGAAACAGGCTCCAGGCTCTGAGCCGTCAGCACAGAGCCCGACGCGGGGCTTGAACTCACGGACTGCGAGATCATGACCTGAGTCGAAGTCGGATGCTCAACCGACTGAGCCACCCAGGCGCCCCTAGAGTATACTCATTAAGCAAATACTCCCCACAACACTCCACTAAAGGATAGTTGGAACAAGTATTACAAAGGAAGAGTACAGGATGCTAAACACAGCATTAGACACAGGTGGAACTGGGGAGGGGGGACTGAGGAAAGTCTTCCAGAATGTCTGAGACCAGAAGGGGGAGGGCACGAAGGTGGGCATTAGAGCAGGTGGAAGCAACACAGTGGATGCCATGAGTTTGAATGACTTTGGCACAAATAACTGATAGAGGCCAGGTGTGAGGGAGAGAAAGAGGCTGGAGCCCAGTAAGTGGCACCGGGGACCTTCAGTGCTACCCCCGGGCAAGGGGGAGTCCCTAGAAGGATTTTAAGAAAGTGAACCATGTGATCGATTTGTGTATTTGGGGTGTAGAGTTGAGAGCAAATTGTTGGGGGATAACAGTGCCTGCCTCTCTCCTTTTTTTAAGTCAAAATATGTTTGTCTTAGAATTATTCATACATATATATATATTTGTATAAATTATATACATTATAAATATAAATACTCATATATACAAATAAGAGAGATTTGGATTCGATCCAGGAGAAGCATCTGACAGACCATTTGGAGAGAGGGTGGCAGGTGAAGGGGGTTGATCAGGGTGCTGGCAACGGAGCAAGAATGAACAGACGAAGGAAGAGACATGCATAGCTGTCTGTGATTGGTCCGTAGTAGGTGCTCATTAAACGGTAGTTATCATTTGCATGTGAGTTTCTTGGCTTGTGGATTCTAACTGATCTTGCCTGTAATATCCAACTGTCTTGGCCACCCAGCAGAGCTGGCATATTTAGGTAAAAATCACTGATTGTTTATTGATGGCATAGGTAAAACATAAAATTGTCAAAAACTTCAAAGTCAAAGATTACCAAGACCTAGAAGTTTCCCTTCTGGCCACAACCCCTCCCTCTCCTACCTCAGTGAAAGATTTCTTTACTGTCGTCAACTTCCTACGAACTCCAAGTACATTTTGGAAGGGGGTATTTAATGAACTGGAATGGAGTGTTCTAGAAAATGAAAGGGCCATGCCAGACACACTACACAGGGCAAGCGTCTTATTCTCTTTCCTGATCCGATGTGTGGGAAGAGCTCTGAGCAAGGAGCTGGTACTTGGGGAAACCAGTGCTAACGTCGTCCCTCGGGAGCTCTGTCACCTTGAGCAAGCTTCTGCCCCTTGTGCGGGTCTCCGTGTCCTCGCCTTTGATGAGGACAGCATCTCCCTCAGGATTATGGAGAGGGTCAGATGAGTTGGCATGCGTGAAACTGATTTGAAAATAACAGGGTGCCGTCAGAGCAGAGTGGAATCATTACGGAGCAAGTTAAACCTGCATCCTCAAGGCTGTGTCAGGGGAACGTCGTCATCTGTGAAATAAGGACTTCTAGAATGTAAGCCTGCTCCTTCAGAGATGCGCGGCACTTTGAACCTAAAAGCTCAGTGCTTATTCTTACTGCCTGTGAGACGGCAAGAGGGCGGCACTGAATTCACAAGGTTAGAATCCGTCTGTTCTCTAGCCTCCCATCTCAGGATTTTAGACCTTGTGAAACGTATTGGTTTTGTAACTACAGCCATCTAGTGTTGATTGATTAAAACATGCACATGCTTGCGGACATACACACACATGAATGCAGGTGCGTGCGCGCGCGCGCGCGCACACACACACACACACACACACTCACACTCCTTTGTTTTGGGCTCTAGGAAATTGCATTTGGTTCTCCTGACACCTTTGAACGGTATTTTCACTGTGCCCTAGTTGTAGGGTGAAATGACTCGAGAAAGTATCTGAAGTCTAGGTTCCCTCTAAAAATCATGGAAGCAAGTGGGATACTCCATACTCTGTCTTTTCCATGTGAGTGGAGGGGTGCCTGGGCAGCCCAGTCGGGTAAGCGATGGCTCTTGATTTCAGTTCAGGTCATGATCTCATGGCTGGTGGGTTTGAGCCCTGTGTTGGGCTCTGTGCTGACAGTGCAGAGACTGCTTGGGTTTCTCTCTCTCTCTCTCTCTCTCTCTCTCTCTCTCTCTCTCTCTGCCCCTCCCCCCCAAATAAATAAACATTAAAAAAATAAATAAACATGAGTATCCTCCTCATATCAGTCCTTGTTTCTTCTCATAGTCAGTCTTAGGTTTCATGAATGATCTTGAAATTAGAGTTTCCAAATGTCTCATTGTGTTTTTTTTTTAAAGCAATGTTGAGTTCATCCCCAAAGCAAAAGCAAATATTAATTTTTGTAAAAGAACAATTTTAGAAAAAATTTGATCACCAATCTGTTGATTTTCTTTATTAATATCAGAAAACACCAATCATTGGTGATTGGCTCACACACGAGTGAGCAGGGGAGAGGCAGAGAGAGAGGGAGACACAGAATCTGAAGCAGGTTCCAGGCTCTGAGCTGTCAGCACAGAGCCCAACGCGGGGCTCGAACCCACGAGCTGTGAGATCATGACCTGAGCCGAAGTCGAATGCTCAACTGACTGAGCCACCCAGGCGCTCCATAGAAGTTCTGTTTTGTTTCTGTTTTGTTACTTTTCTTCGTCTTAAGTTCCATCTTTTATTTCATAAACATGATGAGCATATTTCTTTTATAGCCCGTATGTGATCATTACAGTCTAGGAAGCGATTAGCAGTCGAATTCTTCTCTTTGTTGTTTCTGTGGACCCTCTCTGAAGATGCCACATGTCCACATAGTTTGCCACTGTAGGTCGTGGGGTTATGTGCGATAGAAGTTTTTCATATGTGGGAATCCTGGATCTGAGTTTGCCAGCTGGGTGGTGAGGGGGCGTCACTCCAGAGAGGCTCTACGTGGGCTTTCCCTGGGACACATTTCTGTCTTGACTTTCTTACCTCGGGATTTCTGAGACTGCAGGGTATAGATGAGACATGTGGATGTGTGTGTGTGTTTCTGTGTAAGTATATATATTTTATAAAGAGATGTAGATACACCTTATAGCTATTTTAAGATGGGCATAAGGAAAGGGCAGTGGTTAAAAACAGGAGAAATTTGGGGCGCCTGGGTGGCGCAGTTGGTTAAGCGTCCAACTTCAGCCAGGTCACGATCTCACAGTCCGGGAGTTCGAGCCCCGCGTCGGGCTCTGGGCTGATGGCTCGGAGCCTGGAGCCGGTTTCCGATTCTGTGTCTCCCTCTCTCTCTGCCCCTCCCCCGTTCATGCTCTGTCTCTCTCTGTCCCAAAAATAAATAAACGTTGAAAAAAAAATTAAAAAAAAAAAACCAGGAGAAATTTGATCTCATTCAGAGGGAAGATTGAGACAGACAAATTCCATTTCCATTTCCCTTCGCCAGGGGGCAAACATTTTCCAGTTTACATTTCATTTTGGGTGGTGCAGCTCATTTAAGAGTCCTGGGTCCCTTACTTTTTTTTTTTAACGCTCCTTAAATTTACATTCCTTCCTGTGAGTTCAGCTAGGCATTTACGTGAACATTCTATTTTCTATCCGCATCTCCACATCTTTTAGTGGAAATTATATTAATTTGAATATATTAATTAATTTGAATTAAGTTTTGATTCTTATAATAGGAAGCCCCAAATAGCAGTGATATAAACAGGATAAAAGTTTATTTCTTTTCTAAAATGTTTGTTTATTTTTGAGACGGAGAGACAGAGTGCAGGTAGGGGAGGAGCAGAAAGAGAGAGAGGGAGACACAGAATCTGAAGCAGGTTCCAGCCTCTGAGCTGTCAGCACAGAGCTGACACGGGGCTCGAACTCCTGAGCTGTGAGATCATGACCTGAGCCAAAGTCAGACACTTAACCGACTGAGCCACCTAGGTGCCCCTATATACATATATTAAAAAAAATGTTTATTTTGAGAGAGAGAGAGAATAGGGGAGAGGCAGAGAGAGAGGGAGACAGAGAATCTCAAGCAGGCTCTACACCATCAGCACAGAGCCCAGTGCTGGACTCGAACTCATGAGATCATGACCTGGGCTGAAATCAAGAGAAGCTTAACAGACTGAGCCACCCAGGTGCCCCATTATGTAAAATAAGTCAAAGGAGGCAATGACAGGTAGCAGGGGGCCTATGGGATTTTATCAGGGACTCCTTCCTGTCCTCAGCTGCAATGTGACCCTCATTTTCATACACTGGGGTCCTGCTTGAGCTCATCAGGACAGATGAAATCCAGAGGGTAGGGTCAAGAGAGGGGTTAGAGGTCGTGTCCCTCTCTTAAGGGTGACTCTCCTCAAAGTCCCACTCGACAATTCTGGCCACGTCCCACTGGTCAAAATTTGGTCTTCTGGTCTCCCAGATTGTATGTGGGGGGACTCTTCTTCCGAGGCTGTCCCAAGTAAGACAAGGTTCTTTTACGACGAGGACAGAGTCGAGGTGGACAACCAGTCTTTTCCATAATGAGAAGTTTCTCAAGATGTCTAGCCTGCAGGATTGTGGCTCTAGGAACGATTTTCATTGAATACTTATATCACACTTGATACTGGGGTCATTGGAGCTGGCGGACGTGGTCTCCGCTCTCGTGGGACTTTAATCCCAAGGGATATATTGTCATACACATAATAACTTCATCTCTAGGGAGACGTTTCATGTCTCTGAGTCTCCATTTTCTTCTCTGCATCCGCCTAAGGACTGTGGTGATGGTTAATTTCGTATGTCAACTTGGCTAGGCTATGGTCCCCAGGTATTTGGTCAAACGTTATTCTAGATGTCACTGTGAGGATATTTTTAGGTGAGAGGAGCATTTGAATCAGTAGACTTTGAGGAAAGCAGATCACTCTCCATAATGCAGCCTGCTTGTGGGCTCCCACTGGGGCTCCTCCCTCGGGCTCCTCCCTCGGGCTCCTCCCTCGGGCTCCTCCCTGGGGCGCCTGCCTGCTGGTTTCCCCTGCAGACTATGGACTTGCCATGGCTCCAAGATCACATGAGCCAATTCCTTAAAATCTCTCTCTCTGTGTATATGTATATTTGGGCACACACACATACGTGTATACACGTATATTATATACATGTAATTCTAATTATGTTTACACACACACACACACACACACCATCTTATTGGCTCTGAAACAGAACCATGACTGATACAGTTTTATAGATCATGGAATACACAAGGTGAGAGGAGGTCTAGATCCTGTTGTACGGAGGTAGAGAAGGTGAAGTGTTAAAGCTATGCACACTGTTCTCTGAAGTCTCACCAAGTGTGAGCAGGCACTGGAAAAGTAGGGAACTGGGCCAGGCACCTTATTACTAGAGAGTGAGGAAACCCAGCATCCAGGGGACAAGCTAGGTAAGCACCACCAGCCCGTCCTCACACAACGCCCCCACTCGTGTGCATGCACACCCACACGCTCACATGTCCACACTCATGCACATACACACGCACACCAGAGGCAGGCTAATATAAAACTTACCTTAGAAATCTGATCATAATAAAACAGAGACGATAAAGTTAAAAATTAAACAACTGAGGTCCAAAAGCATCTGAAAAGCGACAACTCCGTGCTGAAGCAGCCACATTTTGAGTATAGAATTTCCAAGAATTATTACCCTCAGATGTACTTGATAGAAATTAGCACTCACCAGAGAAAATAGGTTACCATGACAAAAAGAAATGATGGGCAGCTAGAAATATTTCAGTACTGCTTGCATTCTGATAATAAGAATGTATTTAGGCATTACTTATAATAGTAATTAGTTTTAAAGCAAAATCTACATACTGCTATGGGTAAAGTGTTCACTAAATAGATTTCTGAAGAAATACTAAAAGTGAACTTGTTGTGTTGGAATGGAATTGGGTCAAGAAAAGAGAAGGACAGGAGTGCTTACTTTATGTATTTATTTTTGAGAGGGAGAGAGAAAGAGAGCGGGGGGAGGGAAGAGAGAGAGAGAGGGTGAGAGAGAGAGAATATGAGTAGGGGAGGGGCAGAGGAAGAGGGAGAGAGGGAATCCTAAGGAGGCACCACGCTCTGTACAGAGCCTGAGGAAGGCTCCATCCCACGACTCTGGGATCATGATCTGGGCCCAAATCAAGAGTCAGACACTTGACCGACTGAACCACCCAGTCGTGCTTACTTTAAATTTTGTTCCGGTCCCAGGAATGGCAGTCTCTCTACTGAGCCTGGAAGAAGTGTATTCCCCTTTACCACCTGGGTGGTCATCATACCATTAAAGTGGTCACTTCCCTTCCAGCAGCAGAACTCTGTGATTCTTCCGTAATCTGAGTTTCTGAAGGCCAAGTGTGCAGGTGGGGCTGAAGCCATGGCAAGTGGGGAGCTCTGAGTAGGCTTCCAGATGGAGCTCAGAGTCAGAAGCCCCCATCTACAGGAAGATGAAAGAGGCCATGAAAACTGGAGAGTCTTTAATCTGAACCTCTCCTTTTACAACTGAAGAAATTGAGAAAGAGGCGACTGGGGAGGCTGGTAGAAGGAAAAACAACTCCCACACTTGAATTCCTATTTCGGAACCTAGCGGGTTCTGGGTTTCAGCTGGGGGGTCTGGGTGGGGCTCATGGGAATGACATGGCGGACTGTTGATGTCTGGTAGGGTGGTCTAGTTCCTGAGCCAGATGTCCTGCCTCCATAAAATCTAGCTCTCTCACTCGCTAGCTGTGAAATCTTGGTGAAATTACGTAAGTTCTTGATGCTTAATTTCCTTTTCTCTGAAATGGGGCATTTTGAGAAAAATTATATAAAGCGTTTAACCGTTGTCGGGCATACTCTCAAGTATTCAGTGGATGTTAGCTTTAGATCATTGAAGTAAAACGTGAGCTCCAAGTGATTTAGTTCACCATCCAGAAAGGTTTACTAGTGAAGCGGGAAGGGAAGGGTTCCTTTATACTGTTGTTTGACAGAAATAGAGAAGAGACACTGTCAGGGCTCATGGTGTATACAGTTTGTGTCAAAACACAGAGTGTGCCTGGTGTTCAGGAAGGTGCTATTATGCCGGGGCCCTGGCGTGAGAGAAGGCGCCTTGTGGTATAAAATGCAGAACAGGTTGTGTTTGCTTTGGCCAGCGAGAATATTTTGGGATTTTGTTGCTGGAAAAATTTTGGCCTGTCCACACAAATTACTTCTAACCCATTAACTTCACACATCGGCGCACCACTGAAAATAGAACGACCAAATTTTACAACCTCCCCCAATACTGTTCACTCAGTTGGAAAACGAGCTCCATGTTAATGGCAGTTACTTTGGATTTGTTTGCTGCAAAAGAGACATTCAACCAAAACACCAGTTAAAGGCACATTTAATTTGGCAAGACCTACTTTGCTGAGTTCCTTTGAGTTCAAACATCTGACTGCTAACTGTGCCTGAGAGTTGTTTTAATTTTTTCTTCCTTTCCTTCCCTTTCCTTTCCTTCCTTCTTTCCCACCCTACTTCCCTCCTTTCTTTCTCTCTTTCTTTTATTTCTCATCCTTTCCTTTCTTTTCCTTTCTTTTCTTTCTCCTTCCTTTCTCCTTCCTTCCTTCTTTTTTTCTTTCTTTCTTAATTTTTAGAAGGAAAGTAGACTGACATTTTTTCCATCCTGTGAACTTTTTACATTCTCCTATAACTGGCTAGTACAGGCCTTTATTAAGATTTTTTTTAATATATGAAATTTATTGTCAAATTAGTTTCCGTACAACACCCAGTGCTCATCCCAAAAGATGCCCTCTTCAATGCCCATCGCCTACCCTCCCCTCCCTCCCACGCCCTGTCAACCCTCAGTTTGTTCTCAGTTTTTAAGAGTCTCTTATGCTTTGGCTCTCTCTCCCACTCTAACCTCTTTTATTTTTTCCTTCCCCTCCCCCAGGGGTTTCTGTTAAGTTTCTCAGGATCCACATAAGAGTGAAAACATGGCATCTGTCTTTCTCCGTATGGCTTATTTCACTTAGCATAACACTCTCCAGTTCCATCCACGTTGCTACAAAGGGCCATATTTCATTCTTTCTCATTGCCACGTAGTACTCCATTGTGTATATAAACCACAATTTCTTTATCCATTCATAGGTTGATGGGCATTTAGGCTTTTTCCACAATTTGGCTATTGTTGAGAGTGCTGCTATAAACATTGGGGTACAAGCGCCCCTATGTATCAGCACTCCTGTATCCCTTAGGTAAATTCCTAGCAGTGCTATTGCTGGGTCATAAGGTAGGTCTATTTTTAATTTTTTTGAGGAACCTCCACACTGTTTTCCAGAGTAGCTGCACCAATTTGCATTCCCACCAACAGTGCAAGAGGGTTCCCGTTTCTCCACATCCTCGCCAGCATCTGTAGTCTTCCGATTTGTTCATTTTAGCCACTCTAACTGGTGTGAGGTGATAACTCGGTGTGGTTTTGATTTGAATTTCCCTGATGAGGAGTGACATTGAGCATCTTCTCATGTGCCTGTTGGCCATCTGGATGTCTTCTTTAGAGAAGTGTCTATTCATGTTTTCTGCCCATTTCTTGACTGGATTATTTGTTTCTCGGGTGTGGAGTTTGGTGAGCTCTTTATAGATTTTGGATACTAGCCCCTTGTCCAATATGTCATTTGCAAATATCTTTTCCCATTCCATTGGTTGTCTTTTACTTTTGTTGATTGTTTCCTTTGCAGTGCAGAAGCTTTTTATCTTCATGAGGTCCCAATAGTTCCTTTTTGCTTTTAATTCCCTTGCCATTGCGGATGTGTCAAGTAAGAAATTGTTGCAGCTGAGGTCAGAGAGGTTTTTTCCTGCTTTCTCCTCTAGGGTTTTGATGGTTTCCCGTCTCACATTCAGGTGCCTTATCCATTTTGAGTTTATTTTTGTGAATGGTGTCAGAAAGTGGTCTAGTTTCATCCTTCTGCATGTTGCTGTCCAGTTCTCCCAGCACCATTTGTTAAAGAGACTGTCTTTTTTTCCATTGGGTATTCTTTCCTGCTTTGTCAAAGATTAGTTGGCCATACTTTGGTGGGTCTAGTTCTGGGGTTTCTATTCTATTCCATTGGTCTATGTGTCTGTTTTTGTGCCAATACCATGCTGTCTTGATGATTACAGCTTTGCAGTAGAGGCTAAAGTCTGGGATTGTGATGCTTCCTGCTTTGGTGTTCTTCTTCAAAATTACTTTGGCTATTCGGGGCCTTTTGTGGTTCCATATGAATTTTAGGATTCCTTGTTCTAGCTTCGAGAAGAATGCTGGTGCAATTTTGATTGGGATTGCATTGAATGTGTAGATAGCTTTGGGCAGTATTGACATTTTGACAATTTTTATTCTTCCAACCCATGAGCATGGAATGTTTTTCCGTTTCTTTGTATCTTCTTCAATTTCCTTCGTAAGCTTTCTATAGTTTTCAGCATACAGATCTCTTACATCTTTGGTTAGGCTTATTCCTAGGTATTTTATGATTCTTGGTGCAATTGTGAATGGGATCAGTTTCTTTATTTGTCTTTCTGTTGTTTCATTATTGGTGTATAAGAATGCAATTCATTTCTGTACATTCATTTTGTATCCTGCGACTTTGCCGAATTCATGGATCAGTTCTAGCAGACTTTTGGTGGAGTCTGTCGGGTTTTCCATGTATAATATCATGTCATCTGCAAAAAGTGAAAGCTTGACTTCATCTTTGCCAATTTTGATGCCTTTGATTTCCTTTTGTTGTCTGATTGCTGACGCTAGCACTTCCCACACTATGTTAAACAACAGCGGTGAGAGTGGACATCTCTGTCGTGTTCCTGATCTCAGGGAGAAAGCTCTCGGTTTTTCCCCATTGAGGATGATATTAGCTGTGGGCTTTTCATAAATGGCTTTTATGATGTTTAAGTATCTTCCTTCTATCCCAACTTTCTCGAGGGTTTTTATTAAGAATGGATGCTGAATTTTGTCAAATGCTTTTTCTGCATCGATTGACAGGATCATATGGTTCTTATCTTTTCTTTTATTAATGTGATGTATCACATTGATTGATTTGTGAATGTTGAACCAGCCCTGCATCCCAGGAATGAATCCCACTTGATCATGGTGAATAATTCTTTTTATAAGCTGTTGAATTCAATTTGCTAGTATCTTAGTGAGAATTTTTGCATCCATATTCATCAGGGATATTGGCCTATAGTTCTCTTTTTTTACTGGGTCTCTGTCTGGTTTAGGAATCAAAGTAATGCTGGTTTCATAGAATGAGTCTGGAAGTTTTCCTTCCCTTTCTATTTTTTGGAATAGCTTGAGAAGGATAGGTATTATCTCTGCTTTAAATATCTGGTAGAATTCCCCAGGGAAGCCATCTGGTCCTGGACTCTTATTTGTTGGGAGATTTTTGATAACTGATTCAATTTCTTCACTGGTTATGGGTCTGTTCAAGCTTTCTATTTCCTCCTGTTTGAGTTTTGGAAGTGTGTGGGTGCTTAGGAATTTGTCCATTTCTTCCCAGTTGTCCATTTTTTTGGCATATAATTTTTCATAGTATTCCCTGATAATTGCTTGTATTTCTGAGGGATTGGTTGTAATAATTCCATTTTCATTCATGGTTTTATCTATTTGGGTCATCTCCCTTTTCTTTTTGAGAAGCCTGGCTAGAGGTTTATCAGTTTTGTTTATTTTTCAAAAACCAACTCTTGGTTTCATTGATCTGCTCTACAGTTTTTTTAGATTCTATATTGTTTATTTCCACTCTGATCTTTATTATTTCTCTTCTTCTGCTGGGTTTGGGGTGTCTTTGCTGCTCTGCTTCTATTTCCTTTAGGTGTGCTGTTAGATTTTGTATTTGGGATTTTTCTGGTTTCTTGAGATAGGCCTGGATTGCAATGTATTTTCCTCTCAGGAGTGCCTTCACTGCATCCCAAAGCATTTGGATTATTGTATTTTCATTTTCGTTTGTTTCCATATATTTTTTAATTTCTTCTCTAATTGCCTGGTTGACCCATTCATTCTTCGGTAGGGTGTTCTTTAACCTCCGTGCTTTTGGAGGTTTTCCAGAGTTTTTCCTGTGGTTGATTTCAAGCTTCATAGCATTGTGTTCTGAAAGTATGCATGGTATGATCTCAATTCTTGTATACTTCTGAAGGGCTGTTTTGTGACCCAGTATGTGATCTATGTTGGAGAATGTTCCATGTGCACTCGAGAAGAAAGTATATTCTGTTGCTTTGGGATGCAGAGTTCTAAATATATCTGTCAAGTCCATCTGATCCAATGTATCATTCAGGGCCCTTGTTTCTTTATTGACCATGTGTCTAGATGATCTATCCATTGTTGTAAGTGGAGTATTCAAGTCCCCTGCAATTACCACATTCTTATCAATAAGGTTGCTTATGTTTGTGATGAATTGTTTTATATATTTGGGGGCTCCCGTATTTGGCGCATAGACATTTATAATTGTTAGTTCTTCTTGATGGATAGACCCTGTAATTATTATATAATGCCCTTCTTTATCTCTTGTTACAGCCTTTAATTTAAAGTCTAGTTTGTCTGATATAAGTATGGCTACTCCAGCTTTCTTTTGACTTCCAGTACCATGATAGGTAGTTCTCCATCCCCTCACTTTCCATCTGAAAGTGTCCTCAGGTCTAAAATGAGTCTCTTGTAGATAGTAAATAGATGGGTCTTGTTTTTTTATCCATTCTGATACCCTATGTCTTTTGGTTGGTGCATTTAGTCCATTTACATTCAGTGTTATTATAGAATGATATGGGTTTAGAGTCATTGTGATGTATGTAGGTTTCAGGCTTGTAGCGATGTCTCTGGTGCTTTGTCCCACAGGATCCCCCTTAGAATCTCTTGTAGGGCTGGTTTAGTGGTGATGAATTCTTTCAGTTTTTGTTTGTTTGGGAAGACTTTTATCTCTCCTTCTATTCTAAATGACAGATTTACTGGATAGAGGATTCTCGGCTGCATATTTTTTCTGTTCATCACGTTGAAGATTTCCTGCCATTCCTTTCTGGCCTGTCAAGTTTCAGTAGAGAGATCCATCACGAGTCTTATCGGTCTCCCTTTATATGTTAGAGCACGTTTATCCCTGGCTGCTTTCAGAATTTTCTCTTTATCCTTGTATTTTGCCAGTTTCACTATGATATGTTGTGTAGAAAATCGATTCAAGTTACGTCTGAAGGGAGTTCTCTGTGCCTCTTGGATTTCAATGCCTGTTTCCTTCCCCAGATCAGGGAAGTTCTCAGCTATTATTTCTTCAAGTACACCTTCGGCACCTTTCCCTCTCTCTGCCTCCTCTGGAATACCAATTATGTGTAGATTATTTCTCTTTAGTGCATCACTTAGTTCTCTAATTTTCCCCTCATATTCCTGGATTTTTTTATCTCTCTTTTTCTCAGCTTCTTCTTTTTCCATAATTTTATCTTCTAGTTTACCTATTCTCTCTTCTGCCTCTTCAATCCGAGCTATGGTCATCTCCATTTTAGTTTGCAGCTCGTTTATAGCATTTTTTAGCTCCTCCTGGCTGTTCCTTAGTCCCTTGATCTCTGTAGCAATAGATTCTCTGCTGTCCTTTATACTGTTTTCAAGCCCAGTGATTAATTTTATGACTATCATTCTAAATTCACTTTCTGTTATATTGTTTAAATCGTTTTTGATCAGTTCATTAGCTGTTGTTATTTCCTGGAGGTTCTTTTGAGGGGAATTCTTCCATTTCATCATTTTGGATAGTCCCTGGAGGGATGCGGACCAGCAGGGCACTTCCCCTGTGCTGTGGTGGATAACTGGAGTTGGTGGGTGGGGCCGCAGTCAGACCTGATGTCTGCCCCCAGCCCACCGCTGGGGCCACAGTCAGACTGGCTGTGCCTTCTCGTCCCCTCTCCTAGGGGCGGGATTCCCTGTGGGGTGGCGTGGCCCATCTGGGCTACTTGCACACTGCCAGGGTTGTGGTGCTGGGGATCTGGCATATTAGCTGGGGTGGATCGGCAAGGTGCACGGGGGGCAGGAGGGGCAGGCTTAGCTCACTTCTCCTTAGGTGATCCACTTCAGGAGGGGCCCTGTGGCACCGGGAGGGAGTCAGACCTGCCGGAGGGGTGGATCCGCAGAAGCACAGCGTTGGGTGTTTGCACGGTGCAAGCCAGTTCCCTGGCAGGAACCGGTTCCCTTTGGGATTTTGGCTGGGGGTTGGGTGAGGGCGATGGCGCTGGTGAGCACCTTTGTTCCCCGCCAAGCTGCACTCTGTCATCCGGGGCTCAACAACTCTCCCTCCCGTTGTCCTCCAGCCCTCCCGTTCTCCGAGCAGAGCTGTTAGCTTATAACCTTCTAGATGTCAAGTCCCGCTTGCTGTCGGAACACACTCCGTCCGGCCCCTCCGCTTTTGCCAGCCAGACTTGGGGGCTCTGCTTGGCCGGTGAGACGCCCCTCCGCCCCGGCTCCCTCCCGCCAGTCCGTGGAGCGCGCACCGCCTCTCCGTCCTTCCTACTCTCTTCCGTGGGTCTCTCCTCTGCACTTGGCTGCGGAGACTCCGTTCTGCTAGTTTTTGCTGGTTTTCTGGGTTAGTTAGGCAGGTGCCAGTACAGGCCTTTAAAAACGATTCCAACCTGTTAGGAAATATCCTGTGTCATAGAAAATAAACGATGATTCTGAGTTAGATAGAAAAAGCAGGGAGCCATCTCTGGCAGGTGTGCCACAGAATCTCTGAACCTTAGTTTCTTCATATGTAAAATGGGAGTTTGTGTACTCACCTTCAGAAGTGCTACAAGGAGTAAGGATTTTGTCCGAGGACCTTACCGCCACGCCGCACATGCTAGCATTTAATACGTGTGAGTTTCCTTCATAGGCTGATGGGCTAAGGGTGACATTTTGGAGGAAGCAGTCATGCTCCGGGTGGGACATGATCCCCTCCCCCAGGCAATGGCCCTTGGCAAGCCTGACTCAGATGAGTGACTCCAGTAATGAGTGGTACAGATTTTTCGCTAAGGAAGGAGATCCTTTAAAAAAAAAAAAAAAAAAAAAGAGAAGTACATCTTAGAATTAAAGCATTAGCTGCTCTTTAATGAGCCCAGATTCAGCTCTTCCAATGCTGCCTCAGGAGAACCATTTATAAATGTGCAAAAACAGAAGTCAGAAGTCAAATCGAGCAATTTCCTGCTCTACCCACTTCCATACAACCTCTCTTTAGGAGCCCTGTTTAAAACGCTTTTAAGGGGTGCCTGGGTGGCTCGGTTGGTTAAGCGTCCGACTTTGGCTCAGGTCATGATCTCACGGTCTGTGAGTTTGAGCCCCGCGTCAGGCTCTGCTGACAGCTCAGCGCCTGGAGCCTGTTTCAGATTCTGTGTCTCCCTCTCTCTCTGCCCCTCCCCTGTTCATGCTCTGTCTCTCTGTCTCAAAAATAAATAAACGTTAAAAAAAATTTAAAAAAGAAAATAAAATGCTTTTAAAAGAACACTTATTAAAGGTTAGAATGGGTGCATTCCAGATTTTTTTTTTTACAAACGTGTCCTTAAACTTTATTTTTAGAACAGTTTTAAAGATACAGAAAGGTTGTAAAGATAGTATGTTCCCAGATATCCGGTACCCAGTTTTCTTATTATTAACATCTTCTATTCATCTAGCACATGTATTACAATTAGTGAACCAGTATTGATAGGTTGTTTCTAATGAAAATCAGTACTTCATTCGGACCGTAAATTTTACCCAATGTTCTGTCCATCCCAGGAGCCCATCAGGGGATACTATATTGCATTTACTCATCATGTCTCCTACAGTGCTTGGCTAGGATGTTTTCTCATACTTCCCTTGTTTTTTGATGACCTTGGTAGTCTTGAGGCATACGGATAAAGAATTTTGTAGAATGTCCTTTCGTTAAAATTTATCTCAAGTTTTTCTCGCGATTAGACTGGGGTGATGGATTTGGGGAAGATCTCAGAGGTACCGTGCTGTTTGAATTGCATTGTTTCAGGAATACAAGCTGTCGGCATGATTTCCGACTGTGGGTGTTAACGTTGGTCCCCTGGCTGAAGTGTGTTCAACAGGTTTTCTGTACTGTAAAGTTACTGTTTTTGTTTTAATTTAAGAGAGAGACAGACAGACAGCACAAGCAGGGCAAGGGGCAGAGAGAGAGAGAATCCCAAGCAGGCTCCTGAGGTCAGCTCAGAACCTAATGAGGGGCTCAAACTCACGAACCAGGAGATCATGACCTGAGTGGAAATCAAGAGTTCAGACGCTTACTGACTGAGCCCCCCAGGGGTCCCTGTAAATTACTCTTTATTTTCTCCTTTGTAAATTGCACTCTCCGGAAGGGTCTCCACACACAGTCCACACTCAAAGATCAGGAATTATGTTCCCTCTCCTTTAGGGTTACTTTGTTTGGAATCCTGCATGGGAGATTTGTCTCTGCTCCCCTCTTCACTCACTCATTCATTTATATCCGTATGGACTTGTGAATATTTATTTACACTTTGGGTTATCATCTGATACTATTTTCTTGCTCATAATTGTTCCAGGTTTGGCTGTTGGAAACCCTTTCCAAAGAGTCCGTTGCTCTTTTGAAGTATAGTTTTCACAGTTAATTCTTTAATGTAGTTTTCTGCACAAAACTAGAAACTTGATGAGGGCAGGGTATGTGTCTAATTTTGATTGTTTACCGCTGTATACCTAGGACTTAGAGGAATACTATGTTTCTGAAATATATTATGTCCTCAATGGATATAGAGTGGAGAGATACAACGATGAATGGGTCAAAGAATGTGTCAGACACTGTGCGAGGCACATCACATGCACCATTCCTAAACTTCAAAGTAATTCTGAAGAGAAGGCATTATTCCCTATGTTATAAGTACGCCCAAGGTCGCACAGCCCATAAGCAAGAGCTTGAACCCAAGATTGCCTCATTTTATTAACATAGGCAGCCCTGAATATTGCTGCTGAGAAAAATGTCAAGGCTCTCCAAAAAGTCAAATTACAAGGTTATATTCATGTGTCTGTAATCATTATCATTATCATTATTTCTTTCCTTGTCTCTTTCTCTTCCTTTATATTTATATACAACCAGGTACTGTCTGTTGTTGTCAATGGAACCCAAAGAATCGGTATAAATCTCAAGAAAGTATTTAAATTTTTTCAATCCTTGCTTCAGTGTGTAAATGATGCATCCTCCAACCATTTCTCACATATCTCAGTTTGCATGAGAAATTCCAAATTTTGACTAAGCGACATATGTAAATCAATGCAAGTGACTCTGATATACTGGTGAGAGTTGAATAAAGCACCCTTCTGACCTTCACGGAAAGGCTCAGTTGGGACCCTGGGCTTTATTTTATCACTTTGTAAGTTAGTGACAGTGGGCAGTGAGGTATCACGGAAAGTAAATAGGTTTAGGGGATGGAAAGACCAGGTTTGACACATGGCTCTGCCATCGTCCCACCAGAGACCTCACATAAGTTCCCTAACACTTGCAAGCCTCAGTTTTCCCCTTCATAAACCAATGATATTTAAAGCAGTCACCTCATAAGTGAAGATTAAGTGGGGCATTGGGTATTAAGGGCATAATACAGTGCCTGTCACAGGGAACTCAACACATGATCGTTATTTTTTGGGTTTTTTTTTGTCATTATTATTGTTCCCTTTCTTCTCAGGAGATCAGAGTATATTTGGGTGGGTTTTTTTTTAAGTGTTTTATTTTAATGGAGGACTGGTAGGGAATATAGAGAGACAAGCTGAGGACTCATTAACTGCACACAACTGATTTTGGAGGATGTGTAATTTCAAGATAAGCCTCTATTTTTCTTGAAAATATATTGTTAGCTTGAATATATTTATCCTCAAATTGTAATCTGAATTACACTCTGTGATAAACACATCCCATGCCTTTTTAAGTGACCCTGAACATAGACCATCCTTTACTGTACTTACTTAAGAACATTGTATTCTATACTCAAGGCGGGGGGGTGGGGGGGGCTCGAACTCACAACCCTGAGGTCAAGAGTCTTATGCTCTACCAAATGAACCAGCCAGGAATTCAAGGAAAAAAAAAAAACAAAAACAGATGAACACAAGTGAGGGGGGAAAAAGAGGGAAGAAAACCATAAAAATCCTTCTAAGGGACAGAGAACAAACGGAGGGTTGATGGAAGGATGTGATGGGGGATGGACTAGGTGGGTGATCGGTATTAAGGAGGACACCTGTCAGGATGAGCACTGGGCGTTGTGTGTTAGTGGTGAACCACTGAACTCCTGAAACCAATATGGCGCTGTATGTTAACTAACTAGAGTTTAAATAAAAATTTGAAAGGAAAAAAATATAAGAAAATAAGTGTTTTGGGGGGGGGAGAAGAACATGGTATTTTAAACCAGTGATATCAAACTCCTCTTTGTATGGTGGCAGATAATGAAAACGCTCTTCAGTCAGGTTGGGTGTGTTGGAGAGGGAATTATAATGTGACTATAATGCCTGTTGCCACCAGTTTCTGTGTCCTTCAAGAATTGCTTTCTGGTACCATGTAAAGCGTCACCAATGATCCATCATCCAAGCAGTAAATCACAGTTGCCTTACAGAATCCTGTTCTTGGCCCTACCTCTCCAGTTGTTTGACATGATTCTGTGACAGCAGGAGGGAGGGTGGCCTCCCCACGGTCATGTTCACACGTTGATGCTGGGGCGGTGCACTGTAACAATAGGGACATGTGTCGGCCCATACACCGTATTGCAGTGATTCTAAGATGCCTATTTTCTACATTTTAATACTTCAACATGCCTTAAACAGTCACTGTTGACCAGGCAGTAAGGGTGATATGGTCATTGCCTGTATATGCATATCAGTATTTGAAGAATGGTGTCACGGGGCTGGAGGAAAGTCCTGAAGGTAGTCGTGGACCATTCCTTTAAAACAAAACAAAACAAAACACCATCACCAGTGGCCTTAATGGTACAGTAGAAGATAATATATGGAAAAAACTAGATCCAAGGAAAGCCAGACTAAGGGTGAAGTTTTGAGATGACCTTGAATTGTCTTCCCTGCACCCCTTTATTATGTATAAAAAAGATATCTAATAAAAATCTATGCCCAAATAAGTCTAAAAGACCTATTTCAATAACAGAGTTTCAAAAAAATCTAAACGTGAGGCCCCTGAGTTGCTCAGTCGGTTAAGCATCCGACTCTTGATCTCAGTTCAGGTCATGATCTCATCATTGGGGTTATCAGATTGAGCCCCGCATTGGGCTCTGCACTGACAGTGTGGAGCCTGTTTGAGATTCTCATTCTCTCCCCCTCTTTCTCTGCCACTCCCCTGCCTATGCTCTCTCTCTCTCTCTTTCGCTCTCAAGTAAAGAAACTTAAATCCAAATGTAAGAAAGCATTATATCATGGGGATAGAGGTTTTTCTTAACAGTGCATAAAACAGTGGCATATCTTACAATGGTTGGTGTATTAGGTTTCATAAAATATGGCAGCTGGATGTCCTCAGGTAGCATAGGCTTTTGGTTTGTTTTAGAACTTCTGGCTCCATTTTTCAGCCCACACTCCCGGTATATTACATCAACCCCAGTATTGTAAGGTTGACTCAGGCCTCACATCCCTACAGAGCAAAATCCAGAGGAAGAGAAAGATCTTCATAGGTCTATTCTTCAGTCAACCGTTGTCTGTAGGGAAAAGCCATGCTTGGCTTAAGTCTGGCTTCATAAGCCAATTATTGGCAGAGGAGAATTACATTCTCACAATTAAGAGCAATCAGGGTCCAATCTGAAAACCACATGGGACCACTCACAATGGGGGAAAGGTGGAAAAATATACAAAGGCAGATATGGCGTCCACCGCAAGGCTTTTCTTTCAAGTTGTGTTAAACCAACAGCACTGACGCACTTTTTTTTTTTTTTTTTTTTTTTTTTGTCAAGGTGCACTTTTAAAGTTAAATACTATTGTGGAAACCAAAATCTCTTCCCATTACCTGATTCAACAAGCATCAAATGTTCTGGTAAGTGTCTGTACACAATGAAGTCTATTTGTAGTCACCATGTTTAAATAGCGGCAAAGTTGTAAAATGCTTTCTTGGAGCAAACACGTAGGGTATTTGTGATTTGTTTCTTAAAATATTCCAGTATGTGAATGTTGCCATAGTGTCACGAATGATACCAGCATTTCAGAGAATCAGAGCTGGGCGAGGATATTTTAGCCCAGTACCTGGGAAAATGAAACGCTGCTCTTTAGGAAGGTGTTTGCTTAAAGTTGACTGGTCTCAGACAAGTGTTTTTCTAACCTGGGGAGAGAGAAGAGTTGCCATTTTCTGGATTGGAGAAAAGAGATGGGATCTCTTCTATACCTGAGGTGTGTGTTTTCACTCATTATCTGTTTTACTTCTGGAAAATGACTCAAGGAGACACTGTTGGTGATTTGTAGGGAGAGAGAAGCAGGGTTTTTTTCCGCCCCCGAGACGATAGACTCTTAAATTTGTGGACAAAGTGGTCAATTTCCTTATTCATCCCTGGGAGGGACAGTTGGAACTTCTGGGGTCTGGATGATGGGTTAGACGTTTTTGTTCCCCACTGTAGAGTTGGGAGCAGAGGTGTCAGAAATGCCAGGAAAGGAGAGCAAAATCTCACTGGTGACCCAAAAGGGGATGTGAATGAATCCCACCTGGTTTTCCAGGAAGACATATTGACAGAGTCCTCAAGACCGTAGACTCTGGTGTTAGACTTGGGTTTCAATTCACTTCTTTTTTAAAAATTTTCTTTAAATGTTTTATTTATTTTGGAGAGAGAGAGAGAGAGCGAGCGAGCTTTAGTGGGGGAGGGCCAGAGAGGGAGAGGGAGACACAGAATCCAAAGCAGGCTCCAGGCTCTGAGCTGTCAGCACAGAGCCCGACAGGGGGCTCGAACTCGTGAACTGTGAGATCATGACTTCACCAGAAGCTGGACGCTTACCTGACTGAGCCCCCAGGTGGCCCAGGTATAATGTTCTGAATAGGCGAGAGGGGATGGACTCAAGGAGACAAACGGAAAAGACTGGGAGGAAGAGGGGTGTATCTCACCGTTTTTGTGAATTTAGTGTGCGTACAAGTGTGGGTTGTAGGAATCTTGTCAACAGGGCAGATGCTAACTCAGTGGGGCTGAGGTGGGGCCTCAGAGTCTTAATTTCTGACAAACTTCCTGGTGACGTCAAGGCTATGCTGTAGGGACTAGACTCTGCGTGTCAAGCTCTAGAGAAATTATTCAGTCAGACACTATAGGGATGGAATCAGGGGGCTGTATTTTTAGTAAGCCTCCCAGATGCTTATGAGCCATATCAAAGTTATAGAATATGCTGGGATTAATGAAAGAGGAAAGATAGAGGTTTTAGGAAGTCCACAGGGACCAGCCGGGTTGGACTCAAGTCAAAGAGGCCAAGATTAATGTACAATAATGCTTAACTGGAATTCTGGGATCCTCTCATATAAGTTCTTATTAGACTGAGAACAAAATGATGCCTTCAGCAGATTCCAACCTGGCTAAACTTTGGATTGCTTAAAATGAGGAACTATATATCCCATCCAATTTAATGCCTGCTTATTTCCAGTCACCTTAATCCGAACGCCTCTGAACTTATTGGCAAATTCTGCAAACAAGTGGGAGAGTGTTCTAACACCTGGCACTGTTTTGTGAAGGACCGACTGTGTTTAACAAATGGAATTTGCATCCGTGGCGAAGTCATAGGGCCCTTATTGAAGATGATGAGAACGAGATAACCAGCTTGTGCTTTAGCTTCAATGAGCTTTTCTTTTTCATATTTGCAAATTAAATTTCTTTGCAAGGTTCTATTTAGACTGCAATATCGATGGCTTACTATTAATATTGAAGAGGAGAAAGGAACATGTAATTAATATTTTGTAGGTCTTTGGCCGTGGGCCATGGCTACATACTATTTTTACACGACTTTAATGATGAGAAGGAGAGCACAGTCATTAAATCTCTAAAGTCAGCAGAGCTGGTATCTCATGGACAGAATCTAAAATCACATTGCACTTAAGGTTCTGTGGAATAATAATATTCACCTAATAAGAACTTTATCGACTGATTGTATATCCATCACATCTGAAAGGGCTTCTAGCAGATTGAACAAATACCTGAGTGCCGTGTAAAGATACTCTGGTGGGTGCTGGGCACTGGGCAGAGGAGACATAAGACTTAAGGGTTGACTTCAAGGGCTTGCAGCCCCAGGAAGAAGAAAAGCCAGGCACCTGATGAAAGGTACAAAGGGTTGTATCCGACCCAAAGGGTCAGCGGAAGCCGGGGCTTTGTAGGGAGGTGGTGAGAGCACATGAATTACAGGCTTGATTGTGGAATTCAGCAACACTCTGCAAAATGTAAAACATGCACTTAGACTCACATCTCCTAGATGGTGTGTACTACCCGGGTGCTGCTCTGGGCCTTGTGGATCTTGAAGCATGTGTGATTTTGTGGTTCCCTCTTTATGGGGAAAAAAAGAAAACACACCAGAAGGACCCAGGCAGGGGAGGGACACGGACACTGGAGTTTCATCAGCTTCATTGTAAACATGCCTCTGCTTAGAGCTGGGTGTGTTCATTAGCACAACTGTTCATAGCAAAAGACTGCACTAATCAAATTGTTTATTGGAGTGCTGGCTAAAGAAATGATGATAAATTTTATAATGCAATATTCTCCAGCTGCTGAAAAGGACAAAGGTGATCTGTCTATATGTATTGATAGAGCACAATCTCTAAGACACTATTAAGTGACAAAAGCCAAGCGCCGAGTGGTGTGTATAGTGTGCTGTTATTTATTTATCTTTTAATATGAAATCTATTGTCAAATTGGTTTCCATACAGCACCCAGTGCTCATCCCAAGAGGTGCCCTTCTCAATGCCCATCACCCACTTTCCCTTCTTCCCCACCCCCCATCCACCCTCAGTTTGTTCTCAGTATTTAAGAGTCTCTTATGGTTTGCCTCCTTCCCTCTCTGTAACTTTTTCCCCCCTCTTTCCCTCCCCCCTGGTCTTCTGTTAAGTTTCTCAGGATCCACACAAGAGTGAAAACATATGGTATCTGACTTTCTCTGACTGACTTAGTTCACTTAGCATAATACTCTCCAGTTCCATCCACGTTGCTACAAAGGGCCATATTTCGTTCTTTCTCATTGCCATGTAGTACTCCATTGTGTATATAAACCACAATTTCTTTATCCATTCATCAGTTGATGGACATTTAGGCTCTTTCCATAATTTGGCTACTGTTGAAAGCACTGCTATAGACATTGGGGTGCAAGTGCCCCTATGCTTCAGTACTCCTGTATCCCTTGGGTAAATTCCTACCAGTGCTACTGCTGGGTCATAGGGTAGATGTATTTTTAATTTTTTGAGGAACCTCCACACTGTTTCCAGAGCAGCTACACCAGTTTGCATTCCCACCAACAGTGCAAGAGGGTTCCCATTATTCCACATCCTCTCCAGAATCTATAGTCTCCTGATTTGTTCATTTTGGCCTCTCTGACTGGCGTGAGGTTTTGATTTGTATTTCCCTGATGAGGAGGAACGTTGGGCATCTTTTCATGTGCCTGTTGGCCATCTGGATGTCTTCTTTAGAGAAGTGTCTATTCATGTTTTCTGCCCATTTCTTCACTGATTATTTGTTTTTCGGGTGTGGAGTTTGGTGAGTTCTTTATAGATTTTGGATACTAGCCCCTTGTCCAATATGTCATTTGCAAATATCTTTTCCCATTCCGTTGGTTGTCTTTTAGTTTTGTTAATTGTTTCCTTTGCAGTGCAGAAGCTTTTTATCTTCATGAGGTCCCAATAGTTCCTTTTTGCTTTTAATTCCCTTGCCATTGCGGATGTGTCAAGTAAGAAATTGTTGCAGCTGAGGTCAGAGAGGTTTTTTCCTGCTTTCCCCTCTAGGGTTTTGATGGTTTCTTGTCTCACATTCAGGTGCCTTATCCATTTTGAGTTTATTTTTGTGAATGGTGTAAGAAAGTGGTCTAGTTTCATCCTTCTGCATGTTGCTGTCCAGTTCTCCCAGCACCATTTGTTAAAGAGACTGTCTTTTTTCCATTGGGTATTCTTTCCTGCTTTGTCAAAGCAGGACATACATTTGTGGATCCAATTCTGGAGTTTCTATTCTATTCTATTGGTTTATGTGTCTGTTTTTGTGCCAATACCATGCTGTCTTGATGATGACAGCTTTGCAGTAGAGGCTAAAGTCTGGGATTGTGATGCCTCCCACTTTGGTCTTCTTCAATATTACTTTGGCTATTCGGGGCCTTTTGTGGTTCCATATGAATTTTAGGATTCCTTGTTCTAGCTTCGACAAGAATGCTGGTGCAATTTTGATTGGGATTGCATTGAATGTGTAGATAGCTTTGGGTAGTATTGACATTTTGACAATATTTATTCTTCCAACCCATGGCCATGGAATGTTTTTCCATTTCTTTGTATCTTCTTCAATTTCCTTCATAAGCTTTCTATAGTTTTCAGCATACAGATCTCTTACATCTTTGGTTAGGTTTATTCCTAGGTATTTTATGATTCTTGGTGCAATTGTGAATGGGATCAGTTTCTTTATTTGTCTTTCTGTTGCTTCATTATTGGTGTATAAGAATGCAATTCATTTCTGTACATTCATTTTGTATCCTGCGACTTTGCCGAATTCATGGATCAGTTCTAGCAGACTTTTGGTGGAGTCTATCGGATTTTCCATGTATAGTATCATGTCATCTGCAAAAAGTGAAAGCTTGACTTCATCATTGCCAATTTTGATGCCGTTGATTTCCTTTTGTTGTCTGATTGCTGACGCTAGCACTTCCCACACTATGTTAAACAACAGCGGTGAGAGTGGACATCTCTGTCGTGTTCCTGATCTCAGGGAGAAAGCTCTCGGTTTTTCCCCATTGAGGATGATATTAGCTGTGGGCTTTTCATAAATGGCTTTTATGATGCTTAAGTATCTTCCTTCTATCCCAACTTTCTCGAGGGTTTTTATTAAGAAAGGATGCTGAATTTTGTCAAATGCTTTTTCTGCATCGATTGACAGGATCATATGGTTCTTATCTTTTCTTTTATTAATGTGATGTATCACATTGATTGATTTGCGAATGTTGAACCAGCCCTGCATCCCAGGAATGAATCCCACTTGATCATGGTGAATAATTATTTTTATATGCTGTTGATTTCTATTTGCTAGTATCTTAGTGAGAATTTTTGCATCCATATTCATCAGGGATATTGGCCTGTAGTTCTCTTTCTTTGCTGGGTCTCTGTCTGGTTTAGGAATCAAAGTAACACTGGCTTCATAGAATGAGTCTGGAAGTTTTCCTTCCCTTTCTATTTTTTGGAACAGCTTGTGAAGGATAGGTATTATCTCTGGTTTAAATATCTGGTAGAATTCCCCTGGGAAGCCATCTGGTCCTGGACTCTTATTTGTTGGGAGATTTTTGATAAATGATTCAACTTCTTTGCTGATTATGGGTCTGTTCAAGGTTTCTCTTTCTTCCTGTTTGAGTTTTGGGAGTATGTGGGTGCTTAGGAATTTGTCCATTTCTTCCCGGTTGTCCAGTTTTTTGGCATATAATTTTTCATCGTATTCCCTGATAATTGCTTGTATGTCTGAGGGATTGGTTGTAATAATTCCATTTTCATTCATGGTTTTATCTATTTGGGTCATCTCCCTTTTCTTTTTGAGAAGCCTTGCTAGAGGTTTACCAATTTTGTTTATTTTTTCAAAAAACCAACTCTTGGTTTCATCGATCTGCTCTACAGATTTTTTAGGTTCTATACTGTTTATTTCTGCTCTGATCTTTATTATATCTCTTCTTCTGCTCAGTTTGAGGTTCTTTTCTGTTCTGCTTCTATTTCCTTTAGGTGTGCTGTTAGATTTTGTATTTGGGATTTTTCTGGTTTCTTGAGATAGGCCTGGATTGCAGTGTATTTTCCTCTCAGGAAATACATCTCAAAGCGTTTGGATTGTTGTATTTTCATTTTCATTTGTTTCCATATGTTTTTAAATTTCTTCTCTAATTGCTTGGTTGACCCATTCATTATTTAGTAGGGTGTTCTTTAACCTCCATGCTTTTGGAGGTTTTCCAGACTTTTTCCTGTGGTTGATTTCAAGCTTCATAGCATTGTGTTCTGAAAGTATGCATGGTATGATCTCAATTCTTGTATACTTCTGAAGGGCTGTTTTGTGACCCAGTATGTGATCTATCTTGGAGAATGTTCCATGTGCACTCAAGAAGAAAGTATATTCTCTTGCTTTGGGATGCAGAGTTCTAAATATATGTGTTAAGTCCATCTGATCCAATGTATCATTCGGGGCCCTTGTTTCTTTATTGATCCTGTGTCTAGATAATCTATCCATTATTGTAAGTGGTGTATTAAAATTCCCTGCAATTACCACATTCTTGTCAATAAGGTTGCTTATGTTTGTGAGTAATTGTTTTATATATTTGGGGGCTCCTGTATTAGGTGCATAGACATTTATAATTGATAGCTCTTCCTGATGGATAGACCCTGTAATTCTTACATAATGCCCTTCTTCATCTCTTGTTACAGTCTTTCATTTCAAGTCTAGTTTGTCTGATATAAGACGGCTACTCCAGCTTTCTTTTGACTTCTAGTAGAATGGTAGTTCTCCATCCCCTCACTTTCAATCTGAAGGTGTCCTCAGATCTAAAATAGGTCTCTTATAGACAGAAAATAGATGGGTCTTGTTTTGTTTTGTGTTTTTTTAATCCATTCTGATACCCTATGTCTTTTGGTTGAAGCATTTAGTCCATTTACATTCAGTGTTATTACTGAAAGAAATGGGTTTAGAGTCATTATGATGTCTGTAGGTTTCATGCTTGTAGTGATGTCTCTGGTCCTTTGTGGTCCTTGCAACACTTCACTCACAGAGTCCCCCTTAGGATCTCTTGTAGGGCTGGTTTAGTGATGATGAATTCCTTCAGTTTTTGTTTGTTTGGTAAAACCTTTATCTCTCCTTCTACTCTGAATGGCAGACTTGCTGGGTAAAGGATTCTCGGCTGCATATTTTTTCTGTTCATCACATTGAAGATTTCCTGCCATTCCTTTCTGGCCTGCCAAGTTTCAGTAGATAGGTCTGCCACTAGTCTTATGGGTCTCCCTTTGTAAGGGAGCCTGTTTATCCCTAGCTGCTTTCAGAATTTTCTCTTTATACCTGTATTTTGCCAGTTTTACTATGATATGTTGTGCAGAAGATCGATTCAAGTTACATCTGAAGGGAGTTCTCTGTGCCTCTTGGATTTCAATGCCTTTTTCCTTCCCCAGATCAGGGAAGTTCTCAGCTATGATTTGTTCAAGTGTACCTTCAACCCCTTTCTCTCTCTCTTCCTCTTCTGGAATTCCTATGATACAGATATTGTTCGTTTGCATCACTTAGTTCTCTAATTCTCCCCTCATACTCCTCGATTTTTTTTATCTCTCTTTTCCTCAGCTTCCTCTTTTTCCATAATTTTATCTTCTAACTCACCCATTCTCTCCTCTGCCTCTTCAATCCCAGCTGTGGTCACCTCCATTTTACTTTGCAGCTCATTTATAGCATTTTTTAGCTCCTCATGACTATTTCTTAGTCCATTGATCTCTGTAGCAATAGATTCTCTGCTGTCCTCTATGCCCAGTGATTAATTTTATGACTATCATTCTAAATTCTTGTTCTGTTATATTGCTTAAATCGTTTTTGATCAATTCGTTAGCTGTCGCTACTTCCTGGAGTTTCTTTTGAGGAGAGTTCTTCTGTTTTGTCTTTTTGGTTAGTCCCTGGAGTGGCGCAGAACTTTGGGGCACTTCCCCTGTGCTGCCCGGAGTAACTTGTATTGGTGGGCGGGGCCACATTCAGACCTGATGTCTGTCCCCAGCCCACTGCTGGGGCCACAGTCAGGCTGGTGTGTACCTTATCTTCCCTTCTCCCAGGTGCAGGACTCACTGTGGAGTGGTGTGGGCCCTGTCTGGGCTGCTTGCGCACCGCCAGGCTTGTGGTGCTGCTTCGGTGGGATCTGGCGTATTAGACGGGGTGGATCTGCAAGGTGCATGGGGAGGGAGGGGCAGGCTCAGCTTGCTTTGCCCTTGGTGGTCCCCTGCAGGAGGGGCCCTGCGGGACCGGGTGGGAGGCAGACCCATCAGAGGGATGGATCCACAGAAACGCAGCATTGGGTGTGTGCGTGGTGCAAGCAAGTTCCATGATGGGGACTGGTTCCCTTTGGGGTTCCGGCTGGGGCATGGGCGAGGGAGGCGGTGCTGGCCAGCGCCTTTGTTCTCCGCCAAGCTGAGCTCTGTCTTCTGGGGCTCAACACCTCTCCCTCCCAGCGTCCTCTCGCCCTCCCACTCTCCAAGCAGAGCTGCTGACTTTTAACGTTCCAGATGTTTAGTCCCACTGGCTGTCAGAACTCCATCCAGCCCCTCCGCTTTTGCAAGCCAGACTCGGGGGCTCTGCTTTGCCAAGCCGGCTGCCCCTCCACCCTGGCTCCCTCCCGCCAGTCCGTGGAGTGCCCACCATCTCTCTGCCCTTCCTACCCTCTTCTGTGGCCTCTACGCTTGGCTCTGGAGAGTCCATTCTGCTAGTCTTCTGGCGGTTTTCTGGGTGATTTAGGCAGGTGTGGGTGGAATCTAAGCAATCGGCAGAACGAGGTGAGGCCAGCGCCCTCCTACACCGCCATTTTCCCTCTCCCTATCTGCTGTTATTTATTTTAAAAAGGGGGGACATGTACACCCAGAGATCTACACACAGTGAATAGCTCCAGAACTGGCAGTGTTGTTGCCTCTGGGAAGGGGTGCATGGAGGGGAGTTGATGGCACAAGGAGAGGTACTTTTCCCTCACATCCTTTTGCATCATTTGAAGGTTTACTCATGTGGGAAACAAAGGCAGAAGGAAATGGCAGATAAAATTGAATTTCCTTACAACCTGCAGCTCATTGACCGATACTCTATGCAGGCAGAGTAGAACATTCCTCTAGGAACTTCCCAGTCTTAATGTTAACACTTGGCTAGAAGGAGAAACAACCTTAGTGGGACAATGGTCAGGCCTCCAGGATCCTGGGAGTCCTCTCTAGCACACGAAAGTCCTCTTGGAAAGAAACCTCCCTTTTTCTTCACCTCCCCTAACTCCCATGTGTATAACCAACCTCTCCTCACAACCCCTGGACAGCTCTTTCTGTGGATGGGTCCTGTCCTTGGGCTTTAATAAAACCACCTTTTTGCCCTGAAGACGTCTCAAAAATTCTCTCTTGGCTGGTGGCTCCAAACCCCAACATTTTCCACATCATTTACCACGGGTACTTGTAACATGTTTGAAAATGAAAGTTAAAAGCAGTTATAACAACTAAAACAAGATCATTTGAATCCAGGGCACCTGGTGGCTCAGTCGGTCACGCGTCCGACTTTGGCTCCGGTCGTGATCTCATGGTTCAGGAGTTGGAGCCCCACCTCAGGCTCTGTGCCTACAGCGTGGAGCCTGGAACCTGCTTCGGATTCTGTGTCCCCCTCTCTCTGCCCCTCCCCCACTTGCGCTCTGTCTCTCTCAAAGATAAATAAACATTAAAAAGAAAAAAGAGTATTTGTGATGAGGGAGCATCAGGCAAGCCGACAGGCCACAAACACCCTGCCCCCCTCCCACAACTGGGTGGGGACAAGTGTGATACTCCTCGGGCACTCCTGGCTGCCCAAGAACAAAGGAAAGGGGGAAAACAGATGGTTAACTGATAGAGATCACAGTCCTGCAGGACCTGAGTCTCCATCACCCCTCCGTAGTGATGTGGGGACAGAGGCAGGAGGAGATGGCAGATAGAACTAAGTTTCCTTATACCCTGAAGCCCATTGACTAACGCTTGAGGCCGGCAGAGCAAACGTTTCTCCGGGAACCCCCTGCTGTCTCAATGCTAATGCTTTGCTGGAAAGAAAACCACCCTAGCTTCTGGCCTCCACTGTCCTGGGAACCTTCTTTAGCATATGAAAATCTCACTGGAAACTTTCTCTGGACTTTACCTCCCCCAGTCTCTCCTCATGGTCCCCGGGCAGATCTTCCTGGCCACAGGTCCTGTCCCCATGCTTCAGTAAAATCACCTTTTTGCACCAAAGACATCTTCGAGAATTTTTTCTTGGCCTTTGGCTCCAGACCCCACAGACCCCACTGTCACCCCCCAAAAACCTCATCATTTTAGTCAGGCCTTGAAAGGAACCAGCATGAAGATCTGTTTGGCCCTTGTAGGGGGTGAAGGTGGGTCCCACTATTGAAGAAGCTCTTTCACGGGGGCGCTGGGGGCCACATCACGGACGACACCGCCCCCCGCCCCCCGAAAGTAACTGTGTTTTGCAGATACTCCTCTGGCAGTGCTGGTGGGATGGATTGGAGTCAGGAGGCCAGTTCTGAGCCTGCGGTCACTGTGGACTCCCAGGAGGCCGAGCGTCTCGGCAGTGATTTGCGAGAAAGAGGACAGGCAGAAAGGGCAGAGTGGAAGAGATGGAAAGAGGGACTCCTGTGAGTCAGGGGGCGTGTTAGCTCTAGAGGGAAGCGTGATGCAGAAAAGGACCCCAAGGGACTGAGGAAATAAGGCCGACATAGAAAGGAAGAGTAGTGCCCAGGGGTGCGTTCTGAGAGGTTTTTGTCAGAGGGTTGGCGGTATGCGTGAGTTCTCTTACTAAAGCTTTACCCAAGTGGGGAAGCTCCTGTTGCCATCAGCCCATCACAACTTCTTCCCTTGTCTCCCGATGCCCTGGGGAGGGAAAAGTCTTCTCAGGAGCTCTGGCTCTGGTGAGAAACCTGGGGCCTCACCAGAGGTTCTCACACCTTAGCTCCTGGAAATAGGAAGGGAAGCATAGGGCTCATTGGGCCACACGGAGGTGAAGTTCATTGTGCACCCCAGGGAGGCAGGAATGGAGGTGGGAACGGGGTGTGGGGAGCAGGCCGCTCTCAGGGCTCTGGGGGAGCTCCTCCCAGAAGTTGAATACATGGCACCTGTAAGGCGGGATCTTCTCCCTAGGAACAGTTCCCTCACCCCTCGGCAAGTGATCCTGCCTTCCTGAGGGGGTTTCAAATTCTTTTAACTTTTTAGAGGGAGAGAGGGCAACATGGGCTCCACGCTCAGCCCGGAGCCCAACGTGGTGGTTGAGTGATCCCACAGCCCAGAGATCATGACCTGAGCCGACATCAAGAGTCAGAGGCTCAACCAACAGTGCCCACCCAGGCGCCCCAAATCTCTTAGTTAAAGACCGGGGTTTTTGTTCTTCGGAGGTTGGGATGAAAAGCGAATTCATCCCGGTTGTGGTAACTCAAGACTCTCACTCATGTAGGGAGGCCGAGGGTGTCGTTTCTGGGGAACGTGTCTCCATGATTCTGTAACTGGGACTGTGTCCTATCAGACCGTGTGTCACCACAGAGGGGAGACAGAGAAGTAGAAATTGCATCAAAGGCTATCCCCCCACTGCGCTTGGGGCTTAGTTTCTGGGGTACGAACCCACTGATCCGGGGCCGGCATGATGAATAAAGTTGCCTCCTGGACAGAAAAGCCTCGGTGTCCCGTCTCGCTGTGCGAGAATCCTACAGGGTTGGCTTCGGTACAGTGTTACTCAAAACGGGGACTAGGACCACGGGAGAGAGAATCACTCAGGAATGTGCTGAGGAATCAGATTCCTGGGATCCACTGAGGCACCAGTGAACAACAAACTCCAGAAGGAGGTCAGGCCTGGGGATCTGCATTTTGACAAGCGCTCTCTGGTGATTCTTCTGCTCACTAGAGCCTGGCAACCGTCACTTATGGCTTCAGGATTCCTCCTCTTTTCTCTCTTCACTCCCTCTGAGGGTCCTGTCCCTGAGCTTCCTGTCACCTCTTGAGCCAGTGGCCATCGTTCCGGGTTGTCTGCCCTTCTTCTCCGCCCCCTCTGTCATGGGACTTTCCGCGCTCCCTCTTAAATGTGTACTTGTCTTTCCTCCGCTGGCTGGTGCATTCTTGGGGGCCAGGAGCTGTGTATTTTGTTTCTGCATGCCCTGTTCTAGAATTCTCGGCATTGAACACCTCACCGAAGAGCTCTCGATCCCGGGGGCTGGGACGGTGCTGTGGTGAGATCTGCTCTCCATCAGTGAAGAGCTATGGCTTCCAAAAACGTTGAATGGAATCGGGTCAGCTCAGCGATTTCCTGATTTCTCCTTAGCCTTTTGTGTCCTCAGCAGGGATCTGGAAATAGCACGTGGATGAGCTCATTCACGGAGGCACAGCTTGTCTTCTTCGCTTGGATCTCTCCTGGGCTTTTCGCGTCCCCCCCCCACCTTTGGGGGTCCCTCCCCACTTCTCATGATACATAGCCGTACCGGCTACCGTGTGCAAAATTCAGATAGGAAGAGCAGAAGAGGTTAAACCTGAGTTTCACCCCAAGATAACTCCAGAGCCCTGGGCTCACGTTGGTCGACGACACCAGAGATGGGAAAACAGGTCAGTGACAAATTTAGGTCCTGATTTCATCAGGTAGTCTGGCAGCCAGCCAGGACGCAGGACAGCTCAGATAGCAGAGAGAGCGTGTTCCTCTCTCCTAGCCTGCTGCCTGTAGGCTTTTAGCCCCAACGCCTCAGCCGGGGCTGCTAAGCACTTGCGTGGTTTACAAAGCACTTTCAAATTAATTCAGATCAGGCCGTCGCTGGTTGTAATGGAAGTTGTTGACCTGGCATCAGACCGGCCCCAGAACCATTTCTAGAATGTGTTTCCCTCACCTTTGTTCCTTCAAAAATCAATAGATTTTTCTCTAGAGCCTGGGGTTTTAGGGGCTGGAAAAAGGAAGATCTGAAGGCAGCAAGCTTTTGAAAGATCCCTAGTATTTGCAAGCGCTCCGGGTGGAGAGCCGGCCGGCCGGCCGGCACACACAGAGCCAAGTTCTGGGGTCCGGAGAAAGAGGATGGCTCGGCACAGAGCCTCCGGGCTCACCCACAGAGCCTCCGGAGGCTCCGGAACAGGTGGTTTTCTTCCCCCACCCAGTCTGGCTCAGGGCTCCCCGCCAGCGCCTGCACCTGCCTTATTGCTGGGAGTTCTGTCTTGGCCTGTGGGGGGGGGGCAGGGGGGTTCGGCTCATCAGTGCACAGCCTGGGCAGCTGGACCTGCGCTGCCGGGTCTGGGAAAACATGACTGAGGCTCCACGGGTACATTTTACCTCGCGTGGAGTCTGCGGGCAGGTGGCGGGTGTGAGTGGCTCATGCGCTGGCCCTCCAACTCCCGGCGGGCGTGGGCCTCTCGATACCCCCCACTCCGCAGTAACGACTCTGCCCCAGGACCTGGCAGAAACGTCTCTCTTCCTGGGGGTGCTTTTAAGTGTCTGCGTCTGCTTTCCTGGGACCCTGCCTCCTTCTGGGGTTGGCCGCCTATCTTGCTGATCCATCTCTACCTCCCAGGGAGGACCAAGGTGGGCGGCGGTCCTGAGGGAGGTGCTCAGAGCCTGCAGGTGCCCCCCTGGTGCGGCCGCCGGACCCGGCCTCCTGCCGTCACGGTCAACCTCTTGGAGTGCTTTCTTGTGGCGTGTTATTTCTTTGCTTCCAGTTGCATTACCAAATGCCCTGTAAAGAGAATTTTTTAAATTGATTTATTTATTTTGAGGGAGAAAGAGGGCCGCGAGCAGGGGAGGGGCAGAGAGAGACGGGGAGAGAGAGTCCCAAGCAGGTTCCATGCTGTCTGTGCAGAGCCCGACACGGGGCTTGATCTCACAAGCTGTGCCATCATGACCCCAGTGGAAATCAAGAGTGGGACGCTTAACTGATCGAGTCGTCCAGGCGCCGCCACAAATGCCCTTTTAGTCTCTTGCTCTTTGGTTGCGTTGGGCCCCAGAAGTCGACAGAGGATTTGGAGTGGGAATAGGCTCTTCCTTCCGGTGCACATATGAACTGCTCCTTGTCTCTTCCTCCGTAAGTAGGATTATCGTGTTGTCTGGATCTCATTCTTGGGAAGTTATATCTGAGAAGTGTGCGTATGCTTATGCAGACAGTAGAATAAATACTTGAAGGAAGGTGTGTTCGGATGGATAGTTTAGAAATACCTGCTTGGGTCAGTATATCCCCTGCCTCTGGTATCCGATTTCGCCCTGGCTGTCAGACCTACTATTCGGAGTCTCATTTCTTCAAGTCTGGTTCCAACAGGTGACCTCATTCATGTTTAATTAATGAACGTAACTGGCTCATCTTAATGACTTATTCATGCAGAGTAATATATTTTCATTTTGGGAAACGCTTTAATGCTCTAAACTTAAAGGTGAACTATCAGATTTAAAAGACAATTTGATGAGGGTTTCAGTTGAGCCTGGAACTTTTGTTCCGGTTTTGGCATAGTTTGCTCTCTTAACATTCGGTATTTTGTTGAACCGTTCCTCAGTTATCTCAGGCTAGAAGTGACTGGCGATAATAATAACAGTTTCGTTCCGCCGTTTCAAAGTGTGCAGTCAGGGGGCGCCTGGATGGCTCAGTCCGTTGAGTGGTCAACTTCGGCTCAGCTCATGATCTCTCACGGATCGTGGGTTCGAGCCCCACGTCAGGCTCTGCGCTGACAGTTCAGAGCCTGGAGCCTGTTTCGGATTCTGGGTCTCTCTCTCTCTCTCTCTCTGCTCCTCCCCCGGTCCTGCTCTGTCTCTCTGTCTCTCAGAAAATAAACATTAAAAAATTTTTTTAAAAAGTGTGCAATCAGGTGCCTATCAAAGCATGCCTACCATGTGAAAGAATCACCCGGGGCCTCTGTTGAAACACAAGATTCCCGGACCCCGTGCCCAGGAGAGGTTCTGACTGGTCGGTCTGGGGCTGGCCTGAGAATTTACATTCCTGAAAGATGGCAGGTGATGTAGCTGACAGTGAATTGCCTTTGGAGTCCTACTGGCTACGTCTCAAACAAGCACTTCTCAGACTTGGCTGTGAAGCAGGATCAGGTGATGGTCTCAGTCATAGATTCTTAGGCTCTGCCTTTGGAGATGGGATTCCGTCCCCATGGGAGGGACCTGAGGATCTTTGTTGTTCATAGGAAAATCTTTGTTGTTGCCGTTGTTGTTTATATCCTGCATGATACTTTTCGGTTTTCCCACTAATTTTAGATTTACGGAGATGTTACCCGAACCAGAGTTCCCGTGTACCCCTCATCCAGCTTCTCCTGATGCTAACAGTTTGCATAATCTTTTTTTTTTAATTTAGTTATTTATTTTGAGAGAGAGAGAGAATCCCAAGCAGGCTCCATGCTGTCAGTGCAGAGCCCGACACGGGGCTCCATCCCACGAACCATGAGATCATGACCTGAGCTGAAACCGAGTGTTGGATGCTTAACCCACTGAACCACCCAGGCAGCCCTACATAGTCTTAATATAATCATCAAAACAGGGAAATAGATGCTGCTACAATACTATTAACTAAACTACCCACCCCTCGAAGAAGTCACGCACAACGACTCTGTGGTAGGCTTTGAATAATGGCCCCAAAGACGCCCACATGCTAAGCCCCAGAACCTGTGGATGCCACCTTACGTGGAATTGTGGAACACCTACAGGTACTAATCAGGGATTGAAGCATGAAGAGATTGTCCTCGATTGCCTGGATGGACCTGATACAATCACAAGGTCCTTAGAATCATAAGGGACAAAAGACACAAATTCAACATCAGAGAAGAAGACAATGCATGCGTGGAAACAGAGGGAGAACAGGCATTTTGAGGTAGGGTCATGAACCCAGGAATGAGGACCGTCTTCCAAAGCTAGGAAAGGCAAGAAGAAAGAACCAGGCTACCCCAGCACCTGGAGTTTGGCGCTGTAAGACTCATTTTGGATGTCTGGGCTCCAGAACAGTAAGAAAAACAACGGTACTGTTTAATGCCACTGAGCTTGTGGTAATTTCTTAGAGCAGCAATAGGAAACAAATGCAGAGTGTGTAGATAGTGCTTGAGAATCGCTGAACCTCACCAGGGTTGTTGACGGAATTCAATAAGATAACTTACGTGGAAGTGACTAGCTTTGTATTCCCATATCTACAGTGGGGGCTCACTGAAAGATGACAGCCGAAGCAAACGTTAAGACTGCCAGGGCTGTTTTTCACTGTTTGAGAAAGAACGTTGGCTTAATTGGTAAGAACAGAAAAGATCTCTGCCCCGGGAGGTTATAGATGAACCTCGCTTTGCCGCCTGTCCCCTTGGTCTTTGTACGTGAAGGGCCACTCAAGAGACCAAACCTTCCTTATAAAGGCAGTGATTTGAGTTGTTCCATTTCCTTATCTTCACTGAGAATGGAGTTGCTTTTATTTAAAACACACACACGTAGCTTAGAGATTTGCATGCATTGGCGTACTTTCTTATTTTTGAATTAGAGTTTTTAAAAAGGAGTGCTTCCTTTTGGGTTCATGTTAGCTTTTTGACCTCTGTTTGTGACTTTATTTTCCTCTTCATTGTTCATTTTGATCTGATCTTTTGATTTCTCTTTGTCTCTTATCAATTCAAATCTTTTATTTTTCTTTCAATCTAATTCAGCTGTACTGATTTGTTTTCCTTTTAATAATAATACTTTCCCCTTATTTTGTTCACTGAATTTTTTACCAACAACATTAGGCTGCAATGAACTTATTATCTTTGTTTTGATATAGCCCCTGTTTGCATGTTCCTTTATATTTATTTAATTGTGTAACTTGTTTTTATAATTGCAGCAGGAAGTCTGCTCTTTGGGAGATAGGGACTCCACTCCACCATGAATGGAGAATGTGTAGGTCTTTGTCTCCAGCCAATTCTTCAGGTGTCAGTTTTAATAAAAGTCATATTCGGGGCTTCTGGGTAGCTCAGTGGGTTAGGCATCTGACTCTTGGTTTCGGCTCAGGTCGTGATCTCTCGGTTCATGAGTTCAAGCCCCGCATCAGGCTCTGCACTGACAGTGCATAGCCTGCTTGGGATTCTCCTCTCTCTCTCTCTCTCTCTCTCTCTCTCTCCCTCCCTCCCTCCCTCCTCCACTGCTCTCTCTCTCTCTCTCTGCCCTTCTCATGTTCTTTCTCTCTCTCAAAATAAATGAACTTAAAAATTTTTTTTAAAAAGTCATATTCCACTCAATATTGGTTCCCAAACACACACACCTCACTAAACATATGTCAGAAACACTTTTAAAGGATAGTCATGATTCTCCCAGAAGGAAGACAGTGAGAAATGAGATTGTTTGCTGACATCATTAATGGCCTTGTTTGCAGATGGCGTTAATGACCACACATGCATTCTGAAGTCTTTGGGGAGGCTGTTCTTAGGGAAGGTAGCAGCAGGGATGCTCAAAGTTGCTTCAGAGAAGACTGGCTTTCTTCCCTCAGTTCCTCTGTCGAGCCAGAATTATTATAAATTTCCAGATGTCCTTCAAACTCTCCAGCTGTTGCTCCAAATTCTGTTTTCATAAGTTTGTATGAAGTCTAGACTTTTCAAGACACCTTTCTTCACATTCAAGACTTTGACTCTGTGTCGGTTGGATTTCTTGGGTATGATAAACAAAAGCAGGCTCTGGGTAACCAAAACCAGAAAACAGTATTTTTGACATATTTTGGGGGGTAGCTCCCAGAAACTTCTGGAAGGTCCAGGCTCAAAACACAGGCAGGACCAAGGGAGACTGGGCATTGGGAGTTCTTAGTCAAGTTCACATCACAGACACAGTCAGGTTGGGGAGTCACCACTGGTAATAGGTTCACTGTCCTGTCAAGGCCAAGGACTCTGATATCAGTAACTTTGGTGGTGCCTTCATACCCCTCACCCCTACTTCCCAAGATTCAAAATTCTGAGCAGGAGAATTCAACTGGCTAGGTTTTAGCCATCTTCTCTTATTCTGGCAGCCAGGGATAGGAAGAGGATAAATCTCCCTTGGACTTGCATAGTCAGAGGCAGATTCCTAAATAGTAAGGGTGCTCAAATGATGGGCAGCCAAAATATTACAGATGTGCACTTACAGAGGCTCTATCCCCCAAACAGGATGTAAAGGCAGTGGGTGATGTTTGAGATGGTTCAAGCCTATGCTTTTCAAGCTACAGCATATCATCAGCTCTCTGCTCTCAATGTTTGTAAGCCTGGTATCGCTTTCTGAAGTCTCTTCACTATTGATCCTTAAAACCCATTTGCAGTTTCTCTATCAAGAGGACTTTCCTTGTCTCTTATCGGATCATTTGTTCTTAAAGCTGGAAGGGGTCTTAGAGACAAAGGCATATATTCAATAAAGATATATTTTGGCTGCCAGTAATGGAATACCCAAATGAAAATGGGTATTTCCATTTTCTGAGAATAGCATGAAAATATGTTGCTTAATAACTTCTATGGCCGGTAATTCAGCGGCTCAAAAGTGACAGAGCTCTGGCTCAGATTCTATACAAACCTCTTATCATCCTCATCATTGTGGCAAGACAGCTACCACAGCTCCGGGCATGAAAGCTTCCAAATGCATATAGAAGGCGAGTTTATTTTCAGTAGTGAGGAACACCTTTCCCAGAAGACCCCAGGCAGGGCGATCCGTTTCCATTGGCCAAGAATGGTCAGATGCTCATGTCCTAGCTAATAGGAGGCTAGAGAAGTCAGGTGGTGATTTTTAGCCTCTATTGTGGGAGATGAGCTCCCCCAGCCAGAGTCCTGGCAACCAGCACCGTTTGATATAGCACCCAACTCAGCACTTGACTTTCAAGGAAACTGAGCCACAGCATGAGTCAAACAGTCTTTCCAAAGCCACAAGATTCGTCAATAACAGACCCAATAACAGAGCCAGGGAACTTGGTTGAGTACCCGTTACTCTGTTTAGCATTCCTCCAATATTCCAGGGATTCCTATTCATCAAAATGTCCTATCTGAAGGGAAGGAAAATAATGTTTACTTTGCGAGCTTTCCATGTCATCAAATCCATCACTATACATGAGGTTTGGATGTCACCATAGGGTAGCTGAATTTGTAGAATAGTGGAACATTTTATAATGGAGTTTTATATCAGGGAAGATTTTATTGTCTATCTTCCATGGCATAGTTTTCCTGGCCAGCATATTGTGTGTGAGTGGAGAATTTTCCATCAGCAATAAAATTTTTCATTTTCCCGCAGCAGCTGAGATTAGAGCTGATATACTGGGAGGAGGGAGAGAAAAACAAAGGAAGTGGGGGGGATTTAAAGAGATTATGTAGGTGTAAAAAAGAAAACGAATTATATTGTTTTGTGGCAGGGTCAGTCCAATCTTGTGACTGAAAAGAGGGCAATCAAGAGGCCCCTTTCCTCCTCTCTGGGTCCATTGTGAAGGGCAGTCAGGGACATACAGTTCTCTTGGTGCACTTGTCTTGATGGTACTCAGTGTCGTGGCCACTGTGTGCTACAGCAGATGGAGATTGTCCGAGCATCCTCTATCATGATTGCTACAGAAGTGGATAATCATGGTCGCTGGGCGATCCATGTGGATACTGCTTTGTTTCAATATTAAGTAGGTTCTGAAGGTTGAGGGCCTAAAGTAAAGGAGAACAAAAGAGGTGTGGGAGGCAAGCAAACGAACGTGAACTGGATTTCAACAACAACAAAAGCTCTGTAATAATTGGAAAGGAGGAAGAGAGGAAGGGCCGATCATATTGTATAATGACCTACAGATACTTTGTGGTAGGAATACAGATGCGAGGTCCACTGAAGATGTTTCATTTCCTGCCCCCATCTAGACATTTTGAACATTTCACCTGGTCTGGATCCCATGTAGACACCCCTATATACTTTGGTATCTTGGTACTTTCTGGGTCCAGATAATTGGGTCAGAAGTGAACCCCTTATCCAATATCTGCCTGTGAACTGGTTAGTCAGCAAACTTCACAGCATGGCTTGAGAGGTGAGTTGGACCAGTCACACTCTGACTCATTTATTTTCTTCCTATTTTCCTCTTTCGTATTTGGATTGAGGAACTAAGACTGATAATAGCTGGTGATGGGCGGAAGGGCTGAAACTGTATAGAACTTGGCCTGCTGACCCCATGGAGCCATGTGGAAGGTGGATTGAAGAAGCTGGCTGAGAACGGAAGGTGGACCAGACTCAGGGGAACAGCAGTTAGAAATCCTGTCACCCCTGAGAGAGAAAGAGAGGGATGGAGAACCATAGCTGCCCTTGATCACTCTAGTTTTTGGCTAAAATGCCACCGAACGGCCATTGAATTTTCACTTTCTGCCTTTGGTCCATGAACTACCTACACTCGTTAATTCCACTTTGTACTGATGTTAGTATGTTTCTACTTCTTGTAATCAGAAGAGATGAAAGACGGTAGCTAGATTCCCCACAGCCGGAAATTTCATTGCCGGAAGCTTCACATCTTGAGCTAAACTTTATCCTCTCTCGGGGTCTTCTTTAAAAAGTGTTGCCCTGGAAACGTAAGCCTCACATATTACTGTATTTCTTCCATAATGCGAAACTTTCAGTCTATCGGGGAAGAGGGATTGACGGTTTCGTCATCTTCAATAAGGGGGTGCTGATCACAACAAACAAGCTCTAAGACTGAGCTCTGGTCTGGAGAATAGGAATCATGTCAGCTTTTCCCTCAGATCCTGGCAAAGTGCTTGGCCTCTGGCAAACGCACAGCAGCTTAAAAGATTAGTTGAAAATAGAGAAGACGACCGAAGAGGGATAGTTGTCACTGATACTTCATAAGAGTTCGCTGGACGACCTTTATTTTTTTCAATGTTTATTTTATTTTTTTATTTTTGGGACAGAGAGAGACAGAGCATGAACGGGGGAGGGGCAGAGAGAGAGGGAGACACAGAATCGGAAACAGGCTCCAGGCTCCGAGCCATCGCGGGGCTCGAACTCACGGACCGCGAGATCGTGACCTGGCCGAAGTCAGACGCCTAACCGACTGCGCCACCCAGGCGCCCCTGGACGACCTTTAAATAAACAATGACCCCAGGGGCTGTCTCGTGTTTTCTTCTCTTTTTCATCATCGGCAAAGTTTAGGTAAAGCAAGGGAGGTTTCATAATGAAATATTAAGCCACAGGTCAGAAACTCTCTACTTGAGAAAACTTTCTTTAAGCATCGAAGCAAGCTGATGTTAAACAAGGCTTTGCTGTTCATCTCCACTTTTCCTACCTTTAGTACATAGAGAGGACAAGGTGGTCCTTCAAAACAGAAGAGTAATCTGGGATGTCCTGCAAATGGCATAGTCACGATTAATTTTTTTAGAGCTTTAATGTTCTCCGCTTATAAAACCTTTGATCTAGGCTGGGAAATGGTAGCAACAAGTTTCTGTAGTATTATTAGCTCCTCAGTGCAGTCTCATGTTCTAAAATGATGGCTCCAAAATTACTAGCACGGAATTTAGGACACTGATGAGATTTTAGGTCATTCCTCCCTCCCTGATTTAGAATTCTTTCTCTAAGAGATAGCAGCAGCACAGATTTCTGGAAGAGGGGAGACAGTTTGGGCTGGACTTTAGGTACGGGTGTGTAAAAAGTGAACACCACTCTCTACAAAAATAAAGTTTATGTTTATCCAAAGATCAGTCTTATTTATGTCTGTTGATTGAATCAAGAGCCACTGATTTGAGGAATGTGGGCTCAAAACCGCACCAGGGGATGGCATAAGGAAACAAAAGAAAATGCGACATCTCAGCCAACCCAGGTTGATGAGTAACGATCTACCCGTGACCGCACATACTTGGATATGATAGACTGAAAAATGTAACTTGGCAACCCAAACAGAATACATTTTATAAAATGATAGAATTTTATTTGCTTTCCAAAGGGCTTTCAACTTCAGAAGCTTATGGGGTCGGGGGTGGCAGATAGAGGCGGGCAAGGGAAGCACGTCATTGAAGAAGATTCAATGAGTCAAAGGAAAGTCTTTGAAAATCTCGCAATGTGATAGACCCGACCCACATGATAATAGGCTTCTGGGGACATTTTCTGGATTCTGGATTCTAAATTCTCTGTAATGCGAGGGGGCCAGGTGTTTTTAGGATACCGACTCCGTAAGGCCAGAAGACGCAGAGTTGGTGAGATACTTCAGGGCCAATGACAAGAGGTGATGAGAGAGACCACAAACATCAGAGGTTCAGACTACTTTAGTGGCTCTGGTGGTGGTATGAGTGGCCTAGATGAGTTTGTTTCAGTGCATTCTGGTGGAAGGGATAGTGGAAGAAAAGAAACAGTAGCTGACTGTGGCCGGTTCCTCCCCCTTCTTCCTCTAGGAGTAAAAGCGGAACAGAAGGCATCAGTACAAAGCTGAACCATAGCAGGACGGCGGCTATCTTAGCTAAATTATAGAGAAATTTTAAGGTCTTTTGGAATGACAGCATCACTAGCTTCATTTAACACGATCACTTCTCTAGCCAATAAAAGAATTAAGTTTGTTTCTGGCTCGGCCACTCGGGAATTTTCTACCATGAGTACCCATTGGTCAGGTAGCAACGAACCTGCCACCCTTGAGGCGTATCTGTCTTTAAGACAAAGCTCTGTCGTCATTCCTATTCAAGAACCAGTTATTCCATCTCTGATGACTTAGCTGTGACTCTGATTTCTGGCTACGATGGTAGGTTGAATAAACTCTCTAGACACCTAGGAAGATGCCCTTTGACATCCTTGCTTCTGACTTCTATTTCTATGTGCAGGGACAGGGAAATCTAATTGAATGAATGGTAGAATTTCAACACTTGGGTGGGTTCATGAATTTGTGATGCATAACCCAGTAGGTCCTCTGCTGACTATGAAGCATCGGTCTACGTTGACTCGGTATCCCTGAAAAGGTAGGGTGACGACTGGGCGGAAGGGGAATTTGTTGAGCACCTAGTAAGTTCTAGCCCGCTATCTAGAGGATTTATGTGAATTATCTCCATTACTCCTCGTGACAATTCTGGAAGGAGGCGGCAATTATGCTCATTTTTGAGGTGAAGGAAATTAGGGTCCAGGGTAGTTAGGTAACTTGCTAAAGGTAACAGAGCCTCGACACGAAAGAGCTGGAAATGGAACCAAGGTTTGTTTTGTTTCTTTGTTCATCCACCCCCTCATTCATTCCCTCCCTCGGTCATAGACCTACTCTGTGCCGGGAACTGCGGACGCTGCAGTGTATGTTTGCGGGGACAAGGTTTTGCCCTCATGGCCTTTCTATTCAGGGGAGGGGGACAGACAACATTAGCAGCAACTCAACCTCCAGCTGAAATCCTCACACTGCTTTTTCCATGCCACCTAGAATCGTCGCTTGTTTTGTCACACCCAGAGAACACGTGTGGTCGTCGATGGCACACACACCTGTATGTCTAAGTTGGCAGGAAATACGTGCTACCTGCAAAATACATGCACGCTAAGGGGACAGAGAGGAACTGGGTTGAGGCGGACGTGATAGTGTAGACAGGGTGGCAGGAAAGTTGTCTCTGAGGAAGAGACAGCTGAGTTGAGACCTCACTTGAAGCTGTCTGCAAAGACTGGAGGTAAGGCCATGCCAGGCAGGATGCGCCCAGCGTGCCATTATTCCTCTACGAGAATAATGAGCTCAGTGTGTGCAAAAGCACGGCCAAAGCTAGAGCGGCCAAGAAGTGTGAGCGAGGAGGAAAGTGTGGGAGTCACAGCCGGGGAAAGACAGGGCAGGGTATGGTACGTAGGGTTTTTATAAACCATTGTAAGGAGTTCAAATCTTATTCTGAGTGCGATGGGGAATCAGGAGTGTTTGAGGCTGAGAGGCACAGTCTGATGTCTGGTTTCGAAGGATCGTAGTCTGCCTGTCCTCCGAGGACTTGGCTCCAGGGAAACGGGAGCAGGGAAACTAGTCAGGAGGTCATTGCCGCAACCCTGGGGGGTGATCATGGTGTGAACTGGGTGGGTATCAGGAAAATGGAAAGTGGTGAGATTCCTGACGGATTCTCACTTCCCCATGTGCTGCTTTCCGCAGCATCGTCTCCTAGGAAGGGGGAGAGCTCGCTCGTCCACTCTGGGCCTCCTCTTTGTCTCTTGGGGACTCACACTCCTCTGTCTTCACGGGGGACAGGCGGAGGCAGGGACCGGGGCCAGGAGGAGAACTGGCCTCACCCTTTGTGGGCATGAGGCAACTCGGGGCCCAGGCAGACCCTGATATTTTCATAAATCATCGTCCTCTCATCCCGCATCAGATATCACTGCACTTGACTCGAGATTTTGGGAGATGACACTTGTTGAAACATTTTGCATAGTTGTAACTTCCAGATCTGTTGGCAGGCCTGCACATCTAAGCCTTTATCTGCACTGTGATTTCAAGACAGACCGAGAGAGCCCTTAGATTAGAGCTTTCCTGGCACCCGGGGCTCTGAACCAGTCATTGCTGGCCCGAGAATGGAATGTGCTCATTAACAGAGAAAATTGGAAACGAGGTGGCACTTTTCCATTAGTGCTTTTCTTTCTGAAGCATTAATGGATAGACCTTGCTCCTGCTCCAGAAGCTATTAATAATCCTCCCTTTGGTTCCCAAACACGGTCCTACTGACCCAGCATCTGTGGAGCGTGAGCTTTAAAAAAAGTTTTTAATTGTTTGGACAGTGCCGGTGATGGATATTATAACAATCAAAGTTATTTTGGTTCTGAGTAACAGAAACCTACCTCCACTAATTTAAACCAAGATAATAAATAAATAAGCCCCTGGCAATTTGCTCTACAAGCATATTTTGTGTAACCAAAGGATAGAGTTGCAATTACCATCAGGAATCCAGGCACTTTCTTTTTCTCAGCCCAGATTGTCACTGAAAGTTGGCCCACTTCTCAGCAATGGGACCAAACTCGGTAGATGAGGCTCCCTGGGGAGGAGACCTTTGTGACCATGTTGCTACCAGACTTTCCTTCAATAAGCAATAGGCAGTGTGACGAACAGTCCAGGTTTGCCTGGGATCATCCTGGTTTGAATATTCAAAGTCCTATATCCAGGTAACTAGGAAGGTTGGTCGTCCCCTGTGGGGCCATATGCACATGGGAATAGCACGGAGTGGATGCTGAGAGTTCAGGTTCAAGATCAAAGGAATCAGGACCAGGCAAGAGACGCATTTTGAGTCTAAATAGAAACTTCCCAATTAGTCTCCCGGTCTTCTCTAGTTTGAATTCAACCAGCGCCTAGATTTTCAGAGATAATTTGGCCAGTTATGTTAGAAACATGTAGACCCGACCGACACCTTGGATGTATTTTCACCATTATTGTGTTCTCCCCACTGTAACATTTGTAGTGCTTCCCCCCCACCAAACGAGAGACAGTTCGTTTCCGAGCAGAGTCTGGACATGAAGTGGATCCTGGTTGAAGTGAGACCTTGGGGGTTCAGACTATTTCTAACTGTGTATACCTCTACAAGTTCTCCAGTCTTTGGATTTGCCAGAATGGTGCTTGCGGAGTTTCAGATGCCTCTCTTCTCTTGTTCATTTAGAAATCGATTTACGGAAGCAGGTGCATGTTTAAAGAACACAAGTAGCATGGTTGAAGATCTGATACCTGTGAGTACTAATACCAAAAAAAAAAAAAAGTTGCAAAAGTCATTTGGAACCCAGACACTTCCTGAGATTGTTAGGGTAATAATACCACAAGCCCCAGAGGCAGACATTGCCACCGTAGCTTGACCACACGACCTTGTAAGTTGGCTTCTTCTCCGGGTCTATCAGTGTCCTCATTAAATCCAAAGCTAATGGTGTCAAAAAAAAAAAAAAAAACCAAAACAACAACAAGAAAAAGAGAAGAGTGTTTATTTTAGACCAAGGCAATTAAACAGTTATGGCTTTTTTTCCATTTTAGCAGCAGCATATTTACCCCCAGCACTATTTGATTTTGCCTCAGTTTCTTTCTATTCAGATGTCACGAAGAATAAACCCTGTACTGTGTTGAGAGATTCCTCATCCTTTTTCCACCTTCATGACCTTAGACCGGTTCACCTAAGTGCTGGCAGCTTCGGGTACCTTATTATCAAATGGGGAAGATAAGATTGTTCCTGTCTCTGGATTAGAAACGGATGCCTCTTGGTCTCCGATTCCCTAGATGCATCGTTTCTTCAAGCCACAGAAGCCTGTGCTTAGTATCTTAAGGCTCCTCCTCCTTTATTCTTAGTGTTATCAATTCAACTTCCGTGAGCTTTATCCAGCCTATAGACCGAGAGATCAGTTACTTTTACGTGACCCCGCAGCTATAAGGACGGCTGAGGGATTAGGTCTGTTGCTTGTTTCCTGCATTCGCTTGTACAGCTTCGGGAAATGCTCTGAAAGCAAAACTTTATATTGATCATGCTCTTCCTTCAGTCTCTCCTGCACCGCCCTTCTAAATGCACAAATCGAGCGTTCTGTGTCTTCTTCCGTTTGATCACAGCCGTGACAGGCTGCACCTCGTTGCCAAACCCTACAGTTCACACTCCAGGGATCTCTGGGCTGAATACATGATATATCTCAGACATATGTGTCAAGTCCTACTATTTTTCAAGTGTATGTAGAAGTTTATCGGACAGAGTCCACGTGTGAGTTATGTATTATGTATTTTCTCCATCAATAAGTACTAAAGGATGGCTCCTTTTTGGGCATCATTGTGATGTACGTCGATTTCTTGTGTGGTTGGTTTTGTGATGCAAAGATTGGGGAAAGCTGGCCGACAGCAAGACGCGGCCAAGAGCAGTGTGCCAGCCAGACCCAGCCCCTACATAGCCTGTAAATACAATTTTGTTGGCAGGTGAGAATTCTACCACTGAACCACCCATGCAAAATTTTGTTGGAACACAGCGCCATTCACCTGCTTATTGTGTATGGCTGCTTTAATGCTACAACAGCAGTGTTGACAAGGGGCAAGAGGAACTTTGTGGCCTGCAAAACCTACAATTTTTATCTGGCCCTTTGCAGGAAAAATGTGCCCACTCCTGGTCTCCAAGATAAAGTAAAATAAACCAGCATTTGTTGAGCATGTATTTTAGGCCGCAGTGTTGGGCAGTTTCCCACCTATTACCACATTTAATTTGATTTATCTCATTTGCGAGGTTTTAAAATCTTGGGTCCCGTCTTCGTTGGGGAGTTTACTGTCATTTCCAAAATATCATCACGCACTTGCCCTATTTCCATGCCTTTGCTTTTGTGACCCTCACTGTGGGGAATGCCTTTCATGTCCATTTTCCTTGGGAAGCTCCTCGTTTTTCCATACTAATCTCAAATGTCACTTTCCTTGAGTAGTTTTCCTTGACTCTCAAAGACAGCATTGTTTCCTCATCTTGGCTTCTGGAAGGTATTAGGCACTCGACAGGATAAGTAATCCTGGAGTCATACAAGTTGACGTTCGACTTCCTTCTTAGCTGGTGGGGGCGGTGCATAGCAGGGCTTAGAAAGTCAATTTCATTCTGCTTATGGGATATCCACTCTCTGCAAAACACCATCCTGTGGCCTTATCATTCTGGGGTCTCTGCGCACGAGATACTGAGACAAGGACTTGTGGGCACGGAGTTTATTTGAGAGACGATCCCAGGAAGCACGAGTGACAAAGTGGGGTAAGCGAGTCAGAGGAAGCAGAAGAGCCAATGGCGGGCATGAATTATTGGATCCTTGCTGTGGGCACCAGGAGCTCGGCCCCGCTGGGCACTCTCTGAGAATGTGCCTGCTCGATCTGCCTCGGCACTTCCTCCCTGCAGGATGGGGAGGCTTGGGCCTCTGTCCAAGGGCTTTGGTTGAGAGTTTATCCCAGAGATGTTCACCTTGCTTCACTTTACCCCCTTTGCTGAAGTATGTGCTCCTGCGGTGCCAGAGAAGGCCCCGGGGAAGCAGAGTCAGGCACTTGGGGCAGGAAAGTGTCCAACAAACACATCTGCGGAGAAAGCCAAGGTGAGGCACAGGAGCGTGGAAGAATCTCCAGCAACACCTGCTATGGGTCTGACACATAGCATCTACGCAGTAATGTTCCGTAAATGGATACTTACAGGAATCGTGGCTTATTCCTTAAAAACAGTAATTGTCTTTAAATTTTTTTATTTGAATATACTTGGCACACGATGTTACGTTAGTTTCAGGTGCACAACCTAGAGATTCAATATTCCTATATAGGTGTATCTACCTTCTGTCACCATATGATGACATTACAATCGTTGACTGTATCGTTTATTCCTGTGACTGATTCATTCCATAACTAGAAGCCTTCACCCCCTTCACCCAATTTGCCCATGCCCCACCCCCCATTCTCCTCCTCTCTGACAACACTGGTTTGTTCTCTGTATTTATATATAGGTTTGATGCTGCTTTTTGTTAGTTTATTCATTTATTTTGTGTTTTAGATTCCACGTATAAGTGAAATCCTATGGTATTTGCCCCTCTCTGCCTGACTTATTTCACTTAATACCCTCTGGGTCCATTCATGTTATCACAAATAGCAAGATCTCATTTTTTTATGGCTAAGTAATACTCTAGTGTGTGTGTGTGTGTGTGTGTGTGTGTGTGCACATACACATATCCCACATCTTCTTTATCCATTCATCTGTCAGTGGGCACCTGGGTTGCTCCCACATCTTGGCTGTTGTAAGTAATTCTGCAATAAACATAAGGGTGCCTATTATCTTTTTGAACTAGTGTTTTTGTTTTGGGGGAGGTAAATACTCAATAGCGAAATTATTGGATCACATTATGGTTCTCCTTTTAATTTTCTGAGGAACGTCCACAGTTTTCCACAGTGGCTGCACCAGTTTCCGTTCCCAACAACAGTGCATGAAGCTTCTGTTCACATCCTCACCAACACTTGTTATTTCTTATCTTTTTGAGTCTGGCCATCCTGACGGGTGTGAGGTGGTATCTCATGGTTTTGATTTGTGTTTTCCTGATGATAAGTGATGTTGAGCGTCTTTTCATGTGTCTGTTAGCCATCTGGATGTCTCCTTTGGAGAAATATTTATTCAGGTCCTCAGCCCATTTTTAATCAGAGCATTTGTGTTTTGTTTTTGATGTTGAGTTGTAGAGGTTCTTTACATATTTCGGATATTAACCTTGTATCAGATTTATCATTTGCAAATAACTTCCCCCATTCAGTAGGTTGGCTTTTTGTTTTGTTGATGGTTTCCTCTACTGTGCAAAAGTTCTAGAAAATTGTTAGTAGGTATTTTTTCTTTATTTTTTATTTTCTGAAAGAACAGTTTCAGCAGCGGTGTTTTCCTGTTTAAATACAGGCAGGTATAAAGAAAAACATGAAAATGACTGATTATCTCCATACATAGGTAAACCCTGGCTTCAAGGAAATGCGCATGGTAGGGGCACTTGGGTGGCTCAGTCGGTTAAGCATCCCGCTTTGGCTCAGGTCATGATCTCACAGTTTGCGAGTTCAAGCCCTGCATCGGGCTCTGTGCTGACAGCTTGGAGCTTGGAGCCTGCTTGGGATTCTCTGTCTCCCTCTCTCTGCCCCTCCCCTGCTCATGCTCTGTCTCTGTCTGTCTCTCTCTCAAAAATAAACATTAAAAAAATGCACGTGGTAATTTTTTTTTAAAGTACAAAGAATATAGAATGGTAAGTAAATTTCTGTGCCCCCTTTTCTTTATTCCCAGAGGTAAGAATTATAAACAGCTTCCTGAGTATCCATACAGGAAGATAAATCTACCTATCAGTATATTATTGGAATATTCTTTTATTTTTAAAGTCTATTTATTTATTTTGAAAGAGAAAGAGCGCGAGTGAGGAAGGGGCAGAAAGAGAATCCCAAGCAGGCTCCACACTGTCAGACATGGGACTCAGAACTCAGGAACCAGGAGATCAAGACCAGAGCTGAAATCAAGAGTCAGACGTGTAACCGACTGAGCCACAGAAGTGCCCCTGGAATATTATCTTTTTTTATTTGACCCAAAGGCTCATCTTTGGCCACATTCACTTTGCTTGGTCATCTTTTCATATCTGCTGGGAAGGCTCCCCGATTGCTACGTGGTTCACTCTCCACACTCACAAAATCTAGGGCATAGGTAATGTTGGACCTGTTTCACAGGTGAAGAAACTGAGGCACAGAGAGACTTATCGAAGGCTACCACAGCCTAAGTGACTCAGACGAGGTGCGGGTGAAGCTGGCTAGTGCAAGTGAGGATTCACACCCTACACCACCCCACAGCATACTTCCCTCCAGCAGGCGAGGCCAGTAGTGTTACTACCCATCTGTCACCCTGCCACCTGCTGCCTTTCCCCCATCCTCCCCTGAAAGGCCACAAATGTCTACTTTTTACGTTAAAAAACCAAAAATCAGGGGCGCCTGGGTGGCGCAGTCGGTTAAGCGTCCGACTTCAGCCAGGTCACGATCTCGCGGTCCGTGAGTTCGAGCCCCGCTCGATGGGCTGATGGCTCGGAGCCTGGAGCCTGTTTCCGATTCTGTGTCTCCCTCTCTCTCTGCCCCTCCCCCGTTCATGCTCTGCCTCTCTCTGTCCCAAAAATAAATAAACGTTGGGAAAAAAAATTAAAAAAAAACAAACCAAAAATCAAACAAAAAATGGAACTAATCAAAGGGAAAAAAGTCTCTAAAAGTTTAGGGTTAAGGAGCCAAAATGCTGTTATCTCCTCTTTATGTTTAAAACCCGTTTCTTATATTTGTGACATTACTTTGGCTTCTTTTGATGATATTTTCATCCTATTCAATATATATCTAGTTTTGATGACATCTGAAAAAGTCGCTGCTTTCTGAACTTTAAGTTCCGCCTTCTTTACACAGAGCAAACCACCCTTCTCTTCTGTCCAACAAAAACAGGAAGCATTGTACTAACCACTCAGAAAATTGAAAAACCCAGGGAAATTGTTTTGTTTCAAAGTCAAGTCTCCAATCACAGCTTCTTGATTGAAATATAATACGTTCACTGTGTAGGAAGAAAGAAACTTAGTGTATTTTACTGAATTTAATCCATCAGCATATAATACATTTCCATTACTTACAAAATCCTGAAACGATTCAGTTGCATTTGGTGGCAAGAATGTCTTAAAACGAGGCAGGTGATAACTATGGGTATTGATGCTCAATTGTTTTTGGTAAAAATGCTTAATTAGTTTCTTCCAAGCGGCCATTTAATACTCAGGCTCCCTGCTCTTGCCATTCTTAACGGCAACAAAACACTTGAAGGTGAATTTAGAAATACACTGTGAGGGGTAAGCAAAATTGAGGTCTTTTCAAAACTATGCAAGAGGAGTGTCTTAGACTAGAGTTGCAATCAAAGCAAGATTGAACATCTAAGTTGCAGAAACAACACTGCGTGGCCCAGAATTCTAAAGAGTGTTCGTTGTTCATCGGAGCTGGTTTTGCTAAGGTAGAAGGTTAAGGCTAAAAGACAATGGAAAACATTTGAGTAGTGATAGCTTCAATCCAAATCTGCTTTAGTACGTGAAACATTAGAGTGTATCCGTTGTGCCACTGAAACTTTTCTTGCAGTTGACGGTATTGTGTTTCATACTAAAGACACAAACAATAATAGCTACAATGATTGAGCTGCACTGTGTTTGATCAGCTAGCTTTCCGAGATGCCCTCATGACTACTAAGTTGGCAATACAAATTCCCATATGGAGTATATATCAAGTTCCTCAAAAGAAAGGATATGCCGGGTGCCTGGGTGGCTCAGTCGATTGAGCGTCAGACTATTGATTTTGGCTCAGGTCATGATCTCTGAGCGGAGCCTGCTTAGGATTCTCTCTCTCCCTCCTCCTCTGCCCCTCTCCTGCTCATGCTTTTGTGCGCGCGCGCTCTCTCTCTCTCTCAAATAAATAAATAAATAAATAAATAAATAAATAAATAAATAAAAAGGAAAGGACATGCAAAGGCTAATGTCTCCATGATCACGACAAATCTTTGGGAACCTTCCATATCCTTGTAATATTCTAGCGATGTAAGCAGAAGTGAACTGCAGAGCTTGTAAAAGGAACAAGTTCATGGCTGGGATAAACCTAGTGCTCAACTAATTAAACCAGTTCATTTTACAAAGGAGATAAAGATCATTGGAACCGTGACTGTTAAGACCATGTGTTTGTTGTGAGGTGGGGCAAAAGTCAGAAGCCAAGCTGTGTGTGGACCCTGGAGCCTCTGACTCTTGGGATTTTTAAATAATGAAAATTCAGCCTAGCAAATTTGAAGATCGAATTGACTTTATTCGATGATTCATGGATGGGGCAGCATCCCATCTAGCAATAGAAAGGGGCTCCAAAGGGCTATAGAAAGGGACAGGGTTTTAAAGGCAGAACAAGGAAATCTTAAACAAACAAAAAGAATTATTTTGGGCAAAGTCATGGGTGCAAAGGGTCTTATTAGGTGGATAACCTCACTGTAGCTGACCAGAGTGACCCTTTAATATTGCATTTTGGGGGGAAGGTTAAAACTGCAATTAGGTCAGGTATTAATCCCCTATTTGGTGGCATGGTTTAGCACAAGTGACTCCATTTTGGTCCAGTGGTTTTGGTTCCAGTAACCTGGAACCTGGCTCTTTCCCTGCCTTCATAACCAGAGGCTCCCTTCACTGCACTCTGGATCTTGTGCTACTCATTATTTTAATGTTTACTTATTTAGTTTTGAGAGAGAGAGAGAATGAGAATGAGCAAGTGAGGGGTGGACAGAGGGAGAGAGAGAGAGAGAGAGAGAGAGAGAGAGAATCCCAAGCAGGCTCTGTACTGTTAGCACAGAACTCACATACCATGAGATCATGACCTGAATGAAAACCAAGAGCTGGATGCTTAACCACCCAGGGGCCCCTCATGTTTCTCATTTGTATTTGTTTATTCAAGTCGTGCCAATCATCCTGTCTCCGTCCCCTCTGTCCTGAGGACTGTAAGCTCAGGAAGGGCATGGCCTGTGAACGTTTTCCATCTCCATTCTGCTCCTAGCATCGTGCTTGGTACACAGAACATTCTCAATAGGCATTGTTGAGTAAGTGATTGCTGTGGAGGGGTATACTGTTTCCACTGAGGCAGGTTTGGTGAGGTTGAAGTCTGGATCCAGGTGTAGTTACAAACTAAGAAGACATCAGAAGAACAGACAGAAGGAACTCTCTACTGACTTTTGCTTAGGAGACAAACTTTGTGTCTTAGTTTGACTCAAGGTCCCTGCTGACTGCTAGCCTGGACTCTGTGATAACCAGCTTTATCACCCTCTGGATCATTCTCCAGCGCTTTGGCAAGAACACATACAACTAACCAATGTAGGTGCAGGAGGGCCAAGATAGCCTTCGCCCAAAATAAACGTTGCCCAAAATAGGCTGGAAAAGGCATCACTAAAACCCCTGATCCATCAATCCATCTCATAGACCAGGACACAAGCCTTGCTTTCTCATTCTGCGGAGGATGAAAATAATTTTCCCTTTACCCTTCTAGGTTCTTGGCTGAGACCTCCCTGTAATAAAAGGCACACTGACAAGAGAAAAACAAATGGAAATGTAATAACATGTATGTCTTCTGTATATTTGGGAGATGCCCAGGAAACTTAAGTAACTCCTCTAAATGCCCCCCCCCCACCACCTTAAATACCACCTTAAGCTAAAGACAAAAGGTATTAGAGGCAGGGGTGTCTGGGGGGCTCAGTCGGTTAAGCGTCTGGCTCTTGATTTCAGCTCAGGTCATGATCTCACAGTTGTGAGATTGAGCCCCACGTTGGGCTCTGTGCTGACAGTGTGGAGCCTGCTCGGGATTCTCTCTCACCCTCTCTCTGCCTCTCCCCCACTCACGTGTACTCTCTCTCTCTCTCGAAATAGATAAATACACATAAAGAAAAAGGCATTGAGGGCAAAGGGAAGGCCAGCTGTGGGAGGTTACCAGGAAAGGCACATTAAGCAGTGGTATGGTTGTTATATAGACTGAAGTTGCCATCTTCTCCATGGATAAGAGTTTCTAGAGATTAGTCAACTTCTTCTTGGCACAAAGAGGGAGACACCCTTTCAAATGGAGGTTTCCCTTATAAATCTGATTGCCTGTTACAAAGGGTCATTTTTACCTGGTTCTCAGAGCCTTTTCTATGTTAGCTCTTTCTTAAAAACAACCAGCTCAAAATAATCCTTATGCCAAAGAGGCATATTTTGGGGTGGTACATTCTGCTTTCCTTCAACTCAATACGTTAAAATAGTCAGAAAACTGGAGCAGGAAGGGAAGTCTACTGTTGCCCCAATACTTGGTTTTCAGAAAGCTATTAACAGGGGCCACTGTCAGATTCTTCAACTGCTCTAGTTCTAGCTCAGTCAAGGATGCAGGTTTGATAAGGTGCAGCCACACTTCGTCTGTACAATCTTTCTTTCCAATGACTGCGAACCAACCTGGTTGTCTAGGTATCTCTCACAGTATTAGAGGCTTTCTTCAGGACCTCCTGTGAGTCGGATAGCCCCACCGTCCAAGCTTGTCCTGGGATTTGGCCATGCCCGTTGTTCTTTTTATAAATTTTTTTTTCAATGTTTTTACTTATTTTTGGGACAGAGAGAGACAGAGCATGAACGGGGGAGGGGCTGAGAGAGAGGGAGACACAGAATCGGAAACAGGCTCCAGGCTCCGAGCCATCAGCCCAGAGCCCGATGCGGGGCTCGAACTCCCGGACCGCGAGATCGTGACCTGGCTGAAGTTGGACGCTTAACCGACTGCGCCACCCAGGCGCCCCCCATGCCCGTTGTTCTTAAGAGTCACTGAAACTCTGGCAGGTCGAGTTACCTATGACTAACTACCCCACTTGCAGAAGAGCCTCTGATCTTTCGCATTTTATTATTTCTTCCCTCTTTCTTTTGATATTATGGATATTTGCAAAAGCTATTGAAAATACTTTGACATATTATTTTAAACAGCTGAATGAAATAGTATTTCACTGCATGAATGGTTCTTAACTAACCCTCTAGTTTGGGTCATTTCGGGTGTTTCCAATTTGCCACTATTAGGTATTTCTGAAATGTGTTTTTCTTCGATTTTTTTCTTTAGGTTACACTCAGGGGTCAAATGATCAGTCATAGGATAGGAAAAAGGTTAAGGTATAGTAAAACCTTGCATTGTGAGCAACTTGTTCTGTGAGTGTTCTGCAAGACGAGCAAATTTCTAATAAATGCTAACTTGATAAACGAGCGATGTGTTAAAATACTGGTAATACGTGCTGCCCAATGTCACGTGATCACAACCGAGCCAATGGTTCTTGAAATTCGCTTTGATATATGAGTGCTTTGGATGACAAGCATGTTTCTGGCATGAATTATGCTTGCAAACCAAGGTTTTACTGTCCTTGGTAAGTGGTCTCAAAGGAGAAAAGTCACCTTGAATTAAGAAAACCGCACTAATCTGTAAGTTCCCTGATGGCAGGGGCTTTGTTACATTTTTCAGACAATTGTTTCGTAGTGAATAGTATATTTTTCTAACACTTAAAACAGCCACATATAGAGGTATTCAATACATTTTTTTGCCTGATTGACGTATGGTTCTACTTAGAGTTGTATTGATTATTTCCAGATGAGCCTGGAGCCAAGCTATCAAAGGAATATCTACTTCCCTTGAATACTGATCTGTATCAGTAACACAGAAGAGGGTAAATCTGCTATTCATCTTTTTTGGTGTTTCTATCCCTGGAGCAGAAGGAAGTTGACCCTGGGGATATTTTCAAACAGAATCTTTGTGTTTGTAACCTTTTAAAGAAACTGGTCGCCCCTCAGCTTTTCTAGGTGATGGTGGTAATTTAGTAATAGTAGGTGTTATCGGGAGAGTGGGGGATGGGAACGAGGGCCAAGATCCACTCTTCTCCTTTACCATTGTAAATATTAAACACCTTGGATTTTAGATATTCCTCCATGATTTCTTCAATTACAACTGAATTAAAAGGACATGGTTGCATATTTGTGACTCGGGCTTGAACTAACTGTATACGCTCACAGCCAATCTCAGCGTCCTTTTAAAAGATGTACTTCTTGGGGCTGCTGGGTTTCTCAGTCAGTTAAGCGTCTGACTTCGGCTCAGGTCGTGATCTCACAGTTCGCGAGTTCAAGACCCACGTCAGGCTCTGTGTTGATGGCTCAGAGCCTGGAGCCTGCTTTGGATTCTGTGTCTCCACCTCTCTGTGCTCCTCCCTGCTCACACGCTGTCTCTCTCTCTCAAAAATAAATAAAGATTAAAAACAAATTTTTTTTAAAAGATGCTCTTGTTGGGGCACCTGGGTGGCTCAGTCTGTAAAGTGTCTGACCTTGGCTCAGGTCATGATCTAGCAGCCTATGAGTTCGAGCCCTAAGTCGGGCTCTATGCTGACAGCTCAGAGCCTGGAGTCTGCTTCAGATTCTCTCTCTCTCTCTCTCTCTCTCTCTCTCTCTCTCTGCCCCTTCCCTGGTCTTGCTCTGTCTGCCTGTCTCTCTCCCTCAAAAATAAAAATAAATAAACATTAAAATTTTTTTTAAAGATGTACTTGTTTTGCTCAAATTGCCTATAGAATTGTGAATTGAAATACTTAAAAATACTTTTGAGTAGCGGATCTTTCTCAAGACATCACGAGTTCTTAACACTAGATGGCATGATAGAGTTATTATACTATTCATGGTAGGTGAAGTGCACTCCAAAGCACAGAAATTTCGGCCTTGAGAAAAGTAGATATCTGAAGTAGGACGATAAAGCTTTGATCTAGGTGCAAGCGTGACTAATCTCTGTGCTTTTAAAAATTAACTGAGTGTATATTATGCCCTTTCCCCAACTTTATTGTAAAGTAATAATGCCCATTTTGAAATTTAAATAGTCTACAAAGCCAGAAAAGTGAAAGTCCCACAAACTCACCATCCCCATATATTCACTGTTAACCTTTTGGTAAGTGCTCTTGAGATTTTGAGACTTTTTAATGCATATATAAACATGTATAGACAGATCAATGGAAAATGCTGTTTTGCCATATGAATGTTAATGAATAAACCAGACACCTTTTATGTCACTAAATATATATCAACATTTAAAAAGTTAGGCTTATAGAGTTTTCGTTGTTTTGGAATTTTTGCCGTTGTAAACAGTGCTGAATTTAGCATCTTATTCTCAGTTTTTAAAATACTTTTCTGATTATTTTCTTAGGTTAAATTTCTAGGTCAAATGGTATACATCTTTAAAATCTTGACACATATAGTGTTAGATTGTCTACCAGAATTACTGGACTAGTTTATTGCCGTTACTACCAAGAGTGCTTAAGAGGCCCATTTCCCCAACACTTATGCCAAAAATGGGTATTTTTGTTCTTTTAAGTGTTTTCAGTACGAGGGATGAAAAAATTACATACCATTGTTTTATTTTACAGGTTTCAAAATTACTACTGAGATTATATGCATCTTTTCCCTTTTGAATCATAAGCTTGTAATTAGCTGATTACTCCTTTGGATATTTGTCTTTTTCCATAGATTTTTTTTAAAAGACTTTGTTTTTCCCTTAGAGCAATTCTAGGTCCACAGCAAAACTGACAGGAAGGTGTGGAGATTTCCCATAAATCTCTTACCCCCAGATATCTAGTCTCCCCCACGATCAGTATCCTCCTCTAGAATGGTACATTTGTTAACATTGATGAACCTACATTGATACAGTATAATCACCCAATATCTATACTTTGCATTAGGGTTTACTCTTGGTATTGTACATTCTATGGGTTTGGACAAATGTATATAGAACACATCATTAAGTTGTAGTATCATACAGAGTACTTTTGCTGTTCCCAAATGTCCGTTCTTTGCCTATTTATCCCTGCCCATCATCTCAACCCCTGGCAATCACTGGTCTTTTTACTGTCTTTATAATTTGCTTTCTCCAGATTGTCACATAGTTGGAACCATATAAAATGTAGCCTTTTTAGATTAGCTTCTTCCACTTAGTAGTATGAATTAAGGTTTCTTCATGTCTTTTCATGGTATGATAGCTCATTTCTAGATTATCAGTTATTTCTTTCATGGATCATGCTGTTGGGGTTGTATCTTAACAGACATCACCATACCCAAGGTCACCAAGGTTTTTTCCTATCTTATCTTCTGGGGGCATTATGGTTTTACATCTTGTGTTGAGTTTGTGATAAATTTTGAGTTACTTCCTGTGAAAGATATAAACTCTGCCTAGATTCACTTGTTTTACGCATCAATGTCCAGTTGCTCCAGCACCGTTTGTTGAAAAGACTGTCTTTGCTCCATTATATTGCCTTTACTCCTTTGTTAAAGATTAGTTGAGTATATTTATGGATCTATTTCTGGGATTTTGATTCTGTTCCCTTAATTTGTCTATTCTTTGACTGATCACACTCTGTCTTGATTGCTGTGGCCTTGTAGTAAGTCTTGAAGTTGGGTAGTGTCAGTCCTTTGATTTTATTCTTCTCCTTCTGTTTTGGGTTGGCAATTCTGTTTTTTGGTTGTTGTTTTTTTCCCCCTCTTTATGAACTTTAGAATCAGTTTGCCAATATCCACAACACAACTTGATGCAATTTTGATAGGAATTGCATTGAATCTCTAGATCAAGTAGGGAAGATCTGATGTCTTGACAATATTGAGTCTTCTTATCCATGAATATGGAATATCTCTCCATCTATTTAGTTCTTTGATTTCATTCATCAGGGTTTTATATCTTTCATCATATAGATCTTATATATGTTTTGTTAGATTTATGCCTAAGGATTTATTTTTTGGGGGTGCTAATGTAAATGATAACAGGTTTTTAATTTCAAATTCCACTTATTCGCAGCGGTTATTTAGGAAAGTGATAGACTTTTGTATATTAACCTTGCATCCTACAACCTTGTTATAATCACTTACTAGTTCCAGAAGTTTGTGTGTTGATTCTTTTGGGATTTTCTACATAGGCAATCATGTCATCTGGAAACAAAGGCAGTTTTATTTCTTCTTGCTCAATCTGTGTACTTTTGATCTCCTTTTCTTGTCTTATTTCATTGGCTAGGAGTTTCAGTACAATGTTGCAGAGCAGTGGCAAGAAGGGATGTTTTTGCCTTGTTCCTGATCTTAGTAGGAAAGCTTTAAGTTTCTCATTATTAATATGATATTAGCCATAGGGGTTTTTTTTGGTATATATTCTTTATCAAGTTGTGGAAGTTTCCCTCTATTTCTAGTTTACTGAGATTCTATCACAAGTTGGTGTAAGATTTAATTAAATGCTTTTCTGCATTTATTGATGTGATTGTGTGAATTTTCTTCTTTAGCCTGTTGATGTGATAGCCCATTTAATTGATTTTCAAATGTTTAACCTGTCTTGCACATCTAGAATAAGTTCCAGTAGATCATGGTTTATAATTCTTTTTATATGTTGTTGGATTCAATTTCCTAATATTCTGTTAAGGATTTTTACATCTATGTTTATGAAGGACATTGGTGTGTAATTTTCTTATAATGTCCTTGTTTGGTTTGGGTGTTAAGATAATTCTGGCATTATAGAATGAGTTAAGTATTCCATCTTCTTCTGTCCTCTGAGATAGATTGTTGAGAGTTGGTATTTATTCCTTAAATGTTTGGTAGAACTTACCAGTGAGCCAATCTGGACCTGGTGATTTCTGTTTTGGAAGGTAATTCATTATTCCTTTAATTCCCATAATAGATGTAGACTTTTTCAGGTATATATTTCTTCTTGTGTGAATTTGGCAGTTGTAGCTTTCAAAGAATTGGTTCATTTCATCTAGGTTAACAATTTGTGGGCATGGAGCTATTCATAGTATTTTTTAGTTATCATTTTAATGTTCATGGGATCTCTAATGATGTCTCTCTTTCATTTTTGATAGTAGTAATTTATGTCCTCTCTCTTTTTTTCCCCTAACTTTGCCTGGTAGAAGCTTATCAGTTTTATTGATCTTTTCAAAGAAACAGTCTTGGGTTTCTTTGTTTTTTCTCTATTACTTCTTATTTTCAGTTACATTGATTACTGTTATAATTCTCATTTTTTTTTTCTTCTGCTTACTTTATATTTAATTTGCTCTTTTATTTCTAGTTTCCTAAGGGGGGGAACTTTGATCATTGACTTTAGGACTTTCATCTGTTCTAGAATGTGTATTCAATGCTATAAATTTCCCTCTCAGCACAACTTTTGCTGCATTCCATTCAATATATTTTTAAGACTTTATAATATTTTATATTCAAGACTTTAATCCTTCATATTTTCTGTGTTACAAATCTTTGTTCAGTTTGCTGTTTTCTTTTAATTGCTGGTGGTATTTGTTGTTGTTTTGCCGGTATATGTGTGCGACACAAAGATGTGTGACATTTTTACACTGTCAAATCTATTTATCTCTTAGGCTTTTGGTTTTTGGTGTTGTGCTTTCTTTGCCACATAGAGATTCTAAAAGAATTTGGTCTATCAGTAAGAGACATATGTGTTCTTCATAGAGTAAACAAGTACTATAAATATTCCATGTTTATTTTTCTCAGCCAATTATAGATTTTTGATATGTTGATATATTTAGATCTTTGTAAATTCATTTCTATTTTTCACTACAGAACCTGCCTAGTTTCTTGTCTTTGGTATGAGAATGGGTTAGAACATACGTACTGTACTTCCAACCTCAAGTTAACATTGAGAATTTTCATGATGTCTTCTCTGCCACTGTCTTCAACACATGGAAGCCTCTGGGAGTGCAACTTAAGGTACCTCTTCTAGACCAAGTCTTCAACTATCAGCATCTTAATTGCAATTGCTTAATTGCATCTTAACATTTATTTATTTTTGAGAGAAAGAAAGAGAGATCAGGGGAGGGGCAGAGAGAGAGGGAGACAGAGGATCCAAAACAGGCTGTGCACTAACAGTGCAGAGCCCAATGTGGGGCTTGGACCCACGAACTGCGAGACCATGATCTGAGCCGAAGTCAGGCACTTAACAGACTTAGCCACCCAGGCAACCCTTAATTGCATTTCTTATATCATCCTTTTTTTCTAAACTGTTGTTCAATTTGAAGCTTAGGCTGCACCCTTTTCCCCCTCCTCAAGTTAATAACATGTTTTTAATGTTTATTTTTGAGAAAGAGAGAGAGAGAGTGTATAAGCATGAGTGGGAGGGGCAGAGAGAGAGGGAGACACAGAATCTGGAGCAGGCTCCAGGCCGTGAGCTGTCAGCATAGAGCCCGACATGGGGCTCGAGATCATGCCCTGAGCTGAGGTCAGACGCTTAACCAACTGAGCCACTGAGGCATCCCAATAACATCTTTAAATGTAGAAATCTGATGTTGTTGCTACTAAAGTAAATGTACCAAGGGGTAACGCTTACATATTTTTTCTTGTTGTTTTGTAACTTATCTTGAGAGGAATCCATGATGCTTTCAGTGACTAACATGCTGAGAAACCCTTCAAGAGAAACTATACCATTTCTCAATCATTTGTATATTCATCCATCTGTTCAAAATATATTCTTCAGCACTTACTAGGTGCCCTGAGGATATGAGGGGAAATAAATATAAAAATGATTTTAGCTAATGTGAGTATTAGAGTCTGGTGGGGGGGGCAAACATTTTAGAAAAGGCGCCATTAGTGCATCATTTGTAAGGATGGAAATATGGGGTCTCTGGGAGCATACAGCAAAGAATCCTGACATCTGTGAGGATGAGGAAAAGTTTAGTTCTGAAGATTGTGTCGGAGTTACCCAGAGGGGCAGCAGGGTTTCCATGTAAGGAATCATCCCATGGAAAGGATTTGTTACAGAGAAGGATCCTGGCATACTAGAGGGTGTGAAATGAGGTTATCGCGGCTAGGACAAAGTAATTGACGGCTAAATGAAGGTGGTGAGGCATACAGGGTATAGACTAACTATGCAGGACCACATTAAAGATGCTGTTCTCAATTACAAGGGCAATAGGAAGTCATGGAAGGTTTTAAGCTAGAAAGGTGACCTGGTAAGAACTGACTTCTGTAAAGCTCACTGTGGTATCGGGGACATCTTGAGAAAGAGCTGGAATAAATGAGAGGGACCATTGTGAGGGCTCCTGTAATGGTCCAGCAGGGCAATGATGGTGGCATGAACCACTGTGGTGGCCGTGAAGAGCACAAAAAGTGGATGGCTTTAAGAAATGTTTAGGAAGTGAGATTGATGGAACAAGGGGATAGGTTGAAAATGGGTTTGAGGCAGAAAGATAGGTGAAGCATGACTCTTAAGTTTATGAATTTTGCAACTGAATGGATAGTGATGTATGCTGGAAAGCACAGGCTTGAGACAGAAGAACACAAATGAAGTCCAAAATATGTTGCAGTGGAGAGGCCTCTGAGACATGAAAGTGGGAATATCAAGTGGGCAATTAGATCTTAAATCTGGAGCTCAAAGGAGGGATGTCGGCAGGAGATATTTGGAAATCATAGGCACACGTAGGTGAACTGAAGCCATGGGCGTGGTAGAGATTATATAAGGAGAAAGATGATGGGGAAAAGAAAAAGAGGCCCAAGGTTCAACCTCAAGGACATCCCACATTTAAAGCCTACACAGAGGACCACAAGTTTGGAAAAGAACCCAAGAAACAGCCAGAGAGGTAGTAGGCCATCTAGGAGAGTGTGGTATCCCAGCACCACGAATAACCACATTCTCTTTTCTGTGATTCCATTGTTCCGGTCACAGCTACTGGACAAGGTGCAGGCATCTGACCTAAAGACAGCTGGCCTCTGGCTAGCTAGAAGCATGTTAGGTTTTCCGACACAAATACTGTTCCCAGCAGGAGCTCTCTCTACGGGATGGTGGGCTAATGAACAAATTGGATCCTCTGCCTTGGAGATGTTTCATGCCAACCCACGGAAGGAGGGAGTGCTTAGAAGGAAGGGCCAATGACTTGCAGAAAAGGGCACAGGCAGAGAGGGCTGTTGAATTTCCATCATGGCAGAGCAGGAAACAAAGAGCTTCTGTTGCTCAGGGGAGGGGAGACAACCCAGTATGTAGAGTTATGTCGGATTCTAAACAGTCTTCTAATTTCTGAGCTAGATGTCCTTCTATGCGAAGCCAATCTGGGTGGCTATTTATGAGTTTATGTTAGCCCAGGTCACTTAGTAATGGGTCTTGCCATTCTTACTTCCACATGTATCCTACAAACAAACAAACAAACAAGCAAACAACGCCTCCCTACAGGGGAAATCTAAGTCTGTTCCTTACAACCTTAACTGCCCATTCTCTCGCCTTCTGCAGGATCTTTTCCTACCCTTTTATTTTCTCATTCTTGTGTTTTTTTTCACATGAATTTCACCCCTCCAGCCTCTACCAGCCTTGCGCTGATTATGTCCATATGTGTTCTGTTGATTCTTTTATGTACAAACTCCAGTAAGACTCATAAACCATGGACCCACTCGTCCAGCCTCTGGAGTGGTTTTGCATTTAAAGAAACATGGTCCCAACAGGATTTTGATCTTGTCTCTTTAAGGGATCCAAGCCCTTTGTCCACACTTACTCTTTCAAAAGTGTTTTTTATTCTCCATCTCCCTGAAGCTCCAGAAAGAGTCTCTCCTACCCCAGCAGACAGTGGCAGCACCAAGAGATGACAAGAGGGTGGGCACTAGCTGGGGTGAGGCAACGTCCAGAGCTGTGTGTCTGTTGACTCATCATAATCAGCAGTGCCCCTTTCCACTCTCAAAAGTGAGCCAGATCAGACTGATGGTGGGGCGCCTGGGTGGCTCAGTCAGCTGAGCATCCAACTTCGGCTCAGGTCATGATCTCATGGTTCCTGAGTTCGAGCCCTGCATCAGGCTCTACGCTGTCAGAGCCTGCTTGGGATTTTCCCTCTCTCTCTGCCCCTTGCTTGCTCATGCTCTCTCTTTCAAAAATAAAAACAAAACAAAACAAAAAAAGGTTAAGAATCAGACTGATGAAACATGGGCACCTCAGGGACCATGACTTCTGTCTCATTCAGCTATTCCATTCTGGAACAATTGGGCCAGTGGGTCAGTGATGCGCCTTCAGTTCATCGGTTCATAACAGTATGTGACGTGAGGAGCATGTTAACCTGGTCATGAAGCATCGATTCAGGGGGGAAAAATGTTATAATTAGAAAGTATGTCGCTAGTGATAAAATGCATATTTTTTTTCTTTTCTTTGAGTCTTAAAAACCAAAGGAACTGTATTAGAAAACGTCCTAAGTGCTTAGCCTAACAGGCAGTACTTACCAAGCTTTAGTCTTCCTAAAGTACTTCTGACCAAAGGTCATCCATTGAGTTTTATTTTTGAAATGTTCTCGTATACCAAAAATTGAATGAAATTGAAAATAGAAGTCTCACATTTATAGGTCTCTTGAATGTTACATATATTGTTTAAGTAAACAGTCATTAGCCCCCCTTTTTGCTATTGTATTAACTCATTAACTAATAAACTCATTTGCCATGGTCTTCTGGGTGGGCGTTCTCCCTCGTTATAGTAATAGATGCCTTCTGTTTTCTTGGTAATATGGGTTGAGAGTATTGGATTCTCACCTCAAACCTCCTGACCTTGAGTCTCCCCACTGCCATTAATAACTCTGTGGCTCTGGAAACTTATTTAGTGGCTTTAAACCTTAACTTTTTCCCCTAGAAAATGGAGAGAAGAATAGTTCTTACCCTGTGAGGTTGTGCGTGCATTCAGTGACAAGTTGCCTATGAAGCACACGACCCCGCCTGAAACTTCAACGCATATTAGGAATTCTTGTTTTTGTGATTGTAGAGCAACAACAGATTACCAAGTGTGAGAATCTATATCATCCTAAGCACTTCTGATGCTGATTCTTTCATCATTTCACGGGAAACCACTCTGACTGTTAAAATTTTATATTCCCATAGTGGAGGAAAAAAGAGCAAAATGTCTCATTCCATTGATGGCGTAAGAAAATTCAGACTCAGAGTCTGCCTGAAAACAAAATTTGGCATCCCAGGATAAAACAATGAATCCTTTTAGGCAGATGGCTTTCTGGACTTGAGCAGTTCACAGAGTTGGCCCGTTATAGGCAGATAGTTTTATTGTCACGTTGCAATGGTTAAGTAATAAGGGAAGTCTTATTACAAAATATCAGTCTTCACTTTGCATAGTTGGTCCTTAGAGACCGTAGTTGTCATAAAATATCCAAATGGAAAAGTTGTAGCAGAGGAAAACATGAGCAACTTTCTCATAAAAGTTGACTCCGTCTTCTGTCTGCCTCTCTAAATTGCTTTGTTGCAGAGCAATGGCTCACAGGACCTGGCATTAGCTGCTGTCATTTGTTGTTTCTTCACCAGATGAGAGAAAGTGCAAAAAATTGTACAAGCCTGTGGCCATGGAAAACCCATAAAAAATAGCTGAAATTTAAGTTAACAATCTTTTTCTTTTGAAACTCTTTGTAATAATTCATTTGCTCTATCCCAATTAAAAACAACTCCCTACGTCTCACGTCTAAGACATTTAAAATATGCGTGGCTGACTCCAGATGAACAGAGCTTTTGTGTCCCCACAAGTTTTCACTCCGAGGATGACCTAATTAACATATGGGATATCATCACGGATGATGCTGTTTGGACGGTCTCCACAATGAACACAGCCTTCGTTTTGTCTGGGTGCTGTTGCGAGGGAGGGATAGATTCACGTGGGCAATTCTTGCCGGCGTTGACAAAAGTAGAAGCAGACGCCTACGTGAGGTGGGAAAGAATGGGTGGCCGAGTCAGTTAAGCATCCAACTTTTTGGTTCAGGTCATGATCTTGCGGTGTGTGAGTTTGAACCCCACATCGGGCTCTGTGCTGACAGCATGGAGTCTGCTTGGATTCTCTCCCTCTCTCGCTGCCCCTCCCCTGCTCATGCTCTCTGTCTCTCTCTCTCTCAAAAATAAATGAACACTAAAAAAAAAAAAAAAAAATGAAGCCAAATACCTTATATACCAGGTGGGTTGCCTTGGACAAACCACCTAACTCAAGGTCACAAAGCTCATGAGGACTGGAATTAAGATGAAATCCCAGGTCAAAATTAGAGCATGTATGAGATTGAAGAATTCATAGTAAACACACACGTATGTCCACCACGAAACACCACAGAGACTTTAAGGGGTGTCTGAAAAGACACGCAGAAAAAAATCACAGTGCGTGAAGTATCTATCATTTTCTTTTTTTTTTTAAGATATTAAAAACTTGACCGATAACCACACTGTGAGTGCGCATGTATCTCACTGTCTCTCTGCGTGTTGTAACTTTAAGCACTTTTCTCCTTCTCCTTGGTTCTCATTTACTCTTTGACCCGCTGTAATTTGTCTTTCTTTTCATCATTTTATTGAAAACACTGCCACTAAGCAATCCCGTTCTAACTGTCCAAGTTGTATCGTTGACACTTCTCCTCTTCATTTTACTTGACTTTTCCACAGTATTTGACTCTCTTTACCAGTCCTCTCTTGAAACCTTTTCTGGATTTTTATATTACCCTGGCCTGGTTTTTCTCTTGTCTCTGAGTATCTTATGTTTGTGAACTGCCTTCCAGACTCTAAATTTCTTTTCTCATCCTTCAAATATTGGCATTCCACACTCATTCCTCTTGTCTCCTCTCTCTCTATACTTTCTCTAGATGGCTCTCAGGTCTCTCCCAGCACACAGCGTTCTGCTAAGATCTAGCCCCACATCTCACCTCACCTGCATGGACACATCCACCTCAAGGCACCACAGGCTTTTCAAAGTTTATATGTCCCAAAGTGAAAATAATCTCTTCCCCCACCTCAACTTTCTCATTGTCCCGTATTCTCTATTATCCATCAGATTTCTAAATCAAGAAAATCCTTCACCTCTGTATGCTACCTGTCATTCTTCAAGGGGAAATGGGTCAGAAAATGTTGGTTACCTATTTAAAAGTTATTCCTGACTTTTTTCTTGATAAGAGTACTCTGACTTTGTTTGTTTGTTTGTTTGTTTGGATGTGTCTAGATCAAAAGGATAAGTTATGGGTTTCTCTAGTCTTGGCCATCCCATTCATTTATTCCAGATACTCATTTCCACATCCTCTCCTAGACCTAGGAGTGGCCCAGGTAATTCGCTTTGGGTCAGTGAAGAATAATGAGAATTTATCTGGGTGTCATCTTGATAAAGTTTTTTCCTTGGTAAAACTGGAGACGTGTGCACTACGTCTTTGTCCCCTTTTTTCCTTCTTGAGATACTGACATGTGAGAAGGTGATGCTTGGACTGCAGCAGCCATCTTGATAGTATTGGAGAAAAGTCTTAGGACAAAGGCTGGTCCGGTAAAGACGATGGCACACAAAAATGGTGTCGTGTCTGTGAGTTGTACTGTACCCGAATGGAGGACTCCAGAAAGCTACTGGCAGCATAAGTGTATCCAAAGAACTGAGGGAGATTAACAAGTTAAAGTATCAATGTTTTCTAGCCTTGGTGGGCATATTCAATTCTGTGCACCAAAATGTAAGGGAAGGAAAAGCAACTCGGTGGAGAGGCGTAAAGAAAATTAAATGGCTAGAAAGGAAAGCCTGCTAAAACACTGAAATATTAGCAGCTATTTGTTAAATAATAAAATCTTAAAGCCTTAATTATATTGTAGATACAAAGAAGTTTATTATGGATAGGCTATTGATCAAGTCTTAATGTATATTTGTGTAATGCCATAAGACAAGATAATGTTTCACATTTGATAGCCAGATATGTCTAACTTAAATCAGTTGTCTTTTCCCTCTTACCTATTTTCTCAAATGTTGTTAGGATTCAACATGCCGTTGCTCAACTCATTACCCAGACAGTGAATCTCAAAGTCATGTGTAGTGATGGTCTCTCCTTAGCCTGCATTGCCTACTAGTGTTACAGGTAATTCTTTTTATAAGACAACATTTTCTGCTTTTTAATTTTGCTAGTTTTTTTTTTAATTTATATGTTTATTTTTGAGAGAGAGCAAGAGAGACAGAGTGTGAGCAGGGGAGGAGCAGAGAGAGAGGGAGACACAGAATCCGAAGCGGGCTCTAGGCTCTGAGCCATCAGCACAGAGTCCGACGCGGGGCTCAAACCCACCAACTGTGAGATGATCACCTGGGCTGAAGTCAGACGTTTAACCAACTGAGCCACCCGGCGCCCCTCATTTTGCTAGTTTGTGATGGAGTATATTCAAGTGGAAATCTTTCCTTGGTTTAAAAATCTGTGGAAAACCCAAAGGAAACCATGAAAATGAGAAGCCAAATCTAAAAGGCTAGAGGAATCTAGGGCTACCTACCAAGTAGTGGTAATGGGACTTGCTTCTTGGCCAGTCAATGTCACAGCAGCCCTTTAGAGACTCGTGAAGCCAGAGGTCACAATGAGACGAGAGGATCAAAAACTATTTACATTATGCCTCGGCTGAGCCATGTACCAGTCAGTTCTTCAGGAATCAGAGGGGACCGTTGTTATTGGTTAAATCAACATCTATGTCAGCTTTACTAGAAAGTCTTGAAAGAGCCAGGATGCAACGAATGCCGTGAACCTACTCATGTCGATCGGTGATCTAACCTGACTTTGGCTCCATCCGTCTCCTCCCTTCCTTCTGGAATGGAGGCATCGCTGATGACTCTAAATGCAACCCCAGACCCTTTACACAGCTCTTCAGGAAGCTGCCAACACTGGATTGGGGTTGGCTTTCTAAGAAGCCCGGTCTTCAGGTTGATATGTAACTGCCTTGCAACTTCAAGCGCCATCAGTAATGAACTACTTGCGATTCTTGTTGCTCGTGTTGTTGCCGAATCCATCTGCTTTGTCTGAAATGTCCTCCCCACCCTCCCCAGTCGTCACCTGGTTGACTGACATTCAGTGATTTAGTCTCTTTTTTTCATGCAGGTGGAGGGCCCAGAATCACATTCTGAAAGTCTCTGGTGATGCTTCAAAAAGAAACCAAAATAACCGCCCCCCAAAACTATTAGGGTGTTATTAAATCAAAGTATAAACTTGGTCACTGTGGCCACAAAGTGGCACTGCTTGTGTCCTATGACTCAGAAAGTCTTTCAAGAATATATCACACATGGGGGTGCCTGGGTGGCTCCGTCGGTTAAGTGTCTACAACTTCAGCTCCGGCATGATCTCGTGGTTCGTGGGTTTGACCCCCGGGTCGGGCTCTGTGCTGACAGATCGGAGCCTGGAGCCTGCTTCGGATTCTGTGTCTCCTTTCTCTCTGCCCCTCCCCCACTCACACTTCGTCTCTCTCTCTCTCTCTCTCAAAAATGAATACACGTTAAAAAAAATCTTTAAAAAAATCTACCACACATTGAATTTACTGCAGAACTACTTTACATTTCCTTCTTCTCAAGAATCAGACCTCATCCTGGGGCTAGCCTGAGCTAGGCACCTGCCATCATCCTGTTCTCTCCATCAATGCCCTTCTACCCTCGGCCGTAAGCCTATCTGCACATGAAAATCTTCTCTGGGCTCTGTTCCCCTTTCCCAACTTGCCCACACAGGTCAGTAAAACCATGACCTCACGTTTGGGCAGACCCTGAATGCCACTTAGATTCAGCTGAATCCCTCAGGAAAACTGAAATTACATGTCCTAAGGAATTTAATTCATCTTATCACATGTATAGCAGACTCCTTCCTGCCTTTAGGAACCCGAGAAGGAGTGAGGGAGAGAGACACAGAAATAAAGAAAATGGTTTGTGTGCGGGTTGAGGTTGAAGAATGAAACAGACTTTAAGACGGAGAAAGAAAGTTATTTAAATAGTGACTCAAAGCAAACCCCAGAACCTTTTAAGATTCATTGCCGTACATCACAATCACTTGGTACTTTTTGAATTCTGAATGCGTGTCCAGCGCTGTGTCAAGTAAGGAAGAACTAACCAGAAATAATAGATACATGCTTCTTAAGGAACACGATATCCTTGAAAATCCGATGTATACAACTGCAGCAAAAGAATTCACAACAACATAGGAACAAGTATTGGCATCCTTGACCTTGGGAACCCTTATGTTTGATTAGCTTATTTTTGCTTTGTTGGCAGGGAGAGTAAGGAGAGTGACTTTTTCTAGGTCTGCAGGGCAGGCTTTGTATCACCTCTTCTGGCACTAATGAGGACAAAAACCCAACCAGTCGTTTTAAGAATTAAGCACCATCCACATAATTAAACCTATTGAAAAATACTTTGTGATATAGATGGATGTTTGTCCTCACTGTCCTTGAGTTGTGGAATTAAAGGTTACCTTTGCCTCTACCGTTGAAGAAAGACTTTCAAGAACTTCTGAAAACATCTGTTCTACTCACCTTTTTAATTTTAAGAGCCTATTCTCAGTGGCGTTGATAAATGACAGAGACAGAGGGAGAGGGATAAAGAGAGGGGAAGAGAGAGAGAGAGAGAGAGAGAGACTGAAGCTATTGCACTAAGTGGTGGCCCCTGTTATTCAAACTCTACTCATCAATTTTGACCCTTAGCGTGGACAACAATTAATGTAAAAGGCTCCAGGTCCCAAACTGGATGTGTCTCCAGGAAGAATAATTCAATGAATTGAAAAAAAAAAACCCCATACTTTGCATTTTTTATGAACTGCTTTGGGTTCCTGGAAATGTCAGCTATATATAAATAGAGTGTATTATGTCATTCTTCACCATTACTTGGATGGAATACAAGTATTTTACTTTAGCCATGGCACCACTGAAATCTCAGCCTAAAAACTTACAATTGCACCACAAAGTTTAACATATCCTAAACTTGAACCGCTGCCCTCCCTCTAAAATCTTGCTCATACCCAGTTTTCTCTTGGTGAATGATCGCCCTATCCATCCACGTGCTCGAATGAAAAACTCGAGTCTATCTCTTATTCCTTCCCTCCTGCCTATTTTACCACATATTATCTCTCAAACCCACCTCCTCCTGTCCACCCTCATTGTTAACTACCCTACGTTATGCCATAGCCAGATCTTACTGGAATTAATAGCCAGTCACCTCTCATGTCTGTGGTGTCTGATGTGTCTGACCCATTCTTCACACCGGGGCCAGACAGATCTTTCTAAACGCGCTCCCTCGCTTAACATCCTTCAAATGGACACTCACACTTGGGCACACATTAAGATTCGCTTCTTGCTTGTATGGTTCTGTGGGTTTTGACAAATCCATAGCGCTTTGTAGCTACCCCCCCCCCCCAATCAGGATTCAGAACAATTAACGTCGCCTTCAGAAACATTTCCCCAGGCGGTTCCGCTGTAGTCAATTACAACCCTTACCCCTTGACAACCACTGATCTGTTCTCCATCTCTGGCCTCCCCAGAGAGTCATATGAATGGGATGAGACAGTACATAACCTTTTACTTTGCCTTCTTTGACTTGTCATAATGTACATGAGACTCATGTGCTGAGTGTAACGGTTCCTTTTTATTGCTAAGTAGCATTTTACTGCACCGTAAAACTGGTTCATGCGCACTCCATCTGTTTAGTATGGTGGTTGTGAGTATTAAAAAAGCTTCCATTTTGTGGAAACTGATTGAAAAATAGAAGGCACCAGCCTCATGTCAACACAGGGAGAGCTGTTAGCACAGTGCCCCCCCCCCCGACCTTTTTCCTGTGCCTTGCACTTGTCTGTCCCGATGCCTCCTGACCATATCCACTGGGATGCCCTGATAGCATCTCAAAAGCAACTTGTGAGAAACTTCTTCTACCTCCCCAGTCTCCCTGGCTTAGTAAATGAAAACCTGTCCACACAGGTGTTCAGACTGAATCCAGAGGATTGTCCTGACATCTCTCTTTCTTGGTCTTACTATCCAAATGATCATCGATACCCATTGACTCATCCTCTGAATTATATCTTGAATTGGTGTTACCACCATCTCTTCTCTGGATTACTGTAGGAACTTCCTTTGTGGTATCTGTTTTCACTCCTTCCCCTTCACTCCAAACCATTCTGCGTGGAGCAGTCAGAGGGACTGTTGCAAAACTCATAGATTTCTTTAGTAAATAGTGAGACATGTCTATAAGCAAGTGTTTTGCTCCTTTATCCAGAAAAAAGTCATACTGATTCTAAACTATCCCCAGTGCTTAATTTGTCTGCAATTAGATTTATTTAATGCTGTAGGATAAGATGTGCCAATGGGCACTTTTCCAAAATAAACATTTCTTGGAAAATGTTGCCAGATCTTTCCTTACGTTGAATTACAATTAGTTGCCATCTAAATTTTGGGGGGCAAAAAGCATAAGAGACTCTTAAAAACTGAGAACAAACTGAGGGTTGATGGGGGGAGAGGGAGGGGAGGGTGGGTGATGGGTACTGAGGAGGGCACCTTTTGGGATGAGCACTGGGTGTTGTATGGAAACCAATTTGACAATAAATTTCATATAGTAAAATAAAATAAATAAAATAAAATAAAATAAATTCTGGGGGCGAATAGGATCCTTGTTTTAAGAATAATAAAAATGAATATAAAAATGGAAACCTTTTATCCTTCATCAAGCAGCTATTAACCTATAGCCATGAGAGTAGTTTTGCCCATAAACATGTATGAGAAAAGTGTAAATTTTAGATAGGACAGATATATCTAATTTAGTATCATTTAAAACACATGAGTGTTTCAGATACAATGGATTTTTTTTTAAACCTCTTGGTAATTCAGGATTGTGGATAGCTTATACTATACTAATGAGGACCAAAAAAGAGGGGAAAGCATTTATTTTATAATTTCTGGGATTTAAAGTTTTACTTTTAAAAGGTCCTATACCTCCCCCCATGCCTATTAATTACAAAGGGTAAAATATAACTTTATAGTACCGAAAGTACCTGGCAAGAGCCATCTTAACCCGTGTTCGAAGTTAAACATTCATTATTAATGGGACAAGTTGGCATCGAGTAGCCCCTGATATGATGCCTGGAGACAAACACCGTATCACCGATTCCTGCCGAAAGTGGAAACTTCAACCGAATCATGAACCACCACGCAAAGGCTAACTGGTCTGGCCTATGCTCTTCAAAAAACATCGCTATCCTAAAACATAAATACTGAGAAATTTTTCCCAGTTAAAAAGATGTAACTGAAGGCAAGTCATGACCTGGGACCTTCTTTCCCCCCAAAAGGACCTTCTTTCTTAACAATGAATTGTGACCGGGTGTATTTCTAGGAAACATACACTAATATATTTAGGACAAAGGGATCCCAGGTCCACACTTACTCTCAGACTTAGAGGGGAAAGAGTGTGTGTGACTGTGTGCATATGGGTGGGGGGTAGGGAGAGAAGATAAGATAAATAGGGTAAAATGTTTACATTTGGCTAATCTGGCTAGAGGATAAAAGGATGTGTGGAATGTGTATTGTTTTGTACTATTTTACTTGAAGTCTGAAACGAGGTCGAAATAAAAATTTTAAAGGAAAACTAGACATTACCTATTTTATTACGTTAGAGACATAGTCTAATATTTTCCCACCTGCCTGAGAATGATCCTTTTTGTCAGAGAAACAATCATCTTTCTCCTCTGTGTTCAAATACAGTCTGTTTTCAGAGGCTCCTGAGATTGTTTTCTTCCGCCTAAACCTCAACCTTTCGAGGACTGTATTTATATTTGTACAGTTTAACTTACGATCTGTACAATAATCTGTCATATAACAATTTTACGTTTAACTGAATAGGATGATATTTACGGAAAATGGGTTCCCCTTGACTTTCACATAGAAACTTTGCATTTATTGTTAGCAAAAGTTGTGTATTCCTTGACTGACAAGGCGTGCAGGTCAGGTGCCAGAGAGGGGAGTATAGGGATGATTGAATTCGCCCGTGCTCCCAAAGGTCGTTTACCGTGTAGTTAGGGGGAGATAGGACATCTGTGTGCAAAGTCAGATGCCCATGTGTGAAATAGGGCAGCCCTGAGGCAGATGACTAACTTAATTTCCTACTGAATTAAAGGCAGTAACTTTGGTTAGGTGTTCAGATTCCAATACAGGCTAAGCAGGTTTGTGGACACCCAAGTATGGAGAAGATCAGGGACTTCAAGCGCCAGACCAAATTGGACATTAACTCTGCCCTTTGCTGCTCTGATAATCCTGGGAACGTTCCTTAGGCTCCGCCAGTTCAGTTTCTTTATCTGTACAATGAAGAAAATAACCCCTGCTCTAAGCGTCAACGTTGGCAGATCACCTGACGTAGACCGGGCATTTTATTCAAGGAGTAGTAGAGGCTCATGCTCGCAGCCTCCAGGCTTTTCGTGGATGTACTTGGAAAAAAGCATATGAATAAATATGATAAAATTCCATTCAAAACTCAAAAACTAGTTTTAGTGGGAGTTGTATACTTTAATATATTTGATATAATGATGGTTTGGGCTTTCGGAAAGAAGCCACGCCAACAGTATGTTAACCTCTGTCACCATACATAGTTACAAAACATTTTTCTAAGATTTACTTAGAATTTACTTCTTCTAAGATTTCTCTTAGCAACTTTCAAATATGCAACACAGTGTTATTGACTGTAGTCTCCATGTTGCGCCCTGTATCCCCGTGACTATTTATAACTGCAAATTTGTTCTTTCTGACCCCCTTCCCCCCACGGTGGCCACCCCCCTACTCTACGTCTGGCAACCACTTCTGTGTCTGTGAGGTTGTTTTCTTTCTTTCTTTCTTTTTTTAGATCCTGTGTGTAAGATCATAGAGTATTTCTGTCGGACTAATTTCGCTTAGCATAACGTCCTCAAGGTCCATCCGTGTTGTAAGCAGGTGACAAGATTTCATTCTTATTTATGGATGAATAACATTCCAGGGTGCGTGTGTATAACATCTTTATCCATTCATCCAACCACGGACACTTAGGTTGTTTCCATATCGTGGCTATCGTATTGTAAACAGTGCTGCAATGGACATAGGGTTGCTTATAACTTCTTGAAGTCGTTTTTGTTTGTTTGTTTGTTTGTTTTTTCCAGATAAACACCCAGAAGTGGGATTGCCAGATCATATGGTAGTTCTATTTTGAATTATTTATGTGGAAACTCCATATTAATTTCCACAGTGGCTTCACCAATTTGCATTCCCACCAACAGTGCACAGGGGTTTCCTTTTCTCCACTGCCAACCCTTGTTATTTTTTGTTATTTTGTCAGTGGCTATTCTAATAGGTATGAGGTAATATCTCCCTATTGGTTTAAAAATTTTTTTTAATGTTAATTTATTTTTGAGAGAGAGGAAGAGAGAGAGAGAGGCAGGGAGAGAGAGGGACAGAGGATTCAAAGCGGGCTCTGTGCTGACAGCAGAGAGCCCAAGGGGGGCTTGAACCCACAAACTGTGAGATCATGACCTGAACTGAAGTTAGATGCTTACCCGACTGAGCCACCCAGGCGCCCTTCTCCTTGTGGTTTTGATTTGCTTCTCCCTGATGATTAGTGAGGTCGAGCACCTTTTTATGTACCTGTTGGCCAACAATATGTCTTTGGAAGAATGTCTCTTCAGATAGGCCCACTTTTAAATTGTTCGGGTTTTTTTGCTATTGAGTTGTGGGAGTTCTTTATATGTTGTGGATCAGATATATAATTTACAAATATCTCCTCCCATTCACGAGGTTGGCTTTCATTTTGTTGATGATTTCCTTTGTTGTGCAGAAGCTTTTTAGTTCCATGTCCCACTTGTTTCGTTTTGCTTTCATTGGCTTTGCTTTTGGAGTCAGATGCAAAAAATCGATGTGAAGAGCCGTGTCAAGGAATTTCCTTCCTATGTTTTCCTCTGGGAGTCGTCAGGTCTTCTATTCGAGTCTTGAATCCCTTCTGAGTTGATTTTGGTGTAGGGTCCACTTTCAATCTTTGCATGTTGCTGTCCAGTTTTCCCAGCACCGTTTATCGAAGAGACTGTCTTGCATACGTTTGGCTCCTTTGTCATAAATTAACTAACCCTACACGCACAGGTTCATGTCCGGACTCTGTTCCCTTGATCTTTGTGTCTGGCCTCGTGTCACCAGCATATTGTTTTTATTTCTGTAGTTTTATAGTTTAGTTTGCAGGGAGCATCATGCAGTTTTGCTCTTTCTCAAGATTGCTTTGGCTCTTCAGGGGATTTTGTGCTTCCGTACACATTGTGGGATTGTTTGTTCTATTTCTGTGAAAAGTGCCATGGGAAGTTTGGTAAGGATTGCAAAGAATCTGTGGGCGGGCTCCTCTGGGTAGTATGGACGTTTAAAAATTTTTGAAAATTGTTAAATTCTGCTTCTTTTTTTTTCTCTAATGTGAGACGTTGCCAGCCTGGGCCTGATTTTCTTGTCACATCTGTAGGAGTGAGACAAACAACCAGCCCCAAACCATGGATTATGTGTGTTCAGACAGTAAGAGTAAGGGAAAGTTTTTTTTATAGAAACTCCATCTCGTGTGTTCTGCTGTGTCCTCCCTCCAGCTTTGACTATGACCTTCAGTTGTCAGGCTTAAACGCAGTAGTTTTATTTGGCAATTGAGCCTAATTATAATGAGTGAAAGGCTCTAAGACGTACCACAGATGAGGTGGTGAGCCTTTTTCAGAAATGTCGCCTTCAAATAGACTTTTGTGGCTTAATATATTTGTGGCACCTAACAGCTGTGTGCTACTCCTAGAAACTTTAATTATCACACTGATTATGTGGCACAAAAAATAAGATGGGGGGGGGTAAAAACCTTAGGTTTAAATTGTGTATGTGAATATTTATGTAAGTATAAAACACAGTAAATACACTGATGCTATATTATTTAGACTTCTTATGGTGAGAAATTGAAAGATTCATGTTTGATCTCACATTATCATTTCCAAAGGGAAGATTCTTCTCAAACGAGTTCAAATCGTTTTCAGTGACATTAACGGTGAAGTATTCTTTACATATGAAAGAAACATCAAAGTGCCAAAGAAGAAAAAGGACAATGGAAAAGTATGGTTCCATTCCTTAAGGAACAGCTTGTATTTTTTAAAGTTTACTTATTTATTTTGAGAGAGAGAGAGAGAGAGAGAGAGAGAGCAAGTGAGTATGGGAGGGCAGAGAGAGAGGGAGAGAGAAAATCCCAAGGAGGCTCCACATTGTCAGCATAGAGCCCAATGTGGGGCTTGAACTCACAAACCGTGAGATCATGACCTGAGCCTCAACGGAGAGTCAGATGGTTAACTGACTGAGCCACCCAGGCGCCCCTAGCTTATGGTTTTTAAGAACAAGTTAAGGCATTCACATGTGGAAACCTGAACTAGTATCAGATCTTTGGAGGCCACATGTCATTTGTGTGGGTTATAGTTGAAGGATTTTAGATGCAGGAGATCTACACAGAAAGGGAATATAAAAAAGGGATTTACGGAGAGAGACAGGAGTATTGGGATGAAATTTACAGGAAAGTGTATTGACGGTAAGCAAGGGCTGATTTCACAGTGCAGGGTTTTTGCGTATGTATATAAACTCAGTGTATGCCGTATAATGCAATTTACTGTGATTTTTTTTTATTTTTATTTTTTTTTAATGTTTATTTATTTTTGAGACAGAGACAGAGCATGAATGGGGGAGGGGCAGAGAGAGAGGGAGACACAGAATCAGAAGCAGGCTCCAGGCTCTGAGCCATCAGCCCAGAGCCTGACGCGGGGCTCGAACTCACGAACCATGAGATCGTGACCTGAGCCGAAGTCGGACGCTCAAGCGACTGAGCCACCCAGGCGCCCCTACAATTTACTGTGATTTTTAGAAAAATGATAAACCTTAATTTTTAGGGCAGTTTTAGGTTCACAGCAAAATTGAATGGAAGGTACGGAGAGTTCCCATATACTCCCTGTCCGCCGCAACCACACCATCCCCCATTACGGATAGCCTGCACCACGGTGGTATCTTTGCTACAATTGGTGAACCTATCTCGACATTGTTATTACCCAACGTCCTCAGTTTACATTACAGTCCACTCCTGGGGTTGATTTATAATGGCCTATAACCATCATTGTAGTGCACAGAATAGTTTCATTGCCCTAAAAGTCCTCGGTGCCCTCACTCTTCTTCCCCTTCCCCCCCGTCACTTCTGGAAACCAATGGTCTTTTTAACTGTCTCCATGGTTTTGCCTTTTCCAGAATGTCACATAATTGGAATCGCAGGAGCCTTTTGGGATTGGCTTCTTTCACTCAGTCATCTGTATTTCGGTCTCCTCCATGTCTTTTCATGGTGTGATAGCTCATTTCTTTTCAGCACTGAGTAATATTTTTTTTTTGGTCTGGATGTACCACAGTTTCTCCATTCTCCTGGATATCTCCATCTTCATCTCCACAGTTTATCCATCTCCTGAACGATATCTCGGTTGCTTCCAAGTTTGGGCAATTACGAATAAAGCTGCTATAAACATCCATCCATTCTCAGGTTTTGTGTAGACGCAAGGCTTCAATTAATGTTGATAAATACCAAGGAGAATGGTTGCCGGGTCATCTTGTAAGAGTACGTTTAGTGTTGTAAGGAACCTTCAAACGGTCTTGTGAAGTGGCTACATCATGTGCATTTCACCAGCAATGAACGAAAGTTCCTGTTGCTCCACATCCTCACCTACATTTGCTGGTGTTAATATTTTGAATTTTGGCCATTCTAGTAGGTGTATAGTTGTATTTCATTTCGTTGTTCTCATTTGCATTTCCTTAATGACATTTGATGTTGAACACCTTCTCACATCCTTACTGGTCATCTGTAGGTATTCCTTGGTGAGGTATCTTTTCAGGTCTTTGGCCATTTTTAAAATCGGGTTCTTTATTTTCTTAACGGATGAGTTTTAAGAATTAGTTTTGTATTTTGGATAACATTTAAAAAAAAAAAAACTCAGATCTGTCGCACGTAATTATTTTCTTCCAGTCTGTGGCTTGTATTCTCATTCTCTTGACTTTTTTTCAGAGCAGAAGTCTTAATTTTAATGAAGTCCAGCTCATCAACTATTTCTTTCACGGGTCATGCCTTTGGTGTTGGATCTAAAAGCCACCACCGTATCCCAAGGCCGTCTAGATTTCTCCTATGTTATCTCTGCTAGAAGTTTCATCGTTTTGCATTTTACATTTAGGTCTATGATCCATTTGGAGTTAGTGCTTCTGAAGGGTGTAAGCTCTGTGTCTAGATTCATTTTTTTGTATGTGGACATCCAGTTACTCCAGCATCATTTGTTGAAAGACTTTTTTTTTTTTATTGTATTGCCTTTGTTTTTTGTTTTTGCTTGGTTTGGTTTTGCCAAAGATCAGTTGACTATACTTATTTGGGTCTATGTCTGGACTCTCTATTCTGTTCTGCCAATGTGTTTACCCTTTCTTTTATGATCCCAAACTGCCTTCATTACCGTCACCTTATAGTAAGCCTTGGTGCTACGTAGTGTTAGTCCTCCTATTTGGTTCTTCCCTTCCAATACTGAGTTGGCTATTTTGGGTCTTTTGTCTTTCCATAGAAACTTTAGGTTCAGTTTGTTTATACCCACCTAAGAACTTGCTGGAATTTTGATTGGAATTTTGTTGAATCTATAGGTCAAATTGGGAAGAACTGACATTGTCCGGTATTGTCTTTAAATCCATGAATATGCTATCGCTCCATTTATTTAGTTCTTTGATTTCTCTCATCAAAGTTTTACAGTTTCCCGTGTAAGTTGTGGTACACATTTTGTTACATTTATATCAAAAATTTATACCAAATATTTCATTTTGGGGGTTGCTAATGTAGATGGTAACATGTTTTTAATTTCAAATTTTACTTGCTGCTGGTATAGGGAAAGTGATGAACTTTTGTATATTAACCATGTATCCTGAAACTTGCCCTAATTGCTTATTAGTTCTAGGAGTTTTTGTGTGATTCTTTGGATTTTCTACATGGATGGTCATGCCATCTACAAAGGCAGCTTTATTTCTGCCTTCTCAATCTGTATATCTTTGATTTCCTTGTCTTACTGCCTTGGCTAGGACTTCTGGTATGATGTTGAAAAGCATGATGAGAGGGGACGTCCTTGCCTTATTCCTGATCTTAGTGGGAAAGCTTTGAGTTTTTCACTATAGACGATGGTAACTGTAGGTGTTTGCAGTTTTATCAGATTGCAGGAGTTCCTCTCTATTCCTAGTTGCTGTGGGTTTTTTTTTTTATTATTATCATGAATGGGTATTGAATTTTGTTAATTGCTTTTTCTGTATCTATTGATATGATCATACAAATTTTCTTCTTTAGCCTGTTGATGTGATAGATTATTTTAATTGATTTCTGAATGTTGAACCAGCCTCTCATACCTGTGATAAAACCCATTTGGTCATGGTGTATAATTCCTTTTATACATTGTTGGATTCAATATGCTAATATTTTGTTCCAGATTCTTATATCTATGTTCATAAGAGATACTGGCCTGTAGTTTGCTTGTAAGGTCTTTGTCTGTTTTTCTCAGTTTTTTTTTAACGTTTATTTATCTTTGAGAAAGAGAAAGAGAGAGCCCATGAGAGAGCAGGGGAGAGGGAGAGAGAGCAGGAGACACAGAATCCAAAGCAGGCTCCAGGCTCTGAGCTGTCAGCACAGAGCCTGGCACGGGGCTCAAACCCACAAGCAGGGATATCATGACCTGAGCCAAAGTCGGACACTTAACCAACTGAGCCACCCAGGGGCCCTGTCTTTGTCTGGTTTTAGTGTTAGGGGGATGCTGACTTCATAGAATGAGTTAGGGAATATTACCTCCGCTATCTTCTGGAAGAAAATGTGAAGAATTGGTATAATTTCTTCTTTATGCTTTGTAGAATTCATCCATCTGGGCCTGGTGTTTTCTGTTTTGGATGATGATGATGACTGATTAAGTTTATTTGAAATAGGCCACTGTGATTTTAATGCCTTCTAAGTGCCAGGAGATATGCTAGGTGAATATATATTTATTCCTTAACTATTTAATTCATAAAGTGAGAGTAGGTCATTGTATTAGACACTTATAGTTGAATTCTCCACATCTCTTTGACAGTAGATGATTCTAAGCCATGCACGGTCACTCCGTCCACCTTGCTAAGGTGAGCTGGTGGGCATGTGACTCAATTCAGCCAATAGAACATGAAGGAGGAACTACTCAGTGGGTGATTAGAAATGTCTCTTTCCTCGTTAAACAATTTTCTCGGAAGAGACCGTCTTTCTTCTTCCCATGGATGTTGTCTTATTTGGGTATGGACTGCAAACGCTGCAGCCTTCTTTTGGCCACGAGAAGAACCAGTGTTCAGTTGAAGATGATGCCGATGATGGCAGAGTGAAGGTAAGGTAAGAACGTGGAGACTTAGGATAAGTAGTGAACCTTTACGGCAGCCATATCTTCAGCTTGCCCTTCCCCTGAACATTAGATTGTGTGAGGTAATGGTATTCCTTATTGAGATTTTTTACTATTTTTTGCAATCAAAAACATCTTGTGGGATACAGGTTTCTCCACTTTATGTGTGAGAAAGCTGAGGCTTAAGGAGGCTAAATAACTTTCCCATGTTTACATATCTAATAACTGTCTGAGCTTGTAACTGAACCCTGGTCGATCCTGTTCCTTCGTATATTCACTACTTCTCATACGCAAACAGAATAATAAAAATAAAAACCAGAAAAAGTAGTGTTGATAACTTTTATTAATTCCCAAAGGCAGACAGTGCTCTGGCAATGCCTGTTGCTCTTGTACTAAATAATTCTCCTTTCTAAGTGAAGAACTGGTTTTGTAGCATCTCGGCTGAATTTATCCTGTTTAGCTGAGATAACACTGAATTTATCCTGTTTAGCTGAGATGAAACAATTTTAGGATTGATGAAGATATGTAGTGGCTTGAATAGTGGTCTTTCTGATGCCACCCACCCACAAAGATGTGTCCACCCAGAATCTATAAATGTGACTTTATTTGGACGAAGTGTCTTTGAAAATGTAATTAAGCTAAGGACTTTGAGATAAGATCATCTTGAATTGGGGTAGACCCGAAACCAATGGCAGGTGACCTTAGCAGAGAAGACACCTTCACAAAGAGGAAGGGAAGAAAACACAGTCATAGAGGAGACAATCATGTAAAGTTGAACACAGAGCTCAGAGTTGTGCAGCCCCCAGCCAAGAAACACTTAGAGCCATAAAAGCTGTAAGAGGTAAAGAAAAATTCTCCCAAGAGCATTCCAAGAGAGTGCAGCACTGCTGATACATTGGCTCCCAAAAGAAGCCAGTGCCTCTAAAACTGAGAGGGAACAAGTTTCTATTATTTTTGAGCCACTTCGTTCATAATAATTAGTTATAGAAGCCATGGGAAACTAGCATGGGAGAGTCTTGATTTAAAGAATTTCCACCTCCTTTCCTTCCCTTTAACAAGAATTTGTCTCAATGTTGCTTAGTGTCTCAGTTAACATGGTAGACGTGACTAACTGTGTGTTCCACCTTCCACGAAATGGAGTTGGCTGTTACAAGTGGTTGCCCAGCCAGGGACTATATTTGCTAGTGCTTCTTGCATCCTGGTCAAATGTGTATCTAGTTCTGATCAATGAATGTGAGCAGAAGTGATGATTGTTACTTCTGATGTAAGGAAGTTAAAAAAAAAAGTGCTCTCTTCCCCCTTTGTTGAATCTTTTGCATTGGCTGGATCAAAAGACTCCAAGGTCCTAGCGGATGGTCCTATGATGGCATCGCCATCATAGCTTAGTGAAGCACATGGCACTGTAGAGGAGAGCATACTTCTTGAATAAAAAGTGAGGTTCTGTCCATCAGGAGAGAGGGATGGGGGAAACACAGTGTCTACTTCAACTGCTTGTTCTGTTCATACACTTTGTTACTGGAGTTGCTTTGATGGAATTCAGATATTAAAAAAAATACCTTTCCATGGGATACATTCTCAGTCTCTTGAATAATAACTATAGTATTTAACTGTGATGTATTGCTCAAATGTTAATGAAACACTTTCACTACATACTGATGTACTTCTTACAAGAACCCTGTCATGTAGCTAAAATCAGCTGAGCTAATGTTATAAATGAATAAATTTGATTTCTAATCCACAGTTCCCTTTGCAAGTTTACTCCTATTTATAAATGGGAGTTCTTACCTCCATCTGGGAGACACAAACTTATCAATCTTGGTAAACATGTGCTTTTTTTTTTTGGCTACCCAGTATACCTTTTCCTTTCTTTTCGCAAATGCTAAATAGTTCATGCTAATCTAGTGGGGCCAGGACTTCCGCTATTCTCAGCCTGAGTGCTTCAACTGGAGTTGACACTTTTTCCCATTCCAGGGACGGAGAAATGTCTCATACTGGCCAATGAAAAATAACATTCCTCTAACATGTGACACAATATGGGCCAGTGAGAGGTCCAGAGCTTTCATTGCATAGGGAGAAGTAGAAGAAACCACTCAGGACATCCAAGATGCTAACCATGTGGTGTCTGAGAGAAAAGCCTACAGTGCTGGTATAGCTGATGGTGGGGGAGTATAGTGTGGATCTCCATAAAGCTCCAAGTTTCTGTTCTTCCCTTCTGTTTACAGAGAATAACACCTACATTTTAATTTGGTGAATGTGGGCCTGTGTGTGTGTGTGTGTGTGTGCGTGCGCGCATGTGCATACTGCTAGGGGGGCTGTTAAAGAAGTCTCTTTGGCAGGGGTGGAATTTAAAACATAGCTCTGTATTGTTTCTGCCTTATTCATATTTCTCCTTCATTATAACCTTGAGTAGGGCTATTTCAGATATTGGGTTATGGTTAAGGGCTGTGAATAATCTTCACTGAGTTAATTTCATTTCTTTGGTATGTATATGGCAATTTATCCATCAAAAATTGGTTGTGCTGTTTCTGAGTCCATGCTGCTTTAGTGTTTATAGGCATTCATGGAATTTGGGAATACAAGTTTCCGTTCCTTCCAGGAAAGTGGGATGTTTTTAGTGGCTTGCTTTGCATGGATTCCCTCCTACCTGTAGAACCTGGAAAAGGTAGGTCCTCTGGTTTCTGCCTCCATATGGGCAAGTGGAAAGTATAAAGTGAGGACAGAGATGGAATAGTGTGTGGAGAATACTGTTTAATGGTATACAGACACTGGAACTCTTCACGTCCATTTGCTCCCTGGTTAATGTGTTCTCATGCAGAATATAAGCTCCTTGAGGCCAAGAACCTCGTCTGTCCAGTTCATTTACTACTTAGGCATAGCCAAAGCCATAGTAAACACTAAAGTATTTTCTGAAAGATCATTGAAAGGTGAGGTGAATAAAGAATTCTACAGAAATTAGGAAATAATGCTATAGTAAATTTCCTTATAAAGCCCAGGTTCTTATCATCCTTTAGCCTAATTTAATCGTATCAATCATTAGTTCTTACCAGCACGGGCCTGGTTATTTTACATATTATTGTGTTGGTTTATTCATTCAACAAATGATCACTGGGCGCTTACAAAGTGTTAGCTGGGGGTGGTCAAGTCCCCCTACGGGAGCATTGGAAGATGTGTTTGTTGTTGTTACAATGCTGGAATCTAGTGGGTGGGGGCCAAGCATGCTAAATGTCTTGTTATCTGTTCTTCTATAATGGACATGGACGTTTTAGTCATTATGAACATTGGGTACTTGTCTCGTGGTGACAGTCCTTTCTTGGGGCATGTGTACGAGAGTTTCTCTAGGATAACCAATGGCTTTCAAACTCTTTTAATCATAGCCAAGAGTAGTTAATACATTTCATGTCACGACCCCGAAACACCCACACGTGTGTATGTGTGTGTATAACTGAAACAAAACTTTGCAAGATAATACTATACCTGTGGTATATATTGTGAGCTATTTCATTAAAAAATAATGCTGCCTGTAGTCCATTAACTTGATTTTCAAAAGCCACTCACTGATAAAAGCTCAGTTGAACAAGCAAAGTACTAAGGACACACCTCACAGTGGAAATATTGGGTCTAAGGGTAGCTCATGTTTAACTTTTCTACGATGCGCTAAGCTATTTTCAAAGTTGTCATTCTAACCTACACCTGTTGACAATGGACGAGAAATTCTGTTGCTCTACAACCTTGGTTTTAGTCTTTTTCCCTCTACAGCATGTGTATATCACCCTCTATGCAATTTTGTATCTTTTTTAATGTGTTATTTATTTTTTGAGAGAGAGAGAGAGAGAGAGAGAGAGAATGAGTTGGGGAGGGGCAGAGGGAGAGGAGGACAGAACACCTGAAGTGGGCTTTGTACTGACAAGCTGACAGCAGTGAGCCTCATGAAGGGCCCGAACCTACGAAATGTGAGATCATGACCTGCGCTGAAGTCGGATGCTCAACTGACTGAGCCACCTGGTGCCCCAATTTTGTATCTTTTTTTTTTAACTTAACGTCAATGTGAATAGTTTTCAATGTTATTAGTTGGCCTTAAAACCTGAGATTTTGATTTAGAGCATAATATTTCATTTTAAGAATATATTAGAGGCGCCTGGGTGTCTCAGTCAGTTAAGTGTCCGACTTCGGCTCAGGTCTTGATCTCACGGTTTGTGTCGGGCCCTGTGCCGACAGCTCGGAGCCTGGAGCCTGCTTTGGAGTCTGTGTCTCCCTCTCTCTCTGCCCTTCCCGGGCTCATGCTCTGTCTCTCTGTATCTCAAAAATAATAAATAAACATTAAAAAAGGAATATGTTATCATATACTTGACTTTCCCTGGGATGTTGACATAACTATGCTTCCAAGATTTTTGATAACTCTAATGAGATCAGTAATTAAACTCTTTGACTAATCAATCTCCCACTGCATCCTCGGTCAGATGCTAAGTCTGAGGATTACAAAGTCAAAGAATGTGATCATATTTATGACCGCTGATATGCATGTTCAAATCACACTCCAAAAAAATGTGTACCTGTTGATTTTTAGATGAATCCAGATCTTCCTGATTCTGCCTGGGCAAAATCAAATTTAGCTGAACATACAACATTAAACAGTGGTGTTTTGTTTATGAAACATTGCTCTTAAATAGATTTGGAAACATGTTTTTCATTCTCCATATTTAGACCCGTAAATGTAAACACAAGTAGGGAAAGAATTTCCAGCCTTCACACTATATTAATTCATTTCACTTTAATAGTTGCTTGTCTCACTGTGGAGTAAAAATAACACAGTACTAGCCATTAGATGGCCTGACTTTTAACTGTCCCCCATCAAAACCACGTGATCTTCAGCAGATCATTTAACCTCTCTGAACCTTCGCTCATAGACTAGCGATGCTGAGTTCTATTCTGCTCACCTCCTAGAATGGGTAAGAATTAACTGACTCATGAGAGGGGAAACCATTGACACTGAAACTGATCGAAGGAAACAAATGAAATCGTAAAAAGTTTATGTGAATTTAGCCAGGAGATTTACCACTGGGACATGGGTCCTGAATAAGTAACCCGATACTTTATGGCTTTTACCTGTGAGACGATGCTAATGTCTTTCTTGTCCGTTTATTTTTTTTTATTGAAAGATAACATTAAAGAAAGAAGTAAGCTTCCCATAATTAAAATATATCAGTGCCTGGATCCCAGCAACTTAAGGTCCTGACTTAGCTGGTGTAGGATGGGGGCTGGGCTTTGGTAGATTTTTAAAGCTTCTTAGGTGATTTCAATATGTAGCTGGGAATGAGACCAGAAATGTGCTGTTAGTACGGTAGCCACTGGTACATATGGCCATTTCAACTTAAATTCAAACGAATTCAGTGGTACGAAAAAGCTAGTTCCTCCGTTGCAGGCACATATGTGCTCAGCTATCAAGTGTGGCCAGGGTGGTGGCTGTCCTATTGACCAGCACAAAAGACCTTCTCTATCACTATGGAAAATTCTATTGGCCCCCGTTGCTCTCTCTTTTAATTTATCATCTCTGTTATGTTTTTTTGTAAGTGAAGTAAAATTTACATAGTGAAATACACAGGTCTTACTGAACCATTAGATGTGTTTGGACAAATGTATGTGCCCGTCTATCCAACACCCCAACCAAGATAGAAACATTTCCATCATCCCCTGAAGGCTCCCTCACACCCCCTTCCAGTCACAACCCGTGGTCAACCACTGTTCTGATTTTTACCATAGATCTATTTTGCCTGTCTTTAATTTCATGTAAATTACTTCGTTTAGATTAAACAAGAAACTAATATTCATGCTTATAATAGACATTGCATTGTTAGGTTTTTAGCATAAATGGCCGATTTCAATGTCTAATGTTGATGAAGAAAATTTTCTAAGAATTTCTTTTTCTAAAAATATTTATTTATTTTGAGAGAGAGCACGCTAGCAGGGGAGGGGCAGAGAGAGTGGAAGAGGGGGAGAGAGAGAGAGAGAGCGCGCGCAAGCAGGGGAGAGGGGCAGAGGGAGAGAGAATCCCAAACAGGCTCCACACTCAGCATGGAGCCCAAAGTGGGCTCAAGCTCATGACTGTGAGATCATGACCTGAGCTGAAATCCAGAGTTGGAAGATTAACTGACTGAGCCACCCAGGCGCCCCGCTAAGAATTTCTTAGTGTGGACAGCATTGGTCTTGTACAGCTGACGTAGAAGGAAACTTTTAATGAGAGCAAAATTTTTCCTACATACTCATTTAACCATCAAATGTTTATCGTGGGCTTACTGTATGCCCGGCAGTGTGCTAGATTCATGTTTTCCACTTACCTGTTCGTCTCCTGATATTTGTCGTATCTGAGTAACACCTTCTCTGATGTTTCTTTGCCGTTTTTCCAAATAAGATTATTTTAGGAGTAAACATTTTTATTGTTATAAAAAATGGAGAATGACTATCATTTACATTAAACATAAAGGAATGTTTTTAAAAGATAAGGGGGATATTGCTGGCAAGTCTGGCAAATCCCTAACTATGACGGCGTTCATTCTACGACGTAGAAAATGCCAGATTAAAGGTAACCGTTGTTAAGATTTCAACACATATCTATCTGAAGGCAAAATGTAGAGAACTCTTCAAAGACAGAAAAGACAGAGAAATCAAAGGCAGTGTGGTGAGCAGGTGGGAAATCCTGGTGGCCCACCGAGGTGGTGTCCCAGTACAGCCATGGAGGCTGGATGTCCAGTTGCCAGACCGTGTCATACGAAGGGGTGGGGAGACTAAGAGCAAGACATCCTTCACCACCACCCTACAAAGAAACACACACACACACACACACACACACACACACACTCCCCAGACTCTAAGAACTTCTTTGGTAGAAAGAGCTAGGATGTATGAAGTGTGTGTTTGGATGAACAGAACATTTTGACAGGTGACCAAAACTAACTAAAAACTCTAGGCTCGCCATCATGGTTAATTTTGTGTGTTAACGTGACTTATCATGGGGTGCCCAGACATTTGGTCAAACGTGATTCTCGGTGAGGGTGTTTTGGGATAAAATTCACATTTGAATAGGTAGACTGATTAGAGCAGATTGTCCTTTCAAATGTGGGTGGATCTCACCTACTGGACTGAAAAACACTTAATAGAAAAAAAGACTCAGCAAGAGGAGACTTCACCTGCTTGACTCCATATACATTTATGTATATGTGTATATATACACATACACATGCATACACACATACACACATACACACATATACACACATACATACACACATAGGCACACATACATATACGCACATACACAATACACATATGCACACACATACACACATACACATGCACACATACATATATACACATACACATATATACACAAATACATATATACATGCATACACATATACACATACACAAATACACACACATATACACACATGCACATACACACATACACATGCATACACACATATACATATATACATACATATGTACATATACACACATATACACATAAACACATATGTACACACTCACCTACACACATACACACAAACACACATGCACACACATACACACATACATGCACACATATGCCCACATATACACATAATTATACACACACACACATACACACAGATACATGCATACACACATACATACACACGTATACACAGATATACATACACATGCATATATACGCACATGCATGCACACACATGCACACATATAGACAAATACACATATGCACACACACATACACAAATATACACATATACACACAATACACATATATAATATACACACATACAAATACATACACATATATATATACACATACACATATAAACACATATACACATACATACATACACACATACACATATACACAAATATACACATATACACACATATACTCAAATATACATATACACACATATAAGTACATACACACATGTATATACACATACACACATATACACAGACACACATATACACAGACACAATGCACACACACATAAATATATGTATATACACATACATAGATGCACACATACATACACATGTATGCAAACACATATAACACACATACACACGCACCCACTTACACATATACATGCACATAAACATATACATACACACAGATACACACATACATATACACATACACACATCATGTACACAAACATGTATACACACATGCATATACATGCACACATATACATATACATATACATATACCCACTTCCACATATGCATGCACATGCATACATACATACATACATACACGTATACACACATGTGCATGCACATTGATATCCACACATACATAGACCTACACATGCATACCTGTATGCATATGTATATAGAGACACAATGTTGAAGCTGAGGGGAACAGTTGAATATTCTCCCTGCTCCCTGGCACATGGAAACAGATAGAAACTAGGAGCATGACCTAAATTTACTCAAATATTCCCACTGGGACCCAGTGGGATTGTTGAAAAAACTGAGGCAAAACCCAAATAGTCAGTGATGATTTTGCAGTGAGCGCATAGAATCAAGAATCAAGGGTCCTGTGGCATGTGACTGAGTGACCAGGGGCGAGGTAAGCCAGAAGCCAAGCTGCCAGCATCCAGGGTGACCACGCCAACTCGATGGCATCAGAAACATCCACTCTGGCGGGATCTTGGCTACAGCTGGTCTCCCCCGATCCCGACCTCTCCGGCAGTTCAGCTGAAATGCTCCACAACTGGTTTCTGTTTGCCAGCAGGCTTTGGGAACTCACTCAATAATGTAAACAGGAAAATGACAAGATCAGTGCTGTGGGCTTGTGTCTCTGTGATCAAAGAATGCTGGTCATTTCTTATGGGAACAGCCTCTCCCTCAACACACATGATGGGATGCCTCGCAAGAGTTTACATGTGGATGGCATTTTCCGCTGTGCTATTTGCTCTCTGGGCCAGCTCTCTGCCTTCAAGAGGAGGTGCCTCCCACCGTGAGAAGCAGGTGACATGATGAAAAGGTCCCCGCTCCCAAACGTCCCCCTTTCTCAACAACTGACCACAGAACCTTCTCCTGCCCCTACTTTGAAATTCCAACCAGGAGTCTCCGGGTGTTAGTGACCTCTTCACGTGACTTTGGTTTTGCCTGCCCGCTGGCCCCCATGCATCATTACCAAAGGGTCGGAGAGATGCAGACTTCCATCCCAGCTTTAGCTGGAGTACCTATGGGGTCTTAGGCAACTCAACTGGATCTAGACCCTCAGTTTTCCTTCTCTGTAAAATGGGCATATCATTAGTTCTTAATTCACAGAGGCATTGGGAGGCTTAGGGAGGTATGTTTGCGAAGAATGTCTCACAGTCTTGCAGATGCAAACTGTTTGATAAGTAGCAGACCCATTTTTCATACCTTGGAAGCCCAGAGGGTAGATGGTGTGTGATGGAGAGATGGAGATATTCCTGTTCAGCGCGGATGGAAGAAGGGTTGTGTGTTCAAATCCAGTTGAAGCCAGGTCCATTTTCATAAACTCCCACGTGCTTCTATAAATTCAATCTCACATTTTATAAGACATATTACCGTATACCCACATCCTACATTAAAAATCCTTTTTGAAATGTTTTTTGGCCATATACTATTGAAAATATTTTTTATGACTGCTTTTTCTGAAGTTTTAGCACCGACCACTCATTTAGCTTACGTTACTTAGAAATTTCTGTGCATGCAGTGAGATTCTTTTGAAGTAATCATGAGATCTACAGATTTCAAGGGAATACCATTTTTGTAAACATAATTTTTTTTTTGGTTAGGCTTCATAGATGCAGAAGTTTCCTCCAACTTAAAAAAAATTAGTGTTTATTTTTTTGAGAGAGAGAGAGAGGGATGCAGAGCGAGAGTAGGGAAGGGCAGAGAGAGAGGGAGACCCAGAGCCTGAAGCAGGCTCCAGGCTCTGAGCTGTCAGCACAGAGCCTGACGCGGGGCTTGAACCCATGAACCATGAGATCATGAGCTGAGCCGAAGCCGGACACTTAACTGACTGAGCCACCCAGGCGCCCCACTCCAACTTTTTGTTATGAAAAATGAACACACATAAATGCTGATAAAATACTTGAATTTATACCTTTAGGTGCTGAACCTGGATTTAGCAGTCTATATTTTGCTATGTTTCTACTCTATCTGTACACACAAATATATGTACATGTATACATACTGTATATCTATTTTCCCCTGTTTTGGCTGAAAAGTTTGAAAGTAACTTGCCAGGTATCCTAACGCATCCCCCCTAAATCCCTCAGCAGAAGTTTCCTAGGTAATTGTAACCCTTTTTATCACACGTAAGAAAAGTAACATAAAATTCTCCAAAGTCATTCAATATTCAATCCATTTTCAAATATCTCTTGTAAATGATGTTTTGTAAAGGTATATTTTTAATGCTTATTTATTTTTGAGAAACAGAGCATGCATGGGGGAGGGGCAGAGAGAGAGGGAGACACAGAATCCGAAGCAGGTTCCAGGCTCCGAGCTGTCAGCACAGAGCCTGACGCGGGCTTGAACCCACGAACTGTGAGATCACGACCTGAGCTGAAGTTGGACGCTTAACCAACTGAGCCACCCAGGTGCCCCTGCAACTGACTTTTCTGAGCCAGGATCTGTGAGGCTCCAGAGTGACATTTGGTGTGCCTCTCTTCTTTCAAAGTGGAAACTTTTCCCCCCTCGTGACATTGACTTTTGGCATCACACTGGGGAGCAGACTCAAATCAGACTGAACCTGTGTCCGAGCCTAAGCCTGACCCCTTGGTAAGGATGGGCGCCCCAGGGCTGTCCTTGTGAAAGTGTATTTTCCATCCAGTACTTGTTATTGATCCTTGCCTAAATTATTACACTGGGGATCACAAAAGGGTGATCATCTATTATTGTCCCTTGTAGCTTATTAACGGGTATTACTTCTTTTTCTCTGTCTTTTTCCATCTAGCGATACCTCCATAAATGCAACAATATAAAGCCGTTAAACTTAATAATAAATGAAACTGACACCATGTGGTACAATGGCACATTCTACTTTCTTTTCCTTTGATAGGGAAAGCCACCACATTTTCTCACACATGGTTAGCTCCTGAAAAATTCAGAGCCTCCGTGACACTGTCGTGCCTAGTGGATAAAACAGCCTTGACGTGAACTTTTTCTAAGGACACGGTCAGCATTACACAGCTTGACTTGGGTCGTTCAGCACCGCGAGTGAGGGTGTTGGCAGGTAAGGAAACATTTTGTGCTTAGGGGAACTAAGGGACCCGGGAGGTCTGTCTGAGATCATCTGGAGGGGGAGAAAGGGTGGGACACAGGGAGATCGCAGACTAATCTGCTACCTTCCCTGCTATGACTCAAATCACATCAACACACATTTTATGGGTGCTTCTTCACGTTAAAGACTGCGCAAGTTTTCTTTCTTGCTTTTTGTTTCCAAAGGTTTAAGAAGGATCACTCATTCACTGAGGTCTTTCTTCGTTTATTCATTTATGTCAATTGTTTGCACGTCTACTCAGTGCAGCCCAGGGAAGGTTCTCTCTCCTCTAGGAGACGAGAGCATACCTGAACTTTTGTGGCCAGAGAGAAAGCGTCCTCATGTCAACGCTTGCATTAAGGGGAACCTTCTCTTCTTCTTCTTCTTCTTCTTCTTCTTCTTCTTCTTCTTCTTCTTTTTAATGCATTTTTAAAATTTATGTATTTACCTTGAGAGAGAGAGAGAGAAGATACCAGCAGAGGAGGGGAAGAGAGAGAGATAGAGAGAGAATCCCAAGCAGACTCTGTGCTGTGAGCGCAGAGCCTGACGTGGGGCTCAAACTCATGAACCAGGAGATCACGACCTGAGCTAAAGCCAAGAGTCAGACGCTTAACCGACTGAGCCATCCAGGTGCCCCTGAACCTTCTCTTCTCGGGTCATAATTCTCCCCAGTCTCCCTCAAATGCTATTTATTTGCTTATTTATCTCGCTAATTTGAGTCCTGTTTTGGTTGTCATTTGCTTTCCTGAGCTGTTCTTAGCAGCATCGAGGAATGAGGACTATTTTTAAAACTACTAGCACATTAAAAAAAAAAATTAATTCGGGGTTTATGGGCCTTACTTCAGTGAAAGTGATATTTTGCCCAAATTGTTTTCAGCAGAATTATTTGCTCTGCGGTGGTTACAAACATGATGTAGGTTCAGAACCTTACTGTGCAGGTAAGACGTGCTGTACCTTACGTCTCTCGTGATTTGTAGTTCCTTCATCTGTGAGATGGAAATACGATATCTGGTCCGTATGGGAATAGAAAAGACTATATGTGACGCCTACGTCTCACTGAGCCCACAGCCCAGGGAATGATAACTGTGACCTTGATGTTAGTAATGACAGTGTTCGGCACCTCAAACAATGTTGTGTACATTTATTTTTATTAACAGGCTGTGATGGTAAAACTCTGAGGGATTTGCCTTGGTTTGCTTACTTCTTGGCTTTTTTTAAAAATGTTTATTCATTTTTGAGAGACAGAGAGACAGAGAGACAGAGAGTGAGTGGGGGAAGGGGCAGAAAGAGAGGGAGACACAGAATCCGAAGCAGGCTCCAGGCTCCCAGCTGTCAGCACAGAGCCCGACGCGGAGCTCGAACTCACGGACCACGAGATCATGACCTGAGCTGAAGTCGGATACTCAACCGAATTGAGCCACCCAGGCGCCCCTATGCTTTGCTTGCTTCTGATTTTACTCTGGTGCTGTGTATGTATCAAGTCCGGAGCTCCCGTGGCATTATTTTCTCCCTTAGAAATCTCCGATGATTTTCAAAAGCTCCTGGAATTCTGGAATGAACCCCACGTTCCTGAGGCTGGTGCTCTAGGACCTCACCGGTGGAACCGGATCACTTGGTCTCCTGCAGACTCCTGCGGCATGAACCCACTCCTGTGGGCTCGAACCCACAAACCGCGAGATCCTGACCTGAGCTGAAGTTGGACGCTTAACCGACGGAGCCACCCAGGCGCCCCTCCGTGGTCGCCTCTTGTGAGCATGGCTGGATGGCAGGGTTCCCTGGGGCACCGTTCATTTTCTCGGCACTCGAGCTAGTAAGTTCTCAATAGACGGTTATTGGATAAATAACTGAATGCGTTAAAATAATAATAGGGGCAGCTGGGTGGTGCAGTCAGTGGAACATTCGACTTGGGCTCGGGTCATTGTCTCGCAGTTCGTGAGTTCGAGCTCCAAATCGGGCTCACTGCTGAAGCAGGCTCCGTGCGCAGAGCCCGCTTCAGATCCTCAGTTCCCCTCTCTCTGCCCCTCCCCTCCTTGCCCTCGCCCCCAAATACATACATATTAAAAAATGATAATAGCTAATAGTTTTTGAGTGCTAGGCACTATTTCTAGTGTGTTATGTACATTAGCTTGTTTAATCTTCGTGATAACTCTGCAAGTGATACCGTTACCCCGATGTGGGACCTGGTATCTTCCGTTGGGTCCCGCGGCTCGCCCTCTGCCCTGCTGCACCTGTTGTCTGCCCCCAGCCGGTGGCCCATGATGACCACTCCGGTAGGACCCCCTTTCCTTCTGGTTAGTATGGGTTTGGCCGTTGGGAGGCAGGGTGGGAGAGGGATCATTCGCGGCCCCTTCTTCGTGGTGTTGCCTTGGACAGGCTGGGACCCTGTCCTTCACCATCCCTGGTGGTTTCTTCCCAGCTTACGTGTCACCTGCATGAATAACCCATTTGTGAAGCCCTCTGATTATATCTCGTATGTCACCCGTATCTCTCCAGGACTCTGAATGTAAACTGTGTTACTGGCGAGGAAACCGAGGCCCACGGAAGTGGAGGAATTGCTCAGGATTGCCATCCTAAAATTGTTGACCTGGAGATTTGTTATCTGAACCTGTGGCTCTGGCTACCACGTCGTGCACACAAGGAAGGGCTGCGTTTGGGTGTTGGGGGTGGTGAGGCATAGTGGGTAAGCTCGTCACCGTTGCAGCCACAAAGATCGGGACCCCAAAATTGGCTCTGTAACCTAGTTAGGGGGTAACCTTGGGCAAAGTATCCTGCCTCTTTGACAGAAGTTCCCACATTTGTGAAATGGGAATTTTACCTACCTTAGAATTATTACAAGGCCTACAGTAATGAGCTAAGTTTTCTTTCTTCCTCTCCCTTTCCTTCCTTCCTTCCTTCCTTCCTTCCTTCCTTCCTTCCTTCCTTCCTTCTCTTTTCCTTTCTTCCTTCTTTCTTTCCTTCTTTCTTTTTCTTTCTTTTTCTTTCTTTCCTTCTTTGTTTCTTTTTCTTTCTTTTCCTTTCCTTTTTCTTTCATTCTTTCTCTTTCTCTCTTTCTTTCTTTCCTTCCTTCTTTTCCTTTCCTTTCTTTCTTTCTTTCTTTCTTTCTTTCTTTCTTTCTTTCTTTCTTTCTTCTCCTTCTTCTCTTTCTTCTCTTTCTTTTCTTTCTTTCTTTCTTTCTTTCTTTCTTTCTTTCTTTCTTTCTTTCCTTCTTTCTTTCCTGTTGAAGTATAGCTGATATAATGTCACATCAGTTTCAGGTGAATGACATAGTGATTGGACAACTCTATGCTATGCTCACCACGAGTGCAGCTGCCATCTGTCATCACGGCACTGTTACACTACCATTGAGTATATTCCCTGTGCTGTGCCTTTCATTCCCGTGACTTGTTCCTTCCATGACTGGAAGCCTGTATCGCCCTCTCCCCTTCACGCATTTCTTCCACCCCCCACTCACTTCCCTCTGGCAACCATCATGTTGTTCTCTGTGTTTATAGGTCTGGTTTTGCTTTTTGTTAGTTTGTTCATTTGTTTTTTAGATTCCACTTGGAAGTGAACTCATATGGGATTTGTCTTTTCTCTTATTTCACTTAACATAATACCCTCCAGGGCCATCCATGTTGATGCAAATGGTAAGGTCTCATTCTCTTTTATGACTGAATAATATTCCATTGTGAGTATTTGCCACATCTTCTTTATCCATCTGTCTATAGATGGACTGTTGGGTCACTTCCATATCTTGACTGTTGTAAATAATGCCGCAATAAACATGGGGGTGCGTATGTCTTTTTGAATTTGTGTTTTCATTTTCTTTGGGTAAATATCCAGTAGTGAAATTACTGCATCGTATGGTATTTCTATTTTTAATTTTCTGATGAACTTCCTCACTGTTTTCCACAGTGGCTGCACCAGTTTGCATTCCCACCAAAAGTGCACAAAGGTTCCATTTTCTCCACACCCTCGCCAACACCTGTTGTTTCTTTTTTGATTCCAGCCATTCTGACAGGTGGGGGATGCTATCTCATTGTGGTTTTGATTTGTATTTCCCTGATGATGAGTGATGTTGACTGAGTATCTTTTCATATCTCTATTTGTCATCTGTACATTTTCTTTGGAAAAAATGTCTGTTTAGGTTCTCTGCCCATTTTTTAATTGGGTTTTATTTTAGTGTTGAGTTGTATGCCTTTTTAATATATTTTGTATATTACTACCTCATCAGATAGATCATTTGTGAATTTTTTCTCCCGTTCAGTGGGTTGCCTTTTTTGTTTTGGTGATGGTTTCCTTTACTGTGCAAAAGCTTTTTATTTTGGTGTAGTCCCAATAGTTTAATTTTGCTTTCATTTCCCTTGCCTGAGGAGACCTATCTAGAAAGCTGTGTCCGTGGCCAATGTCGAAGAGATTATCGTCTATATTTTCTTCTAGGAGCTCTATGATTTCCGGTCTCATGTTTAGGTCTTTCATCCATTTTGAGTTGACTTTTGTGTACGGTGTAAGAAAGTGACCCAGTTTCATTCTTTTGCATGTTGCTGTCCAGTTCTCCCGGCACCATTTGTTGAAGAGACAGTCTTTTCCCCATTGGCTATTCTTGCCCCCTTTGTTGTAGGTTAATTGACCATGTAAGCACGGGTTTATTTCTGGGCTCTCTATCCTGTTCCACTGATCTGTGATAATGAGCTAATTTGTGTCAAGTGCCATGCTATCTGGCACATAGCAAAGACTCGGTAATTACCATAAAAGCTATCACCAAGGGGATTATTTCAAAGTATGGGAAACATGGGGAAAGTTTCATACTAGGTAACTTCATTCAAGATGCTTCTATTCTAGGGGAGTGGACATAGTGATCATGATAATGGAAAGAGCAATAGCAATAGAACGAAAAGAATCCTGGGTGGTTAGAACAGACAACTGCAAGCCAAGGTCCCCAAAGATAGGGAAGGAGCATGCGGTTCACGTTTCGTTTTGCGTTTCTTCCATTTTCTCTCTCACTGACTTTCTTGTCTTGGCCCTGGCCGTCTGTCAAGTGTGCAAACAGCCCTCAGGCAGTGTGGCCTGAGCGAACCTACGGAAACCAGTGGGCTTTGGGGTGAACCTTCTTCCCGGCTGTTACTTTGTGTGACAGCTACCGTTGCTTTCTGCAGTGGCCTGCCCGGCCGTTCTGGTAGAGATAGATTGGTGGGGTGAGAGAAGCGAGAGCCGGGATGCTGACTCCAGATGATCCTTGGCTGTACCCTTTAAAACAAAGTCTCCTTTCCGTGAGGCAAATGATACCGTGTGTTTCTTCGGCAGCTTCGTAACCTGAGCCAGAATTGTTTAAGACGGTGCCAGGAAGTGAAAAAATCACGTCTCAGCTGCGACCTCTGAAGAGAGACAGGCAACGCAGAGTGAATAACGAATACCTTGTATGGGCACACATGTTCCCAAGTGTACATCTAGACGATGTAAGGGCAAGGCTGGTGAACGTAGGGCATCCGTGTTCTTCCCACCCCATCAAAAGTACAGACGGTCTCAGGATCTCGAAACACAACACTGAAATTTGCCATCGTTCATTTGATTGCAGTGAGCACATGGAATGTTAATCTTTTCTGCTCTTATTGTTCTTTGGAGACGAGGATCCTACCCTTCTACATTATACCAACGCCCAATGTTTATAACTGAGTATGAAACCAAATGGGATGGGTTTCGGCTTATTGGTTGAATTGATGCTGTTGTCAGTATTTTATTAGCAAGTCAGCATTTTTCCTGAGGACTGTAAATGTAGAGTATTAGCTACATTCTGAATTATGATTTTTTATTTCTTACTTAATGTTGCCTATGGGGACTGTATCAGTTAGCTTTTGCTGTGTAACAAACTACTCCAAAATTGATGACTTGGAACCAACAGTCCTTTTATTTGTTCACGATTCTATGCGTCAACAGTTTAGGCTCAGCTCGGTTGGGATGAGTGTCTTCCTGGTTATTCTGGCTGGGCTCACTCACGTTTGTCATCAACTAGGGGCTGCTGATCTCACACGTCTGGCAGTGGGCTGGCTGTCGGTAGGGATAGTGGAGGCCACTGGGTCATGTCCCATTTATCATCCAGTGGGTTAGGCTGGGCTCATTCTCGTGGTAGTGGTCACGGTGTTCCCAAGGGCAACAAGAAGGCAAGTCTCAGTGTATGGGTACTTTTCAAGTCTCAGCTTGTGTTGCATTTGGCCAAAGTGGCCCAAGCAAATAGAATGGTTAAGCTCACAGTCATTGGGAAAGGGAGTTTTCCAAAGGCATAGATATGGGAAGGCAGTTATTATGGAGAGTTTTGCAAATAAGGTACCACAGAGACACAATTTCAAAACGATAGCGTAGGGTAATAAAACGATACGCTTATATTCACGTAACTTTTCGGAAAGGTTTACCATAATGTAATGGTTCTACTTAGAAATTAGGTGGAGACATTTAATATTATTTAAATTAAATACTATGCTGAACTATGGTTCTTAATGCTATCACTAATAAATACTTCATTTCAGGGGTGCCTGACTCTTGATTTCAGCTCAGGTCATGATCTCATGGTTTTTGAGATTGAGCCCCACATCAGGCTCTGCACTGTCAGTGCAGAACTTGCTTGGAATCCTCTCTCCTTCTCTCTCTGCCCCTACCCCATTCGTGCTCTCTCTCTCTCTCAAAATAAACAAATAAACTTAAACATGTTTTCATAATCACCAAATGATAAAGGTATTACTAAGTACCCCTATTTTACATGTGAGGAAATTGAAACTTGGAGAGATTGTAGAACTTGCCCAATGTCACCACATTGGGAATAACATTTGGGAATAACATTGTTATTTGGGAATCCCATTTGGTGAGCCATAGGATATATTAGTTTAAAGTATATCTAAGAGACTGAGTCTGGAGCCTTCTACAGTATCCCACGTGTATATGAACCTTGTGTTAATATTAAATATTAATAGCCTCTCATGTTCAATCATTACTTTCTTATTTGGAACGTTAGACCACGTATAGCTATAAAACTAAGAATGCGCTAACATATTAAATTTCCCATTGAGGGCATCTCTCTAATTGATTCTCTATTTTGCTTTGACTGGAACTAATTTCAAATGCAATCTAAACTCCAGTTTGCAGAGAGGTCTTATAATTGTTCTTACGACTAAATAATCAAAACTTTTCCAGCACTATCCATTGAGTTATGTCATTAACTCGGAGGCTGAATTACCCAAACACAAAATTATTGGATAGCCTGCACCTCGTATCTCTTCACTGATGACAAAAAGGTGTCTCTACCAAATCTCTGTGTATGTCATTTATCATTTGTTTTGATTTAGAGTAAAAGGCTTCATCTGAGGGAGGAAGGTTAAGTTCTACGTATTGAATGTATATCACTTCCACGTCACTCACACATATCACACGATGAGAAAAGAATAGTACTGGAAATCCTGTGGGAAAAAAAAGAATCTTCAAAAAGATAGCTCAAGGAAATGAGAAGCAGGTTTATGTCTCACTTGATAACATTCTTCTCTCTTTTCCTGAATGGTGTCTGAGAAAATATTAACTGTCCCGTCCAGTCATTGAATGATAACTTTTAGATTTAGGCGCAGTGCGGATGACTCATTAATTCTGTGGTTTCTCTGCTCTCTTAGAATTCACTTGACATCAAAGAAAGAATAAGGCCCGGTATGAGGACTGGTGGTCTCCAGTTGAGTTCCTGAAGACTCTGTGAGACAAGAGTGCAGAGAAGGGAAGGAGCATTGCGCTGGCTTCTTCTTTCGGGGTTTTATACCTTCTTTGGGTTTTATACCTAACTCTGTTTCACGATGAAGCCCCTTAAATTAGTGTGGCAATATGACACGAACTACTGGTCTACTCTCCCCATGGGCTTACTGAAGTCGGATGCATAAAAAACATAACATAAAAAACATGGATAAAGCTTTGAAATGTTTCACGCGAGAATTCACTTTGATGATTAACTTTAGCAGCCACTTACACAGTGGATCGCGGCTGGTGCCACTGTCAAATCTGGAGGCAGTTTTGGTTGTTACAAGCCGGGGTGAGGGGTGCTACTGGCATCTAGCGCGTAGAGGCTGGAGATGTCGCAAACCATCCTACAAAGCACAGGGCAGTCCCCGCAGCAAAGAATTATCTAGCCCCAAATGTCAGTGGTGCTGATGTTGATAAAGGGCTGATTTATGGACTATGTGTGTTGCACTCGTTCTAATGTCTTAATTTATGTGCATATATAGCCATTGGTGTAGATGGCTGTCTCTTGGGGATATTTTAGAAGGGGCGCGTGTGTGTGTGTGCGCGCGCCATGCAGGGGATTAAATTAGGTTATTTCTGAAATCCATTACACTGTAAGATACTATGCTTCCCATCCATTTATTTAATCCTCTCGAGGGCAGCCGTACATAAGAAGCCCAGGGAGATAGTGCAGACCCGCAGCTCTGAAGCTAAAGCCTGAAGGGCATATCTTAGGATGGATGGTTGCATCAGGGACAGGGTTGCCTGCTCATTCCTGCTCATGCCGTGGGTGAGTAGTCTGAGGTAAGGGGAAGGCCAAGGGAAGGAGGGCTTTCCAGCCCTTTCTGGATAGTGTTTATCAGTCAGGCTCGGTCATTTTCTTCATATTTGCATATTTCAAAACGGAAGTGCCATAATTTGGAAAGAATTAGCTATGATCTGTTACCTTAATTGAGGCGACAGTTTTATGGGTGTGTGTACCTGTCCCAATTCATCAGATGGTACAATTTGAGCAGTCCTTAATCACCTTGTGAATGCACCGCACACATGGGCACACTCTCATCCTAAAGAGTTCCAACAACGTATACCTGGTAAAACACGACCGTTCTCCTTCCCTCTTCCCTCCCGTGGTCCCGTGGTCCCCCTTCCCCCTCCCCCAAGGTAACAGCTGGTAACAACGGATCTAAGGGGGCCTGGGTGGTTCAGTCCGTTGAGCATTCCTCTCAGGTCATGGTCTCCTGGTTCGTGCCCTCAGGAGCATGTCTCAGGTTGAGCCCTGTATCGGGCTCTGTGCTGACAGCTCAGAGCCTAGAGCCTGCTTCTGATTCTGTGTCTCCGTCTCTGCCCCTCCCCTGCTCATGCTCTCTCTCTCTCTCTCAAAAATAAACATTAAAAGAATACATATGCATGTGTTTTAATATAACATTAAAATGGTCACATAAATGAAATCACATTTTTTGCTTGTTTTCTTTTTTTTTCACTTCTACCACGCTTTGGAGATCTTCCTACGTATCTACTTCTTTCTTTCTTGATAGCTACGTAGCATTTCATAATGTGACTGTATCACCAATTACTTAATTCTTTAGGTTAAATTTTTTCTCTTTCACAAACAGCAAAAATAAAAAATGTTGATTTTTTTTAAGTTTACTTACTTTGAGACAGAGAGAGAGTGAGCATGAGTGTGGGAGGGGCAGAGAGAGAGGGACAGAGAGAGAATCCCAAGCAGGCTCTGCACTGTCAGACTCGGGGCTGGAACCCACGAACCTCGAGATCATGACCTGAGCCGAAAGCAAGAGTCGGATGCTCAACTGACTGAGCCACCCAGGTGCTCTTCTCACTACCCGTTCCTCCCACCAGCAATCTTTGTATATAAACATGAATCATGTTATAAGCTTAATTTTTACAGGTAGGACTGCTGAGTAAAAGCAAATGTATTCTTACTATTTTGGTGGCTACCGTTACATTGCTTGCTACAAAAGATGAACAACTTACGCACCTACTTGTATTTAGGAGAGCCCACTTAGGACAACATTGACATGAAGGAGTATTACCAATCTCTGAAGTTTGGCCAATTTGATAGGCAAAAGTGAATTTTATTAGCAAAGATGAATGTCTTTGTTTTTGTCATTTTGTGTTGGAATTTTGGTATTTCTATTGACCTTTAGGGAGTCCTTGCATGTTATGGATCCCAGCTCTGTTTTATATGTTTACAAAACATTCTCTGTGATGAAACAGAGGATGACTATATCACCCAGCAAGTTCCCTGCTGGTTCTGTATCCCAAAGAATTGAAAGCAGAGACTCAAATACATATTTGTGCACCAATAAGCACAGTGATCTTACAATAGCCAAAAGAGAGAAGCCATCTGAGTATCCATCAACAGATGGCATGCATAAACAAAATGTGATTATATACACACAATGGAATATGATTCAGCCTTAAGGAAGAAAGTTGTGATACATGCTACGGCATGGAACCTTGAGGACGCTACGCAAAGTGAGATAAGCCAGTCATAGGACAAATACTGTAGAACTGCTCTTAAACGACATACCCAGAGAAGTCAAAGGCATACATACAGAAAGGAGGATGGGGGTTCCCAGGGGCTGGGGGAGGGGAGAAGTCAGCTACTGTATAATGGGGACAGAGTTTCAGTTATGGAAAAGTAGTAGAGAGGGATGGTGGGATTTTCGCACAACAACGTGAGTGGACTTAATGTCACCAAGCTATACATTGAGAAATGGTTACACAGTAAACTTTATGTTATGTATATTTCAGCATATTGAAAAGTGGGGAAAACATCATATACATATGTTATATTTGAATAAACATATACAATATATTTAAAATCTGTATTACATAAATTTTCTTCTGATTTGTGAACATTAGTTCTCCAATAATTTGAAATGCTACTTTTATAATAAATGACATTTCCACATAGATAAGGATTGGCTTCTAAACTATGTGTTTTCCTTGGCCCATTTTTAAAAAGGAAATGATCACATTGGTTTAATTATTATAGCCTTACAGTACACTTGAGGGTTGACAGTCCAGGACCATAGTTTTTGTTGTGTTTTGGTTATTTTAAATCTTGAAATATTTGTTTCATATGAATTTTAAGATCAACTCATCAACTTTTACCCTGAAAATTGTCGGAATTGCATTGAATGTACAGATAAGTCTATCTGGCAAGATATAGCATAGTATTCAGGGAATTTTGATTAATCACACTACTCTTTTTTTTACTTTTGAGAGAGAGAGAGAGAGAGAGAGAGAGAACAGACACACACACGTGCACAAATGGGGGAGGGGCAGAAAGAGAGAGGGAGACAGGATCCAAAGTGGGCTCTGTGCTGACAGCCAAGAGCCTGACGTGGGGCTCGAACCCATGAACTATGAGATCATAACCTGAGCCAAAGTAGGACACTCAACGCACCGAGCCGCCCAGGCGCCCCAAACACACTACTCTTCATTTTCTGAGTATAGCATCATCAATTTTTACTGTTAAAGATGACGCATCGATAAAATGTTTTCTCCTTGCTCATGCTGATAGCCCCCCCCTTTTTCCTACTTTCCTACACACACAGCCTCCTGAGTAGTAGCAACTGAAAAACTGCCCTCTCGCGTGCTACAAGCTAATAAGCATTTCCTACTACCCTGTATGTTAATTAATTTTGCTACTTATTAATTTTGTCTTTATTGGGAACATGATTTAATTTTTCTAAGAGATAAATGGACTCAGTTCTCCCACAAATAGAACGATAGCTCGAATGTATGGTGTGAGCTGTTAAACAAACACACATGTTCAGAACCACAAGGGTCGCTCTGTCCGGGAACAGTATTTCTGTAATCTGATTATCTTAACCCAATTTTCCTGGTGAATGGATTTGCACACTCACAAGGAAAAAGCAGTCTTTGCAGAATTGAACGAACATAAAATCCCGCGGGGACACTATAGTAGCACTTTATGGGTGCTACAGATATAGTTGGTTGTTTTCAAATATCAGTTTGGAACTTTCCATATGTCACTTACCGTACAATTTCCCTGGTTATGGCATTTTATTAAATCCTCAGTGCCTCCTAGGATAAAATTCACAGTCCTTGGAGGGGCCTCCACACGGCCCTCGTCTCTCCACGTAGACTTTCCAGGAAGCGTGTGGCCTTCTGTCTCCCACACCGGAAATTCAACTACCTCGTTCATTTGTTTACCAAGTTAATCCTTCGGTTTCAACAAAGTAAGCACGTTATCAATTGGTGATGTGGTGATTCTTGCTCTCTGGTGGGCACTACGTCTCTGTCTCTCTCTCACACTCACGTTCACACACATTCAAGGATCCAGTGTTTCCCCCACCCCTTCCTTTGCACCGGGATAACCTCATTTTTCACTACAGCTTTGCAATAGTCATTTACGTATGTGTGTCCATCCCTCGGCTGCTCCCACACGTTCGTCCGTTTCTGGAGGGTGGACACTGTGTCCTACTTGTCTCTGTGTGTCCCCAGTCGTCCAGCGGCATGCCTGGGACCTGCAGAAAAGTGAGCAAAAATACTTGAATGAATGAAGCCAAGTACATCCGTTCAGGTAAATGCAGGCATTGCTTTTTTGGTTTCTTTGTTTCCCTTTCAAAGGAACAATGCAGGAGTCATGGTTCGTCTCTTAATAAAATGATTCCTGACGTCAATGGTCTTTCTCCCGTGCCTTTCCTAGAATGCTAACTTGACATTTGTGCCAAAGGTAAATAGGTTTGGCTGTGGAGGGGAGGGAGTGGACACTCCTGATTGATGACAGCACACTGGAGGCTGATCCCCAACAACTTGTGGCATTTTCCGTCTGTTCTTAAAATCACCCCATGCCTGCTCTTAACGTGGAACTATCCAAATGTCCTGAGTGGAGGCAGTTTTTAAGGAAGAGCTTGCGTTTACTGACCGACCCCAGCTAGAGAAGATGATTTAGAAGAAAAGGGCCGTGACTGAAATACACACACACACACACACACACACACACACTCCAGCACCACCTCATGTTACACTGAGGCATTCCTGGCAGGGTTTCTTGCTGATGATTTTAGCCACAGTCTGAGTAATGTCTGCCCGCCTGCACTCTGTAAAGTGATCTCCCTTTAGCGGATGAAGTCTTGAATGAAGGGCTGTGGGTATCGTGTCTTCTTAGTTCAATATCCTCTGTCTTCCTGCCACCTCTCTGCTCCCTGCGGACGATGGGTGCTGAAAAGCTACCCTGCGGGGAGGGGCAGACATCTGCTCAGCCAAAGCATCTTTCAAAGCAAAGTTGTTTCATCGTAACTAAAGCCATTACTTCAGATTAATCTGGGAGACTTTGGAGCTGTTTCTTGCACTCTCCCGCTTTCGCTAGGCCTTCTAAGTTGGAGCCCTCTGCAGCTCGGGTGGGGAAGATCTAATGAACACGGCCCTGGGGAGTGTCAGCTGTAAATATGAGAGTTTGAATATGTCCCGGAATACAGTAGGTTCCATGCAACTATTTCCCCCCCCCCCAGGTATAAAAACAAATTATATTTTTATAATAAATGACCACATAGGTTGAGAAAATAATTTCCAAATAAACGTGTCCTCATGGGACCAGAACTAGTAAACGAATTCTCTTTAGCTAACTATGCAGTTTTGATTGGAGACCAAAAAAAAAAAAAAAAACAAAAACAAAAAAACCCAAAACGTGTTATTTATAAAGGTTCAGAGGCTGTCAAAATACAGTGCTCCTTATCCCTAGTGATGGCTTCTTAGCTTTTTTGTACATGAGGATCATTAATTTGAAACAACCTGGGATGAGCCGAGATGCGTGTCTCCATCAACAAAGAGCAGGTGCTAATTTTATCACATCCTTTAAAGATGTATGTAGGTAAGAATGCCTGCCTTGTTCTCTGAAAGCATCAGACCATTGTGAAGTTTTCACTAAGAATATTTCATAAGTAAAGATGCCCAATATCTTTAAGGTTAAGAAGAAGTATAAATAATGTCTGCACGAAGGAAGGGCACACGCCCTGAAGTTACTGGAGGAACTCCTGTCACCCACGATTTTGTCACACAATGGGACGTCTCCTAGTGTTCTCAAAGCCGGGAAATTATAGCACGAAGCTAGGCAATAAGCTAACCTACAGAGCAGATATTAAAACTTCTGTGTCAAATGTGTGTAAAAATAGGTATTTATGCATAGCTATGCTTACTTACATGAGAATACCATAGTGAGGCATACACGAGAGAATGGCAATCATGAATCGGTGTCACCATACAGGGGGTCAGGGTGGTGGGGCACCCCAACATCCTTTTGTGTTTTCTGAATTCTACATCGTGTATATCTATTTTCTGACTTTCAGAACACTTTATGTAAAACATGCTTGAAGTAGGGGCCCCTGGGTGGCTCCGTCGGTTAAGTGTCTGACTCCTGGTTTCGGCTCAGGTCGTGATCTCACGGTATAGTGAGATCGAGCCCCACATCGGGCTCCTTGCAGACAGTGCAGAGGTTGCTTGGGATTCTCTGTCTCTCTCTGCCCCTTCCCTGCTTGCTCGCTCTGTCTCTCTGAAAATAAAAATAAAAACTTAAAAAAAAATGTTGGAAGAAGATCAGTCAGTCTCTGTCATTTTAAAAAACCAAACAATCAAACTAAATCAAATAAAAAGCTAAACTCAAGGGATTTGTACTCTTTCCTGTCCCCTCTTCTCAAGTATTTGATTACTACATGAACCTGGAAGGCAGTATGATGCAGGGGCCCTTAATTTCCACGGACGGCTATGGAAATAGCCAATTAATAAGAATCCAAGGTTATTTAAATGTATTCCCAGAGCCAAAACAAATGGTCAAGAACACAAAGTACTATGACATAGTTATTAGCGTTTCACAGAGGAGACAGCTAAGGCTCAGAGTCTGTCCTACTCACAACGCTATTCACACTGTCATCCGTGTGTTTCAAGCGGTTTATAAGTTCTGACAACTTTCTCTGTCCCCGAGTATCTATCTGAAATGTACTAAAGTGGTTTCACTAAAAATGACTCTTGTAAAGTCAGGCTTTTAAGAGTGGTAAAATATTTCTGGCCTTTTTCGTGGATGTTTTTAATGATAGCCGAATTCATTAGTTTTATCTTGTTGTCTCAGGAAGCACCACAATCTCAGAGACTTAAAGCAACACTCACCTCTTATCTTACTGTTCTGGAGGTGAGAGGTCTGGGCGCGGCTTGGCTGGATTCCCTGCTCAAGGTCTCGTAAGGCTGAGGCCAACATGCCAACTAGCCTACACTCTCCTCTGGGCCTCAGGGTCATCTTCCAAGCTGTCACGGCTGGGACAGGACTGTTTTCTGCCACGGTAAGACTGAGGTCCCCATTTCCTTGTTGGTTGTGTGTCCGTGGTCACGCTCACTCTCAGCACCTAGATTTCCACCTGCATTCCTTATAGTCCTTTTTAAAAAAAAAAAAAATATTATCTATTTATTTTTGAGAGGCAGAGCGTGAGTGGGGGAGGGGCAGAGAGAGAGGAGACCCAGAATCCAAAGCAGGATCCAGGCTCTGAGCTGTCAGCAGAGAGCCTGACATGGGGCTTGAACCCATGAACCGTGAGATCACGACCTGAACTGGAGTCAGATGCCTAACCGACTGAGCCACCCAGGCACCCCCCCCCCCCCCCGCCCCCCGATGGTCCTTCTGTCTTCAAAGGCAGCAATGCAGACTCCCTCTTGCATCAAAACCTTCTCGGGCTTGGAAACCCTGCCTCCGGGAGGAGCCCAATCCCTTTTAAAGGCTCACCTGATTGATTTTCTCTTAACATCACCAGATGATCTTATCTTAAAATCAACTGACACAGGACCTTAACCACAGCTGTAAAATCCTTTCAGAGCAATACCTTGAGTCGTTGTGTTTGAATAACTGGGAGAGGGTGCAGATTCACCAAGCGTAGGTATCTTGGGGGCTGTCTTTGAATTCTCACCACAACTGATGACTAGGCTGAATGTAGTATAAATATTACCACCACACCACCATCATGAAACCTGTCTGCTCTGCCCCCTGCTGGGGGACTTCCCTTTCAAGAATCCAGGTGGGGGTGGGGGGGGGAGCATTACCCTTTCATTTCTACTTATTTATATAGGGTCATATTTAAGTGATAAGCATTTGGTTTTCATCTGGCTTCATTTGAGCCTTATAAGTCCAGGCGCAAGAGACCTTAATATCCATACGTAGTTGGGAAAACTGAGGCTCAGGGAGATATAATTATCTGCCTGAAGTCCCATAGCCTTCCCTATGTCCATATTCCAGGAGTAATATTCCGTATTTCAAGGTTCTGAATATATCTCAGAATTTGACTTCTGCAATACTTAAGTAGCATCATCTCTTAGTTTTATTTTTCAGAATTGCTAGGAAAAGTTATGTTTTTCAAACCTTGTAGAGGAGATAACAGAAATATCACCAATGGCCATGGTCTCCCCGTTGTATGCAACATGAGAAAGAGCTCCATGTACAGCCACAGGATCACGTGGTCAAAAGCATTTATGTATTTTTTCCTGGAGGGCAAACATATTGTATTAAGTAAATACCATAAACGGAAGCTAATTTTGAGGTTTAACTGAGGCAGCGTTTCATTTGCCGTTTTTCCGTTCTATATGGTCGATGCAGATGTGGAGGTGTTTCAGGACTTCACGCCTTTATGTTGCCTAAAGTGTGACCACGCTCGTGGTCACCAGTACGTGGTTTAGGCACTAACGTCGAAGCCACGTCTAGTATGATGTAGAATTAACAGAAAATGCTCCGAGCTTCTGTTAATCACAAAGCACACTGTAATCTTTAAAGGACCATCTAGACTCTGCTTTAACTCTTTCTTGTCAAAAATTTTAAACTCTGCTGAAGTTGATGGATGCATGTCGTTTGTAAGAAGGGACTGATAATTTCAAAACGTGAGTCGCCGGGAAGGCAGAATTCTACGGAATCCTCGAAGGTAGAAAGGTGCTACCATTCTGCAAATGGGTGAAGCACGTCCCCATGAGGTTTCGGGACTTGCCCGAGAGCACACAGCTTGGGAAGTGATAAGAGTTGAGACATAAATACACATCTTTACACACACATACATTTACATACACATACATACACATAGTACAACATCATTCGCTAGTTGCATCCCTGGATGGGAAATGCATTGTAAGCAGTTTTCTGCAACTACTGTCGTTTTGTAACCAAGAGGAGTGTTTGGATATAAGGTGTTGGAATTCAGTCCCCACCCCCACCCTACCCATGCCAACCATTCCAGAGGCTGGGACCTCTGGCCCTGTTTTCATTTTCCCCAACCTTTCTCCTGCTGCCATTCAGGAGACCTCACTCCCACCGTCTGCACGTGCCTGTTCTCTTTGCTCCGGATCCTCGGACCCTAATAATCTGTACTAAAGCTCAGTGTTGTTGCAGGGGTGTGGCTCTGGGAGCGGTTCATCTGCTCAGCAGTGAACGCAGCAACTGCTTGAAGTTAGACCAATGAAATATTTTGGGGAGGAGGAGTCTTTTACCACTGACATTCTGGACGGCTTGTGACATACAGTGACGATAAAAAGCAGACTGACTTTTTTAAAAAAATTTTTATCGACTCCCATTGCTTCCTCGGACGTCGACCTGGAGCAAAGGACAAGAATGTCCCATGAGCTATCTATAAGGCTTCCAGTTCTTTGCAAGATGTTCCTTGTTGCTAGGGGTAGAGAGGCAACACACCCCATAACATTTTGGAAGTATGTATATTTTAAACACATTGTTTTGAACTTGTGTGTGAAATGGAGAGCACATCCCCAAGTATCTCAGGGAAAACAGTTTTGGTTAATAGATCGCTGAGAAGCCAGTGCCTTAGAGATTTATCCGGGTTCATAATGGGTTTTAAATTTAGCGTGTTTCCATTATCAAAGAACTTTTAGTTTTGCTTGTCTCTGGGCTCATAGAGAAGTGGACATTTTAAAACATTTCAGGTTGGGGTTTATCCCACTCAGGGATTAAGACAGGCTCCGTCAAATCTGGACGTTGTGACCATGCTTATGTTACCTAATCTGGCTGAGCATCAGTTTCTCCATCCACAAAATGGGAATGAATGCTAGTGCCCACCTTATAGTCATTATGAGCCTTAAAATCGGTTGCATAAAGGGCATTGAAAAAGCTGTATAACATGTAAATCATTATTCAGTGGCCAAAAGATTGTAAATGTTTAATTCTTTTTTCTTTTTAAAATTGTTTTAAGGTTAATTTTTGAGACAGAGACAGAGCGTTAGTGGGGAAGGGGCAGAGAGAGAGAGAGAGAGAGAGAGAGAGAATCTGAAGCAGGTTCCAGGCTCTGAGCTGTCAGCACAGAGCCCAACGCAGGGCTCCAACCCACGAACCATGAGATCATGACCTGAGCCAAAGTCAGACACTGAAGTGGCTGAGCCACCTAGGCGCCCCATGTACATTTTTAATTCTTAAAATTCTTACAATTTTAATTCTTAAAAATGTTTTTACTCTGATACAAAATTCAGCGTATTGTCTTTCTTTCTCTCAAATAAGGAACATAAGAACACTCTACGGGTATTTAAGGACATAACCTCACTTCACTGTGGTTGATTTTTATTTAGCAAATCTCTCCAAGGGCACTAGATGGCGACCTTCTCCTTTAAGAAAAACAGGAAACGGAACAAAATAAAACTAAGATTCATTAATACTTTTGCTTTGATAGTTGAAACTTACTGCTACAGAGTCAAAAGCAAATGACACAGGGTAAAGCCACGTCTTTGAACGCCACGTTGTCCGAATCATAGAATTTCTAGATTTTCTGGTGTCGAGCTAGGAGCAGCCTGTTAGGGAAAGCACTCTGTGTGGGCATCGAGAATCTCGGATCCAAACTTATTAACTTAGGTCGTGACCTTGGACCTTACCTTTAGGCATCTATTTTTTTTTTTTTTCTCTTAGAATGTTAGGTGATTGGGTTAGATGGGTTAATTGTTTTCAGCTATGAAATGCTACTTTTTTTTTTCCCATAATTTAGGGTTTACTCTCCTGCCAGGCTATCTTTTCTCAAGTGTTCTTTGTGCTCTAAATTAAATATTTATTAAGCCAATGGACAAGATTTAATGTCAACATTGCTTAAGTTAAAACTGATGTATGAAAAAATAAGATTAATTTTGGAACTTAGGGATGAATTTAGGGTTTTGAGGAGTGTGTCTGTGTGTATGTTAAATCTTGGTCTAAATATTGCTTTTTAAAAATTTTTTTTTAACGTTTTTATTTTATTTTTGAGACAGAGAGAGACAGAGCATGAACGGGGGAGGGTCAGAGAGAGAGGGAGACACAGAATCTGAAACAGGCTCCAGGCTCTGAGCTGTAAGCCCAGAGCCTGACGCGGGGCTCAAACTCACAGACCTCAAGATCGTGACCTGAGCCGAAGTCGGACGCTTAACCGACCGAGCCACCCAGGCGCCCCATGCTTTTTTTTTTTTTTTTTTTTTTTAAATAAGCAGGAGAAACATTTGAATATCTGCATTTAAGATAATATAAAAGTTGAGGGGCACCTGGGTGGCTCAGTAGGTTAGGCGTCCGACTTCGTTCGGCTCAGGTCATGGTGTCGCGGTCCATGGGTTCGAGCCCCGCGTCAGGCTCTGCACTGACAGCTTGGGGCCTGGAGCCTGCTTTAGATTCTGTGTCTCCCTTTCTCTCTGCCCCTCCCCCACTGGCACTCTGTCTCTCAAAAATAAATAATAATGTTAAAAAACGTACAAAAGATCATGTAAAACTTGAAAAAAACCTGTCCAGGAATCATTTTAAAACTGTATCTGTTTCATAAGGTTGAGCCTCTGCTAGTTTTGAATGTGATAAAGTTTACTCATGTGTTATTTTTAAAATCTCACTTGTGAGTGTTCCTAAAAGGATTCGGGGAAGTTTAAGTCGGTCATAGATAGAAGCAACCACACCAACAGGACTTAGAACTCCTTCTCAAAGATGAGAAGTAGATTGGCATCTGGTGTGATTAAGAATTCAGCTGTGGTTTGAAAGGTGTTTGATTTAAAATAATCAGATGAGCAAAACTAACAGTCAATAGTAAATCCCTAGAATAAAATATATTTCAGGATTTGTTTACAAACCAAAGTATATGAGTTAGTACTTTCAGACAAGGTAGAAAGATTTTCGTTTTTAATAAGTAGCCACTGATTATACACTGATCTTTCTTTAAGCTGAGATTGCAGAGTCCTCTGGTATCTTGGTCTGCGTGTATTTTTTTTTTTCTTTAAAAACACATTTACTAATCTGTTGATCATTACCTGATCAACTCCTCCGTGGCAGATAAACCCTTAAACAGTGATTTACGTTATGAAATATGCTCTCTGGGACACACGCATACATAAGAAAAAGAAATTTTAGGCATTAGCAGATACTCAGGCTCAAACAGGAAGAAGAATCCGTTTAGCATAAGGTGAGGGGATGGAAAGGCAGGTGAGGGAGAAATACAGGTTACAGATGCAATTTCGGTTTCAATTTCCCTCAGCCCGGCCCTGGTCCCGCGTGCCAGCCCTGCGGGAGGGGCGGATGCCACTTCACGGCCACGGAAGACGATGCTGCGATTCCATTCGGATGCTGGATGTACACACATTTTAATTGCAGCGCGTGAAATAAAATCCAGGCTCCGAGAAGTGCACAGTAGAAGGGCCTGCCCCTCATCCCGCCAAGCGTTTGGCTCCTTACTTCGTGCATATTCATTCAACTTTCCTTCCAACAGCTGACGATTTCCAGCACAATTTTCGGCTGAAAAAAAGTTGGAACTGCGAACGCCTTGCCATTATTAGTGGGGGGTCAAAGCCCCAGGGCTTCCCAGTAAGAGAAACACGCGCGCCCGCACCCCTTCCCCCTCCCCCGCCCCCCTACCTGATCCAGAGCAGAAGAGAAGAGGACGGTGAAAAGCAAGGTGAATTAAGGCGGCTGCCGGGTGAAGGCGGCGCGGTGTTCATGAACCCTCTCACCCTCTCGCACACACACACACACACACCCCACAAAGTCTTTAGGCTCCGGTTACAAGCGCTGCGTCATCTGCCAGATCACATGGTGATTGTTGCTATTTCGAGGACCGAGTGGCATCGAGCTCCCCCCACCCCGCCCCTTCCCTTTGGTACCATATAGCGTGTGGGAGCGCTCGCTGGGCGATGGGGTGACGGCCGGCTGTCTGGTCCACCCGGCTCTCGGCGGGCGGCGCGCGCGGGGTTCTCACGGAGCGCCCGGGGGCGGGGGTCCCGGGGGAGGCCGGGCAGCTCTAATTGGTTTCTCAATGAAAGATAATCACCTATTCCCCCGAGAGCCTGGGGATTAGCGCTCGGCCTCGCCTCCGCTCCGCGCTCAGACGTCCCGTCCCTGCCCTGGGCGCTCGCTCCCCGGCCGCTCGGCGCTAGGGGCTCGCAGCCCGCCCGGCTCCGGGGTCCGCGCCCGCCGCGCTCGCCCCCCGCGCCCGCCCGCCCGCCGCCCCGGCCCGCGCAAACTTGGGCGGAGGGGCTCGGCGGGAAGATGAGCGAGCTGCAGGAGGACTTCGCCCAGATCCTCATGCTCAAGGAGGAGCGCATCAGGGAGCTGGAGAAGCGGCTGTCGGAGAAGGAGGAGGAGATCCAGGAGCTGAGGCGGAAGCTGCACAAGTGCCAGTCGGTGCTGCCCGCGCCCTCGCCGCACATCGGGCCGCGCACCACCCGGGCGCAGGGCATCTCGGCCGAGCCGCAGACCTACCGCTCCTTCCACGACCTGCGGCAGGCGTTCCGCAAGTTCACCAAGTCCGAGAGGTAGGCGCCGGCCGGGCGCTGAGGGCCGGAGGCAGGCCCGCTCGGGCGGGGGGCGCGCGCGCGCGGAGTGGGGTGTCCCCGCGGCCCCCGGGCCCCGGCCGCGTTTATTTTTGTGCCTGGCCGTCACGTGCCGGGCCGGGCTCCGCGGGGAGACGCGCCCCGGCCGCGTGGGGGCGGGGGCAGCGCGGAAAGTTTGCTCGCGCCGCGGAGTCGGGCCGCGCCCGGCTGCCGGGACGGAGCCCCGCGCGTCCCGGGGTCGCTGGGGCTCCCCGAGGCGACCCCAGTCCCGGGCCGCAGGGCGTGCTCAGGGTAGGGGGGGGGGAGGAGCGGGGGGGCGCCGGCGTCCGGGGGAGGGGCGGCCGGCCGGGGTCGGGTGCGGTGCAGCGACTGAATGTGCCCCGCGCCGGGGCCCCGCGGGGCCGGTGCAGGGGCGTGGGGAGGCGGGACGGGGGCGCGTCTCCGCTGCCGGGATCCGGCCTCCCGGGTGGGGACGGGTGGGGGGGGGGAGGTTTATGCACAGGGTCACTCTCTAGGCAGCTGTGAAGTCAGCGCGAAACTCCGAGGAAACCCCCTTTGTGGACGTCCGCGCGCCCCGGGCTTGCAGGCGCCTCGGTGACCTTGCACCTGAGGCGGGTTTGGGGCTGCGGGCCAGCCCCGTCCCAGGGCGGACCACGCTGCCTGCCTGTTGCCTTCCTTGGGAACGTTTGCGCCTTCAAGTGGGGGTGAGGCGGGAGGGGAGCCGTCCCTCCGGGCGCCTCCTGGCTCCTTCCCTTCCTCTCCGGACACTTGAAGAGCCGGATCCTGCCGGTTGCGAGTTGTGTGCGGCTCGGGGCTAGCGCGCGGAGGAGGCCGGGCGACTTTGGCCGCAAGTAGGAAGCTTTTGCACTCCCCGCCGCCTGCAGCGGAGGGGCCGATCGATTAGCTCCAGCATTAGAGCGCCCGTGGACATTAGGGCAGGAAGTGCACACTCCAGGGCCCATTACTGGCTTTTAGTCTCTGGAAGTGCGCGGCCCAAAGTGCACTTCGCAGGATATTGAATATTCCATTAGGCGTGCCTTCATGCCCGCCCCCCTCTTCCCTCCTCTTAGATCACTCGGTGTCTGAGTTTGGGGCTCCCAGGGGACCCCTCAAGTCGTCCCTCCCCCCCTCGCTCTCTGAGGTGGAGGCCAGCACTTGTAAAGAGCACTTTCTCTTGTCCGGTCTCCATCCTGGCTCTCAGGGCCCCCCTCCCCCGCCACTGCACCCCTCCTTTGTCTCCCTCTCCAGTGCATTGATGAGCGTGCCTGTGCGGTGGGGGAGGGGAGCACAGGCGGCTGGGCAGGGTCGAGGAGCTGTTAGAAGAGGGCCAGGCGCTGGGAGGGTGCAGGGGAGAAACACAGGAGCCGGGCGGAGAGGATTCGCCCTGGGGGCTTGGGCCCGTTCCGAACCGACGTCTAGGGGGACCGCTTTCAGCGTCCCAAGGGACACTCGGCTTACAAAGTGACACCGTCCACATGGCACCGTTTGGCCCAGCCTGCCCTGAACGTCCCCGCCCGATGGAACGGTGGCATTCTTCCCTCCGCCAGGCCGAGACCCAAACAAGGCCCTCCTCTCTGGCCTTGCCCTCGGTGGGGAGGCGGCTGCCCCGGGCTGAGGCTCCGGCGGCGCGGCCGGGCTGCGCATTCCGCGGCCGCTGCCCTGCCCCTCGCTCAGCAGCTGGAATCAATCTGCCCACCTCCTTGAGGAGCCACTTCGTCAGCGGTCACCCGGCAGCTGCTCGCCTCCCGGGGCCGACGGGCCGGCCGGGGCTTTATCGCATTTTTGGCGCATTTTTGGCATTTCAGATCCCCGCTCTGGGCTGCGCCCCTCCTGGGTAACCAGCGCCCCTTCGCAGCACAGGGGCCCCGCGTTGACTCTCCCCACCCAGAGTCCTCCCTCACTCGGGGGCTGGCTCTCAGAGGCGCTTTTATCCTCCAGGATGAAATCTCTCCAGCAGCGAGAGGACGTTTTGTGTGCGCTGGGAGGAAATGGCTGATCTTTCCTAGGCACACCTCCCCCCCCCCCTTGGTGTTAGGGGTAGGAGCCTCCGGCCTGTGCGGGGAGGGGAGCCTGCTCAGGAGAGGTCAGGGCATGTTTGTATCTACACCAAGGAGCTGGAATGCTCTGCAACTTCCTCTCTGCTTTTTCGCTGGGATCCAGGGTGAACTTTTTCCCACTGAGCGCTTGGGTTTTTTATACTTTCCAAGGGGGAGCCTGGGGTGTATTTTCAGCAAGCCGGCTCACTAGGGTTGAAACGATTTGGTCAGGTACACTCTTCGGGGACAGTAGCCATGGGCATCAGGTACGACCCCTAGCCCTGAAAGAGACAATCACAACTTCATTGTTGGTGAGGCACCTTAATTTGGTTCAAGAAGGAGAATGATTGAAAAAGGAGTTGTCTGATACAACACGTAACAGCAGACAAGACGCTTTGGAAATAAAGTCCATTATGGGGCGCCTGAGTGGCCCTGGCGATTGAGCCTCTGACTCTTGGTTTCAGCTCAGGTCCTGACCCCAGGGTCGTGGGATCCAGCCCCACGTGGGGGCTCTGTGCTGTGTGGAGCCTGCTTGGGATTCTCTCTCTCTCTCTCTCTCTCTGTCTGTCTTCCCCTCCCTCTGTCCCGCTCTCTCTCTCTCTCTCAAATAAAAATTTTTTTAAGTGTATTTCCTGCTTATCAGATACTCGGATTGGGGGGCTCGATATTCCGTCACCTTACGTAGCCCGTGTTGAAAGTGGCAGTATCCTGACCACATACCCGGGCTCAGAGACTGCTTTATTGCAAGGCTGGTGTTCCTTTGCAGTTGCTGCTAGATTTGCGGGATACCCATTCAGGAGTTCATCTCAAACTTTACTAAGACACACAGCGTTTAGATGCACAAGAAAGAACACGTATTTTGAAATGGTAGGAGTCTGTTTGGTGGGCAGGAGGGAAAAAAAAAGAGCTTTTGCCTAAAAGCGCCGCTTTAGAAAATGATAGCAATCTAAAATATTTACATAATAGGTGGCGAGAATATCTTACGCATTTATTGCGGGGGAAGGAAGTGGCAGAATTCACCGACTGTTGTAATCAAGTTGGTCCAATTAGCCAGATCTGCCTCTATGTGTCCAGGGAGGGCAGAAGGCACAATTTCCATTAAGAATGATCTCAGTATCCAAGGAATGCTTAGATGAAAATTATACTAGGGAAAGGGAAGAGCTAAGTGCTCAGCATAAGTATCAAGTGTGCAATATGATGATCGTGTTCAAAAAGAAAACATCCGACTTATTGCAGCCCTCGTTTTCAGACCCCATAGAAATGCCCAGTAGGGATCAAGTGATTATCTTTGAAAACGGGACGGTATTTTGGATGGTGGTGATGATATCTTGAACTTCTATGTCACTTTCTGCCAGTTGAGTCCCAGTACGTCATGTTGTTTTCTGTGAGCTCTACGCTCCGTGCCTGGATATACTCCACATCGAGAATTACCTAATATCCTTAATTCTTTCCCTTTATGTTTGACGCACACCTGAATCTCCTTGCTTTGGCTGCCCATTTAGCTCAGGGGACTGCAAACCGTTGTTGTTGTTTTTAAATTGGCTCAGGCAAAGCCTGGAATCGATATTAATCTGTAACAGGGACAGTGGAGTCTTTCCAAAGCCATTTGAGCTCTTCCTTTTACAAATCCCTTGATTCTTGACGATGCAGATTCATCATTTGGAACTTGAACCTCCTTCCACTGGGACACGGATGCTTCGGGACGGATGCCCCAGAAAACTCCTTGCTTTTTGCATGTCTAATTCCATTCAGGTCTGGTTTGACCTTCAGACGAGAAATCAAGGGATTTGGCCTAATTTTGATATAAGCAACTTCAATGAAATGACTCGGTACCAGCCGAACAATGGGCCCAGCTGACTAATTATTCACAGAGAGAAGACACAGTGCTTTTGAAAATAGCAGAGATAATCATGATCGGGAGAGCAAAGCCTTTGCACGTGAGGAATCTCAGTCGTGAAGTCGCTCGCCTGAGATCTCACAGCGAGGAAACACGAGAGACGAGTTTCAAGCCCGCATCTTGAGGTTTGTAGGGCCCAGGTTCTAAGCTGTCATATACTGTCACCTCGGAATTGGGTAATTTCCATCTTGGTGACTGGTGAGGCCTTTCGGGCAGAAAGAAACAAACCTACCCTAATTTCGAATAGGATTTCTGTGAAGAGTCCTAGGGCCAGCAGTCCAGTGACCTCTGGCCTCCGAACTCTTGTATCCAGCGCATAGGCTTGGACGCGCTCGCCAGGCTGGGGTTTTCTCAGGCGTGCCTCTCTTGGGATGGTCAGTTTACCAGTCTCTCTTTTTGCTTCCTTCCTGCCCTTCTCCTGTCATAGGTGGGGATGATGAATACGATGGTTGGGACAGCGATCTGGGTTGCGTCCTGTGAACACCATTCATTAGACTCTTTGCCTTTTGCCTTGCAGACCAGACCGCTGATGCTAATCCCTTTGTCCCTACCAGTTCTCCCAACAAGAGGAATTTATTACTAAGTGACAATATATCAATGTGTTACCCGGTTATCTTTGCCGGGTTAACATAGTAATAGTTTAACAGCTTCTGGGAGAGGACGTTGGTTTCCTTGGCTCAGATGAGTAACATTTATGACAGGAATTTAAGGGGAGGCAGGCTGAGGAGGGCAGGGGAGGATTTTTGTGCTGGGAGGCTTCTCAACATCCTGGTCTTTGGGAGAGGACAGGTTCTGAGCATAGGCTTTCATTACTCCTTTCGGTCAGAGCTGCACGGGTATTGCATGGGGCAGTACCCTGCCTTTAGTGACGAGAAAACGGAGCACATTATCACCAAAGTGCCTTTTACGGGATCTCAGAAACGGGACCGGAAAAGTAATTCAGGTTTCGTTTTTTCACATCGGTGCTCGACCTGGTGAATTGATGTCTTCAACTTATCGTCTGTCCGGACTTCTTGTTTCAGACCTATTCGCTCTGCTTTGAGATTGGCTCAGCTTCTGGAATCACGTACCATTTCCAGATGTATTTGTGACATGCCAGGAATTCCTGTGACGTTGGAACCATTGATCTATGTATAGGCTGAAAGTTCACATTTAATCACGTAGTCATTAGAAATTTGGCTGATCCCCTCGAGGTTATTTCTAACAGACCTGAAAACACGACAGATGTTCAGATGTATCTTGATCCTCTTTCCAAAGCACCCTCTCACCCTACTGTGGAAGAGATGCCCACAGTGCATTAAAACCCTTCCTCTTGGGGTGCCTGGGTGGCTCAAGTGTCGGTTAAGCGTCTGACTCTTGGCTTTTGCTCAGGTCATGATCTCATGGTGTAATGAGTTCGAGACCCGCATTGGGCTCCGTGCTGACAGTGCAGAGCCTGCTTGGGGTGCTCTGTCTCCCTCTCTCTCTGCCCCTCCCCTGCTCCTGTGCCTTCTCTCTCAAAATAAATAAATCAGTAAATAAAAAACCCTTTCTTTTGATCAGATTTTCAGCTGATTTTGTAGTTGCTCAGAATATGAATAATTATTTTCATTCGCTGTTGAGAATGTGCCTCGCGGAGTTCGGGACGCTGTCTGATCCAGGATTCTTGTAGCTCTTGGAGGTTACTGAAGTTTGGGAATTGTCCAAAAGGAGAGCTGACCTTGAGTCCACCTCTGTGGGTGTGCCTTGCTGTTGGGTCCCTGAAGAGAAGGGACCATGTGTGTGTGGTTACGTGTAGGTGTGTGCGTGTCCGTGTGTGTGTGCACAGGCACAGATAGCTACTTAATTCATCGTATGATTGTTACATTTCTTGCTGTGGTCGTTATTCTGAGACTCCTCTGCATTGGCCCAAATCAGTTTCTCGCGGAAAAGAAGATGTACGTGTCTTCATACAATAGACTTCATACAATAGGCTACAGCATCTTGTGGTTTGTCAAACGCTCGTGCTTGGTGTGGGGCACACATGCCAGCTTTGCTTCCCAGAACCGGTACTGGACCCAATCTCTGTTCCTTCCTCCTTTTCATTCACTGATGGTTTTTCACTTCCTTTTCTTTGTCCTTGGGTCTGCTCGTGCGCTCTCTCTCGCGCGCGCCCCCGTGTTTCTCTCTTCCAGCCCAGCATCTGTGGCTGCAGCCAGATCTGTTTCGTTTGCAAAAGTCTTAAAACAGCACACGCAGAACGGAGTTCTTGTTCATAATGCTGCTCTAACCTTTTAGAGTCTTTCATCTCTTCAGATGTTTCGGGTATCACGCAATTTGAATTTCCTAAAGTTTAAAAGATAGCCACTGTCCGTATCGAAATCTATAACACTTTTAACGTATTTGCTCAATAAAATATGCACATTTCCAGGAAATGTGTATCTTTGAAATAGATTTGTTTTGTTCTAGAAATACAGATGGTGAAAGTAATCTCCTTAGTTTACTTATTGCCCTTAAGCAACAAATTCCTTTTTATTTTATTTTTTTTTAATTTTTTTTTCAACGTTTATTTATTCTTGGGACAGAGAGAGACAGAGCATGAATGGGGGAGGGGCAGAGAGAGAGGGAGACACAGAATCGGAAACAGGCTCCAGGCTCTGAGCCATCAGCCCAGAGACCGACGCGGGGCTCGAACTCACGGACCGCGAGATCGTGACCTGGCTGAAGTCGGACGCTTAACCGACTGCGCCACCCAGGCGCCCCAACAAATTCCTTTTTAAAAACTCTTAGCCTTACTCCTCACGAAACACTATTTAGTTCGTTGTACGAGACGTTGCTTTTATTGTAAATATTTCCGTACTGTTTCTTATGTATGAATAGAGTAGAAAGCCAGGCTTCCTTGGAAAATGGTGTAGTTTTAAATTCAATCGATATAAAGTTGATATTGACTAGAAAGGTTTGAAGTACTGTCTCTAATTTGCCTCTCTCGTGAACTAAGTGCATGTTTATAGCTTTTTCTTTTCTTTCTTTTTTTGTTTTAGTGCGTGTTTGACATATTTGTGCAACTTAGCCGTGAACAGTTAATACGTTGATACTAGGAGTTGATGGGAGGTGACTCTGTTGTGCGTAGGGACACGTGGGTACCACTTTGGTGGGCGAGCTGATATCCTGAACATGCTGGGTTCATCTGAGTGTTTGTTTATGAAGGCTAATCTGATAAGACGTCTACAGGAATTACCTTGTTGGGTTAAATTTTTGACTTGTGAACGAGAATAGCCCACCACAGTTCTCGAGTTATTCTCTCAGATTTGTTGCTAATTCAAATTGGGCTTCCTTTCTGGTCCTAATAAATTAGGGAGTGCTTCCTAATGTGTTTTAATCCTCAAATGTGTCTTTATTTGAGCACTCTGACCTGAAAGGCTGTGAGAACACTGCTGGCAAACCTTATGGGGAGTCTAAAAATAACCTCTGTGTTTGCCTCTTACAAATATTTGTATGTCTATTTCTTCAACTATATGCTACTCTGATTCCGTGAGGAGCGGATCTAAAGCCTTTGGGTAAACGTTAATATTTTTCTCGATGTCTCTCGTTGCCCATGTGGTACGGATAATGCTAATTTTGTGTGTCACATGGCCACCAAGGAACTTGGCTCCATATGCCCCAAATTCTTAAAATAGAAAATTCTTTTATATCTTAGGTTGTAAACCCCTGGGTAGACACCAGGTCTGTTTACAGTAAAAATTCCAACCTAATAAAACCCTCAGCTTACCATAATTTTCTTTTCCCAGATGCTAATTTTTGGGCAAAGTGTAAGAACAGCACATATGTAGAATGTGTTAAAAACAAGCAAGCAAAACCAACCAACAATCAAAAGATCCCTGAACCTTCTAGAGGATAAAACCAGCTCATATTTAGTTCAGGCTCCTCTCGGAGAGTGAGATCGTTCTGAAGTATACGGCACAACATTCTCTGTCTCTCCAGGCAGATTTCAGCTGTGCTGAAATAGACACAGCGGTGTGTATTTGATTATTTTGAGTTTCCAATGAGTAGGTAATAGTTTAAAAATCAAATTTCGTGACTTGCTTTGCTTCTTAGAAAATAAGATCGAGAGCACTCACAGACCTCTCTAGGGAGAGCCCTTCACTCACATTCCAACTGGCTTCCTAGACGGTGGTGACAAATAGATGGCAGGAAATTGCACATAATCCACAGGCGATCTCGACTCTTCACAAGAGTGCGTTGCACATGGGGACGTCACCCCTCTGGTGAGTCACTGCAGGAAAAATGTTTGAGAACTTCTGATCTGAATAATGGCTCTAAGAAAATGAAAATCTCGACCCTGGGACACTCAAAGCTACTTACTTATAAGTCACAGTTGTGAGATTTACTGCGCTCTCTCTGTTCAGCGCGTCTACGTCAGACCGACATTCCCGGAAGTGTGATGTTCACAGTGTTGTGGCCCTGGGGATGCTTCTGGGTGGTGCACAAGTGAATTTATTTCATGCAAACAGTTAGGAGTTTCCGTAAGTGTTTGAGGAAGACGTTGCATTCACAGCAAGCCCATGGTGTGTGTGTCTGTTATTGCTTATAATAAGGCTAAGTTGAAAATTTTTTTTAAATCTTTTTACTTATTTTTGAAGGAGAGAGAAAGAGAGAGCATGAGCGGGGGAGGAGCAGAGAGAGGGAGATACAGAATCCGAAACAGGCTCCAGGCTCTGAGCTGTCAGCACAGACAAACTGTGAGATCATGACCTGAGCCGAAGCCGGACGCTCAACCGACTGAGCCACCCAGGCGCCCCAATAAGGCTAAGTTTTAAGAAAAAAATATGAACGTAGAGATTGTGTGTAGATGGGTTGACAGAAGGGGATGGGGGAACACGGCTTTCATGCTTCTTTTCTTACCCCTTCCCCGTTTGGGGAGATTCTAGTTGCCAGTGTTAGCTTTGGTGACTCTTTGGAGAGCGATCAGTTCCTCCACCAGGGTTAGAGCGGGGACTTAGAGTGAGGCAAGAATGGTGGGCTTTTAGAGAATATGCTCTTGTACCGAAGACAAAGCAGTCTGGTTAAGAATGAGTCACTTTACTATATCATCAGACAAACATCTGATTTCTGCCCCCACCAGATTTATGAATTTCCTTGCCATACCACAGCAGGGGCCCCAGGTGAGCAGGACAGCAGGGAAATGATAAGGGATGCTGGGCTGGCCACAGTCTCCGTCTAGCTGGGGCCCCGGGGAGCTCTGTCCCGGAGCGTCTGCCGTGCCGTGCGGCCGCTCTGTTCCCCACAGGGTTCTTCCTTGGATCCTGACAGTCTGCAGCCAAGTCTGGCCGTGAATGGTAGCACTGTGGCATTTTATAGCCGGAAAGACATGATTTGTTCTTTCTTTCTTTGAAAAAACGCAATTTGGAAAAAGTGGGGAAGGGAAAATCTGTTATGAAAAGACAAATTTATTTTCCTGTAATCTGCATTTCATTGACTTGACTAGGAAACTAGATTAATGCAAACACGAGGAGAAAGGCTTGCTAAAAGTTAATATTATTGAAAGAACGGCTTTGTGGAAACATGAGAAAAACGTGAGAAGGGAGGGAAAGAACATACAGGCCGCAAGAGGTATTAGCAACAATCCAGTCTTCTTCCAGAGCATAAAGCAGACTGTTTTCCCCTCCTACTCAAAAATAGGGGATCCTTAAGCTCTGGATATAGGTACCCTCCACAAGATAGAAAAAGCAGGTGGAGGGAGAGAGAAGGAGGGAGAGAGGGAAAGACAGAGAGGTTGCGATTTCAACATTGACCACAAGATGGCAGCAGAAGCATATTATTTAGTAGTTGGCAATGGCCTTGGGTTGACTGAAAATAGACTCCCAAACAAGACATCTTTCTCCCTCTCTCCCTCCACCCGCCCCCCGCCCCCCCAGAGTTTATTTATTTATTTTGAGAGAGAGTGCAAGCATGGAAGGGACAGAGAGAAGGAGAGACGGAGAAGCACAGGCCGGCTTCCCTCCTTCAGCGCAGACCTTGATGTGGGGCTCAAACCACGGAGCGTTGAGATCATGACCTGAGCCAAGATCAAGAGTCTGACGCCTAACCAACTGAGCCACCCCGGCGCCCCTGCATGCAACCTTCTTAATGTCAGCATTCAAGTATTTGGACAGCGTATCATTGAATGCGTGTCGTGCTATCATTTTCCATTTAGTAGTGATTTGGCGGAAAGTGTTTAAAAAGCCAGAGTGCGGTGTCCTTCTGTAGCATTTTTGCCTTTAGCGAGGGGGAGGCAAGCGGTGCACTTGGCACAGAGAGGTCTTTGAACATGAATATCCATCCGAGGGAAATTCCTCACCCCCTGTGAGGTCTCTGGGCTCCTATTTGCCCCAGAGGAGACAACTGAGAGAAGAAAAATGGGAAATTAATAGTAGTAAAAAGCATTATGTGCGAGGAGGTAGGATCGAGGCTTCCTACACAACCCCGCCCTCCATAAAAAACTAACAGACAATTATTATAAGAAAAAGTCAGATGGGCTATTTGATGAAACTCTGCGTAGCTTCTGGTAGGTTGTTGGATCTTCTTGGTAATTCTGCGATTCTAGAATATAATCAAGCAGATCTGAATATGGCCTGTGACAGGGCGAGGTCCTTCTTAGAAAACCATTTTAGTAATCTAGTTAATGATTATTTATATACATCTGAATATTTGCAAGCGAAAAACAGGTTTGTGTGTGTTTGTTTTTTGCTTTGTTTCTGGGATGCCCTGAATAGAAACTGCCTTTCAACAATTTCAGAGCAAAGAGGAGCAAGTGTGGCCTGACCTACCACAAAGGGGTAAATTGTGGGTCACATCTAATGGACTGTAAGTTTTTGAGTCAATAATCCCTTGGCAAGTGCCATTCAGTCTTCCTGTAAAAGGCTGTTTCACGCAGTGTGTGACTCCCTCTCATGTGACAGCCCCAGGGGACTAGAAGTAACAGAGCCTTGCTGATGGCATCATTTGTGATTTAACACCGAGAAGTGTGCTGATTTTGGTCTGTCTCAGTAACCAAGGGTGAATGCCACACCGAAGTTGTGCTTTGGGTAAAAAGAAGTCAGTTTTGAATTACTGTGATTACTTGGCCCTCTTTAAATTCGTTCTGTTTAATGTTTATTTACTTTTTTGAAGGAGAGAGAGACAGACTGCAAACAGCAAAGGGGCAGGGAGAGAGGGAGACACAGAATCCGAACCAGGCTCCAGGCTCCGAGAGGTCAGCACAGAGCCCGACGCGGGACTGGACCCCACGAACCGCGGGATCATGACCTGAGCCGAAGTCGGACGCTTAACCGACTGAGCCACCCAGGCGCCCCTCCTTGGCCCTCTTTAATTGATTTCTTGGCTCAGATGTTATGTCAGGTTGTACTTAGATAAGCTTGCAAGACGGAAAAGAGAGAAAATTTAAAACAGGACACGTACTGATATCCTATTTGACAATAAATTGCTTCTGTAAAAACGTGTTTTGAAACTCTGCGATACATTTGTTTGAAGCTGTCAGCATATAAAAACAATGCTCTTCAGGGCAATAATTTATATTTTTTTCCAGGCGAGGGAGAAAACGTTGTAGTGTATGACCGTGAGAGAGGATGAAGCGTAGGAGAACGGAAGGGCTTCTCTCTCTGTTCCGTACAGGGCCAGAAAAGCAAATCTCACTATTAGACATGGTGAAGCAGGAGAGAAGTATTATCATCTTTTGTTTCCTCTGATCTTTCTGGTTTGTTATCAAGGCAAAGCGAATTCCTGCAGGGGAGACGTAGGGGTGTCTCGTTGTCACCATGGGGCCCCGGGCATCACGTGCTGTGGGCTCGCTGGGCCTTTGATCTTGGAGCAATCCGAGACAGAAGTTTCCTCTGCATGCTTCTGCGTCCATACTCACCGTGCTAAAATCCGGACGTGCTTTTTGATGCTTAAGAACACGCGTCACATGTCAGCTTTGCTGATCTTCATCTTTTCTTGGGCTCTGCCTACTTCCTTGATTGTTTTAATTGCCCAAGTAACGCGTGCTGGTTGTGAGACCGTGAAAGGCGGCATCGAATCCTGTCTGCAGCCACCCGCGCCACCCGTCCTCCAGCAGGCAGCAGGTGTTGGGCTTTCTGTATGTTCATGCAGACCTTAGCAGAGAGGGGACCTCCCTGCCCATTTGGACTTGTTTGGTCATTGCTTGTTTTTCTAACCCAAGTGGCATTATTCTATAACACTCCTCAGCAACCTGCTGGTGTTTTGTTTTTGTGTTTACTAATAGCTCCTAGGGTTCTTTCCAGATCAGTCCACATTGGGTTTTCTAATGGCCACCCGCTGTTCCGTAGCATCCCAAGTCCTTCCACTTACTGATATTGATGGTTATGGGTTTTGTCCGTTTCCGAGCATAAACACGGCCACTCATATTCTTGCACGCATTTTCTCGTCTGTCTTTATTTATCTACGGGGTAAATTGCAAAAGGCCAAGAGCGCTAGGTCAAAAAAAGTTCCCAATTTTCAGCGTGACCTTTTCGGTTTATCTGATGATGCGTAAACTTTCTGTGTCAGATAAATTGATCGCCAGCCCTTTCCGCTACGCATAAAAGGTATGCCGGTGGCATTGACGGGGTTAACTTTCTACATTCTGGAAGGGATTGATAGCAATCAGACATGTAACCATATGCATTTCCTTTTTTATACTTGAGCACATTCATGAGAACACTCTTTGAAGCAATGTTTACATGCCTTTAACTTTTCAGATTTACAAAGCCCATGTTGTGCTTTGGGCTTGATTTTTTCCTTCTTCTTTAAAGTTGAAGAAAATCCCTCAATTCCTACAATGTCTTGATTTTGAAAGTAAGAATACAATTGTTTGTGCTCTTAAGTAACCAGACTTTTTCTTTACAGATTGCAATGATTTGTTTTTCTTTCATCAAAATACATTTTTTTGATACTTGAAGGATTCTGAGGATCTTGCTCCCACTTGGGAAAATAACAAATTCAAAGTCACTCAGCTACATTTTTTTTTTTTAAAGGCTAGTGGGAAGATTTGGACATATATGGTATTGGAACCACTCACTGGAGCTTTCTTTTTATAGGAGGGCAACTTCCGGTAGAGTTTTCTTTGCTTTTTTTTTTTTTTTTTTGATCATGGTTACGATATTGGACTAGATTTCCCGAAAGATAACTTTACAAACATTTATTTGGGTCAGATATCCGTCATATTAAAAGTAATCAAACAAGAGATTGAAGCTACAAAGTGAAACTTTTTGGAGATTAGGTAGAGCGACCTCAGGAATTTTAGCTCGGTCTTACAGAGAAATGACCTCACGACATGTTGTGATACTTAAAACAGGGGGCTTTGGGGATGCCTGGGTGGCTCAGATGGTTAAGCGGTGACTTCGGCTGAGGTCATGTTCTCGTGGTTCGTGGGTTCGAGCCCCGCGTTGGGCTGTGTGCTGACAGCTCGGAGCCTGGAGCCCGCTTCGGATTGTGTCTCCCTCCCTCTGTTCTCCTACCCTGCTTGTGCTCTGTCTCTCTCTCTCTCTTTCTCTCTCTCTCTCTCAAAAATAAACAAACAAACAAAAAATTAAACAACAACAACAGGGGGCTTTGGAGTCATGGACCTGAGATTGAACTCTGACTCCTCCTGTACACACTGGCCTTGTGATTTTTGATGAATTACTTCTCTCTCTGAGCTTGTTTTCCCATCTGTAGAATAGGGATAACAATGCTTCTCCGCATAGGCTTTGTGTACAGGAGATACTCCATACCTGTTTGTGGAGTGACAGGAGGCAAGTGCAAAGTGCTGAGTAAAATTGCTAGCCAGTGTGTGCCAATGTAAGGCTAAAAAATTTTAGAGAGTTTTGGGGCGCCTGGGTGGCTCCGTCGGCTAAGCGTCCAACTCCTGATTTCTGCTCCGGTCATCAGCTCACAGTTCATGAGTTCGAGCCCCGTGTCAGACTCTGTGCTGACAGTGCAGAGCCTGCTTGGGATTCTGTCTCCATCTCTTTCTCTCTGCCCCTCCCCCGCTCTCTCTTTTTCTCTCTTTCTCTCAAAATACATATTTAAAACAATTGAAAAAGATAAAATCAAGAAAACAAAAAATTTTAGAGGGTTTCAAAAACTTGAGTTCTGGTATTGACTCACAGAACCCCGTGGCTAGAAAGGATTTTAAGGGGTAACTTTGCTCACCCCCTTTGATTAACAAACCATTAATGGCAAAAAATCAAGCAAACATCGAGAGGTTCGGAAAGATTGTGCTTTGCCCCAGACGTGACACCAAAGCTTGTCAGTGACGGGGCTGGGACTGCCCCCTCCCCCTCCACGGGTCTTATTTTCCATCCCAGCTCAACTTACACCTGTCTGAAACATCCACAGTGATGAGTGAGACGAGGGCAAGTAGACATTTGTAAACTGGAAGCCAGACACAGGTGGAAAGGTCATGCTGTTTCCATGTTTTTCAAGAATGTGAAATGTGCTTGTAAGATGGGCCGAGCAGAGGTCACACAGCGTGCCCGGGGCAGCCCCCCGCGGGCTCTGGGAGACCACTCGTGTCAGTTTCCTCCGGGTGTGGGGTGGGAGTGAACCACTGCCTTGGATCGCTCCGAAAAGCCCGGGAGAAGGCAGGGGCGCAGTGCACCTGCTCCCTCCTGTGCAGCCCGGGGGCTGTTGACAGCCGTCATGTCTGTTTCTGCTCTCCTTATCTCACTATGGTTCAGTGCCCGTAAACGAAGGTAACTTTCCACATCCAGGGGGGCTGCAGGTCTAGAGACGTGGGTGGAGGCTCTTCGTAGATGTTCTAGAAGCTCAGCAGCTTCACCTACAAGCCTGAAAGCTGGAGGGTGAAAGTGCTTTGGCTGAACTGTCCTGTGTGTGTCCCTCTCCCTAAGTCAACATGAAGCATATACGTTGGTGCCTTCTCTGTGGCTGTTTGCAAATTACAGACTGATATTGACTGCATCGGAACTTTCCAATTTGGACAAATACTATTGCAGATTGCAGATCTTATTTCTCCGAAGGCAGTTGGATCTGTCAGTCAGTCAACTAATACGCGAGAAGATGTCTGAGGTATTCGGGAGACCCAAAGCCAGGTTCTGTCCTTCCTAGCCTGGCTGTCGTGCTGTCGTGCAATGTGCATCCAAGCCCCAGCTACTGCTGCTGCTGCTTTTTTTTTTTTTTAATTTTTTAAGGTTTCCTATTTTGAGAGAGCAAGCGGGGGGAGGGGCAGAGAGAGAGGGAGAGAGAGAATCCCAAGCGGGCTCCGTGCTGTCAGCACAGAGCCCGAGGTGGGGCTCGAACTCACAAACCATGAGATCATGACCTGAGCTGAAACCAAGAGTCGGACGCTTAACCGACTGAGCCACCCAGGCGCCCTTCCCACCAGCTTCTTCTATTGCTACACATCTCAAGTTGCCCGAGAGGATTAAATGAGCTCACGCATGTAGTGATGATTTCAAAAGTGCCTTGTAGAGTCATTCAATACATGTTGGCTCTCGTCGTTATTATTTATTTTTTCTGACTTTATTCACCAACCGTGTAATGACTTTTCACTCCAGATCCATTCATATTCTTCCCTTATTTCTAACTCCATACTTGGTTCCAGTTGTGCTCATTACAATCGCTCTGACCCGGTTTTCGGAGTCATTTCCTGAATCACAGTTGAAACTCTGACGTAGGCTGTATTTAGGGCTTATTTTTCATTCATAGTATAGTCTCAACTCTCTCTCTACGAGTGTCACGCCCCTCCCCCCCCCATCCCATCGTTTTAGAAACGTAGCACTCTGGTGCTAGATTTGGCAGGGGTAAGGCCCCCTCCGCAGTCACCTGCTCCTGGACTTGAATAAACCCAGGTGTCTCAGATTCTAAGCTGCATAGTCTAACGCAGGGAATCCAAGTAAAACGCGCTTTCTGATTCGACACGTCTGGGGAGGCACCAGAGATGCTGTGTCTGTAGCCAGCTCTCATGTGATGCTGACGTTGCTGGTCTCCAGATCCATACGTGGCAAAGGACTGGCCAAAGGTTTTCTCTGGCTCCTTCCTCTTCTCCTTTTTCTTCCCTCCCCCTCCCCCTTTTTTCCCGTCCAAGTTAAATTTTTTACACAAGTAATCAGACACACGAATGCAAGCTAATGTGCTAATGAAACATTAACGTGGATTACATTATAAGATCAACTCCTTATCTAGGAAAGCCTGGAGGAAACATTCTGGTATTCTGTCCCCTTCTGGACAATACGTACGCGTAGCTGTGCATTGGAAAGCCTCTGCGCGGAGGCTGTGCTTGGGTTTAAAACCCCTCATGCCTTAATCCTGTCGCTTCGCCTCTTCGAACCTCAGTTTCCCATCTGTAAAACAGGGATAAGAAGGGCCACCCAAGCTGATGCTGTGCAGAAGACTGGCCGTAAGCATGCAGCGAGTGATAGCCATCGCTTCTGTAGTGTTAATACTGGAGTTCCGGAGACAAAGTCAAATTTGTCCCCAAATGACAAATGTGGTCCGGAAAGAACTTTAATTCAGGTAAAATGGGAAAGTGAGAAACAGTGGTCCAGCATCGGTGAGAGCTGAGTGTGTGCAATGCACTTTATTGGCATGCCCTCATCTGCTGTTGTCAGGAACACCACCATGCGTCTTCACGGCACCTCCAGGCAGGACCTAATGCACGGGCTCTGCATTGATGAGGACACTAATTCCAGCACGTGAAGTGGCTTATTCAGAGGCTTGCTGGCCCAGGACTGTGGCTCTAAGGCTCTAGCAGTGTATTATATACTCATACATATACCTGCAGCAGGTGCATGGGGAGAAGTATAAGGAAAATGGCATTTGAAGACCTTTCAACCATCCCAGTGCCCAGGGGCCCTTACGCTATAGTGCATGGAAATATCCATGGAGCTAATTGTTACAAGAGATTCCAGGGCTCCATCCCAACAGATTCTGACTTAATAACAGGCTTGGGAAATCGGGGACCAGGACGTTTTCCAGACCATCCTGGAGCAACAGCACCACGGTGGATCCTGTAAGGACAGGTGTCGGTTTCCATGGGCTGCTGTGACACATCGCCCCAAATCAGGGGGCTTAAAACAGTGGGGAATTGTTCTCTTGCAGTTTCGGAGACTGGACGTTGGATTCAAGGGTCGGCAGGGCTAGGCTTTCTCTGAAGACGCGAAGGCAAGGTGCTTTCTGGTCTCCTCCTAACTTCCAGCAGTTGCCTGCAGTCTCAGCAGCCCTTGGTGCGATGCGGGCACGTCGCTCCAGTGTCTCTGTCGCTGTTCACACGGCTGTCTTCCCTCTGCGTGTGTCTGTGTCCAGATTCCCCTCTTCTTTTAAGTACCATAGTTGTTGAAGGTAGGGACTGCCCTCACCCAGGACGACCTCATCCTGATGACATCCGCCAAGACCTTATTTCCTAATAAGGTCATGTTCAGAGGTTCTGGGTGGACATTAATTTGGGGGGGGGGGACAGTATTCAACTCCATACACTGTGCCATCTGGTTTTGAAAATTTTTCCCTTGAGCCCAGGATGTAAAGCTGTGACTCTTGAAGTCTGCTGAGCCCTCTGGAAAAGAGGTTTCAGAGGCAATGGGGAGGGGTGGGGTGAAGGGCGTACCTGGGCAATGATGCCGGGTTTCACAGAGGCTTTTTCACCTGCCATTTCCATCTGCCCCCTCCCCCTACTCCTTGTCTTATGTTTCAAAAGATGCCGTGTTGATTGATAGTCCTTTGGTTCAGAGGAAAGTATTAGTCTCTCATGGTTCCAGGAAATGTCATAGATCTCTGGTGGTTTATGGTCCTCTTGTTTTCACGGTATGGGTTTTATGAAGATTTACGGGGAACCAAAATGGGGCTTAAAAGGAGAGACAACTGGTGATTTTCATTTCTGTAGACTGTAGTTTTCCTACCTGTAATTTTAAGGGGGAAGAAACTTCTATGCTGTAATTTCGACACTTTCCTTCTCTATAATTTTGGTAAATTGTTTCCTTAGGGTTACAAAGCATTAAGTGGAGTAAACCCCAAGTAGATGTATTACGGTAAAGACAAATTTGCTCTGGCACATTTATCGAAGCGATGTCAAAATACAAACCAATTTAGAAAAGCTCTAATTGGTTCAATCAAACTTACACATTTTAAAACTACAGGGTTATGTTGTGGAAAAGACCGTTTTTAAGTGTACCTTCTTTTATATATTTAAAAGTAGAATTTAGGGGCACCTGGGTGGCTCAGTCAGTTAGGCGTCCGACTTCGGCTCAGGTCACAATCTCGCGGTCCACGGGTTCGAGCCCCGCGTCGGGCTCTGGGCTGACGGCTCAGAGCCTGGAGACTGCTTCCGATTCTGTGTCTCCCTCTCTCTCTGCCCCTCCCCCGTTCATGCTCTATCTCTCTCTGTCTCAAAAATAAATAAACGTTAAAAAAAATTAAAAAACAAAAAGTAGAATTTAAACTGGTTTACCCCAGGCTGAGGTGGGTGCACATATACTTTGTAACCTAACTAAAGAGTTTTTCCTTAATGTGTCCTGTAATAGAAATTGTATTTCCACCACTAAGAATTTATACTTCCTCTTAAACATTGAAGAAAAGTTTAAGAGACAGTGGCATTAGTTCATTTAGTCTTATTGGTGATTTGGTTTAATATAAAATAAATTATGTAATAGAAGACGTTCTTATTTGAAAACATAATTTTAAAAATTGTCATATGGAGATATTTTTACAGGGATATATGTAGTTCTCAAACCCCTCTTCCTCCAAGATGCTTCAAAGAATCCAGGTTTCTGGGAATGGCTCTGGGGTTCTTGATAACTTTGACTATTTAATGATGTACTGTTCAGTATGGGCTCTGTGAGGCCTTTTTGAAAGAAAGATCTATCTGAGCAATCACGCTATGCAGACAGAAGTCTCTGTTCTCCATTCTCTTCAAAACTGTATATGCCTTTGTTTTGTTGGCTTCCTGTCTACCTGCCATCTGATTTCTTTTTTAAGGAAAGTTTGTCTTCTTTTTTTTATTATTAATTTTTTTTACATTTATTTGTTTTTGAGAGAGACAGCGTGAGCAGGGGAGGGGGAGGGAGAGAGAGAGAGAGAGAGAGAGAGAGAGAGAGAGAGAGAGAGAGAAAAGCACACACAGAATCCGAAGCAGGCTCCAGGCTCCGAGCTGTCAGCACAGAGCCTGATGGGGGTCTCGAACCCACGAACCATGAGATCATGACCTGAGCTGAAGTCGGACACTCAACCGACTGAGCCACCCAGACGCCCCGGAAAGTTTGTCTTATTATTTCCAGATGAGATCAGTAATTCACATGACCATTTCATTTCTGGGAAACCTTACTGGAAATATCCAAGTGCCTTCAGCCGTGGGAAGAGGGGTAAGCACAGGGTCAGACCCATTGGAAGAGGTGATTGGCCCCTATTGTGTGGAAATTTCTCAGGATATCTTTTGTATTAGGTTGTAGAGTTGGGGGAGGGTATCAGTGGCATCTGAATCAAATTTGCAGAGGGCAAGTTGCTGTAGGGGTTGCTAATTTTATTGGAAAATAGAATCAAGATCCCAGAAGGCTTTGATGCGCAAGAAGAATGGGGTAGAATCCTGATACACCCAGTGCTCTCCTGTTATGCCATATATTTTCCAGATGCTCCCAGGTATTTGAAATGAAATGCAGAGATAATGTAGCCCATCTGCACACATAATATGCATGCGTTTGTGTACCTAGTCTCCTAATGCTAGTCCAAAGAAAAGACAATAGAAAGTAATGCATCATCAAATAATACGCGGTTTAACAATTGCTTGGATTGTCCAGGTTGAAAATGACCACAGGAAAAGGACAGTGTGGCAAGTTGAAATGAAGGTGGCAAGGACTTGCACCTCTTCCTAAAATCATTCCATATAACAACCGAAAACACGTATGGGTCCTGGTGTATTTTCTTGGTGGCTCCAGTACGCGATTTGAGACCTGGCAAAACCGAGCAACTCGTTCACATGTAAAACAGATTTAGGTTCTCGGCTTAGATGCTGATATACGGGGTTTTCTTCTGCATGAATGGCTGGTGAGAGATTTTGAAGTTGCGTGGGACGTGGCATAATTCTCCAGTGTGTGGTGTTCTCTGGACCGCAGGACCTGGTGATGACCAAAGCGCACCCCAGAAATTCCCAGAGTTCCCACAAGGGGGCAGTACTGCTCGCGCTGAGAATCACGGGACTGTTTTCGCTTTGGAAACGTGGACATTTTGGGTGGGAGAACGCTTTGTCTTGTGCATAGGCGCGTGGGGGCGTGGCAGATGGTGCTCTTGTGTGTCGCAGAATGTTTGGTGGCGCTGAGGCTTCCACTAGGTGACGATAGTCCCCCACCGCCAAGTCCGGTTAGGACAACCACAGATGTGTGCAGACAGACTGTTGTCTCCTGGGGGGGCATATTCACCCTAAATTGAGAACACTGAACTGAACAAAAAGATGTTGAAGGGGGAAATGAGGGAAAAACTTTCCCCCTGAAGGAACCATGAAATAAATCTCATAATTAGAAGTGACCTCATGGAAGCATTTGTGACCAGTTTAGGGACCATCTGTAGGTGATCTATGAATCAACCAGGTGTTCAGGCACATCAATATGTGAGCATATTATTTAGGTTTTTCTGATTTTCCTTTACTTTTATCCTGTTTTATTCGATAAACAGACCTGTGGCCGCGTGAGAAGAAGGGTAGAATCGCGAAGAGAAGATGTGCTAGTCTCACCCTGTTTACCCCCACTGGGGGGATTGTGCTCCATACTGGGCACGTGAGCAGAGACAGTTATTTGTGTGCCGGAACCAAGGCATTTCACGGATTCTATGTTGTTTCAGCAAGTAGAATGAAGACAAATGATTGCAAGTGATAGGGTGACAGTTTTCCGCTCAGGGTAGGGAGTGTCTTCCTAACAGAACTTTCTGGATGGAGCTACTTGGGGAGTCGTACGGGAGTAAGTGGTGATACTTAAGGAGAGGTTTGCTCACAACGGGCCTGGAAAAAGCAGAATCGTTTTTAAGGTTGCAGGTTACTCTAGGAGTGACGGATGTTTATTTGTGCATTCCATACTTCCTACGTCCTTCCTGTATCCCTACATCTGTCATTCTAAGTGGTCATTAGCTCTGTAATTGGACACTTACTGCCACGATCGGGCAATACACCACTTGCTTTCCAAGACCATCCATGTGGGCACGATCAGTGAGCGGCCGAGAAAGCACTGCTAAGGTTTAGAATTAATGCACCTTTTACCACATCATTCATTCCTTTATTCATTCAGCAAGTAGTTATTTATCGAGGGCCTACTTTGGGCCAGTCGTCGTTCTTGCTGTTGAGAGCACAGCAGCCCCAATCCTATGTAGCCTCTAGTCTGGGAATAAAAGCAAGCAAAAAATCACGGAACCGACAAAGAAGTAAAATCTCAGGGTGCCTGGGTGGCTTGGTCGGTTGAGTGTACAACTCTTGGTTTTGGCCCAGGTCATGGTCTTGTGGTTTTGTGGGCTCCAGCCCCATGTCAGGCTCTGTGCTGATAGTGTGGAGCCTGCTTGGGAGTCTGTCTCCTCTTTCTCTCTGCCTCTCCCCCACTCACACTGTCTTTGTCTTCCTCAAAATAAATACGTTTTTAAAAAGGTAAGATTTCAAATGGTGATGAATGCTAGGAAGGTACCAAAGGTGCCGTGGCACAAAATTAAACAGGGAAGGAGGGGTCTGTTTTAGAGGGGGTGGTCAAAGATGAGACTCCTATGAGGTGGCATTTAAATGGGGATGGAAAAGATGAAGAGCCCATTGTTCTAACAGCGGGAAGAGCATTTTAGACAGAGGGAAGGACATGTGCGAAGGACCTACATGGAGAAAGACACGGGCACCTTTGAAGCCCAGAAAGAACCATGTAGCTGGAGTATAGTGGGCGTCGGAGCGTGGCATGCAGTGAGCTTCCAGAAAGAGAGAGGGTCCAGCTCCTGTCGGGAGGCATAGGGCTTACAGGTCAGAGCATGGACCAGGGTTCGGGTTACATCACTTTCTCGTTTCTTATTCCGGCTGCAAAATGAGCGCACACACATCTGTGCATAACTGTGAGGACTGGACCTTGTGGAACATGTGAAGGAATGTGGATTTTATCCTAACAAGGTAAAGTCCCTGAGGAGCTTCCCAGTTCAGACCCTTGTGTAAAACTTTGAAACAAGACCCAATACAGGTGTGATTGCTTTGAGTGAAGTTTTGAATATAACGTCCACAGCAAAGTATGTGACGTCATTAAAGGGCAGAGTTTTGTTTTATCTGAGTTGTCTCTCTCTCTCCATGATTTGAGCCATTTGGCAACAATGTGGAGAGGTTACAGGCAGTGTTTTTCTTTTCTTTTTTTATTTTAGTATTATTTTTAAAAATTTTATTAAAAAATTTTTTTAACGTTTATTCATTTTTTGAGAGACAGACAGAGTGTGAATGGGGGAGGGACGGGGAGAGAAGGAGACACAGAATCCGAGCAGGCTCCAGGCTCTGAGCTGTCAGCACAGAGCCTGACCTGGGGCTCGAACCCATGAACTGAGAGATCACGACCTGAGCCAAAGTTGGACACTTAACCGACTCAACCACCCAGGCATCCTTTAATTTTATTTTTTTTTAAATGTACATCCAAATTAGTTAGCATATGGTGCAACAATGATTTCAGGAGGAGATTCCTTAATGCCCCTTACCCATTTAGCCCATCCCCCCTCCCACCACCCCTCCAGTAACCCTCTGTTTGTTCTCCGTATTTAAGCGTCTCTTATGTTTCATCCCCCTCCTTTTTTATATTATTTTTGCTTCCCTTCCCTTATGTTCATCTGTTTTGTCTCTTAAAGTCCTCATATGAGTGAAGTCATATGATTTTTGTCTTTCTCTGACTAATTTCACTCACCATAATACCCTCCAGTTCCATCCACGTAGTTGTAAATGGCAAGATTTCATTCTTTTTGATTGCCGAGTAATACTCCATTGTATAAATATACCACATTTCCTTTATCCATTCATCGATCAATGGACATTTGGGCTCTTTCCATACTTTGGATTGTTGATTGTGCTGCTATAAACATGGGGTTGCATGTGTCCCTTGAAAACAGCACACCTGTATCCCGTGGAGAAATGCCTAGTAGTGCAATTGCTGGGTCGCAGGGTAGTTCTATTTTTAATTTTTTGAGGACCCTCCATACTGTTTTCCAGAGTGGCTGCACCAGCTTGCATTCCCACCAACAATGCAAAAGAGATCCTCCCTCTCCGCATCCTCGCCAACATCTGTTGTTGCCTAAGTTGGTAATGTGAGCCATTCTGACAGGCGCGAAGTGGTATCTCATTGTGGTTTTGATTTGTGTTCCCACGTATTTTTTCATGTACCTGTTAGCCATCTGAATGTCTTCTTTGGAGAAGTGTCTATTCATGTGTTTTGCCCATTTCTTCACTGGATTATTTGTTTTTCGGATGTTGAGTTTGATACGTTCTTTATAGATTGTGGCTACTAACCCTTTATCTGATCTGTCATTTTTAAATATCTTCTCCCATTCTGTCAGTTGCCTTTTAGTTTTTCTGATTCGCTGTGCAGAAGCCTTTTATTTTGATGAGGTCCCATAGTTCATTTTTGCTTTTGTTTCCCTTGCCTCCAGAGACGTGTTGAGTAAGAAGTTGCTGTGGCCAAGATCAAGGAGGTTTTTGCCTGCTGTCTCCTCGAGGACTTTGATGGCTTCCTGTCTTCCTTTTAGGTCTTTCATCAATTTTGAGTTTATTTTTGTGTCGGTTGTAAAAAAGTGGTCCAGGTTCGTTCTTCTGCATGTCGCTGTCCAGTTTTCCCAGCACCACTTGCTGAAGAGACTGTCTTTATTCCATTGGATATTCTTTCCTGCTTTGTCAAGGTTAGTTGGCCATACATTTATGGGTCCATTTCTGGGTTTTCTATTCTGTTCCATTGATCTGAGTGTCCGTTCTTGTGCCAGTACCATACTGTCTTGATGATTGCAGTTTTGTAGTATAGCTTGAAGTCCGGGATTGTGATGCCTCCTGCTTTGGTTTTCTTTTTCAAGATCGCTTTGGCTATTCGGGGTCTTCTCTGGGTCCATACAAATTTTAGGATTGTTTGTTCTAGCTCTGTGCAGAATGCTGGTGTTATTTTGATAGGGATTGCATTGAATATGTAGATTGCTTTGGGTAGTATTGACATTTTAATATTTGTTCTTCCTATCCAGGAGCATGGAATCTTTTTCCATTTTCTTCCATAAGCTTTCTATAATTTTCAGTGTATAGATTTTTTACCTCTTTGGTTAGATTTATTCCTAGGTATTTTATCGTTTTTGGTGCAGTTGTAAATGGGATCAATGCCTTGATTTCTCTTTCTGTTGCTTCATTGTTGGTGAGTAGGAATGCAAATGATTTCTGTGCATTGATTTTATATCCTGCAACTTTGCTGAATTCATGAATCAGTTCTAGCAGTTTTTTGGTGGAATCTTTTGGGTTTTCCATGTAGAGTATCATGTCATCTGCAAAGAGTGGAAGTTTGACCTCCTCCTGGCTGATTTGGATACCTTTTATTTCTTTGTGTTGTCTGACTGCAAAGGCTAAGACTTCCAATACTGTGTTGAATAATAGTGGCGAGAGTGGACATCCCTGTCCTGTTCCTGACCTTAGGGGGAAAGCTCTCGGTTTTTCCCCATTGAAGATGATATTAGCGTTGGGTCATTCATATATGGCTTTTATGATCTCAAGGTATGATCCTTCTGTCCCTACTTTCTTGAGCGTTTTTATGAAGAAAGGATGCTGTATTTTGTCAAATGCTTTTTCTGCATCTATTGAGAGGGTCATATGGTTTTTGTCCTTTCTTTTATTGATGTGATGAATCACGTTAATTGTTTTGTGGATATTGAGCCAGCCCTGCATCCCAGGTATAAATCCCACTTGGTTGTAGTGAATAATTTTTTTAATGTATTGTTGGATCCAGTTGGCTAATAATCTTGTTGAGGATTTTTGCATCCATGTTCCTCAGGGAAATTGGTCTACAGTTCTCCTTTTTAGTGGGGTCTCTGTCTGGTTTTGGAATCAAGGTAATGCTGGCTTCATAGAAAGAGTTTGGTAGTTTTCCTCCCATTTCTATTTTTGGAACAGCTTCAAGAGAATAGGTGTTAACTCTTCCTTAAATGTTTGGTCGGATTCCCCTGGAAAGCCATCTGGCCCTGGACTCTTGTTTTTTGGGAGATTTTTGACTACTAATTTGATTTCTTTACTGGTTATGGGTCTGTTCAAATTTTCTATTTCTTCCTGTTTCAGTTTTGGTAGTGTAAATGTTTCTAGGAATTTGTCCATTTCTTCCAGATTGCCCATTTTATTGGCATATAATTGCTCATAATATTCTCTTATTATTGTTTTTATTTCTGCTGTGTTGGTTGTGATCTTTCATTCTTGATTTTATTTATTTAGGTCCTTTCCTTTTTCTTTTTGATCAAACTGGCTAGTGATTTATCAATTTGTTAAGTTTTTCAAAGAACCAGCTTCTGGTTTCATTGATCTGTTCTGGGTTTTTTTGTTTGTTTCGATAGCATTTATTTCTTCTCTAATCTTTATCATTTCATGTATTCTGCTGGTTTTTGGTTTTATTTGATGTTCTTTTCCCAGCTCTTTAAGGTGTAAGGTTAGGTTGTGTATGTGAGATCTTTCTTCCTTCTTTAGGAAGGCCTGGATTGCTATATACTTTCCTCTTATGACCGCCTTTGCTGCATCGCAGGGGTTTTGGGTTGTGGTATTATTTTCATTGGCTTCCATGTACTTTTTAATTTCCTCTTTAACTTCTTGGTTAGCCCATTCATTCTTCAGTAGGATGTTATTTAGTCTTCAAGTATTTGTTACCTTTCCAAATTTTTTTCTTGTGGTTGATTTCGAGTTTGATAGCGTTGTGGTCTAAAAATATGCACGGTATGATCTCAATCTTTTTGCACTTGCTGAGGGCTGATTTGTGTCCCAGTATGTGGTCTATTCTGGAGAACGTTCCACATACACTTGAGAAGAATGTATATTCCGCTGCTTTAGGATGAAATGTTCCGAATATATCTGTTAAGTCCATGTGGTCCAGTGTGTCATGCAAAGCCATTGTTTCCTTGTTGATTTTTGATTAGATTATCTGTCCATTGTTGTCAGTGGAGTGTTGATGTCTCCTACTATTATGGTATTACTACCAATGAGTTTCTTTATGTTTGTGATTAATTGATTTGTATATTTGGGTACTGCCACATTGGCTCATCGATGTTACAATTGTTAGGTCTTCTTGGTGGATAGACCCCTTGATTATGATATAATGCCCTTCTGCATCTCTTGATACAGTCTTTATTTTAATGTCTAGATTGTCTGATATGAGTATGGCTACTTTGGCTTTCTTTTGTTGACCAGTGCCGTGAAAGATGGTTCTCCATCCCCTTACTTCAATCTGAAGGTGTCTTTAGGTCTAAAGTGGGTCTCTTGTAAACAGCATATACATGGATCTTGTTTTCTATCCATTCTGTTACCCTATGTCTCTTGGTTGGAGCATTGAGTCCATTGATGTGAGTACTGAAAGATATGAATTTATTGCCATTATGTTGCTTGTAGGGTTGGAGTTTCTGGTGGTGTTCTCAGGTCCTTTCTAATCTTTGTTGCTTTTGGTATATATATCTTTTTTTTCCCCCCATCTTTTCTCCTCTCAGAGATTCCCCCTCAAAATTTCTTGCAGGGCTGGTTTAGTGGTCACAAACTCCTTTAATTTTTGCTTGTCTGGGATACTTTTCATCTCTCCTTCTAGTTTGAGTGACAGCCTTGCTGGATAAAGAATTATTGGATGCTTATTTTTCTGATTCAGCACACTGTATATATCCCGCCACTCCTTTCTGGTCTGCCAAGTTTCTGTGGATAGGTCTACTGCAAACCTGATCTGTCTTCCCTTGCATGTTAGGGACTTTTTTTCCCTTGCTGCTTTCATGATTCTCTCCTTGCCTGAGTATTTTGTGAATTTGACTATGGTATGCCTTGTTGATGGTCGGTTTTTGTTGAATCTAATGGGGGTCCTCTGTGCCTCCTGAATTTTGATGTCTGTGTCTTTCCCCAGGTTAGGAAAGTTTTCCGCTATGATTTGCTCACATAACCCTTTTACCCCTATTTCTTTCTCTTCCTCTTCTGGAACCCCTATGATTCTGATGTTGTTCCTTTGTAATGAGTCACTGATTTTTCTAATTCTTAAATCATGCTCTTTTGCCTTAATCTCTCTCTTTTTTTTCCTGCTTCATTATTCTGCATAAGTTTGTCCTCTATATTGCTGATTCTCTGTTCTGCCTCATCCAGCCTTGTCGACATGGCATCCTTTTGAAATTGCATCTCAGTTATAGCATTTTTTTTTTTAAATTTTTTTTAACGTTTATTTATTTTTGAGACAGAGAGAGACAGAGCATGAACGGGGGAGGGGCAGAGAGAGAGGGAGACACAGAATCGGAAACAGGCTCCAGGCTCTGAGCCATCAGCCCAGAGCCCGACGCGGGGCTCGAACTCACGGACCGCGAGATCGTGACCTGGCTGAAGTCGGACGCTTAACCGACTGCGCCACCCAGGCGCCCCAGTTATAGCATTTTTTATTTCATCCTGACTAGCTTTTACTTATTTTATCTCTGCAGAAAGGGATTCTAATCTAATTTTGACTCCAGCTAGTATTCTTGTTATTGTGATTCTGAATTCTGGCTCAGACATCTTGCTTGTGTCTGGGTTGGTTAAGTCCCTGGCCGTCATTTCTTCCTGCTCTTTCTTTTGGGGTGAATTCCTTCATTTCTTCATTTTGAAGGGAGAAAAGGAATTAATGAGGTAGAAAAAATTAAAATTAAAAAAAGGTAAAATTAAAAAATAATAAAGTTAAAAAATTAAAAGCAAACACACACACACACAGAAAATTGAATAAATGATGCTAGACCCTAGGTATGTTTTGGTGTGGGTGTTGAAAGTGGCTTGATAGATTAGAGGAAGAAAAGGGGGATAAAAGAAACAAGAAAATCATTTGAAAATTTGAAAAAATGAATACACTGAAGTAGACCAAAATGAAATGATGAAAGTAAAATAGAATTTGAAAAAATTTTCACAAAAGTAAAAAATATGGTAGAAAAAAATTTTTAATATTTTTAATAAAAATTCAAAATAAAAACGAATTTTTTCTTTTTCTGTATTTAAGAAAAAGAAATGAATTTAAAAAGAGAAGAAAAAAAAGAATTAAAGAAAATTGAATAGTTGGACTGGCTAACAGACTGAAATATGACTGAAATTACTTCGTTTTCCCCTAGAAGTTAAACTATGAAGCGCTTTATAGTCCATAAACTAAGCAGGTGTGTGTTTATGAACTAAGTGTGTTCTTGAAGAGCGAGGTTGGCCCTGTTGGGCAGAGCTTAGTGTAATGGCTCCATTCTCCACTAGATGGCTCTGCTTAGCCTACTGGGGTGGATTGTTGTGGTGCTCATAGGTGCATATGCGCATGCCTGGGAGCGGTGAAAATGGTGTCCCTCGGCTACCCAGTCTCTAGTATCAGAATTCTGTTCTCCCCGATCAGCACTTCTGTACCCGTTCTTTGTCTGCAGCTTCCATCCACTCCCTGCTTCCACACTGTCTGTGACCAGGCCCCAGGCGGCACCTCCCTCCCGAGTTTTATCTCAGATGCGGCTGCCTTCCTGGCCCCCCACTCCTGAGGGACTGCGGCTTTGAGGGTCTCACCGAGCAATGGCTGGGTGCCAGCCACACCCAGGAACACTTGCTGGACCCTGCTGCTACCGAAGCCCAGCAACTGTGGCCAGGTGCCAGCCCATTCCAGAAAAAGTTCACGAGATAGTGTAGCAGCAGCTTTTCAGGGATTATGGAAACTCACAGCACACATCTGGCACCAGGCTTCACCCCCAATGACCTTTTTCCAGCACCAGTGAATGTGGCCATTCTCTGGGGTCTGCTGGGCCCAGGTGGCCTCACCTCTACCAAATGTCCTTCCAGCAATGGAACTGCTTCTCCCCGTGTGGCCTGAGAACCTCCCGGACCCCACTCTGCTCCTGGGGATTCGCCCTTCCCACCAGAGCACAGCTAGTTATGGAGCTGTGGAGTTGCAGACCTTGTGCTCCCCCTTGTTTATAGTCTTAATGGAATTTAAACCCTCTCCTTTCTCCTTTCTCCCTTTTTAGTTCAGTCCCTGCAGCTATTTCCAATTTTCCATTTTGTCTCCAGCTGCTTTTGGGGAGGGGTGCTTTTCCTGTATTACCTCCACCTCCCCCATCCTCTCTCTACACACAAAAGTGGCTCCCTGCCCTCCGTGGCTTCTCACTCCCCACATTCACCTCTCCATGCCGCATCCCTGCTGAATTCTGTGGCTCAGGTTGTACAGATTGTTGTGTTAATCCTCAGATCAGTTTTCTAGGTGTGCAGGATGGTTTAGGGTTGGTCTGGCTGTATTTCATGGACATGAGACACACAAAAAACTTCCATGCTGTTCCGCCATCTTGGCTCCTCCAAAAACCACAAGGGGTGTTTTTCTTAAATCATCTTGGCCAGTGGCTCTCACATGTTTTCTATGTTAAAAAAAAAAAACCAAATGTGTAGGAAGAGATACTTGAATATTCTGATTTTTAGGAACAAAGTGTGTGGGTCCTTTAGGAATAAAAAGGAAATTTTAGATATTTTTAAAAGCTATGGGAGAATGAAAACCTTAATACCGTTTGACTGTGAACACGACTAATAGCTAATAGGGTTTCTGTAGGGTTTTATGTCAGCTGTGTCTCATCTCCTGTCCCTGTTGCTTCTGGTTCTGCTCTTAAACCCTCGCTGGTAGTCTCAGTTAGAAGCACATCACCGGGGCGTTAAGCTAATTGATAGCTGTTGATGGAAGAAGGTGTCATTGTCTTATGGGAGCCACTGCTGGGTGGACATTCTCTTCTTCTGTTTTTGAGATGCCCCAGAGGGCACTATCCGTTTCTTACATGAGCCGACGTGAGAGGGCGTTATCTTTATTTCTGCAAACTATGGGAGTCTGCTGTTGCAGTGGGCATAGAGTAGTGATTAATTCGATCCCAGCTGTAAAAACTTATGGGAAAAAATTTTTGTCAGAAAAAATTATCTTGAAAACAATTTTTTTTTAGACTTCAAGTCTTGGTGGCCTATCAGTGGTAAAGCTGTGCCTGCAGAAGACTGGTCCCTTGGCAGTCTTCCTGCACCTGTGGCCAAGGGCCATGGAGACGAGGACGGAGAACCTCACACTGGCTTGTCCCGTCCTGCTGTTCTTCCCGACTCCATAGCGTGGCGTGACGTAGGTGGGCTGAAAACAACGTGTGGAGACTGGGGTGACATTGTGTGGCTCTTGTGCATCCTGTTGTCCAAGTGACTTAGGGTGAGACTGACGCTCTTGTCACAGCAGAAGTGCCTTGATTGTCGCGTGATAGGAACTTGGATGATTTCCCAGCACGTACGTCTAACGCGTTGAAAAATTATTTCCAAGTGATTCAGCAGAAAGACCACGCCCACTCTGCCGTGGAACGGTCTTCTGGCTAAATAAAATTTCTTTCTAGATGAGCAAGCATTTTCATTGCAATCCTCATTGAACCAGTTTCTAAGTACGATAATGACTTGACTTAACTGTGAAAGAATGTCCAGATTGCAGTTAAACTGCTTTCCCAGGCTCTTGCAAGCATCCCAAATTACAATTACTGGGCTTGTATCTCCCTGTATCTTCATCAAATATTTACTCAACACCTACTATGTTCCAGATACTGCGCTGTTTTTTAAGTCTGTGTGTTTCAAGCGTTTCATTTTGTCCCTAGAGTTTCCATTCCCTTTGTAGGTTAGGAAAACGGGACCTCCCATCCCCACCCCCCAGGACAAACGGCCAATTCCTTAAGACCCCAGTCAGAATCCTATTTTGGGTTAGTGTATCTCAGTAAATATTTAAGTGAGTGCCTGTAATATTCCAGGTACTGTGTTACGTCCTGGGAAAACACAGTTCATCCAGGTACAGCGGGTGAGGAGCTCACAGAAATGGGTGGGGGAAGCCCAGTAAAGAGAGTTTTGATCGGCCCTGTAAGGGTGATGACAGAGGAGCGCTGGGGAGGAGGTCAGGGGTCTAGTGGGAAAGAGCACATTGCCCTAGCAGCAAAGGGGCGTCGGGAAAGCTTTCCGTAGGGCGTCCTCATCTGGGTCGTAGGCGTTTGGTGTTTTCACATAGTGTGCACAGGACATCAGGCTTCCAGAAAGTAAGTAGTTGCAATTCGACAAACACGGCATGTACATCTTTCATGACGTGCGTTGTATTTGGCAAGGGGACGGGGATACAGGTTTAGAAACAAACGGACCAGGGTCCCTCTCTTTCATTTTTCAGTCAGGCACTATCAGCTTATGCTGTATTAAATGCTCTGCCAGCCCTGTGGTTTACCGGCAAGTTTTGAAACTTACGTTCTCTGTCCTTCTCAGCCAGTGCCCCTGTATTTTTTGTTTATGTCACCGTTACTAAATCTTTGTTATTATGATTAAAATTACTACTTCTGATGGCAGAAATGCACTGCCTGAAATAGGCTAGAGTGCTTGACTCAAGTAAGATTCATTTCAGGCTTCTATGATAAGGGGGAAATGCCATGTTACGTCTCCTCTTTTTCTGAATACCATTTATTCCCTAAAGCCATTCAAAGGCTAGTGGGTAACACCTTTGGCCAGTATCTGTGCTTTACCCCCATGCGGGGCTTTAAGGCAGCTTTCTGTTCCTTCAGTTCATTCATTCTAACCGCAAGTTGGTGAAGAGGATATTATTATCTCCCTTTTAACACTGAGAAACTGAGGCTCAGAGTGATCAAATGACTTGCTCAAGGTCCTATAACAAACCCTCTTCAAACTCCCCGAGCCTCTGATCAATCCTGACTACTCCCCTGTTTTTGTTGTTTAGGACACCGTTTAAGTGCATCTCCTCGAAAAAGACTTCCTTGGTGCCCAAACCCTGGGTCGGCTGTCCATCCTCTGGGTCCTCGTAGCATCCTAGGATGCTACATATCATAACGTTTGGGCTTTGATATCTGCCTGTTTGCAAATCTGTCACCTGCACTCCATCCCCCGAAGAACCTGGGAAGTGTCACCACCGATTGAATGCGAAAACTAAAGACCTTGTTCTAGTATGTGAAAGTGCTTTATAAGTGACTTAGAGTAGGAGAAATTCTTAGGAAGTTGAGCACAGAGCATTATGCTAAGATGGAATTTCAGACTTTCAAAGAGTTTACCTTCTAGTTGAATAGACATGGATATGGAATGAATGTTGGTGTGATTCTCTTCCTGCCATGTTCTTTGCAGTGGGACCGGTTGGCGGTCTGTAGCCCAGAAGGAGGCTCTCACCGCATCCTAACCGGGCTGGCGTTCTGATCTCAGACGCCAGCATCCCGAACTCGGGAGAAAGAAGTCTCTGCTTGGAAGCCACCTAGTCTATGGTAATTTGTTACGGTAGCCTAAATTGACTAAGAAAGGCATATTATTGGTATGATCTACTCATAAAACAAACAGTTGTACTTAACCTCTCCTTCTTCCTCAGGGGAGTCTATTAATGTCATGTCGTCTTTTCATCGGGAAATACTTCATTTTTAAATCCCCATCACCCATAAAAGCTCTAGGAGGTGGGTGCCGTTATTCTTTACCTTTTCAAATGAGACACATGTCTTTATTTATCTTTCATTTTGAAGGGTATTTTTGCTGGATATAGCATTCTAGGTTGGTTTTTTCCTTTTAGCGCTTTGGAGGTATTATTGCATTGCCCTCTGGCTTGCGTGGTTTTTGGGGGCACACAAAATCTATGGTAATTTTTATGCTTGTTCCTTTGTATGCAATATGTCTTCTCTTTCTGCGTCTGCTGTTAAGATTTCATCTTAACAATTGGATTCTGACGGCCTTGATGAGGTTAAGTAATTTTGTGGAGTTAGGATGCAATTCCAGGAGTTCTTCCTCTGGTGGCCGTGCTCTTAAGCAATATAGCGTGCTGCCCTAAGGTTAGTCATCGGTATTTTGGTAAGGACACTGACGCAGAGAGGGGGACTTGGGTCTTCCAATTTCCAGTCCAGCGTGCTCAATTCCCTTAAGCCCTGAGAATGGGATCATACTTGACTTTTTCTATAAATATGATGTTTATAGGTTTTGGAAACATTTAGGGCAGTTGTTTCCAATCTGGTGTTCTTTTGATCTCCAGGAAATAGAGATCTACTAGAAAGTTTTCATGTTGAAAATTTGTAAATCAGAAATTGACTAAATACAGAGGCTTACTAGGACGTTTGCCTGGGATTCAAACCAACTTACTGTGTTCAGCTGGTTTTCTCTTGCACATCAGAGACTCTGAGTGGTAATGACATGTTTGTTTGATTATGAAGTGAGGAAATAAGAAAATAACCTTTGACTTAAACGCGTTCTGTAGGACAGAAAGGTCAGTGATGGGATTGCTGAGTGACTATTGCAAAAGGGACCCTTCATGGTGAAAATACTGGGGATCAGTCTGGCGTCTCACCCTGCTTTGTCATTATAAACTCTACAAAAGTAAAAGGTCATGTAATTCTCACTTTGTATTGTTTTGCTCTTTATGCTGTAATAGGAAGTCAGAATTAAATCCAGGCTAGCAATTTCCATTTAGTGTTTCTTTCATGTTAGAACACTGTGATTATCAAAAAACCCCAAAAAACTCAAAAAAATTTTTTTAGCCCATTGACAACTCCTTCTCCAAATAGTCCCCCTTTCTAGTGGAAAAAGAGAAGAATTCTGTGAAGGCATTGGAAAAGGATAAAATTAGATGTTGCAGTATATGCTTGTCTTCATGGTCTTATGTAATAAAAATGGGCTAAAAATATAAAAATAACCCCGTTAAGTTTTAACATGGTAACTTACACGGCAGATCATTTCGCCAGCATAAATCCATAGTCTGCTCATCATCGACGCGGTGTCGTGGTCATTACAAGCGGGTGGGCACGTTGAATGGTACGTATTTTTGTAGATTTGTGATAGCAGTAGGGTTAAAAGATGATCCACATTTGAAAAACATTTCATACATGTCTTAGAAATTAATATTTGAAAATTACAGCTCAACGTCTAGTCAGAGTGGTCTATAAGGCTTTGTTGCAGGATTAACAGAACAACCCATCACAAATGAAATTCACGGTGATGATATAAAGCAGCAAACCATGGCAAAGTCAAGGCAGCACTTGGGCTCTGTCTTGCAGAAAATCATAGAAATTCCAAGTATCTGAACTTCCCAAAGTTGTGAAGCACTGAATGACATGTTTCTTAGTAGAAGGCTGACTGAGAAAAGTTGCTAAGCTCTTGTAATGCACTAGTTTTGGTTCATCAATACTGAGTCTTAGTAACCTTAATGATTCATTGGATAAGTTATAAGTAAATGACCTTTACTCATGTCATGTATTAAATATGGCTATGAAGTTCAGTCACTTGCCTGTAAAACCAAAGATAGACTGACTTTAATAAAATCGGATTGCAAGATACTGAGGAGCCTCATGGGGCTATGGGCCACACTTAAGAAACATGTAATCATCTGTAATTTGTCCGATGTTTCTTAGTAAGTAGAGGAAGGTATAATAGACCTCTGTTAGGTTTGTTCTCTGCACTACAGCAATTTAAACTCTTTATTCTCCAACTGGCTATGAAGTCTGAGAGTTTTCTCACAACGGTATCACTTTGATTTCTTCTTTTTATCTTAGTTCACGGGCTTTCTGTCCTCCATCTACACTCATTCATGGACTCTCCAAGAGGTGCATTCATTATTGCCTATTTTCCAGTCTCCTTCTATCAGTGAAAGAAGATGTACCCTTCAACCGCACAAATCCAGCCATGTTTCCTACCCCATCAAGAATCAGGGAGACGTGTGGGGCCATTGTTACTCTCTAAAGTTGTAATTTCAAGATGAACTGTCGTTAGCTCGTAATCTGTACTTGGGTTTAGAGTAGCATTATCCAAAATGTGTTTGGCAAGACCTAGTTCTACAGGATGCTCCTTGAAAAGCGAAAGTTATTACATTTGGGAACTCTGTGTGTCATACTCCCTTCTTGGAATATGCAATGTGTGTTAGGATATTAAAGATTCTGAGAAATACTGCTCTCAAAAAACTTTGAAGAGTCTGTTAAAATTAGCATTTCCCTTATTTTTGCCATGGATCTTCTCCCCTGCTCAAATTCTCCTTTCCCATGCAAAACATTTACTATCACACAGGATTGTTGTATTCTGAGAAAATCCCCTGGGAAAGATGATCTGAGAGCAGATGCAGGGTGGAAGTGATTTTCCAGAGTCACATCTCAGCGTTGCTGTGTAGTTTTTTCGTCCGCCATCTCCCACCCAGCTCCGGCACCCAGTTTTCAGTTGACATCCCCTCATTCAGGCCACTGAGTTTTCTATAACATGTATCCATCATAGTCTTGCAAGATCCCACTACGTTTTACTCATATTTCTATGTAGTTGGAAGGATGAACAGTATCTTACAATTACTCGTGTTTTATATTTGGTATCTTAACAGTGCCTTCAACCTTGTCTATAGATTGGACTCTCGCCCTCGCTTCCTTAGCAGTCACTTCAAAGGATTATAACTGGGATTCTGTTCTTCAGCATTTTCTAGGGCGAAAAATAATAATGTATGACAAGCAAAGTAAATTTAAGTCTCTGTGGTTGTGTGTGTGTATACCACACATGGGTGCAAAATATATACATTTATCAATAAACCTATCCATTCAACAAGTTTTCTAGAAGTTACTCTGCATCAGGTGCTGTTCTTGATACCCAAAGGCATATGTTGGCCACCCTAGCAGTTTTCTCAAAGATTCTGTAATCTGGAAACTTCCAGAAGTGCCTCAGAAGTTTGTCACAATCTCAGTCCCCTTCTTTCAGTGGGATTTTCAGCAACTTGCCCCATAAAGGCAGGCTTCTCACATGAGTACAGTGGGGGGCTCTGGAATTATAGACAGGGACCAGGTAGAAAAAGTTCTCTGATGGAACAAAAGTGATGCGTTCATTGAGTTTAACCAAACTGCTTTTAATACTAAATTTCATGAGAGCTGTTCAAACCATTGCTGTTATAGGAATACAAGATGGCGGAACATTCACAGAACTGAGCAGTGACAGGTACCGCTACATAGTTTTGAAGTATAAAACTGAAGTGAAGGAAAACAACTTATATGTACAGGCAGGGTTTTCCTGTTAGAGTTGTCTTTTCATTGCTCCTTACTGGATGGTATGCCTTGAACCAGCCTTTCCTACAAGGGTTCTTCGAAGAAGCATAGAACATAGATGGTGATAAAGAAGGTGAAGAAGTCAATCTTCAGGATTCCAAATCTAAAGCATAACTAATTGTTAAGATATAGTTCGTTCTTCCAGCCACCATTGGGATGGCCAACTGGAATTATGGGTCAAATGTAGAGGAATCGTACAAGATGCTAAAGATAATTAGAAAACACCCCAGGGTCCAGCACATAAACCAAGGCAGTCTCCTTCAAATAAGAAATTACTTGTAAGATCCTTGTTTTTCTTAATATAGTCTCATTCGTTTTGTTTTCTGATCCATAATATGTTGCTACTAATTCTAGTGTAAAAATATTTTATTCCTCTACTCCCGTATGCAAGAAATGTGCCACCATGTTTATCCTGTGGCCTTGTGTACCCAGGCACTGGGCCACTCACTTTAAGGGTCCAGAGAACTCCCCCTTAAGAAGTGGAGTTAGGAAGTGAGTTTTATAGCCTAGCATCAGCACTTCTTTCCCCAGGGCAGCAACGTCTTAGCATGCCACATTTGTCCTTAATATTAAAAAGCTGTATGTGACAGGTGTACTCAATATACACAGAGGCTTAGGGGCAGTGACATCTGTGTTCACCGGTTAGTTTTCATTCTCGAACCTGAACAACCCTGCCTTCTGGAAGGAAGCTTTCGTCTTCTCCCGATGTCTAACAGAAGGGACTATGAGATCCAGCCCCATCCTGGTAGCAAATGAACCTTAAGTGAATGTTGAGACTGTTACATCGTTTTCCAAAGCTTCACAAATGTTTCTTCTTTAAAAGTTTTGAATCTAAGAAGGCCGAACAGATAAGCAAATTAGACGGTCACTCACGGATTCAGTTTTGATGGTATCGTGATTGAGGGCTGCCTTCCTGAAGAAACTCTCAAGATCCTGTGACTTCAAATAACCACAGCATGTATTTGGTCACAAGTCTGAATTTATAGCTCATCTCTACCCCTTTATTGTAAGCCAGGAGCTGAAAGCATCTGAGGGCTTGCTAACTCACATGTCTAGCAGTAGACCCCAGGTGTTGGCTGGTTCCTCAGCGGTGGCAGGTGTGGGAACGAGTAGATATGGCCCTTCCGGAGTCATTCCATGTGGCTGTTTCACTTCCTCCCAGCCTGGTAGATAGCCTATCTATCTCCTGATAGAGGAGTGTCAGTGAAAGAGGGAGCATGGTTGGCGAGACCATCACTGGATTTTGGAGACCATATGTGTAGTTTAATAAAGCGTTTCTCGTGTTCGAAAACTTTGTTCTTGTTGAAATTCTTACCTGAGTGTGTGTGTGTGTGTATGTCAAAATGGTGAGGGTCTCTATAAAAGATGGTCTCTGTGAAATCAAGACTAGAGATCAGAAATATATTTCGTCATTGATTCAGATTATCTCATAGGGTCCTGGAAGAAGAGGCAAATTCTGATATAGAAGGAAGAAAAACAAGTTCCGGAGCGATTCTATGGCGACAGCATCGCCAGAGTGTTGGATGCCCTGATGATAACTGAGCCGGGTGGAAGGATCCCTGGTGACAAAGTGTACCTCCTTCACAACGTTCCCCAAGACCAGACCAGCCTCTTGGTTCCCACAGCATTTCTCAGCAAATACGACTTTTACGAGAACTTGTTACCAAACTTAGGAGACTGCCCTGTTTGTGCAGTGTGCCTCTCCATCCCAGTTCTATCTTCAGTGAAGAATTCTGACTCATTTTCCAAAAAGGGAAAATGTTGCCAGCTCAGTCAAATGCCTTGGTTGAAAGTCTTTCATCTGTACCATATTTGGCAGACGGCGTGGAGCAGATACGACATCCAGTGGTTTCTTTTTCTTCTTATCTAATTGCCTGCAGATCTCCTATCAATTCAGAATAAAAGCCTGGTTCGCGCAGTGGGTGTGTGTCATTCCATAAGCTCAGCTGTGCGAGAGACACATGTCTTTATTTTCTTAAATGGATGCATGTCTGACCTTGAGCCTCTGTTGGGGTGTTTGATCCTGGCATGGGAATTCTCTCTTCTTGGGGTTGTGCAGTGGTCCTCAGATGCTGGGCATCCCCAAAACATTGGAGAGGTCCTTCCAGTCATCAGTAATCAGACGACACTGGTCACTGCTAGATATCCGCCATAGTCTGGGGACTTCAGGCTTTGTGGCTCTGCTATTACGGGACCACTCCTAGGGCTCGGGAGTCTTTGGTGTGGCTGGAGCCCCATGTGTCTTGTGTTTTCTCTCAGGTGCTCCCCAGCTCTTGATATCCCCTCTTCAGGGTGTGGCCGTCCCCCTTTGTGCACGTCCCTCTCTCCTTTGAGACATGCTGATTTCTCTTGCCTTCACGGTCTAGAAATGGCTCCTTTCCTCTGGCTGCTTCTCCAAGGTCCTCCCTTCTCTCCCTACTTCCTTCTGGGCACCTGGAGTGATGGGATTTTACCAAAGCTGGACAGGGAGTGTCTGGCTGACAACCCACACTCTCCAACCCTTTTATCTAAACCACCTCTGAGCCCGGGTGAGCTGCCTGACATTTGAGAAGGCGAACATAATATAGGAAGAACAAACACCCCTTGGCAATTAATTTTTTTTCATCCCCAAAGCAGATCGATCAGGAAAAAAAATTCTTGTTCACTTTTCCTCCGAGTAACAACTATGGGGGTATAAACGGACCCCAAAGAGAATGTAGGATTTAACATACATGCTAAAATAAATTCAGATAAGTTAGGACTTAAAAGATGAGTGCCCCACAGCATGCGTTCACATGGCTAGAGAGGCAGCTCGACACAGTGTGAAGGGTATTGGCACGAGATGCACGATCCGGATCTGAGACTGATATTCCACGAAGCTGTGTGCAGCCTAGAGGGGGGAGGGGGGAGGCCAATTTGCTGGACCTCAGCTGCTTCTTGGTGCCATTCCGGAGTAAGACTAGATCATCTGTAATGCCCTAATAGTTCAAGCACTTTATGAATTTAACGGCCCTTCTCCCAGTGCGAAGCATCGTATGCTAAATAAAGGTCGCTTGTCTAAATTTGTCATGTGAAAAATTCAGCCCGGACACTATGCTTTTCGTATGTGCTACGCGACTGTTGTGTAAGGGCATGGGGAAACCCGTGGCCCTCTCCACGGTAACCTTTACAGTGGGATTTGTCTCGAAGGTGCTGAGAAGTTCGTTACGATAATTGTGTCAAGGTCAGGCTTATGAAAGCAGAGATACAACTCAAAAAACAAGAGGAACTCGTGACCTGTGCACGAATATCATCCTGCATGGACTTTTCTCTTGTTACTGGGTAAATTCTCAGAGATGGTTTCCAGTAAATCAAATCATCCGGGGTTGTTTTGATAGCCTAAAAAAAGCAGATCAGAAATGAAAATAATGCGTAACCTAGGCATTTTCTCTGGGCTCTCAAGATTCACCACTTCTCACAATTCAGTTCCAGTTTGAATTTCAGCCAAGGTTTCCCTCTGCTGCTCACCACCATCTCTTTCTAGTTTCGATACCCCTGGTTGTATTCTGAGGCGAACAAAAAGCCGCATAGCACAAAACAAGTTTCATTTGAAAATTTAGCCAAGAACATTCAGAACTGGCAGGGATCCTGTTCCTCCAAAGATTTCCAGGCAAATGTTACATGTTGTAAGCACTATATTTTGAATCATGGAACCTCTCGGCCATTTGAATGGACTCCGTCGTTTTCAACATATTGGGATAATAGACGGTACTCAAATGTTAACATCTCTATTGCTTAAACGCAGCCTCTGCATCAGAACTCCAGATGTCCAAGTAGCTTTAACTGCTGAAGTGTGTGCCGGTGTGGATCTTCATTTATCCATAAAGGAGGTGCTTCTGAATTTAAGTCAGGATCTTGGTCAGTGTTGGTCAGAATTCAGCATTTAAAATAATTTTTACTTTAAAACCTTAGCATTTATTTATTTTTGAGTGAGACAGTGTGAACAGAGGAGGGGTGGAGAGAGAGGGAGACACAGAATCTGAAGCAGGCTCTGAGCTGTCAGCACAGAGCCCGATGTGGGACTTGAACTCATGAACCACGAGATCGTGACCTGAGCGAAAGTCAGACACTTAACCGACTGAGCCACCAGATGCTTGCACTTTGTCCTTTCTAAATGCCTCTTTAACTGTGTGAGGAATCGTGTAAGCATTCTTGTTGAAGCTCCAATGACATATGGTTAATTGTGTCGGGAGTTAGTGTTGATTAAGAGCAGACTTTCATTTCCTCTCCCTTGCCCTGGATCCCAGGCTGGATGTGTACTTGTCCCCCGTAGGGGGTGAAATTGGCTTGTGTTTATCAAGCGTGTGGTAAGTTCTACGTACTTCATCTAGATTCTGTTTAAGTTTTCTAAGTAACCCCTATGATGTGGATACTGTTTAGATGGGAAGTTGGGGCCGAGTGAGGAAGTAATTTGAAAGCTGTGCGTCTGTTTCCGTAACTGTCTACCCTGCACCCCGCCAGGATACGCCACCCCACATCGGGCAGTACGAAGCCAGGTGCCCCATGGATTGAACCCGCCGGGCCGGTGGGATGCAGCCTGAGAAGCGACACCTGTCTCGGGCACCTGGGTGGCTCAGTCACTTAAGTGTCTGACTCCTGGTTTCGGCTCAGGTCATGAGCTCAGTGTTTGTGAGTTCGAGCTCCGTGTTGGGCTCTGCACTGACAGCACAGAGTCTGCTTGGGATTCTTTCCCACCCTTTCTCTCTGCCCCTCTCCCGCTTGCTCTTTGTATCTCTCTCGAAAATAAAAGCAAACTTTAATAATAATAATAGTAATAATAATAATAATAATAATAATAATAATAATAATAATAAAGTCTACACCTGTCTACTCACTTCAGCACTTGCGCTACGGACCTGTCGTTCCTCTGCCGTGGGTGAGACCTTCCACGGCTTCCGTTCCTTTCCAAGTCTCTTAATCACAGGCAGGGCCACACCTTAGTAAGTTCAAATTAGGGCTGGCCACCAAAACTGACTCTTTCAAGTTTGGACACGGGTTCAGATTCCACAGGGACATTCTAGCCAGGGACCTCCTTGAGTAGCCCTCGTCGCGGGGGACACGCGTCTCCTTCGGTTGGCTGCTCAGCCCCTTTGCTGGCATCCCCTGGCGGATGACCTTCTGAGGCTAGCTCCAAGTCTGGCTCCCTGGAAACCTTTGTCTCGCTGTCAGGGGAAGGGTGGCTGGATCCCGGTGCCGCTCTGCCCTGTCGTCGGGCCAAATCTGCTCCAGGTACAGCCTCAGAGTTTACAGGTATTCCACATCCTTCAGGTGACACAGGACAAGGGCAGAATCCCTTGAGCCTCACCGAGCAGACCTTCTCTCTAGACTTGGGAGAGGATGTTACGGGTTGAATGTTACCCCCCGTGTTCGTATGTGATAGTCCTAACCCTGGTACCTGAGAACAGCACCTTATTTGGAAACCCCATCATTGGCGATGTAATTGGTTCAGAGGAGGATGCACTGGAATGGGTGGGGTCCTACTTCTGGATGACTCGGAGTCCTCATAAAAAGAGAAATTTGGACGGAGATATGTACGCAGACGTCGGTGCGATTTATCTACAAGCCCCGGTATGGCAACGATTGCCCCCAAGTCACCGGAATGGAGGGAGAGACCCGTAGCAGATTCTCCGTCCCAGCCCTCGGGAGGAACCATCCCTGCCAACCCCTTGACATTGGACCTGTAGCTTCTAGAACGGAGAGATAAGAAATCTCCTGTTTCAACCACCCGGTTTGTGGTGTTTTGCGGTAGAAACTCAAGGAAACTAGTAAAGAAGGAAATAAATATCCCATGTGTCCCTTCTCATGCCCTCACGAATAGGGAATGCCAAAGAAATTCTCTTTCAGTCTCCAGATTCAGCCTCTTCCATCAGCTGGAGAAGGGCGGCCAGCTAAAATCAACAGAAGAGATTCTAAACCGCTGCCTCCACAAGGCCCACCCGGACAGTCCAGAAGCTCCCTGTAGAACGTGAGGGCACATGGGGCCTCCTGCCAGCCAGCCACACCAGTTTCTTCGTCACAGGACGGACAGAGTCAAGGAACAGCCACTGACCCACACCGTCTTGCTTTCAGGCTATATGCCAAGGTGTAGCTTAAGTCTGACCTGTTTGCGTTACCCCTTCAAGTCGGGCCGGCTCGCCGGGGGTGACTTTAGGGTACTGACCCCAAGGTGTGGCCTATCCTCACGGTACCATCTCTGAGGGTGAGGGATTCAATAGGGTGGGGAGGAGACAGGGAGCTACCATTTATTAAGCACTGATGTGAGGTGGGGGCCTTGCTGCCCATTGTACACGCATTGTCTTCCTTAATTCCCAAAACCCTGCAAGTGGCCACGAATATTTTTCAAAGGGGAGGCGGCTCCGAGATACTGCACAAATTAACGTCGTTTCGCCGAGGCGACACTGGACCCAGATCAACTCCACGTCTGTGTGAACGCAACTCCCTGACTCAGGACAGGCTACACAAATTGTGGGAGCCACTGCAAAGTGAAAAGGTAGCGTCCCTTGTTAAAGATTAGTAAGAGGTTAAAGACGGCAGGGCATTAAGCCGGTGGGTCCTGGACGGCTGCTCAGGTGGCCCGGCCATGCTCTGATGCTTTCGCAACACTCTGCTGGCGAAATAGGTGAGGAATCGGAATGTTCCACGGATTCATTGCAGCAGGTTTAGCGTCTGTCTCGTTGATCCTGCGTGTTTTGAAGGGAGACATGAGGTGGTGTCTACATCACTACCCTTCTCAAAAGCGTGTGGACCTGCCGTTCTTTTAATTCCAGGATCGTTAACATGTGGCGTTATACTGGTTATCGGATTCACGAAGTAGTGATTCAATACGTCTATTCGTTTCTGAGCGCTCGTCACGAAAAATGGACTCTTCATCCTCTTCGCCTGTTTTTTGGGTTTTCCTTTTTTCTTTATTTGTTTTGTTGCTCACATTCCACACATGACTGAAATCATACGGTATTTGTCTTTCTCTGACTGACTTATTGCATTTAGCATAAAACCCTCTAGATCCATCGCTGTTACTGCAAATGGCAAGATTTCATCCTTTTGATGGCTGAGTAATATTCCATTGCGTATAGACCATGTCGTCTTTATCCATTCATCCGTCAATGCACGCTTCAGCTGCTCCCACATTTTGGTTATCGTAAATAAGCATAGGGGTTCATATATCGTTCCGAATTAGTGTTTTAGGATTCTTTGGATAAATACCCGCCAGTGGAATTCCTGGATCATATGGTAATTATATTTTTAATTTTTTGAAGGCACTCCGTACTGTTTTCCACAGTGGCTGCACCAGTTTACATTCCTGCCAAGAGTACACGAGGGTCCCTTTTTCTTTATATCCTCGCCAGCACCTGTTGTTTTCTTGTGTTTTTTTATTTTAGCCATTCTGACAGCTGTGGGGTGATATCTCATTGTGGTTTTGATTTGTGTTTCCCTGACAATGAGTGATGTTGAGCATCTTTTCATGTGTCTGTTGGCCATCTGGATGTCTTCTTTGGAAAAAAAATGTCTATTTATGTCTTCTGCCCATTTTTAAATTGGATTATTTGGGGGTTTTTCCTTTGGTGCTATGCTGTATAAGTTCTTTATATAATTTGGACACTGTCTATTAGATATGTCCTTTACATATGTCTTCAGCCATTTTGTAGGTTGTCTTTTAGTTTTGTTGATTGTTTCTGTTGCCATGCAGAAGGTTTTTACATTTGATGTAGTCTCGATAGGTGATTTTTGCTTTTGTTTCCCTTGTCCTAGGAGTCAGATCTAGAAAAAAGTCGCTACAGAGAACAGAAGAATTACTGCCTGGGCTCTATTTTAGGATTTTCATGGTTTCAGGTCTCACATTTGGGTCTTTCATTCATTTTGAGTTTATTTTTGTGTCTGGCATAAGAAAGTGGTCCAGTTTCATTCTTTTCCTTGTGGCTGCCCGGTTTTCCTAATATCATTTGTTGAGGAGACTTTTCCTCATTTCATTTTCTTACCTCCTTAGTCATAGGCTAATTGAGCATATAATTGTGGGTCGACCTCTGCGCTCTGCGTTCTGTTGATCTACATGTCTATTTTTGTGCCAGTACCATACTGTTTTGATTACTACAGCTCTGTAATATATCTTGAAATCTGCTACTGTGAGACCTCTAGTTTTGTTCTTCTTTTTCAGGATTGCTTTGGCTACTGGGGTCTTTTGTGGCTCCATACAAATTTCAGGATTATTTGTTCTCGTTCTGTGAAAATTGCTGTTAGTATTATGATAGTTTTTGCATTAAATCCGTAAACTGCTTTGGGGGGGGGGCGGGCATTTTAACTATAGTGGTTCTTCCAGTGCACGAGCATGGAATATCTTTCCATTTATTTGTGTCATCTCCAGTTTCTTTCCGAGTCTTCTAGTTTTCCGAGTGCAGGTCTTTCACCTCCTTGGTTAAGTTTATTCCTAGGTCTCTTCTTAGTTTTGGTGCCATGTAAATGGGATTGTTTTCTTACTTTCTGTTTCAACTGCTTCACTCTTCGTATATAGAAATGCAATGGATTTCTGTATATTTTGTATCCTGTGAACTTACTGAGTTCCTTTTTCAGGTCTAGTAGTTTCTTGTGGAGTCTTCAGGGTTGTCTATATATAGTGTCATGTCATCTGACAAGAGTGAATGTTTTACTTCTTCCTTACCAGTCTGGATGCCTTTTATTTCTTTGTGTTCCCTGGTTGCTGTCGCTAGGACTTCCAGTACTGTATTGGACGAAAGTGGTTAGAACGGATATCTCTGTCTTGTTCCTGACCATAGAGGGAAAACTCAGTTTTTCCCCAGTAAGGATGATGTTAGCTGTGGGTTTTTCATATAGGGCCTTAATCATGAGGTATATTCTATCTAAACCTACTTTGCTGAGGATTTATATCACGAACAGATGTTGTATTTTGCCAACTGCTTTGTCTACATTTATTGGAGTGAACATACGGTTTTTATTCTTCCTTTTGTTGATCAGATGTATCACGTTGATAGATTTGTGAATATTGAAGGACCTTTGCATCCCAGGAATAAATCCCGCTTGACTGTGGTGAATGATTTTTTTGGGTGTATTGTTGGATTCGGTTTGCTAGTATTTTGTTGAGGGTTTTTGCATCTCTGTTCACCAGGGATATTGGTCTGTAGTTCTGTTTTTTTAGTGGTGTCCTTATCTGGTTTTGGTATCAGAGTAATGCTGGCCTTGTAGAATGAATTTGGAAGCCTTCCTTCCTCTTCTGTTTTTTGGAACAGTTTGAGAATAGGTATTAACTTTTCTTTAAATGTTTGGTAGAATTCTCTTGTGAAGCTGTCTGATCCTGGACTTTTGTTTTTTTGGCAGTTTTTTTGATTCCTGATTCAAATTCATTGCTGGTAATTGATCTCTTTAAAATTTCTATTTCTTCCTGCTTCAGTTTTGGGAGGTTATATTGTTTCTAGGAATTTCTCCGTTTCTTCTAGGCATATAATTTTTCATAATATTCTCTTACAATCCTTTGTACTTTTGTGATGTCTGTCATTGTTTCTCCTCTTTCATTTCTGATTTTGTTTATTTGAGCCCCTTCCCCCCCGCCCCCCATTTTTTGAGGAGTTTGGCTACAACCTTATCAGTTTGTTGACTTTTTCAAAGAACCAGCTCCTGATTTCCTTGATCTGTTTTGTTGTGTTCTAGTTTCTATTTCATTTATTTCTCCTGTTATTTTTATTATTTCCTTCCTTCTGCCTGGTTTAGCTTTTGTTTGCTCTTTTTCTAGCTCCTTTAGGTGTAAGGTTAGGTTGACTGAGATTTTTCTTGCTTCTTGAGGTAGAACTGTATTGCTATAAACTTCCTTCTTAGAACAGCTTTGCTGCATCCCAAACATTTTGGACCATTGTATTTTCATTTTCATTTGTCTACATGTATTTATTGATTTCCTCTTTGATTTCTTGGTTGAACCATTCGTTGTATAGTAGCATTTTATTTAACCTCCATGTGTTTGTGTTCTTTCCAGGTTTTTTCTTACGGTTGATTTCTAATTTTATAGCATTGTGACTGGAAAACTTGGAATTTGTCGAGACTTGTTTTGTGGCCTAACATGTGATCTATTCTGGAGAATGTTCCAAGTGCACTTGGAAAGAATATATTCCACAGTTTAGGATTAAATGTTCTGAATGTATCTGTGAGGTTCATCTGATCCGGTGTGTCATCCAAAGCCATTGTTTCCTTGATTTTCTGTTTAGATGAGCTGTCTATTGATGTAAGTAGGGTGTTAAATTCCCCTACAATTATTGCGTTACTATTGATTACTCCCTTTATGTTCATTTAGATGCTTGGTGTATTTGGGTGCTTTCTTGTTGGGTGCATAAATATTTACAACTGTTATATCTTCTTGTGGGATTGTTCCCTTTACGATTATGTGGTAGCTTTCTTTGTCTCTTGTTCAGTCTTTGTTTTAAAGTCAATTTTGTCTGATATAAGTGTTGCTACCCTGGCTGTTTTTTTTTTCATTTGCACTTGCATAATAGATGCTTTTCCATCCTTTACTTTGAATCCGCAAGTGTCTTTTGGTGTGAAATGAGTGTCTTGTAAGCAGCATATAGATGGGTCTTACTTTTTTACCTATTCTGTCTTTTGATTGGGGAATTTAAGGCATTTCCATTCAAAGTAATTACTTGTAGGTATGTACTTATTGCCATTTTGTCAGTTGTTTTATGGTTGTTTTTGTAGTTCATCTCTGTTCATTTCTTCTCTTGCTGTCTTCCATGGTTTGCTGACTTTCTTCTCTCTCCCTCTCTCTTTTTTTTTTTTTTTCACGTCTGTTACTGGTTTTTGATTTGTGGTTACCATTAGGTTTCTACATAACATCTTCTGCAGATAACAGTCTGTATTAAGTTGATGGTCGCTTAAGTTTAAACCCATTCTTTACTCCTTTCCTCCCCACGTCTTAGGTATGTGGTGTCTCATTTTACATAATTTTATTTTGTGAATCCCTTGACTGATTTTTATAGATTTACTTAATTTTAGTGCTTTTGTGTCTCCTACTTTTTAAAAAACTCCTGCTTATGGCCTTTTCTTTCCACTCAGAGAGTCCCCTTCAACATTTCTCTTAGGGTTGGTTTCATGGTAATGAGTTTCTTTAGTTTTTGTTCATCTGGGAAACTCTTTATCTCTCCCTCTATTCTGAATGCTAGACTTTCTGGATAGAGTACTCTTGGCTGCAGGCTTTTTTCTGTCACCACTTGGAGTGTAACATGCTAGTCCCCTCTGATCTGCAAAATTTCTGCTGAAAAATCTGCTGAGAGATTTATGGAGTTTCCCTTCTGTGTAACTGTTTTCTTTGTTCTTGCTGCTTTTAAAATTCTCTCTTTATCACAACTTCTTTGCCATTTTGATTAATATGTGACTTGATGTGTACTTCCTTGGGTTGATTTCTCGGGGGGCTCTTTGTGTCTCCTGGATCTGGATTTCTGTTTCCTTCACTGTATTCAGGATGGTTTCAACTATTATTTCTTCAAATAAACTTTCTGCCCCCTTTTCTCTCTTCTCCTGACATCCCTCTAATGCACATGTTATACTTACTGTGTGGCTGAGTTCCTTAAGTCTATTTTCATTTTTTATTTTAATTTTTCTCTCTTCTGTTCAGCTTGATTGCCTTCAGTTACTATGTCTTCCAGGTCACTGATCTGTTCTTCTGCTTCCTCTAGTCTCCTGTGTATTCTCTTGTGTCTTTTTAATTTCGGTTATTGAGTCCTTCATCTCCAATTGCTTTTTTTTTTATGTGCTCTCTCTGTCCATTAAGGGTCTGAATTCTCTATCAGGCATATTCCTTACCTCCATTTTGCCTAGGTCTCGTCCTGTTCTTCATTTGGGACGTATTCCTCTGTGTCCTCATTTTGTCTAACTCTGTGTGTCTGTTTCTGTTAGGAAAGTCAACCACATCTCCTGCTCTTGAAGGTGCTGACCTTATGAAGAAGAGGTCCCGTAGCGCCCTGCAGTGCAGTGTCCCCTGTTCACCAGAACCGGGTACTTCAGGAGTATCTCCTGTGTGTTCCTGTGTTGTATGTGCCTTATTGTGGCTGAGCCCCTTAGCCTTCAGTCCAGTCATCTGCAGTGGCTCTCTTTGTCTGCCGTTGGCAGTTTTGGTCCTGTCTTGTTAGTGGGGCAGTCTGGGGCTACCGTGGGCTTGAGTTGAGTCCAACCAGGCATTTGTCAAAGATGTAGTAGCATGGACCCACAGCATCCTTTTTCTGTGTTGTCCCCTGAGAAGCTTGCATTGGTGGGTGGGGCCTGCAGTCAGACTAGATGTCTGCCCCCAGCTCACCGTTGGGGGTCACAGTCGAAATGGTGTGTGGGACTGACTTCCACTGTCCCTGGTACAGCAGTCACCTTGGAGTGGTGATGACCTCTGTCAGAGCTCCTTGCACCTTGCAAGGCTTGTGACACTGCTTGAATGGGCTCCCACCAACGGTGTATCGGAGGGGGCAGGGTTTGTGGTGTTAGCAAGGTTTGTGCTGGGCTGTTGCGGGAGAAGACCTGGAGTCCCTTCAGGAAATTCCTGCCACGGGGCTGTAGGGGTGAATCCGCAGGAGAGTGTGGGGGTAGGGTACATCGTTAGCAAGTCTGGTAATGAGTATTGCTCTGCTGGTTCCCACAGAGGTCAGTATGTCAAGGCGGCAGGGTGGGAATCAGAAATGGTGCCTGCCAGCTCCTTTGTTCCTGGAGAACTCCCCCGGCGGTCCCTGCCCCTCTGAGACAAGCTCTGACATTAGTGAGCAAATCTCTGTCCAGGCATTTTTCAAATGGTCACATCTGTGCTGTATCTCTGCAAGGTTGTTTGTTGTGTTGTCTCTTTAAGTGCAGGGAGACTCAGTTTCCCTCCTGGCTCTCCCAGAGCTGAGCCCACTAATTTTTAAAGTCCCCGGTGTTAAACCCCACTTATTATAAGAAGTCACATAATTATACCCCTTTGGTTTTCAAAGGCGAATGTTATGGGGATTTGTCCTCCCTGTGTGGATCCCCGTGCCTGGGGTGCCTGGGGTGAGGGTGTGTTCATGCCTACAGGTCCTTCCCTCCGGTGGGCAGTCCCACAGGTCCATGTAGCTCCCAGCCACATCTCTGTCCTTCCTACCCTCTTTAGTGTGACCTCTGCTCTACATTTCGCTGTGGGTAATCTGTTCTGCCAGTCGTTGAGTTGTTCTCTGGGTTATTTACACTGATGCGGGTGTTATATCTGGTTGTATCCCTGGGAGGAGATGACCTTAGGATCCTCCCTCTCCGCCATCCTCCTCAGAAGTCACCTAGTGTTCTTTTAGAAAGGTTAGCGTTCCATGGATTTTTCAGTGGATGGGCCATTGATCTAGCTTGCTTATAAGCTATCAGGCAGTTTTCTGACTAGGATGATGGCATCATTAGGTTTGGTACTTTTGTTCATGCTCCTTCTGCAGATCCTTATGATATTGTTAATGTTAACAATTTTTTGTTGTCGTTGAGATCTATTGAAGATTTACTATCCAGCAGTACCTTCTAACAGAAAGTAAAATGATCACATCAAGGTCATTTCATTAAATGTTAGCATTTTCAGTGTTTTCCCAAGATTAAAGCAAGGAGAGCTTTAAAAAACCTGGAAGAGAATCCTAATTTTTGTCAGATCTTCTTAGGGTTACCTTAGGATAGGAGAAGAATCTCCCAATTTTCAGAGACCATTAAGTCACCCAGACTAAAATGGCATCATGCCAAGTAGAAAGCCATTATTTGTTACCGGCGTATTTTTTTAATTTATTATTTGTTATCAGCTCTTAGGTTTTCGTATGCAACTGAGCAACCAAACTCCTTAACTGTCTTCAGTGTCAGCTCATTTTGACAGCCATTTATTTTTTTAAAATATCAGACTGAAAAGAAATGATCCCCTGGTTGCAATAATTATATACAGTTGATTTCTCTCTGCTAGATAATGCTAGACAAAGACAAGACATTTATCACAGATAAAGACACTAAGGCAGGACTGAGGCACTCGAAATGAACGATGCTTTTTCTTGTGAAGCTGCTTTATTCCAGTGACCTTATTTCTGTCGTTCAAAATGACAAAGGGGAAACCGATGAATATTTGAGAAAGACAAAGAGTGTTTGTGCCCCATATTACTTTAAAAAAAAAATCCTGGCTTTAAAATCGGGTATTCTGATTTATCAAAGTGTAAGAGTTTTACATGCGAAATGTTTTTAAGGAATGCCCAAGTTATTTCCCTTCTGGCTTTCCGGAATGAAATCAAGTAATTAAATATCAAAGAGCATAAAAGTACGTTTTCTAATTTTTTAATTCAGTGACTTATCAGGTGAAGAGGCAGGGCCACAGCAAAGATGAGCCATGCTGTTTCCGTATGTGCTTACGTGTCCGTCGGCCAGGAACTCTATGTTGATTGAATTTGGCTGAATTCTCGATGAAAGCCTAGGGCTTTAGACAAGAATGAGTTTGGCAGGGCAGTGGGGAGACAACAACAAAATTATAATAATATGCTTAATCTGATTGCTAAGAGAAGAGAGGGAAGAGAAGGCAGAAAATAATTAGAATTCAGAGAGGTGGACTGGAGAGGCAAAGAAAGCAGAGGAAATGTAGCAAATTGTCAGGAAAAAACCGACGAGTAAAACACCAGATCATACCAAGTATGGATTTAAACTTGTTGGTTCCAATGAGTGAGAAACTCTTACCCTGGAAGACAGGAAAACACCAGGTGGGACATCTTTCCTTTAGAAATATGTCTGATTTGTTTGTTATTTTTGCGGCTGTCTTGAATTGGGTGTTTGATCATTCTAGAATACAAACTCATAGTTTCACAAGTCACTGAAACTAATTTGTAATGCCAAATTTAATTCCGTTTCAAAGCCCATAAGTAGGACTCTATCCGTACTTATCAAAATCAACATTTTACTTAAAAATACTCAGTAGGCTATTAGCAGGTGTCCGTTCAAAAACTACAAGATAACTTCCTTTTCTCCCTACTTCTTTTGTCCACGGACAACTGGGTGACCACACAACCATTTTATTATTTCGGTCTTGGGGTGAGCTAGAGAAGGTTACCTAGAAGCACAAGCTGCCATTGTGGTTTGGGTGAATTTGCTTCAAAATAAGGGCTAAGAAAATGAAGACTCAACCTTTATGGCAACAGTTCAATAACGGGAGGTGATCAAGGTCGCTCGACTGCACTAACATCCGTCACACAGCATGATCGCACAGGTATTATTCGTTTGGTATTACGGAGATGGAGTCATTATAACCAAGGGCTGTGTCACCGGATCAGCGTCTGTTGCTCTGGAAAGAAGCCGCTTGCCTTTGCCTAATGGTTTCTATGTGGGAAAGGTCTCAGCACCCCAGCACCCACAATTTAACCATCCGTGTCATTAGCCTGTGACTCTTTTTAAAAGAAGCCAGCTCTTCTGTTTCCTTTATTGCCATATATATATATACATATATATATATGTATATATATATTTTTTTTTTTTTAATTTTTTTTTTCAAGTTTATTTATTTTTGGGACAGAGAGAGACAGAGCATGAACGGGGGAGGGGCAGAGAGAGAGGGAGACACAGAATCGGAAACAGGCTCCAGGCTCTGAGCCATCAGCCCAGAGCCTGACGCGGGGCTTGAACTCACAGACCGCGAGATCGTGACCTGGCTGAAGTCGGACGCTTAACCGACTGCGCCACCCAGGCGCCCCTATATATATATATTTTATGCCAGAATGTCAGAAGTCCTAAAACTTGTGAGATTTCAGAGGATGTATTTTAAAAGATGTGTCAGAATGTGCTCATTGGATTTAGCTGTAGGAGACCCTATTGAAATCACAGCAGAGCGCAAGAGCAGGATTTCAATCCCATCTGTGACATATAAACAAGTTGTGACCATGGGTGACTTCTTTCAATTTGTTCTTGGTTTGTTTGCCTGGAAACAAACAGACGCCTTTCCCGCTTAATAAACGTCTTGTGGGGATCACGTGAAATCGTGTCTTGGAAGGGAGTGTAAAATGTTATGCAAATGTAGTAGTGTGAGCTCAAGTTCACCTGCTTGGTTCGAACCAAGGCTCCAACGTTTGCTGGCTGGGAAACCCAGGGCAAGTAATAACTTTTCATATATGCAATGGGTGTGAGGGTTGTGATGAAAATGTTAGTAAAAAAAAATCTATCTCTTAGAACCGGTTTTGTTAAGTTTATTTATCTATTAAAATTTTTTTAATGTTATTTATGTTTTGAGAGAGAAAGAGGCAGTGAAAGCAGGGTAGCGGCAGAGAGAGAGAGAGAGAGGGAGACACAGAATCCGAAGCAGGCTCCAGGCTCTGAGCTGTCAGCACAGAGCTCGATGAGGGGCTTGAACCCATGAACTGTGAGATCATGACCTGAGATGAAGTCAGATGCTTGACTGACTGAGCCATCCAGGCACCCCTAAGTTTATTTATTTTTTTGAGAGCGAGAATGAGCAGAGGAGGGTGAGAGAGAGAGAGAGAGGGAGAGAGAGAGAGAGAGAATCCCAAGCAGGCTCTGAGCTGTCAGCACAGAGCCCAATGTGGGGCTCGATCCCACAAACTGTGAGGTCATGACCTGAGGCGAAATCAAGAGTTGGACGCTTAACCAACTGAGGCACACAGGCGCCCCTCTTAGAACTGTCTTGAAGGGACAGATAATTAGGATTCTACCTGCCAAGAGATTAACACTCTCCAGGCAGGGAAAGCAGCCAACAAATATTAATCTTTGTTGATGTTGTTAGAATGAAATACCAGTGAATTTAGTACCCTTCTCCCTATGTGTCCCCCTCCTAGTAGCTGTTCAGTAACTAAATATTGGGTAAACAGGGGGCTTGGACACCGTGTTTATCTTTGGGGTCAAATGAACACGAATGACGATATTCATGATTTATTTTAATAGGAAACCTTGGGATCAGTTATCCATCAACGACATCTCGCAGACAAAGATTTTTCTCTTTCAAATGATGGCAGTGCTTTCTGCCATTTAGATCAAGACGTGAACGTGGACGCCTGTCGCTTGTTGTGGCTTACCTGCTGCGGCACAGAGCTGCTTCAGTTGTTTCACAACATTCCCACATCAGAGAAGGAGCTGCTCAAAGAGTCCAATTTTTTCCTGCGGACCATGTTCCCTTTAAAATTCGCTTGAATTCTTTATGGTAGAAAATACTTCCTGGTACGATCCACACTCTGTAACCAAAGAAAGAAACTTCGTGGGGGTTTTTCAGGTGCGCTGCCCTTCAGTTCCAGAAGGTGCCCCCTGAGCCCCTGATTTTAATCTGTTTCCAGTTACAGACCCCGAGAGGAAAGGAACCAAGGGGTCACCCAGTTTCCAGACTGCCTCTCGCAGTCGAGGGTTATATCTTCGAAGATAACTCAGTCTTGACTCTGTTTCCATTTTTGGAAGCGCTGATGACCTTCTAAGTCTTTCCTTCAGAATTCAGTCCTGTATCTTCCAGATTCCTGGCTGGTAGTTTGGAATTTATAAGTGGCGGACAAAAGGTTATTAGAGTTAATTTGTTTGGTTATACTATCCAGAGTCATATTTTTCCTGTTTGTGAAATAGGTCAGCTCTAAATCTTAAATTTGTATGAATGTTGGTTTCCGCAATTCAACTGCGAGTTTCTTGCACATAAACTCCTTTTCGTCAACCTGGGCCACAGACCAGAGATTCTGGCAGAATCACCAAGGGATGGCAAATTTTCCATAAATGCCTTGGAATGACCGTAAAACAAGAGCCTCTAAATACGTGTTACTTATTTTCTAAGCACAAGGGTTGGAGTGAAGGGCAGGGGATGGAGGAGAAAGAACAGAAAAGAAGAAAACTAATGTTTGTGAAGTAGCTATTACACGTCAAGCACGTTCTTTTCTAGCTGAGGGCAGTATCTCAGTTTATCAGCTTTGCGAAGGAGATACTGTGGCCCAGTTTTGTAGGTGTAAGGCTCAGAGACGTTAAGTGATTTCTTCAATCACACAGCCAGTGTGGCATAGTCAGAAGTCAAAATACAGGTCTGTCTGATACCTGCCTATTTTCTTTTCCTGTTAACACAGGATTATACCCCATAAACATTCATTGTACATCTCATCCTATGAGTATAAAAGTCCTGGGGATGTTAAGCAGGAAAAGATACACTGTTAGATCTTGACCAAAGTAGTCAATTAACCCTGCCATTTTAGGTGACTTTTTCAATTGACCCAGAAAGCCTAAAGAAATGTTGAGGACTCTACTGTAATAAAAAGGTTGGAGAGCTTTACGGAATTTTATCTGTATGAGGCAAATTTATTTCCAAGCTGGTTAGATGCTCTGCACGGGAAAAAAAACGTTAAAACTGGCGGGCTTGGCTGTCGTGAAGTTGAGTGGGGGAACCGGATGTGGTTGGGAAACCATCAGCTGTTCAGTGGGTGCCCAGAAGAACCTTCTCGTGTTCTGGAGCAGCTGCCAGTGTTCCTGGAGCTCAGCAAAGGGCCGGTGGGCCGGAGGGACCGTGCCCACCTGTCCTGTGGGTTCCTGCCTCTCTGGTGTTCTTACTCGCTGCCCTGCTGCCCCTGGGCTCCACCCTCTGCCCGCGTTTGGTGTTTGCCGTCTCAGCTCTGCGGCCCCTCCGCTTCTCCCAAAGCTCTGCGACAGCTCTTACCTGCTAGTGTTTCCTCTCTCATCTTCTTTGTCCTTGCAGACTTTATAAAACTTCTGTACTTTTAGTGTAACAGGTTTCATTTCCAGAGACGGTAGAGATAAATGCATGTGTCGATGTCACGCACACACACAATAATATATGCACGTGTGTTTGTTTCTTCTAAGGGACTTGTTTCCATTACGGTTGCACTCACTTGCCTAAATACTCTGTTTTGTCTCCTCCCCTGCCTTCCAAGCCTTTCTGTATTCCTTGTTTTAGAAAGCTCGTTGTTCCCAGAGCCTGGGGTCTCACCTCTCCAAAACTCACTCCCGTTCTCGCCCCTGAGACTGGACCCCCTGTGCTCATTGTTCTCACAAAAGTGCACCCCATTTCCATTTCTTATATTGACGCTCCTCATCAATAATAGTAAGTGACAAACATTTATTCAAAGCTCACTGTGCTCTTTTTCAAAAGATGCATGCCAGTGTGTCATAACTTATCACACAGGCCTCTAGTCACGTTTCAGAGTGAAGAATTGTTTTAAACCACATATATCGTGCAGGTACGGTTTCCAAACAGGAATGAAAATTGCTGCATAACATATCTGTCATACAGAGAGCTAGGCGAGGAAGGCAAGAAAGCAAATACCCCCAACTCACTGTATTTAAGCATTCTGTACCATTATATGCTTTAAGATTCGCTCTTATTTCAAGTTTGGTCATTTATTTTTATGTACCTTTTCAAGTTCAAATCTTTTAAGGGGAGCTCTTCTCTTTAACTCACTTTGAGTGTTATGTAGGGCACAACACTGCCTCCCACCCGAGGCAGTGAGATGCTTCTAGATTATGATTGGAATTCCAAGAGAGGAAAAGAGATACAATTATTCATAAGTGAAATGTGTGAAAAAGCACATTTTGAAATTAAAGGGGTTAATTTACTTTAAATATTTTTATTATGTAGCAGTCACTCTTCATAGACCTAGGCAGTGAGACCCATAATGTATTTCTCTATATTTTAATTACTTTTTCTTTCGGGTTTGACAATGTGCTCCTTTCTCAGTTTCTGAGAAGTTGTTAAGTTGAAGAGTGTGTTCGGACAGGAACGGATGGAAGTGACTTGATATATTTATTCCACAGGCAACGAATAATGAGTAGTTTGTTGGTGATTTATGTTAATCTAAATATATGCTACAGGATATTACCATGTACTCTCCAGTCTGTGCCAGCAATTCTGTCCTGTCTAGAAATACACAATTTTCCATGGCTTTTTGTAAATGTTTGTTTATATCGAGAGGGAAAGACCGAGGGATCATGCATGTTGCACGTGTGTGAGTGGGGGAGGGGCAGAGAGAGAGGGAGACAGAGAATCCCAAGCAGGCTGTGTGTCAGCATGGAGCCCATCGTGGGGCTCGATCTCATGAACCGTGAGATCGTGACCTGGGTCGAAATCAAGAGTCGGATACTCAACCAACTGAGCCACCCAGGGGCCCCTCTACGAGAATTTTTTTTTTAATGAAAACCTTAATTTGTATGGTCATTTGATGGTATTTTAGTTTTGCCCACAATCATAAAATTGATTTGTCATAATGCAATAAGCAAAATTACATATATATGTAAAAAATGTTATTATATATTTAACTTTCGGATTACTATAAAATTGCATTATGAAATTCAAGAGATAAAGATTGAAATCTCTAGGTAAACAGACCTTTCCCCATCCTATACTTGTTTTTTAGAAGAAAGAAAAAAGTGTTAAAAAAAAAAAAGTCCAATATGGACCAGGAAGCTTCTGAAATGAACCTGCTTTCTGGCTCATTCAAACAGCTGGCTATTTACCGAGGCTCCGTGTATCTCAAGCTTGTGCTGGCCTCTAAGCCCACCAACCCTGCCCTCAAGACAATTCTGTCCAACTGTCTCTCCCTGACATCAGCTGCATATGACGGTTTGTTTTATTTGGGACTCTGAAAAGAGGTGTGTGGCAGAAAGGGGACAGAGATGAGACTCATGGTCATAAATGGGAGACAGCGAAGTGTAATGGTCAGGGGTCCGGGCTCTTGGTTCAGACTGCTGTGTTCAAATCTTGGCTCCCTGGTTTACCAGCTGTGCAGCCTTGGCCTTGACTTCTCTGTGCCTCAGTTCCACATTTGTAAAATAGGAATAATAATGGTAGTTAATTCACAGGATTATTAATGATTACGGGAAATAATGCTCGACAAAATTTGGTTACCGCTGTGTAATTGATCATAGCATCAGTTTCCTGGTCATTTTCTTAGGGCAGGAGACAGCAGAAAGGTCCTCTCAACATCCTGCTGTTTCCTAATTTGTCGGTCGCAAGAGACAAAGACAACAGTAAGTCTTCTTGTTGTTTTGGTCGAGGTAGTTAGGGAAAAATCGGTTCTGGGCAAATCATCAGGCTTTATTAACCTAATACCTGGACAGCCCCTTACTGCTGAGTCCTTACTGCATGTCTGCATTACGGAGCCACTCAGGAGCATGGGGCATTTCTTATGTAGGTCCTTGGCTTTAGTATTGGGTAACAGGCATTGAGAAACGAGTTTCTCAGGTAATCTCTTACAAAATATTCTAAATGAAAATGTGTATCTTTGCTAACTCATACAACTACTATATGCTCTTTGCAGACGTTTAGAAACTACAGACAAGTTTAAAATCACGTACAGTCCTGCAACCCAGAGATAACCACTAACTCTCCACTGGTTTTCTACACACACACGCTTCTGTGTTGAACCAAAGCTGGAATAAGCCAAGTGCTTTTGGTAGCCTGCTCTTTCATGAAGGGTTACGCTATTGACACTTAACCTTGAAATCAGACGTACTCTTCTGAAATGTCATTTTTAACATGATGCAAGTTACGTAGGGCTTATTCTTTAATATTAAGATTATATTCCATTTTACGCATTTATATTTAAGCTACTGCTGTTGGGGCACCTGGGTGGCTCAGGCTGGTCAAGTGTCGTCCGACTCTTCGTTTCGGCCCAGGTCAAGATGTCACCGTCAGGAGACTGAGCTTTGTGGCGGGTGTGGGCTTTGTGCCGGGTGTGGAGGCCGTTTGAGATTTTGTCTCTCCCTCTGTTCCTCTCCCCACTGCCCCCCGCCCCGCTCACATGCTCACTCTCTGCCAATAAATAAATAAATAAATAAATAAATAAATAAATAAATAAAATCGCCATTGTTAATTATTGCCAAACATGCTCTTGATGTTGCCTGTCCTCTGCCAGTGTCTCTCATAGTGCTGTGCACTTTGCTCATCAGCCCTTTTTATACCCACAGAGTCACCCCGGATCATCACCTGTTGATCTGTGCTTCGTTCCTCCACCAGGCTATCCGTGCCACGGGAGCCCAGGCTCCATCTAGTGTCACCATCGTAACCAGAGTTTCCAGGAAACTGCTTGGCCACGTGCAGGGGGCTCAGTGTATATTTGTTGAATAAATACGTGATAGGTATCATCTGCATCTGATAATCATTCTCAAACAGCAAATCATTCTGACAGCTCCTACGATTTGTTGTTTGGGGCTGGGTAGATCTGGGTTGTGATTCTGGAGGGAGGGTATGGAGCTTGGGGGTGGGGGTGGGCAGGGAAAATCAAGGAACAGCCTGGTTGGGAGACGAGGGACAGGGGAGTGAGAAATGTTCTCTTGACTCCTCTTTTCCCTCACGCCTTACATCAAGAGCTCAGTTCTTTCCACTGACCTTCAGAATAAAATTCGTGGGTGCAATGGGACGAGAAACAGACCCTTCCTTTATTTATTGGCGGATTAAGTGAATGTACGCTTGCCTGGGACTGCCTGAATTACATTCAAGGAATCCAGTTCCAAGCCTGTGACTTCACTGAAAACATTCCAGTGCTGTGTCTGGCACATGGTAGCAGGAAAAGGAAGGGACAGTATTTATGGAGCACCTATCATAGTGACTTTCCAACATCATTGCCTTGGGTCTACTCAACAGCCCGGAGAGGTAGGAACTATTCAGGGGCCCAAATGCAACCCTGGACTAGTTGACTCCTGAGTCTACTTTCTCAAGCCAAAATCAAAATATTAGAGAGAATAGGGGTGTCTGGGTGACTCAGTCGGTGAAGCGTCCGACTTTGGGCTCAGGTCACAATCTCATGGTTCATGAGTTCGAGCCCTGCGCTGGGCTCTTTGCTGACGCCTCAGAGCCTGGAGCCTGCTTCAGACTCTGTGTCTCCCTCTCGCTCTGCTCCTCCTCTGCCCGCTCTCTCTCTCTTTCTCAAAAATAAACATTAAAAACATTTTTAACAATATTAGGGAGAATGAATTCTCAGATTAGATGGGGGAAATGACTTATAGCTAATGTAAACAAATTCTAAATTCTAACAAGGAAGCTATTTCTGTTTGTTTACGTATGTGTTGGATGATTCTCACTTATGAATTGGTTTAGAAAGTAGAAATAAAAAACACTAATGCAGGGCGCCTGGGTAGCTCAGTTGGTTAAGCTCCCGACTCTTGGTTTCAGCTCAGGTCATGATCTCACGGTTCATGAGATTGAGCCCCACGTCAGGCTCTGCACTGACATGGAGCCTGCTTGTAATATTCTCTCTCTCTCTCTCTCTCTCTCTCTCTCTCTCTCTCTCTCTCAAAAATAAATAAACTTAAACCCTCCACCAATCTAGAGAAACAAACCCATTTAAAACCTCATGTCTAAGAAGTCAGAGCCTTTTACCAACACCTGCAGGAGGTGTATAAAAAATAAGGGGCGCCTGGGTGGCTCAGTCGGTTGGGCGTCCGACTTCGGCTCAGGTCACGATCTCGCAGTCCGTGAGTTCGAGCCCCACGTTGGGCTCTGGACTGATGGCTCAGAGCCTGGAGCCTGCTTCCAATTCTGTGTCTCCCTCTCTCTCTGCCCCTCCCCTGTTCATGCTCTGTCTCTCTCTGTCTCAAAAATAAATAAAACGTTAAAAAAAATTTTTTTTAAAATGAAAAGAATTTCTAGACCAAAAATATTTGATGATATTTATAAAGTGTTCATTCAAAGGCAATTCATTAAATAGCCTCCTGCTTTAAAAATTCAGTGACATTGCCTTTTTAACATTAACTTTAGTTTACTTTAATTAGCAGTCTACGAACCTAAGAGGAATCATAGAAATTTGGCTTTCTTGTGTTTAAATTCAGTAGGTGACTGTGTTTCTTGCTTCTTAATTTCAGGCCAGAACCACGGCCCCCCTGCCCCCCACTCCGCCTTTGTTAGGAAGTCGCCAGCTGCCAGAGTGGAGATGTTCAAGCTACTGCTGCTTATAGGCTTTAATAAAAACCTATTTCCTTGCTGGGGTTCTTGTTCTTACACACTGGGCGCAGTTTAGAGATGTGGCTGTAGACAAACACTTTGACACTCTCGGTTTCAAGTCTTGATTCACCTAAGGTCATTACGACCGTTTAGATGGTATGGAAGAGAGCAGGGCGTTCGTTCGGGTGCCTGCGTACATCCTGCTGGCTGCGTAAGGTCCCCTTGCACGTCCTTCTGGCATCCTCTTTTGTAACTAGCGATGCAAATCATTCATAGTGCTATTACCGTTTTTTGCTTTCAGCCCGGAGGTTTCAATGAACACAAGGGGTTATGAAAGTCACATGTCACATGAAATAAGTGATCCTGGTGTTTTCCATTCATTTTGGTCTAGACTCCCCACCCGCCCCCATGCTCTCAGAGACCTTTTTGGGTGCAGCCTAAAGCATACTTTCAAAAATCGCCTTTTAATCTTACAGTTAGTCTGAAAGTAGTCGTGAGTGCCGACCTGATTTCCATAATCCTTTGAAATATTATCCTGGCACCTTAGGCGGTTGGAAGAATTACAAGGGGCACATGAAACATGTACTCACGTTGGACTTCATATATGGTACCCTGGCATCATATTATGGGTTTTTTTTCCCTTCACAATGTATTGTTTCTTTGATTCCCAGGCAAGAATAACGGGTTTGTTCTCTGTAGTTGGTCTTGAAGTTGTCGTCTTTCATGTGGGTTCCAGCAAAGCATGTAGCAGCAGATCGGTAAATATTATCTGGTGAACAATGAACGAATCCCATTGGCATGGTGGTTCTTACCCCGAAATCCTTGGCTAGGTTACAGGGGGTCCTTGAACTAACTGAAATTTATGTATGATCCAGATGTCAGTGTCTTGGGTGTCTCCGAACCGAGTCTACTGAGGCTGTTTCGTCCTTTGATGTTTTGTCCTTTGATGCTTTGATGTTTAAGCTTGGCCGGAGCCCCCGCACCCAGCATACTTGTTAATTCCTTGTCACTTTTGACTCTGAGTTCACCATGGCTCTGCCAACTTCACCGGTTGTTCTGTCTCTACAGCGCATCATCGTGGGCACTTATTCAGGTTTTTAAGATTTTCTTCATTCAGATATAAAAAAAAAATTTGTCCGGCGTACCATTGACATACAGCTGTGGAAGCAGTTTAATTTCATGAACAGTTCTGGCTAATTGAAAACCACATCCTCTGTATTGCTGTCATGTGCATTTTCCAAACTCTCATTACTCAATTTATTGGATGTTTCTTATCGACTCTCCTGATACCCGGAGTCCCTGACACCTGCAGTCTTCCTGGAGAACTCGTTTTCCATCCTGTTTCACCCTCCCTCCCCCTTCCTTTCTCCTCAAACACCTACCTAAGTAATCTTCTTTTCTTTTTCTGCTTTATTTTCTTGCATAATTTTCTTTTAATTTGCACTATGCACGCCATTAAAAAAAATAATGCTTTTGGTAAGTGAAGAATCTTGATCCTCCTAAGGAGAATTCTGTCTCCAGCTGAAAAAAAAATTAAATTTATTCTTGCAATTGGTGCAAAATGCCGGGCCTACAGATGCTTTCTCAGGAAAGAGTGCTATTAATGTGAATCATATTCTCAGAGATGTGTAGGACCTTCTAAAAGGTGAAAAGCCATTGCATTTAGGATTTTTCTGATCCTTGACCATGACCATGAACTGTTTTCCTTTAACACTTCTGGTCAGCCTAGCGATGGCTGTATAGTGTGTGCAGTTTGTAGTGCACTGTGATTAGATTGTATACTAAAGCTGGCCGTTGTTCACCCCTGTTGCTTCCGTAGGACTATTTACTTAAACCTACGGTAGCAGTTATTATACAATGTGGAGATTTCCAGTCTTGGCCTGTGTCCCCGTTAGACTTCAGGGGGCAGGAACCACAGGCCTTTGGACTGTTTTCATTTACTAAAAGCATCTCCCCCACTATTTTGGTTGGTGTTTCACCATCTGTCTGACCATTTATAGCGTAAACTCCACAACAATAAGGTCAACATCTGCTTTGTTTAATGTTTGGTCCTGTAGCACAGTGCCGGGAAGGGGAACTGATCAACATTTTACCGGATGGATGGATGCGTGAATGTTGGAATTACCCTGGAAAAGGGAAGTAGGGACGTGGAAGAAGGAGGATATCCAGAGAGCCACGGACGCCTGAGAGCACCCAGTCCCAGTGATCTGAGCTCCCCAAGTAGGACCAGCAGTTACTAGCTACCTCTCCCCTGTACCGAATGTTTGCCAGGGTACTTTACATGTGGTCACGCATTCAATCCCCGTAACGACCGTATGGCGGAAAGACGATTGCCGTGGTCATTTTGCACATGATGACACTGAGGTATGGAGAGGCTAAATACCTTGCCCGGGTAACACGGCTGACACAGTGGGAGTGCCAGACTTCCCTTCCATCCTCCCAAATGGCAAGACCAACACTCTCACTCCCGCACCTCACCCCTTCCCTTCACTAGGACCTCGTTCTGGGGCTGGGTCCCTGCCCTTGCTAGACTCCGCATGCATAAATGTGCCTAAGCTGGGTTGTGGGAAGGCCGTGTGCATGAGTTCACCAAAGACCTTTGATCTCACAGAACTTTGGTAACTATACTCATGTGGATGCAAGAGATGTTGGACATGGGCTCCGTCCTCTGATTGAGTAGGGGGAGGCGGGCTGGGAGGTGGGGGCGGGGGTAGGGAGTCAGGAGCTGGAGAAGCCCACACTCTTCTGGGATCGTCCTCCTGCCTTCTGGTGGCTGTCCCCTCGGAAAAGTTATGGGAGATTCCTACACCTGAAGCCAAACGTTAAACTTTTATCAATCAGAGCTCATTGGGCAAAGGGGAAAGTATGTTTCACTGAAGGAGACAGAGCAGGAAGGCTCTATTTTCCACAACAGAAGGACAGAAGCCCCCTCTCCTTAGGTACGTCGGGTTGTGGGGCCCTGAGCTGGTCACCGACAGGTATCAACCTGTCACAGTACCCTGAGCAGTACTGGGTTGGGTGAGGATTGTCAGGAGCCTTTCGACGGCTATTTCTAAGTGTCCTGTTCTCCAAAAAGACGATGCTTAAGAAAATCCTACATTCTTGGACTTCAAGGCAAGGCTTGGAAAACTGGATTGAGTTTGAGTGCTTGGTTATTATGCTATTAAAAATAAAAAAGGGAGTCTTGGAAGCTGAATGTCTGTGGATGGATTTAGCTGATGTGCTTCCAAAGAAACACTTAAGGAAGTTATTAGGACTGCGTGATGATATTTTAGGGCATTTATTTGGTAGTCCTGTTGTGGAAAGGGACGTATGTTATTTTAAAAAAGACATTTTTATTCTTGGAAGAAAATTGTCTCTTAAAACACTTTTAATATGTTTACTTTTACTTTTATTGCTTGGTGGAATAGTAAAATTCACAGCAGTGATAAAAAAAAAAATCGTTCTAGGTCATGCTTAGAACCTGCTATAAATCCGAGCCTGAACACTGAAGGGGATACCATCATTCAGTCTTATATTTAAATGATATACATGTATTTCAAAGACTGTCATTTTGGAACCACTTTAGAGGAAATATTTTAAGGTTAAGTCCTACCGTTATAAAGGAGTGGTTTTATATCCCGTGTTTTTCTTCTGCCCTTGTCCATACGCACATGTACATTTCCACAGTTGTGCTCATGGTCGTTTATAAAACTTGGTGGTTATAGGTTTTAAACTGAACGTCACATCATAAAATCTTTTCTAGATTACTACAGTCTTTATAATTAAACATTTAAAACGTGTTTTAAAGCCTATCTGTTTATCACTTTGAGAGAGTTGCGAGGGAGAGAGAGAGAACACAAGTGGGGGAGGAACAGAGAAAGAGGGAGAGAGAATCCCACGCAGGCTCCACACTGTCAGCACAGAGCCTGATGAGGGGCTCGAACCCACGAACTTTGAGATCATGACCTGAGCTGAAATAAGAGACACTTAACTGACTGAGCCACCCATGTGCCCCTATAATTGAACATTTTATTTTTTAAAAAATTAAAAAAAATTTTTTTAACGCTTATTTATTATTGAGAGACAGAGCATGAACAGGGGAGGGGCAGAGAGAGAGAAGGCACAGAATCGGAAGCAGGCTCCAGGCTCCGAGCTGTCAGCACAGAGCCCGACGTGGGGCTCGAACCCACGAACCGTGAGATCATGACCTGAGCCAAAGTCGGACGCTTAACCGACTGAGCCACCCTGGTGCCCCTATTTTTAAAAAATTTTTAATGTTTATTTATTTATCTTTTTTGTTTTTTTTTTTTTGTTTTTTTTGAGAGAGAGAGAGAAAGATACAGAACAGGAGTGGGGGAGAGGTAGAGAGATAGGGAGACACAGAATCCGAAGCAGGCGCCAGGGTCTGAACCCACGACCTGTGAGATCATGACCTGAGCCAAAGTCGGATACTCAACGGACGGAACCACCCAGGTGCCCCGCTAATGAAAGATTTTAAAGGATTCCTCATTTTCATAAATCAATGATGCCAGAGGTGACTTAACCATTGTGGACTAAACACATATTTCTAGCTTAATTTTTTTCCACAGTTGAGACTTGAAAGGGTGGTTCTAACGTTGAAAACTTGGAAGACACCATAGGGTCACCTACGCGCTGACACTACCCTGTCGCTGAGCGGTGTAGTTAGAGGCAGGCACTAAGCTTTTCTGAAAGTGGTAGCACCAGGATGCAAACCCAGTGACACCCACACGGCCACCAATGCCAACAAATGGTCAGAATAAAAGAGCCCGTGAAAGTGTATTCCTGTAGGGCATGGTCGTTTCCAGGGGAACCTCCGTCGAATCAGGCTTTACAGATTGCGTTCCATCTTCCCCCACCGTGGGTTTAATAATCTTAACAAACCAATTAAGTGCATTCCAGACAGGTGACTGCGTCCCTTTGTTGCAGGGGCGGGGGGTGCTCTGGACAGGACCTCCCAAGCAGGGGCTGCTCGTTCCGAGTATGGAATCTGCTGAGGGAAGTTCTGAATCTGAGCTACCAGAGTGCCCTGCAGTGTTTCCCTTGGTCTAAGAAATTCTGGAAGGAATTCAGGAGGGAAGGCAGGGCTGGGCCCCCGTTAGGGCATTTTGTTGGTAAATGAGGTCGAACCTAAGTCTTTGTTCAACTGCAAAGAAAGCCCAGGGTCGTATCAGGATGGGAAATCAGGTGATCATTAAAGAACTGGGGCTCAATCTTTTCTGGGAAAGAAAAACTTTGGTTGCAAGTCTTCCGTTGCCCAGAGTTCAGCTGTCCCTTCCGCAGAAGGAGGAGAGGTCTCACGGAGATACTGCTGGAAATGAGAATGGTCCCACTGGTCTACCTGTGGGATGTGGACCAGTCAGAACCCAGCTGTGGAGTATATGTCAGCCCCGCCAGACAGCACACACGGCGATGAGGCTTGACGGGGTCTTTGCAGAATGCCGGCAGGAAGATTCTGGAAATATTAAGTGTTCTTACTACCGACGGGCGCTCCATGCCTCGGGTTGGCAGGTCCCATGCTGGAGCTCACCCGGAATGTGTTTCTGTCGGAAATGTCAGGCGCTCAGATGGAGTTCATGCTCGTGGGATGAGTCGGTGCTCGGAGCTCAGCCAGAGATACCCGTGCTCTTTTCCTGACGTTTTTGATAAAATGGGATAACAATGTAATATGAGCCTTTCTGGAAAACCAGACCACAGTATTTATGTGAAGAAAATGGTCAAAAGGGAAAAGCAAGGCTTTTCTCACATGGAATGCAGGGTGTGGCCTTCGTGGTAGCGATTTTCAGTCTTTCAGCTGATCCTGTCTGGAGGTGGTAGTTCTAGGCCCGTTGTATGGGATGTGCACTTAGACGATGTTAGCAGAGAGTGGTTGGGTCCTGGGCTACGTCTGGGATTGGATCCCAGCTCCGACCCCTTACTTGACCTTAAAGCGGTCTTACATTCTGTGTGCTTCATTTCCTTGTTCTGTAGTCATGGGGTCCTGGTGAGGAGCAAATCAGATAGTTCATGCAAAGCACTTAGCCCTTTGCAGGGCACATCGTGTGAAATCCATGGTGTTAATTGGTTGGACTTGATCTGCCGATGAGTAACCTGTGTTGGTTTTCTAGAAAGGTGGCTAACAGGTAGTGGAATGTCTGGCTCCTGAGCTAAACCAACCTCGTGGATTTGTTTTTTCTTTTTGTCGAAGTAGGAGAATTTATTTCCTTCCACTGCTGTCTTATTGCTTAACTACTATTATTTAATTATTTAATTATCGTGAAGAGTGCTGAGTATAGAATTGTTAATCACCGTATTGTATGCCTGAAGTTAATATAATACTGTATATTAATCATACTGGAGTTAAAACGTAAAAATAATAGCAATGGAAAGAGTAAAAAGATTTTAGACAAAAGAAAAAAAATACTCTTGTATATTTCAGCACCATACAACACTCTGTAGCTGACCGCTACACCGCTGACCGTGTAGGTAACACTTTGAAGCTGACGGCTCTCACCCTATCCGTTATTTTTGTCACCAAATGTGGGAGATGTCGACTTCAGGGTTCCGTGACAGCCATCTGCACGAGCTGGGTGGCTGCCGGCCTCTTGAGCACAAGGCCTGCCCTTTCCAGTCTCCACTACTGTTGTCTCTGGAGAACCCGTGGCAGCTGGCATTCTGCACTAACGTACAAGAACGTTAGGTGAGAGCGTATTTCTTTGTGGATGCGGGGAACCCGCTCGGGTGTTTAAAAGATACAGAAAAGTAGGAAAAAATACGCTCAGCCCACATTATTCAACGACGGTGTCTTTGGGACCCTTACCGTCCTATCAGCCTGTGAATCGGGATCTACGGGACACAAGGAAGGATGAGGAGAGCTCCCTGGAGCCTGGAATATCTAGAAATGTCCTGCGATACTTGGCTTTTGTCGAGTAGCCTAAAGCCATCCGCTGCATTTCACCGAATTCCCGCAGCCCTGTTACTCGCAGAACCTTGGTGATTATCCTGTAGATGACTTGACAATCTCAGGCCTCGTATTTTCTTCCCCATCATTGGGATGGGTTGGACTGCAACTGTAACAAGTCTGTCTTTCTCTCTTTGTGCCCCCCCAGCCTCTCTCTCCTCCTCTATCCCCCTCCCCCCTTTCCTCTCTCTCTCTCCCTTGTACATGTGAACGTATTTCAAGAGTAATAATTTCCACTAGACAAGTGGCCAACGGTGGTAACTAATTTACGGTAGTAGAATGTGTGTGTCTTCCAGGGGTAACTGAGCTGAGAAAATAGATTTGAAACCAAGAGGACAGAGGGTGGTGGCTTTTCTAACGAGACTGCAGTGCGGTCACATGCCCCACATAGCAGTCAGACTAGCCAAGGGTGTGGTAACAGACAATCCCAAATTCTCAGCGGCTCAGCAGAGGAAAGATTTACTTTTTGCTCACCTGCCCATTGAGGGTTTACGGGAGCTCTGCTCACGACCACAGCTGACACAGGCTCTGTCTAGACGCTTCCTCTGCCGCCACTGCAGGAGGAGGGAGAGCCGCCTCGTCCCAGACTGCCGGTTTGACGCCTCCACTCCGAAATCTCACTTGCCCGCTCCCTTTAACTCCTGGATGGAGTCACGTGGCTGTGTCCGGGTTCCAGGAGGTGGGGGAATGCAACCTGACCACATGCCTGGAAAGGGAGAGACCTGGTGTGTTTGTGACTATCCTCACTCGCTACGCCTTTCCTGAACCCTGCCTGGAAACCTGCACCAATTACCTCTCGTGACTGTCATCTGAGTATGAATATCAGCGCGTGGCGTCATAACTCGTATCTTTTTTTTTTTTAAATATATATATATAAATGGAGAGCCTTGACCTTAAATGCATAGTGTCTGGGCAAGGCTTCTGATTCCGGAGATTGTGCCCTCCATTTCTGCCATGCTCCTTCGTTCCCCTTGTCCTCTGAGAATGATGCTCTTTTACTGACAGTTTGCTCCCGTCCATCTTGTCTTGTTAAGGCAAACGCTAAGTTCCTAGGCGGTCACAATTATCTACTAGTTTGGCTTAACTTTCAAGCCCCAAACACTGTATAGAAAGGTATTTGAATGTTTGTTTCTGCTGCTGCCACTGCGGATAATACAAACAGTTCCACCTTCTCTGTTACGACGTCTGCCATTCAGTGATGTGTTTTACTCGTTTTGTGCCAAACGCACAGAATACGATTCAGTTACAAGTGGTAGGGATTTCTGCGCATTGTCCGCCTCAATGTAGTTAACGTTTTGTTTTCGTAGTAGTGTAACTCAAGCGTTGTGAACGTTATGATAAACTGCTAAAGTACCCGTACGGCTGGCATGGGCTCAGGGAAGCGTGTCACTTCCATTTACAGAAACTCATGAAAACACGTGGCCATGTCCAGTTTCCTTACCTGTAATTAACTTGGGGTGCTGGACGTCCTGTCTAGTTGGTACCCCAACATTGTAAATGCTTTCGCTCTTTCTATGTGCTGTTTGTTCCCCACCCAGAAAAGTAAACCAGTGTATAGTCTTTTTTCTTTTTAATTTTTTTTTAACATTTATTTATTTTTGAGACAGAGAGAGACAGAGCATGAACGGGGAAGGGGCAGAGAGAGAGGGAGACACAGAATCAGAAGCAGGCTCCAGGCTCTGAGCCGTCAGCCCAGAGCCTGACGCGGGGCTCGAACCCACGGACCACGAGATGGTGACCTGAGCTGAAGTCGGACGCTCAACTGACTGAGCCACCCAGGCGCCCCAAGTGTATAGTCTTTTACGTGTTCTCTCCCAAAAACATTCACCTCTTCCATTGCTTCATTTTCAATATATGCTCCACTTTTACAATAAATTTCATATATTAAAAAAAAAAGAATACGTAAAAAAATATATATATGCTCCACTTTTCTGCTAGTCCCTCATGTTTGTTTTCATCGTTCAAAAATGTTCTCCCTTCCACCATCTCCAAGTAAGCCCTACTTGTTCCTATGATTACAACAGACCCATGAATAGATATGTATATTTCTGTTGAGCTGTAACTAGCCTTTACTTGAAAAAAAAATATGTTAAGGTGCCTGGGTGGCCCAGTTGGCTAAGCATCCGACTTCGGCTCAGGTCATGATCTCACGGCTCATTCGTGAGTTCAAGCCCCGCATTGGGCTCTTTCGTGTCAACACAGAGCCTGCTTTGGATCTTCTGTCGCCCTCTCTCTCTGCCCCTCCCTCACTCATGCTCTCTCTCAAAAATAAACATTAAAAGAAAATACTGTTTATGGTTTTTTGGTGGGGTTTTGGGTATCATTGTCCAAAACCCTCCACTCCGAAGAAACTAAAATCTACTTATTGATAATTCCCAGAACACACTGGCCTATTATCACTCCTTGCCATTTTCCATGAAGAATAAACATCATTCAACTCTTATTGCAAAGTTGTGCTTTTTAATGCTTTTGTGTATAAGCCTTCCAATTAGCACGTTCCCAAGACTCAAGAGAAATCAGTCCAGGATGGTGGCACCACTAATAAGTAATCACCCTAATTAACCCATGTAAATAAATACATTCATTGATATGAAAGTACTTTGATAAGTAAAAGTCGATCCATAAACGGCAAAGTACTATTATTGGTAATAAAAATAAAACATAGGATTTATCAAATCATGCCTATTTGCAGGATATTTTAGAAAAGGTTTATAACAAAATAATATGGATTTTGTAGCGCAATGAAAATCAAGGGCAATCAGTACATTGTATAAATTATACTCTTCCCCAAAATAATTTTAATGAGTAGATTTATATTCTTTTCAGCGGAGTTGAGACCAATTCCAACCGCTAATATTGGACAATAGTTCTTTTATTTCTTTTATGCACCAAGGGGAGTAAATCAAATGTAAAATATAGCCAAAGATAATTTTTGGAAAAGGAAACATCTCTTGGCAAGGATCTAACCTGGAATTTTCTTATTAATACACGAACAGTGTGTTTGGTGGGCTGGATTCTGTCTTGCAGGCTTTCCCATGGACTAATGCCCAGTTCGAATATTCTTTTCCTGAATACATAAACAGATGTGCACAATTTTTTTTTTTTGGTCATTTTCTTCACTCAGAAGCTTTCAGAAGAAAGCTCCCCAAATAAAATATTAAACGGAGAAAATTATATGAGATGCAAAACGTGCACTTTTGTTTTCGCCTGGCCTCAACCCTGTTCCATGTCCCACGCCGGTTTGATTTGGTGACCACAGACAGCTGCGTTCAAGTGTAAGGTCCTCATAGTAAGTCAAATGGATGGTGGAGAGCCCGTGGCTGCCGGGGACCATTTCTTCCTCTGAAATCAATTCTGCCCCTGAATGCTTATCTCTTGTTTTCAACTTAGACATTTTGCCCCGTGTGGAGGCCAACTGGTTCCTTTTCCACAACGTTTTCACCTTTTTTTTTTTTTTTTTTTTCCTAGCACTGGGTAGATAAAAGGGGTGGGCGGGTTGACAGGCATTTAATGACTTTTTCTGAATAACTAGGATATTTAAAATCATTAAAATGTAGTTATTTGTATCTTAATCATTCTCTACCCTGCCCCCACCTCCTAATTTCAATCAGTGATTACTGTGCCCCTGTAAGACTTGTTGTGTGCTGGGATGTACTCTCCAAATAAAAACATTGAGGCACCTCTGTGACTCCAAGGCAGACTTTGAAAAGGTGAATTTGTCCTGGCACAGTGGAGGCACATGGGATCTGTAAGACTGGCCCTTTTTAATTATCTTTGTAACTAGGAATGCTATTTCTGTGGTATCTTGGACCATTGCCATTTTCAAAAATACATGTCCTTAGTTTCCTGCCATAAATCTCCCTCCCAAGAATTGCCAATATGCATTAAAAAAAAGAAAATGGGGCGCTCGTGTGGCTCAGTCGGTTAAGCGTCTGACTTTGGCAGAAGTCACAGTCTGACGGTTCATGGGCTCGAGCCCTACATCAGGCTCTCTGCTGACAGCTCAGAGCCTGGAGCCTGCTTCCGATTCTGCGTCTCCCTCTCTCTGTCCTCCTCCACTCACGCTATGTCTCTCTCTCTCTCTCTCAAAAATAAATAAACATTAGAAAAAAAGTTTAGAATTTCCAATATACGTATATATGGGCCTTCTTTTCGTTTACGAACATACTAGATTTTCATCTTCACAAGCAACATTAGAAAGTTACCTTTCTTTTTCAAAAGGAGAACAAGTTAAAGCTTTTGGCTTAAAATCTGAGTTTATAGAAAATGTTAACTACAAGATAGGAGTTTAAGTTTTGTAAGTGGAGGACCACACAGCTTGTTGGTGTTCTGTAGTTCATGACAGTTTTTTTGTTTTTTGGGGTTTTTTTTGTTTTTGTTTTTGTTTTTTTTTTTTTTTTTGCTTTTGAATATATTGAGACATCATGGAACTCAAGTTTGGAAAAGTTGGTGGTTTGTGGGTTTGTGTGTTGGCAGCTCTTTTCAACCTCTCGGTAAAATGAAGTTATTTATAACTGCTTCTTTCGTGTGCTCTGTTTTATGTTGACTCCAACTTCTCGCCTCCAAAGCTAAGTACAGTAAAAATGATGCAATGGAGTTTAAACACTTTGTAGCAGAAGAATGTTAATGAAATAGGCATTTGTTTAAAAACGTTAATTTTTCCTAATTGCAAGTATGCTATCTTCTTTTACTGCTTTGAGCTTTAACTTTTGACACTAAGTCCTTTTTCTGAGAATCTGTCTCCTCTTGAACTAAACCTCATCTTGAACTAAACCACACATACACACATAGGAATTTCTCCCCTAAATTTTCAGAGAGGAAAAAAAAACAGTCCATGGAGAATTCTAGCTTTGAGGAACATCTATTCTGTTTTTAAAATGCAATCACATAGAAGGATTAGGGGACCTCTGAAACTCGCAACGATAATTTAAACATTTCATTCTGTGGAGGAATAGAGTATACAATAAGTTCCTTAAAATTATTTGTTTTTTCCCATCTTTTCTATGTTCAACACTCGTTTAGGCTGAATATTAAATGCTGGTAGAGGAGTTGGTGCTACGTAGTTATGTAGCACATCCCTTGGGCATGGGGGCAGGGTTGTGCTTTTAAGAATTAAAACTAAGCCTGCATTTTGGTGATTGTTACTATAACCTTGTGTGGGGGTCACATCCTGAGAAGACAGCGGTGTGACGGATTCCCAAAGCATGGAAAACGTTTTGCTGATGGGCGTATCTAAGTGTGCAGAGCAGATCTTAATAAGTTTCATTATTATCATCATTATAGTTGCTGGAGCATCATAGCGTATTTATGAAAACTGTGGCTCTGGAGTCAAGAGTTCCTGAGTTTGAAGTCCAGCTGTTGTTGTCAGTAGCTCTGTGGCCTTGGGCAAGCCACTTACATCCATCGTTCTCCGTTTTCCCGCCTCTAAAATGAGGACAATACCAATCTCATAAATTCGTGAGGCTCGAGGTGGTCTGTGAAAAGCACTTATGCCAGTACTTAGCGCTTCTAAGATACTATAATGATAAGCATTCGATAAATGTCAGATGCTACAATAATACACATAACGGTTATTTATATTGTTATTCGTGTTCTCTTTCCCTCAGTTTCCCCTCTTATCCCCGAGCATAAACTGGTTTTAAAGGGTGTAATATACATACCTACCAAGAGCTTCATGAATGGAAAGCTTTGTTGCTTTCATTTCTTTTTTTTTTTCTTTTTTCTTTTATTTTTGAGAGAGAGAGAGAGAGAGAGAGAGAGCGCGTGCAAGTGGGGTAGAGTGGCAGAGGGAGAAAGAAAGAGAATCCCAAGCAGGCTCCATGCTCCACATGGAGCTTGACCTGGGGCTCGATCCCATGAACCTGGGATCATGCCTTGAGCCAAAAGCAAGAGTTGACCGTTTAAACACCCGAGCCACAGGCATCCTGGTTTCTTTTCCTAATTGAGGAGGATGTCGGGAGTGGCATTCGATACCTCAGGGGTGTGCTGCCATGTGAAGCTTTATCAGTGCTCAGTGTTAGGGCTTGGCTTTCTCTTCGTCGAGTCCTTTCCTTCTATAGCGCCCAAACTGCCCTGCAGAGTCAGAGGTAGAGGTCAGAGTGACAGACTCCTTTTATGGATTGATTTCAAATGCAACCAAACTTTTCCTCTTCCTCCATCAAAAAAAAAAAAAAAAAAAAAAATCTAAGGGCGCCTGGGTGGCTCAGTTGGTTGAATGTCCAACTTTGGCTGAGGTCATGATCTCGCGGTTTGTGGGTTCAAGCCCCACATGGGGCTCTGTGCTGACAGCTCAGACCCTGGAGCCTGCTCAGGATTCTGTGTCTCCCTCTCTCTCTGCCCCACCCCTGCTCATGCTCACTCACTTGCTCTCTCTCTCTCTCAAAAATAAATAAACATAAAAATTTAAAAAAATCTAAATTGCTTTCTTGTACCATTGTAATTCCTTCAGGTTATTGTAGTCTCATAAAGCCAGAATCCACACCATCCAAGGTCAAATGAACAGGTCAACAAGCAAAAGTTAGTTAAAAGAACTGTGAATTTTTTTAAACTTCCCAAAGGGAGGTACTTATAAATCCCACTTTCTTCTTCCAATCCCTTGACTTACATACTATAACTGCGACTCCCTGCCCTCTGTCCCATAACTTAGTGAAAATTCCACCCTTGGCCCAAGCCCCTGTGTCTCCCGTCCCTTTCCCCTGGACTGTGCAACACACGGGGCCAACTCTTGATCAAATAAAGTCCTCTGCTCAAAACAAGGTGGGATGGGGAAACTGAGCCAACAAAGTCATGCATCAAATCATTAGCACCTGTGAATTCACTAGCTTGGAATAGTTGGGGAGTACAAGGGAACTCGTGGAGTCTTGGGCCCTGAGACAGCCTGGGTAGATACGGAGGTGCAGTGGGAGTGGGGTGGTATTACATATGTACGGTTCCTCCTCAAGAGCTCTTCAAGAACGTTCTCCTGCTTTCCAGCCAGGCCTGGGCCTAATGCCTGGGTTTAGTGAGATTGCAAGGAAAGTACCTTCTGGAAGAGGAGCCCAGGCCCTGTGAAGAACGCATATGCTCAGAGATGATTCTCCATAACAGTTAACTTTCTTAACAAGTTGTGCCTGGACCCCAAGTGCTTGATCTCTGTTTCCAGTTCACCTACAGAGCAGTGAAAAAATGATTATGTGGGAATACAGCCGTGAATGCCGGCCCTGAGGAATGAATGGCATTTTCAACAGGTAACCTCACTCCTATCTTCCCCTCTCTGCCCTCCATCCTGTGTTTTGATTGACCTTTAGTCTTGCAGCGGCTTCCTGACCGGGTCTCTGGCCGGTCTTCTCAGTCCTCGGGTCGTGGAACCCCGTGCTCTCGGACGAATCGATCTAAAACACGACGCGAATCGTGTCATTTCCTGGCTCAAAGCCGGTTTTCCTTCCATTCCTGGGTGTACACGGGCTCCGTTAGTCAATGTGGCATCCTGAGGCTCTCGCGAGTGTCCTCACCTGCCTTCCCAGGGTTCTCCTGCCCAGTCCTTCTCTTCTCCATCCAGAACGAGCCCCGGCCTCAGGCCTGCCTTTCCCACACCGCCCCTCTGATTAAGCTCTTCCTTCCCCCCCTTGAAACAGCTTCCTTCCTCCACTTACTCAGATCCTACTTTATCCTGAGCTGAGGTCAAATGGAACCTTTTCCTATTTTATTCCAGTTCTTAAGACACATTTCTAGCGCAAGTTTTTCCTTCGGTTTGTTGAAAAGAAAAAAATATATATACACACACACACGAAAATTATTCCTGAGTTACATATATTTTCCTGTGTTATATATTTTTGAAATATGGAATGTATACATTAAATGACTACACGTATGTATATTTGTGTACACACACATGCACATATATCACAATATAATGTTCATTTACCTAGATGATTCTGTCTCTTTAAACATTTTTTTTAAGTTGATTTATTTTGAGAGAGAGAGAGAGATGAGAGATGAGAGAACATGAGAGTGGTTGGGTCAGAGAGAGAGAGGGAGAGAGAGAATCTCAAGCAGGCTCCACACAGCATGGAGCCCGACAGGGGGCTCAAACCCATGAACCGCGAGATCATGACCTGAGCCAAAGTCAGACGCTTAACTGACTGAGCCACCCGGGCACCCCTACATCTTTTGTTTTGAAGGTAGGCTGTATATCTAATTCATTGGTTGTCCAAATATAACGATTGTACAATATAAATATTTGACAGTGGAATAGACTTGGAGTCTTCGATCATCTAAGGTGTCGAAAATCATATTCAATAATTCTTTGCTGGTTGCTGATCTTAATAAAGTAAATAAAGCATTTGTCTTCAGCTTTGTTAGTATGCTCGAGCACACATATGGAGAAGTGCATGAGCCATAACTTTATAATTCAACAAGTCATCTGAACCTACTCTACGAAAACCACTGCTCGGATGGAGACGCAGAACATCCCCAGCCCCTCTGATGCCCGCCATTTCCCACTTGCTGCCCCCAAAGTGGCCATCATCTTCATCGTAAACTTGTTTTTCCCACGTTTGAATCTTATAAAAAAGAAGCCGTACAATGTGTTTGCCTTTATGTGTGGTGCATCTTGCTGAGTATCGTTTCCAAGTTTTGTTGCTATTGTTGCTTGTAGCAGTGTTGACTTATTTTTACTGTCTTCTGTATTGTGTAGCGTGCAGAATATATTTACCTGTCCTAATGTTGGTGGGCATTTGGGTGTTGCCAGTTTGGGCATATTATAAATAATGTTTCTACAAATATTCTTGCACACATTGTATGGTGATATCTACCTGTTTCTTTGGGGTATATCGCTGTGATTGGAGTTTATGGATGATCGGGGATCCATATATTCAGTTTAGGTAGAAATTGCCACAGTTTTCTCAAGTCGGCTATACCAATTTATCCCCCCAAGAGCAGGGTATGAGAATTTCCCTTATTTCACAAACTCTGTTACATTCACTGTCATGATTTTTTTTTCAATTTTAGCCGTTGTGTAGATATGTAGTGGTATCTCATTATGTTTAACATTTCCCTGTTGATTACTGAAATTAAACAATTTCTCATCTGTTTATTGGCTATTTGGTTGTTTTCTTGGGTCAAAATCCTTAAAATGTGGCCATTTCCTGGTCACCAGTCTCATAAGAAAGTACTTGAAAATTTCAGGTATTTTTCCTGTTTCTCTATGAGATTGTCTGTCATTATAAATTTTAGGAATTTCAGATATAGTATATAGACTAGCCTTTTGCTGATTAAATATATATTACCAGTGTATTTTCCTGTTTTATAGTTTGCCTTTTAACTCCCCTAATGATATCTTTTAAAGTATACTTTATTTTCCGAGCAGTTTTATAGTCACAGCAAAATTGAGCAGAAGGTACAGAGAATTCCCGTAGTGCCCTTGCTCCCACATACTCATAGCCACCCCTACTTTCAAAATCCTGAACCACTGTGCTATGTTTGTTATAACTGATGAGCCTATATTGACATGTCATTATCACCCAAAGTCCACAGCTTATGTTAGAGTTCACTCTTGGTGTTGTACATTCTGTGTGTTTTGACAAATGTATGATGACAGGTGCTCACCTTAACGGTGTCTCTTGATCGAAAGAATCTCCTAGTTCTAATGTAGTTCATTTTATGAATTCTTTTCCTCATGGTGAGTGCTTTTGGTGTCTTGTTTAAGACATCCTTATTCTTATTAAACTTGCTATTAAATTCCCCTCGTCTGATAGTTCGCCTGTAGGTAAACTTAGTGTAGACGTAGAACTTGTCCAAAGAGACAGAGATCTAGATATAGAACCTATCCAAAAGTATGACATCTTCTTTTCCAGTCTTTACGTAGTTTCTTTCTTTTTCATACCTTATTTCAGTGACCAGGCTCTTGATTATAATGTTGAATAGGAGTGGTGATTATGGGCACCCATTTCTTTTTGTGATACGAGGGGGAAATCTTTCAGTATTTCACCATTAAGCATGAGGTTTCTTTTAGATTTTTTTATAGATATCATCTATCACATACGTACCTTTTTATAGATGATTTTAAAATCATGACTGTGTTTTGAGTTCTGTCCCATCCTTTTTGCGTCTATCGAGATGACTGTTGTTATTGATTCCTAGCTAAACTCCTCTGCAGTAACAGGACACCATTTCCATCTTTCAAAGTTTGCAGAGACTTGTTTCACGGCCCCACCCGTGGCCAGTTTTCATAAAAAATTGCTTACGCAATAGTAAATACGGTGTTCTGCAGGTTGGGGGAGAGCGCTCTCTATATGGCAGTGAAGTTTGTTAAGTATATTGTTCAAATCTTCTATATCCTGATTAATTTTCTGTCTACTTAGTCCATCCAGTTTTTGAAAGATAAGCTGAAATCTCTTAATAAGATTGTCAGTTGGTATCTCCTCTTAGGGCTATGCATTTTTACTGTTCATGTTTTGAGGCTGTTATTGAGGATATATATATATATATATATATATATATATATATACATATATATATAAAATCCCTTCCTGATAAATTAATCCTTTCATTATTGTGAAATGTGCCTCTTCCTCTCTAGTGATGTTTATTTTCTTAAAATATCCCTTGGTATCAGTACAGTGATGTCAGCTTTCTTTTGGTTTGGGTTCCATTTTTTCCTTTAAACTGTTTTTGTGCCCTTCTACAAAATTGATCCTTGTGAGATGTATCTACTTTTATTTCTTTTGTATTCAGTCAATCTGTGTCTAGTAATTGGAGTATTGAATCTCTTTATTAGTTTAATTACTGGGACATTTTGGTTTCAATTGATCACCTTACTGTTTGTGTTCTATTTGTGTCTCCTTTTCTCTTTGACATTCCATTTTTTTTCTCCATCAACTTTTCATTTATGTATGTTTTATTCCCATTGTGGCTTACTCAAGAAAGTACAACATGCAGTGTATCCTTGAACTGGCAAGATTAAAGAGAAATTAATACTCCGAGTTCTTCTCACTGCAATGACCTGACCACACTCTTACCCCTCTTGGTCCCCTTCTATCTTTCATTTTATTGTTATTAGATGTTTTTCTTGTTTTATGCAGCAATCATTAATATAGACTTAACTTCATATTTTTCTTTTCTGTGATAGTTTTTCCCTTAGATCTGTCTGCAATCCTCTAGTTTCATTTTCTTTCTTCCCAGAGACCATATTTTAGCGTCTTCTTTAGAATGGATCTGTGGATCGGGGCGCCTGGGTGGCTCAGTCGGTTGAGCGTCCGACTTCAGCTCAGGTCATGATCTCGCAGTTCATGATTTTGAGTCCCGAATCAGGCTCCGTGCTGACAGCTGGGCCTGGAACCTGTCTCCCTGCCCCTCCCCCGTTCATGCTCTGTCTCTCTCTGTCTCAAAAATAAATAAACATTAAAAAAATTTTTTTTAGAATGGATCTATGGACGACAAATACTCTAGCTTTTGTTTCCCTGAAAATGTATTTATTTGCCTTTATTTGCAAAGGGTATTTTTGTCAAGTATAGAATTCTATATTGGCAGTTTTAATCTTCCAGTCTTTTGAGGCTATCATTCTATTGTTTTATGGCTTTCACTGTTTCCATTGGAAAGTCGACTGTAGGGGTGTCTGGGTGGCTCTGTTAGTTAAGCATCTGACTCTTCATTTTGGCTCAGGTCATAGCTCATGGTTTGTGAGATTGAGCCCTGCATCAGGCTCTGCACTGACAGCACAGAGCCTGCTTGGGATTCCTTCTCTCCTCTCTCTCTGCCCCTGCATATCTCTCTCTCTCTCTCTCTCTCTCTCTCTCTCTCTCTTTTTCAAAATAAATCAATAAATAAAAAAAAATGTTGGCTGTGATCATATTGTTGCCCCTCTGAAGGTGATAAGTACCTTTCTCCATCTGCTATTTGGAGTTTTCTCTTTATTTTTGATTGTGAGAAGTTTTACAATGATATCCCTGGGTTTGTGTGTGCTTGTGTTTCTGTCTACTTGTGGTTTTTATTTATTGTGTTTGTGGCTTACGGTGCCTCTTGAAATTGTAGCTTGATACAGCTTTCATCAGTTTTGAAAAATTCGTAGCCATTATCTCTTCAAATACTGTTTTTGCCCTATTCTCTCTTTCCTTCTCTTTTGGGCTTTTGGGACTCCAATTACATATAGCTTAGACCTTTCCTTTATGATCCCACATCCTGTATCCTTTTTTTTTCTGTTTTTTAAAATTATTTTTCTCTCTTTTTGTGTGTTTCAAGATTTTATTTAAATTCCAGTAAGTTGGGGCTGGGTGGCTCAGTCGGTTAAGCGTCTGACTTCGGCTCAGGTCACGATCTCGCGGTCCGTGAGTTCGAGCCCCGCGTCGGGCTCTGTGCTGACTGCTCGGAGCCTGGAGTCTGTTTCAGATTCTGTGTCTCCCTCTCTCTCTGACCCTCCCCCGTTCGTGCTCTGTCTCTCTCTGTCTCAAAAATAAATAAACGTTAAAAAAAATTAAAAAAAATCAAGTAAGTTAACGTATTGTAGTATTGGTTTCAAGAGTCGAATTTTGTGACTCATCAGTTACACGTAACACCCAGTGCTCATCCCAACAAGCGTCCTCCTTAATGACTATCACCCATTTAGCCCAGCCCCCACCCACTTCTCTCCAGCAGCCCTCGGTTTGTTCTCTGTGTTTAAGAGTCTCTTACAGTTTGCCTCCCTCTCTGTTTTGATCTGATTTTATTTTTCCTTCCCTTCCCCTATGTTCATCTGTTGTGTTCCTTCAATTCCATATGGTGAAATCGTATATTTGTCTTTCTCTAACTGACTTATATTTGCTTAGCATAATACACTCTAGTTCCATCCATGTCATTGCGAATGGCAAGATGTCATTCTTTCTGATGGCTGAGTAATATTCCATTGTATATGTGTGTGCGTGTGTGTGTGCACACACACACACACACGCACACGCCACATCTTCTTTATCCCTTCATCTGTTGATGGACATTTGGGCTCTTTCCATAATTCGACTCTAGTTGATAGTGCTGCCGTAAACATTGGGGTGCATGTGACCCTTTGTGTAAGTATTTTTATATCCTATTCTTTTTCATTTCTTGTTCTATTTTCTTTGGATTTATCTTTTAGTTTACTAATTTTGTCTCCTGCCGTTAAATACAACTACAGAATTATTAAAATTCAGCTACTGAATATTTTCAGTTCTAAGTTTCAATGTCTTTTATAGTTGCCAGTTTTCTCTTGAAGTTACCAACATTTTCACCACATTCCTAAAACATATTTGTCACAAATATTTAAAAGTCCGTATCAGGTGGGCCACCTGGGTGGCTCGGTTGGTTGAGCAGTGGACTCTTGATTTTGGCTCAGGTCGTGATCTGATGGTGGTGGGATCGAGCCCCTTGTCGGGCTCTGTGCTGAGTGTGGAGCCTGCTTGAGATTCTCTCTCTCTCTCTCTCTCTCTCTCTCTCTGTCTCCCCCTGCCCACCCCTCTCCCCTGCTTATGTATGTTCTCTGTCTCTAAAATAAAATAAAATAAAGATTTTTTTAAAAGTCCCTATCAGGTAATTTCATTATCAGGATTCCCATTGGTCTGCGTTTGTTGTATGCATTTATTTTTTCTTAGATTTATGTTTCTTTGTCCCCTGGTGTACCTGTTTCTGATTGAATCCTGGGTGTTGTGTGTGAAAATGGGAGATGATCTGAGACTCTGGTCTAGTGCTCGCCCTCTGCTGAGGACTTGCTTTCTCTTGAAGGGCAGGCTCTTAACCCCATCATGGATCCAGCAGGTTCAAAGCAGGGTTTCAGTCTGCAGAGTGCTGGATTGTTACCAGATTTGGCCTTCATGGTTTTGAGCCGGTTTGGCCTGAACTTCAGTTCTGTCCCTCTGGCCCCATGAGGCATTTAGAAGCTTTGCCTAGCTTCTTAGCCTCTCAGCTTCTAATGTATACTCCATTATTTATCTTCTTTAGGAGTGTTTTGTAACTTGTATAGTGCACCAAAAAGAACACTGAATGTTGGGTTTACTGCTCCGGACTATGCTCTTCTCTGAGATGTTAGCCCTTCAAATACTGTTGCTCAGAAGCCCGAAACATTCTTTGGAGCAGGGGGCGAGATTTTCTCGTCATTCTTGGTGGGACCATTTGCCAGAAACAAGCTAACCCTTTATCAATAGAAGAAGTTGATAAGAAAAACTCTTGAATAAATACCAAACAAGTACTGTCTAATTAAAAGGAGGAAAATGGGTTGAAAAGAAAGGAACAAAGAAGCTATTTGCATCCACGGTATTGAAAGTTTTGAAAATAATAAGATCTTAAAACTAGTTTTTTAGAACTTCAGGGCATTTGGATGGCTCAGTTGGCTGAGTGTCTGACTTGGGCTCAGGTTATGACCTCACGGTTCATGAGTTCAAGCCCTGCATCGGGCTCTGTGCTGATGGCTCAGAGCCCACTTGGGATCCTCTGTCCCTCTCTCTCTGCCCCTGCCCCACTTGTATATTCTCTCTCTCTCTTTCTCTCTCTCAAAAACAAACATTTAGAACTTCAATGTACAGTTTTAGAGCAACACTGATGTTTATTTTAATTTCTAACTTGAAAAAAATTGGAAAACTTTATATGCTGTTGGAAGTGGATGCCAGTTGTTGGCTTCAGTGACTTGACATTTGTCCTTGTGACGACTGATGTCACAGGTGATCAGCATCGGCATTTGTGGTCAGTAAGTTAATGGACGCTTCACATTTCAAATACTTTGATAAAAATCACTATTTTCTAAGGTAGCGTGGTCCCATTTAACTGTATAAATGTCCACTTTCCTTTTGTAGGACCAGAGAAGTTCTAACAAATAGCTTAATCATTTGAAAATCTGCCAACTAACGTCAAATGGAAGCCAATATGATTTACCTGCTACTTTTGCAATGCATGTGGTAAACAAGCATAGTCAAGATGTTTTTGCCTCATGTGGAATGGAAAATTTGAACAGTAGAGGGTGCAATTGTACCTTTAGTTCTGTATTTTAGCCCTCAGAAATTAGTATTTAATAGCCAAGGGGAAAATGTGAAGAATGTACTGTTTGCCGAAGCTGTGTACTATTTATGGAAATGTAATTAAAATAAACCATGCAAAGGAGAAGTATGCATTTCATAACCATTTGCTTGCCGCATACTTATAAAAAGTGACAAAAATCTCAATTAGAACCCATTTTTTACCAAATATTATTTTAACTGAATAAAATATTTACTCTGTAGAAAGGTATACATATCTCGATGTGGTATTTTTCTTTTGTAGAGCTTAATTCTTTGTAATCATACATATGTTTCCCCCTTAGGAAATCCTGCATCCAAAAAGATTATGTATATTGATAACTTCAGCGTGAGACTCCTGTGTCTTGGGAGGAAAACTAAGAATAGGAACCAGTAGAGATAAATAAGGCAATGACAAGAGAGTTCTTACACTCACATAGTTATTGACACTTAGGTTTTATTGGAGATTCAGAAATTTCAGGAGGTTGCAAATCAGATTCTTAGGTCTCCATTCAGACTCAAGCAGCATTATATAGTTGCATCGTAAGGCTTCACGTGTAAAGACTTGTGGTTTGTGTGTGTACAAAGCTTTGAGTCTTTATCTCCAAATCTGACTCTGTCCATGCAAGGGGAGGTCTCCTATTATTTTTTTCATAGGTGAACGTTGAGCTTAGGTTTTTGTAATCTTGTCGAAAGTTACCTTTATTTCGAAACCCATGTTCAAGTACAGTAAGCTTGGAGAACTTAGGAAGCCTTTTTGCAGACTTTGTGAAATTATAGGAAACATCTACCTGAGAAATATTCCGTGTGTGTGTGTGTGTGTGCGCGCGCGCGGGTGCGCACACATGTGCACGCACATTAACAAAGTATTTACTTCTATCTTTTGGTTTAGTGGAACAGCTGTTTAACATTGAGATTCGTGCTAACACCCAAAGGTTAGCGCATCAGGGTGCAGTGGACTGTGTTGGTAAAGTTCTGATTTCGCTTGAAGGGCCAATTCATTTTGATATTCTGATATTCTATAGGAAGAGCAAAAGAAAGTACAAAAGAGAGGAGAAGGAGAGAAGTATACCTACTTTACGAATTACGTTATTGGATTAGAAGTATTTTTGGAGATTAATTCGGTTTTTGAACTTTGTTTCAAGCTGAACTTCCAAAGCTATTATAGATGACGGGAGCAGGGTTGGGTTAGCAGCCCCGGCGAAACCTACAAGCACCTTAATTCGAAGCATCTGTTTTCAAAATAGTATCAGGAGGCATTAATAGTTTTTGAAAAGAAGCATTAAGGGGGACTCTTAAAAACAGGTCAACTGCAAATGCAGCAGTCAGCTTTTTTGAAGGAGTAGCTAGAGCTAGGGAAGAAACAAAAGAAAGAAATTGCAAAATGGATGGGGTTATAGATGCTGCCAGTGTTATATCAAAGAGCATTGAACCTTGAAGACAATGTATTATAAACCTAAAAGTAAGAAAGACTCTGGGATTCTGGTGATTTAAAAGTACATTGAGACAGTAGATTGTCTGGGTGCAATTTTTTTTTTCAATTTATTTTGACTAACAGCAGCAACAACAACAAAAACCCCCCAAATGCTCCTTTCTTCCACCCTCCCCACCCTCCACCCGTGAAAGCCACCAGTCTGCTCTCTTCAGGTTTGTAAGTGTAATGTGAGAATGTGGCTGGATATCACATATTTTTTCCCAGAAACATTCAAGGTGACAGGTAGCAAGCGGTTATCATGGGACTTAAGCAGGGACTTTGAACATGTTCAAGGAGTGATGCCTGTGTTCTTTCTTCTGCATAAAAAAACCCACAGTTTTCAACTAAGCCTCTGATATGTTTGACTTATTGCATATAGAAGGGACACGCAGAATTATGGAGAGCTAAAACATCAGTTGTCAGAAAAATCACCGTGTCCTAGTTTTTGTGTCACTTTTTGCTGTCATGTGACAGACAAATTCATTACCTGTATTCACTTCTAAGCTGTGCTTACCATGCTGATGTTGGTTTTCATTATATATATATATACACACACACACACACACACACACACACACACACACACACAGTTGACCCTTGAACAACATGGGGGTTAGGTGTGCAGACCCAGGTGTGGTTGAAAATGCACGTGTAATTTTTGACTCCCCCAAAACAACTACTAATGGTCTGCTGTTGACTGGAGGCCTTGCCAATGACATAAACAACGATAAACAATGATCAACATATATTTTGCTTGTTATGTGTATTGTATACTGTATTCTTACAGTAAAGTAAGCCAGAGAAAAGAAAATGTTATTAAGGGAATTGTAAGGGAGAGAAAATACATTCATAATTCTATACTCTATCAAAAAAAAATCCATGTGTAAGTGGACCCACGCATTTCAAACCTGTATTGTTTATTCAAGGGTTAACTGTATACACACACACACACACACACACACACACACACACACACACACACACTTACACACACATGTTCCAGGCTAATTTTGGTCACAATATTTTAGTTTCAAAGGTTTTGTGTAAGGGGATTGTTCTCACTTTTGAAGCACCTGTCAAGGGCAACAGATACCACAAATATTTCCTGGAAGAACGTAGGAACTGGGTGCTCTTTCAAAAGCAGACAAACATGTGACTTGCAGACTTCCTGCCAGAGACCTGCGATTCAGGACAGCTGCTCACAGGGGCGGTTGTACTGAGGTTCCCGAGTTTATGACACGTGCGCTCCCAAATGACACCCCAAGCGAGGGCTGCCGACTCTGAAGCCCGTCTCCATCTGTATCGCATCCGTGGATATTCATTTTGGTTTGATGGTTTAATCTTTTGGTGGGGAAAAGGCAGAAAGGGACGAATTTTCTGTTTATCGGTGGTGGTGTGTGATACTAAATATTTCTTGAATTCATTCATTTAGTCTATGCAACTAACAAATATACAGGGAGGGCTTGTTTTAGGTTTTGGTGGATGAAATAGAATTCCTAGTTTTCTTGGAGTTTACCGTCTAATGATAAGATAGCTCTGTAGCAAATATTTTCAAATATCCTTGAAACTAATATATAATTATACATCGTAAGTTCTGTTATAAGGGAAAATATCATGGGGATGATCTGGAAGGATTATCAGAGGAAGGGATATTTGGGGAGAGAAGTGAAGAATGAGTTCAATGAGTTCATGACTCAAAAGATAGAAAAGGTGATCGGGAAGTGATGGGGTGGAGATTTTAGGGTTGCAAAATGGGTTAGGTGAAGGATCTCAAAGGCAGAAAGAGAATCACCAGTGGAAAAGCTCTGAGATGTTACAATGAAATTGCTTGGTGCCTGGAGACTTGTAAGAACTCAAAGGTCAGTATGACACTTAGGTAATTAATTATTAATCAATTGCTCTCCTGATTTCAGCCCCATTGTAATTTTTCCTTGACCATTTTCCTAGCGGGAGCAAAATCCAATGACCTGCCTCCTTTGAAAGACAGGAAACGTGACTGTGGGTCAAATGGCAACAATGTTAGTTAGTCCTTCCTGTAAGCACCAGACTGGGCATGTGTTCAGGTCTTCTGTCCTGTCATTGACTGTGGTCATAGACTGGGTGAATCGTGACTTTAAAGGGAAGGTACTGTGGTCTGTAGTCTTGTTGGTGGATCAGGAATTATCGCTGTGTATGTAAATACCCATAAGGGATTTCACAGACGGGGGAGCTGTTTATTAAAAGTATTTTTAATAAGTTGCCTAATTTACCTTTAAACATTCACTATCGTAAATACTTAGGTCCAACACTTAAAACATTAGATGAAAGAAAGCCTAGTTGTTTAAATCAACTGTATACATTCACTCTGTACTTATTTTGGAGATTCATAATACATATTGGAAATTTAGAAGTTCTTTGGAATCACTATGCAGAAAGAATTCTGTTTCAATGAACTTTGCTCAGTGTCTCCCAAGCATTTTTGACCCTGAACACTCCCCCCTCCCCCTTTTCAAGGAACTAGTGTTCTTTAGTTCACCCTTGGAGGAAACACTGCGTGTTAGTATATACTCGTTTGGTGAGAGCTCTCGGATTATGGGATTGCCAGAAAGGCTGTTCGCTGACCACTGAGTTTAGCTGTTGTAGCAGCTGTTACCACATGCTTCTTCTTGGTTATTTGTGTTTTCTTCATTAATGGTTCTGATTTCTCACAATCGGATATTCCCTGGTTGCAGAATATGAAAGTCATGTACTGTGTTAAAAATTCGCTTTGTAGAGAGATTGGTGATTAAAAGAACGTGTCCTGAGAATATTAAAATACAAAATTCTTTTTAGGAAAATACCAATGTAATAAGATTTTAAATGCTGTATGTTTCAATGAGTTTTGAAGTATGTCTTTACTGTCTTTTGTGAACATTCTTCAAGTACTCCACTGGGAAATATTAAATGAACAAAATCATCTCTTGGCACATTCTGAAGTTATTATTACCTTAAAAATGTCTCAAATGGTCTAAGACCAATTACGTGATTTCAGGGAACCAATCCAGTATCACCACCTGAATTTTGAGAGTTTTAGGTAAGGTTTACGGTGTTACCTTTTCATTTGTACGAATTGGAGACAATTGTTCTCTTTCCTGGTGATGACGTCTTTCGTATCACAAGGGATTTTAAAACCTTGCAGTGGGAGGAAGGCTGAACTGCTCTCGTCTGAGAAATGAAAAAAGTTAATCTAGGTGCTTTACCGTGTTTCCATACGTAGATCTCTGTCAAATAAGGTGGAATGCAAAAGATTTGGGGTGTGTCCATCTTTCCTTTGACATAAATGAGGATTGGTTAGGAGGGTGAGGTTGATATGTCACACCTACGTCACATGCGAGACTTTGAGGCTGTGCAAGCACACACACACACACACACACACACATGTGCACGCATCGTCATGTCCCATAGATCCCCATCCATGTAACAGCGATTCCTTACGGTTCGAGTGTAAGGAGACGCATGATAGAACTAATTGGACGTCCTAAAGACCCTTTAATATACTTTGTTCTCTGCAGCAAATTAAATGTTCTGAATTGGCTTTAATAGCTATTACCTAGGAAGCGAGAGGAGGTAGGATTTTCAGGTGCACCGAATCAGGCTTCTGTGTGCACTGATAATAAAAATATCACAGTGAAAGAAAAATATCACTGGAAGAACACGAGGCCGGCAAGGGGAATGCTTGGGTTCCAAACTTGCTTCTGCCTTGAGTGGGTCGTTTGACTCCCTCGGCCTTTGCATTTCCTTAAATTTAAAATTAGGATGTTGAATTACATAATCTCAGTGGGACATTTCAGCTACAATTCTGTGATATTCATTATTGGTAAAAAAAAAAAAATAAGGCCGCTTTGGCTTTTTTTTGTGTGTGTGGCTGCAGGTGGGGAAGGGTGGTAAGCCATATGGTCTTTGAGTTCTCTGTGTTTTGGGAGTGCTGGTGATGGAGGCAAAAATTAAGTAAACAGAGTGCACGTGGAAATGCTCTTGGGTTAGGTAAGCTTCAGCTTTGTGACTAGAGAGAGAGAGGGGTACTTGCTGTGTACAGAGAGAAGGTCTGACCCGTGGAAAAGAAGCAATTTTCACTCAGTTCTCTGTGCTCCTAAGAGCATCAGTTGTTTTTAGCAATCTGCAAATAAGTATTTTGAAGACTTCCCTGTCATTTTTTCCACTTGAAATTGGTATTCGACGTCGATGCTTTTCCAAGAAAGATAGATGGGTAGAATTTTGGCTGTGCTGCGTGTTATGGAAAACTTGGATGGATTTTCCATAATAGCTCCCCAAATTAACTTTGAGATTTGCGTAAAAACATTCTTACGTAATGCGGTGACTCGAGACAGATCCTGAATATTCTGCCTGATAACCAAAAATCAGTACAAGTCTCTATTCGACATTTATTTCCATGGGGCATTCTTATCTACCAGATCATGCTATGCCTGCGCTTTGAAAAATGATTTGTAAAAAATACAGTCTGGACCAGGGAGAAATCATTGAATCTTTAAAAGACGTACATGGGGCAAGGCGACTCATAATCTTCTAGTTGGTTACAAATGCCTAGTGACAATATGTGTCTCCCGGGCCCCAGCTTGCCTCTCTCTCTATCCTTGGTCCAAGGGTATGCCTTCTCAAACCTCAAGTGCCATGTCTCGACCCTCGAATGACATCCACTTGTTTTACCAGACTACCACTGCATTAGCCTGTCATTAAGGATGGATTTCTGGATTTCCATCTCATGGTGATGGCATAAAAGTCAAAACATCAAGAGTTTCCTGCATTTGAAGTTAGGTGATATTTACTTGGTCATTAAGTTCAAGAGGATAAAGATGAGATGATCAGAAGACTTCCTAGTGAGTCTTTTTTTTCCACCTACAACTTCTCTCTCCTTTGGATCTCTGATTCTCACGATGCAGATGCCTTTGTTCCTATAGGCTAATCCCTTCATTCGACGCCCCGATAAAAACCAATTCACTCAAACTTCTATCTTCTTGTCTTTCTTCCATCTTCACTGCTTTCTCAGTTTACCGATTGTAGTAAGTTCACGAGCAGAATGTAGTGCTCGTTGTTTGCTTTCAACTTTGATTACAAAACATGTAGGTTGAAAACGGACCAGTGATAGTAGCTGTTACATGAGATTTAAAATAAGTAACAGGCAAAATTCACAGACTTCGGAGCTGTTCTTCTATAAGCCACATGGTATCGAATATGCTCTCAAATGCAGACGTAGTTTCCCAAATATTTGTTACTATTCTGTGGAGAGTACTGATGCATTAACTTATGAAATGATGTGCATTAAAAAAATGTTTTTATTTTAACATTTATTTATTTTTGAGACACAGAAAGAGCCAGAGCGCGAGCAGGGGAGGGGCAGAGAGAGAAGGAGACACAGAATCCAAAGCAGGCTCCAGGCTCTGAGCTGTCAGCACAGAGCCCGACGCGGGGCTCAAAACTCACAAACCCGCGAGATCATGACCTGAGCCAAGGTCGGACGCTTAACCAACTGAGCCACCCAGGCGCCCCACAAAATGATGTGCATTTATAGGCCAGAAGAGTCATTGAAATAGGACTGAGAAACGAAATCTATTAGGCAGGCAGGAGAGAAATTATCATGTTGCATACCCACTGTTACGTACATTCACTGGGCTTAAAATGTAACAGAATAATAGTTTGTGAACAAAGCATTTTAAAGTCCACGTTCCATTTAAAAATTCTCCATTCATGGAAAAAATCTGGAAAGCCAAATTCCTTCCTTCTTAAACACATTTTATTTCTTCCATGATTTGGAAATGTTATTTGGAAACGGGCAGCTTCTTGAAGAGTACAGAGAAGCGTTCTTTTCGCAGACAGGGCATGTGTTCTCATGAATACTGCTTCAGGCTCCATAATAACATACCATCATTTTAAGCCGTGGAGTATAAGAATTCATTTCAACTGATATTAGGCATGACACTAATTCGGTATTAAACTCTAAGCACATTAGCAATTATGGTACAATGCACTATTACTTTCCAAATCTCAGCAGTAAGTTTTTCATCATTAATGGTTTCTGTGTTTTTTTCTTTTCCATGTGGGATATATCATGCACGGAAGTAAAACTTCAAAAAGCCAGACCATTAGAATGTTTACTTATCTCCATTTGAATATGGATTCCTGATGGCTGAGTCTATCCACCAAATATAATCATAAGAATAACCTAATTCTGTAGGAGTTAATCAAATAGCAGGTATTTTAATTATTGTGATTTATCCATAGAAAGCCAGAATGTCTGAAGTCCAGATTTTTATAAAAACAGTAAGCCGAAAAGAGAGCCTCGATTCTTTGTCTAATTCATCAAACTGCAATGAAAATTCTATCGTCTGACTTCTCTCTTGTGTAGTCCAAAGGCAGTTCCTGTGGTATATTATTATGCATTGAAATAGGATGATTGTGTTCTTAAAATATATTCATACAAACAAATGGGTGAGTGGGTTTACAATGTGGCTAAAATAATAGGTATTATCATTACAGATCGTCCTGGGGTTTACTTTTCTATCTGTACATTTGAAGGCAAAATTTGAAAATATTTATAAAATCGGGTGGCTCAGCAATCCCGAATTTCATAGAGTGACCAACTGTCCTGGTTTGTCCAGGACCGGGGGGTGCCCAGGACTTCAGCTCTAAAACCGGGACAGTCACAAGCAGTTTCAGTATTAAAACAAGGACAATCCTAGCCCAGTGGGTGCAAGTTGGCCACCTTAAGCCAGGATGAAATAGTGCTGGCGTGAAGACAATTTTGGGAAAAAGAACTTTCAAGAATTCTTTCTCCTGCTCTTTCAGGATTTCCCCACATTTTCCTCTTTCCACCTACCCAACCCCAAAGTCAGGCTAGTTAATAGTAAACATACTCTCATCTCTGTGGTTCGAGAATCAGGACATTGGCAACATCTGGAAGCCCTGCAGAAGACAGTGAAGGTCAGGGAGTCAGGGAATGAGCTCCGTATCACATGGTGTGGATTCGAATCTAGGCTTTGCTGTTCATTAGGCAGATGATTCCGTGCTGCCATTTTTTTTCCCCCAAATATAAGTGGAAATAATAATAAAGGCCACCTGGTGGGGTTACATAAACAGTGCCTGTCGTGCATTAAGAGTTCAAGGAAGTTAGTTATTGTAATTGTGACCTTGATTAAGATTCGCAATTTAGAGCATGTCAGTATATCTACCAGTAATGGCAACTCTCAGATCTAGATTCTTAGGGGTACTTGTTCCTTGTAGCGGTTTTCCGTAAGGGGTGGTTTCCATCACTTAAAAAGCTCAGGTGTGTTTTTGTTGTTTTTGTGAGTTTTCCCTACTCAAGATGCATACGTGAAATGGCAGAAGAAAATGTCATACTTAGGACTCTTCCGGGAAATGTAGCATCAGTGGAATGGACACCCAGATGACAAAGTTATCCCAGTCCTTTTGAGGCTAATTATGGCTTTAGTGAAGGGTGATAAATTCTACAGACTTTCTTCTTTTCATAGCCAATATTATGATGAAGCTGTGTCACTGAATGCCTCATTAAATGGTTCTGAGATTCCATTAAGGAAGGCCTGATAAAATTTATTCTCAATCATGAGGGGTGGGTGCAAAATTGAGGAGCATCGATATGCCACAGGTTGGGCTGGTTACTGGTAGCTCGCTTTTCTGAGGGCTGTGACAGAGAGAGACTAGCTACGATCCAGTTGTGAGTTGATTATGGTTGTGACTTGTGAGTTGACTACAGCATTTGAGAGTATGAACTCACTTCCTTCAAAATTTCACGGATGTCTGTTTTAGCATCTACGATGGAGGCTTCCTCCCATGAGATAGGCAGTGGGAGAGCTCAGGAGACCCGACTCCACTCTACTCCACTCCACTCCACTCCACTCCGTCTCAGACTTGTGTAGTCACTGCCTGGGAAGCAGAAGGTAGACTTGTGCCTGATCTCTGATTCTATGGTTTAGTTTACCATGAGACAGGTCGTCAATTTGTCCGTTGAAATGTAAGTACAGGACCTTGATTTTTCTCATAGAATTTATATCCAGTATTTACCAACACAGTAGCAAATATGTTTAAAGAGGGGGAGAGAGAGAGAGAGAGAGAGAGAGAGAGAGAGAGAGAGAGAGAGAGAGACTGAGATCACTCAAAAGATTGAGATGCAGAGCCAGATCCCTTCAGATCTAAACAACCAGTCAAAAGCATCATTGAAAAACGTACTTAAAATATTTATTTTGACTTCAAGAATGGAAAAGTCAAGAATTCTGGAGGTTGCACGTACAATTATAAAGTCAGGGGGAAATTCAATTATTTTGGTAATATAGGCTAATATAACCAAATATATTCTTATACCTTGAATACTTTTTCAAAGTGTAGGTCGACTGTAATAATCATGTGTTTTGGCTGTTTACTTTCTTTGCATGGATTATAGCAGGCTCCTGATTCTCAGGATGGGATTCCTCACGGGATGTACATTTTGTATCACAACAATGAAATGTAGGATGGATATATCCCGTACTTGCATGTAGATATGAAAGCTTAAATAGTGAAAATTATTTACATGACTCAGTGGAAAAAATTTCACTTGTATCCAAAATACCTGTTTTGTTTTGTTTTTTTTTTTGGTTGAAGGGCTATTTTTTTTTAATTTCCTTTGTGGATGTTGACAGGCTTTCTTAAAAATGAAGAAGAATCTTCTCTACTTTGTGCTGCCCAAAGACATTTAAGTTACACCATTTAAGCCTCAAATGAACCTTAAAACATAACCCTGCTTAGTGGTTGTCTAATGATCCCCCCTGTACCATTGCCTCGGATATATTTTTAGATATAATCGCTTGGCCTCAGGGCCCCAATGTAGATCTATAGGAAAAAGGCAGTTAGTGCTAAACATTTTCTCATGGGATTAAAGAATTTGCATAGGTTAAATAAAAATAAGAATTTGGCCTTTTGCCTGGGACAAGGAAATTGTCACATATGCTCTCTTTTAGAATAGAGTCCTATACAAAGTCACAGTACCTCTACTGGATTTAGTTTTAATTAAAACAACAATTAGAACTATTTCACTGCTGTCACTATTTGTAAATTACTTATGTTCTGTTCACTAGGAATGAAAATGTTTCGGGAATTATCCACCTTGTGTGTCACGTGCCGAAGTAAATGCATTTCCCTGTTGGAAAGCAGAACATTTAAGTGTCTTCTATCACCTAATGCTAAGAGCATTAGATCATGATCTTAGTGAAGCATGTTTAGGATATATATCCTTTGTCATGTATACCTCTGATGACAAACAAATACACGTTGAATCAAAAAGTTTGTTCATGTGCCATTGGCTAGTGTTTTTTTTTTTTCCTCTTTGCTTAGAAAAAGTTGTGTATTCAAAAGTAAGAGCGAAAATTTTCTTGAGACCGATATATTCACTCTTGGCTACGTTTAGATTGCAGTGAATAGTTCTGGATTGCAATTCGATTTTAATGTATTTTCTATCAGCTTTGTTTGACTGCGAGGGAATGGCCCAATAGAGCTTTGGTTTGTGACACTGAGCGCCCAAGAATAGCAATCAGGACTGCTATAAAAGATGCTCTGAAGTTGGGTGAGTCCATGAAGATTTAGATAAATATTAGGAATTTCGGTAAGCGGTGAGTAAATATTGGTAGATTCTAAACATGTGTTCAGGTGATGGGCACGTTCCCCTCCCACAAAGAAAGCTCACTTAATTGTCATTTCAGGAACTACTGAGTGGGGAGAGCTGAGTGGACGGGGAGAGGGGGGGCGGTGTGGCTTTCGGTTCTGCAGCCCATCTGGGCCCCCCCTCTTGTCATGATCCCTCCCCACAGTTTGCGTCTTGCCATTCAAGTGTAAGGATACAGTTCTAACAGCTTGGTCGCCAGAGATGGAATCTTTTTGAAGATCTTAGTTCCATTTCCCAATGGACTTTTTGGAGCTCGGCGATGATGCTTCCCGCCGCCCCCTTCCCCGGCCCCCCACCCCGAAATAGCAAATGGCAGAAGCCAGGCCCTCCGTAAAGTCTTCCGCAGACACTAGCTCGGGCTGGGGTGGGGCGGGGAGAGCCGAGCGGCCTTCCAGGGCCCAGACCTGACTGGGAGAGTTCACGAGTGTGAGTCCGGAGGGGGCGGGCAGGGCGGGGGGGGGGGCGGCAATCGGCAGGGGCCCGAGAGAGCCGCCCCCGCCGGGCGCCACGCACCAGAAGCCCCGCCCCCCTCGCCCCTTCCCCAAAGGCACCTGCGCGCCGCCGGGGCGCCCTCCCGCCGCCGCTCCTCTCCTCGGGGAGGCAAGTTTGTGGTCCAGCGCCAGCCACCTGTGCGAGGCGCTCCCCGCGGGCAGGGTGGCGTGAGTGAGGCCACCGCGCGGCCACGCAGCTCGCGAGCCTCCGGCGGGGAGGCCGGCGGCCAGGAACCTCCGGACCCCGGGGCGCTCCGGCGGCCGAGCCCGCCCTGCCCGGGGACGCGGCCGGGAGCGCAGCCCCGCGGCCCCGAGGCCGGGGCGCCCGGTGGCGGGGGCGGGGGGCGGGTGTCCTCCCCCGCGTGCCCCCACCCCGAAGTGGCGCGCCCGCCCGCTGCGCCCCGCCTCCGGCCCTGCGCCCGCCGCGGCTCCCGGCTCAGTCCCGGCGCGGACCCGCCGCCTCGCGGCCCCCGCGCTCAGCCTCCCCGGCGCCCCGACAAGTGGGGATCCGCACGGAAAGTCGGCGGCGGAGCGGCGGACTGGGCATGCTCAGAAGCCAGGGCTGGCTGGCTCTGGGCTCGAGTAGGAAGCGTCTGCACTCGGGAGGCGGCGGCGACTTTGGGGAAAGTTGACCGGAGCGGGGAGCGAGCCCCCGGGCGCGCGGCAGCGGCAGGAAGGCGGCCCGGCGGCCCGGCGGAGCATGGGCACCCTGCGGGATTTGCAGTACGCGCTCCAGGAGAAGATCGAGGAGCTGAGGCAGCGGGATGCGCTCATCGACGAGCTGGAGCTGGAGTTGGACCAGAAGGACGAACTGATCCAGAAGCTGCAGAACGAGCTGGACAAGTACCGCTCGGTGATCCGGCCGGCCACCCAGCAGGCGCAGAAGCAGAGCGCCGGCACGCTGCAGGGCGAGCCGCGCACCAAGCGCCAGGCGATCTCCGCCGAGCCCACCGCCTTCGACCTGCAGGACCTCAGCCACGTGACCCTGCCCTTCTACCCCAAGAGCCCACAGTAAGCAGGGGAGCCGCGGGTCTCGGTCTTGGGTGTGGGCCCCCGCCCCGCGCGTGCCATGTCTGTGCTCGGGCTCCGAGGCGTTGCAGCCGTTGTGGCGGGCGCTCCGCGCGCGCCCTGCACGCTCCTCCGAGCCGCGCTCGCTGCGCCCCCGCCGCCTTGCTGTCTTTGTCAGATGTCGGGCTATTTTTGCAAGATAGACACGCACGTTCGTGTATGCCACCCGGGGTGCATAGTTGGAACGCGCCCCAGGTGTGTGTGTGTGTGTGTGTGTGTGTGCGCGCGTGTGCGTGAGTGTGAGCGAGCGAGCGAGCGAGCGTGAGAAGACGAATGAAAAGCCCCGTCTCCCAAACACCCCGGCGAACCTGAACCTGCCCGGCCGGAAAATCCTAAATGCAGGCTCATCGGACTCGAAATGAAATGCGTCTGTTGTCACCCTTACTTTCTCTGCTCCGGCGGCTCTCCCGGATTTCTCTACCTGCTGGCGACAATCGCCCGCACCCCTCCAACCTGATGTGCTGTCATCGCCAAAGTGTCAAAAATAAGCAAATGCGCATATAAAAGGGAAGATTTTTGTTTGTTTGGGTTTCATCTCCCGAACTGGATGGCATTGACAGCCCGCAAATGGAAGCCTAGTCTGTTGATTTAAAAAAAAAAAAATTTTTTTTCATAACACGCGAGGGAGATCGTTGCTTGTTTTCCTTCAGGAATTTGCATGATGTTGCCTGTGAGGTGCCTCGGTCTGCTGGGAGGGCTGTGTGTGTCCAGGGTCCAGTGTGAGAACTACACTTAACGTTTATCGACACTGTGAACACAGTGTTTGCCTTACTCCTGGCTTCTGATGCAACCGCTCTGGTAGGGCTCTTGCGTTGGGAGAACTGTGTTCTGATGTCAGTGGGCTTCATAACTTGGGTATGAAAATTGAACACAACTTGTTATACACCTTAGGGAGAGCATGGTGGCAGGACCATGAGATTAACACGCAGCGAGGGAGAGCACCCAAACGGATGGTGTTTTTAGTGGATAGATAATGCCATAATCGGTAAAATGAAAGATTTTGCTACTGTATTTCTAACTACCTCACACTGGCTGTTTGACACGTGTTACATAATAATGCAAGCTTTCTTGGAACCCTTCGCTTCACAAACACAAGGAATTGATATACGGAGAAGGAGTAAACGCAGGATTGTCTCCCTTTGTATGTATCGGGTTTAGGGGAGCCATCGGGCATGTACTGATGATACTTCTGGAAACTTAAGAGTTGTACCATCATCTGTTGGTTCCCATAGAGGTTTTGCTGTTCCTCCCGCAGGTTTAGCTTCAGAGGGAGTTTGCATTCTCGGAGAGTGTGGGGAAGAAACGATGAGGGTAAACAAACACTGCTGAGATTCTGACCTCACCAAGTGGCCCTGATCAGTAGACGTAGATCTGCCTCGGAAACCTGCGCGATTCACATCTACTTCAACTTCTTCCAGTAAATTGATTTGCAGTCCTGACATGCTCGCCTGTTTTAGCTAACGAGGTACACGGCCATCTCTCCTGGGCCAAGTTTTGCATGATGAAAAAATAACTCAAAGACAGCTCTCTGCATTTTTAAGCATTGCCTAGGCTCTCATTTTAGTATCTTGCAGGACTTTGGAGTAACACGGAGAAAACTCCGCTTTTGTAAAAGGACCATTTTAATGGGTTTTATAATGGAGCATGATCAAGCCAGCTGATAACTCCAGTGAAACATTCGATCAGAGAAGATCTGGAGGAATCCAGGCAGTGGGGAATGAGCTGTAGAATGTGGCAAGTTGTAGAAGCCTCTCAGTGTTTCACATGTAGAACAGCCAGGTTTTTTTTTTTTTTTTTTTTTTTTTTTTTTTTTTTTTTTGCAAATCCCTGGTGGAAAATGAAATTAGTGTGGTGGCAAATAAGTCACCCCATTCTGTTACAACAAACGTTGTATCTGTCGGGCAGCGCTGTGCGTTCTGATATTTATTTAATAACTTGTGCTTTGAAGAAATCAGCTGTTACGGTGGTCACCATGATGGTTTTGGTGATTTCTGAGGGATTCTATTGAAGAACACGATGGAATGTCTTCCAAGCTTAAATAATTTTGGAAAAACATCTGTTCTTTTTTCACACTTACATAAAGAAAACTAGAATAAAATTGGCTGAAGTGGCATAGTGTACCTTTCTTGAAAGAGAAGTTATATTGTATGCAAAATGATTATACCTTTGCCATCTGGATGAGGGTGCAAGACAGCTCCACAAAGGATCAGGAAAACTTGGCAACCCCACGAAGACTTGCGTGAATTTTCATTTCTCTGCCGCTGAATAATTTGATCATGCAGACTTACTGGCAACAAGTGTTTGTGTTTCACTTCCGGGGCAACTTAAATGTCGTTACCTTTCTTCAACTCACACACAGAGGATTGTGAGTTCGAGTTGAAAGGAAACCATCTCAGTAGCCTAAAATGGATTTCGGATTCACGTTCATGGGAGCGTTCTGTTCTCTTTTCATCAGATGTAGGTAACTGCCCAGCTCTGAGGATTATAATTTTTTAAAAAAACCTTCCCTTTTCCTTTTTGAGTGATTTTCGATCACTTAAAAAACAGTGTTGAAATAGTGTGAAATGTAAACTATTAACTTAATTCATTTTAACATTTTCGGTTTGGAATTTTCCCTGAAAGCTGGGAATTGGAGGGAAGGCTGGGTCAGAGCCAGGGAGCTCCTGCTGAACCTGTGTGTGTGTGTGTGTGTGTGTGTGTTGGGGGCATGGGGGTGTTCTCATTTCTCTCTTTCACACCAGCGTAGAAATAGCCCTTAAGCCCTCTGTGTGTTACCAACGTGAAGCAAAGAACTGTTGCAGAAGTTGGCACTATGTTCCACAGCTACGAGAACGTAAAACTCTGAGGCTATATGTTTTGAAATAAATCGAGCAAATAACCCCTTGAAGATGAAAAAAAAAAAAAACCACACCGCATTTTATGAGATAAGATAGTCTGTTGGTTATATACATAGGATGGTTCTTTTGGACTTTTAAAGTAATTTTATTTCATGATCTTCCATTCCTGAAAACTGACTCTCTAATCGGCTGGGACATTGACTAGTATTTGGAGCCCGACCCTTTACCTACTGAAAATACCTTCAAATCCCTTCCATTCTGCTGTCTCAGTCTTCTGCGTTCTCTCAGTCGGGCTGCACAGACTTATGTTCCTGTAAAAACTTGTTAGTGTCTCTGGATTTTTGTTCAGCTGGTGCCTTTCACCCCAGAGGCAGCTGAATTTCAGAGAGTGATGATGTGTTTTATAACATTTCACTCTTGGGTTGTGAAATAGTTTGGAAGAACGGAGGACGAAAAGAAACATATTTTCTTATTTTTAGGGAGGCGTTGCTTTTTTTTTTTGTTTTAAGTTTTTAAATGTTTATTTTTGAGAGACAGAGAGAGACAGAGAATGAGCAGGGGAGGGGCAGAGAGAGAGGGAGACACAGAATCCGAAGCAGGTTCCAGCCTCCGAGCTGTCAGCACAGAGCCGGACGCGGGGCTCAGACCGACGAACTGTTAGATCCTGACCGGAGCTGAAGTTGGACACTTAACCAACTGAGCCACCCAGGTTCCCCAGGGAGGCATTAATTTTTAATGAGCTCTTATATGATCTTTCCAACCTGGGCACTAGTACGTCTCAAGAGAAATAGTATCTTCCGAAAGACTGTATGTAAAATTTTGTAGGAAAGTGGAGACAATTCTAGAATTTTGGTATAATGTTAGATGGGATAATATTAAAACATAGATTTATTCAAAGGTAGCAATTAAATGCCGATGTGTCCTGCTGCTCAGTTTGGTATTTTTTTTTTTAATGTTTTTATTTATTTCTGAAGAAGAGAGAGATAGAGCATGAGTGGGGGAGGAGCAGAGAGAGAGAGGGAGACAAAGAATCCGAAGCAGGCTCCAGGCTCTGAGCTGTCAGCACAGAGCCCCACATGGGGCTCAAACTCATGAACTGTGAGATCATGACCTGAGCCGAAGTCGGACGCTTAACCGACTGAGCCACCCAGGTGTCCCCAGTTTGCTACTTTTATGGGCTGTCTGCTATGCGCAGCTTACCTTGGGCGTTAGGGGTGAGAGAGATGTAGGCCCGCATCTAGTAGGTATTCTAGAAAGTACAGAGCACGTTAAACCACAGAGGAAGTACCTGAAACAGTTGGCAAAGGAGAATTGCGGTCATTTCATTTCATGGTATGGGAAAGTCGTGGAGGCGAGGTGTTTAAAGTGGGTATTTGAAGGGCCGCCCGACTTAGGTGAGTGGTCAGGGGATGAGAGGGGCACGGTGGGAATGGAAAGGACCGTCTGGCGGACAAGACACATGGGGCCGTGACAGCGACAAGGGGCGGTACCAGAATACCTTAGTGGGAACTGCGGAAAGGCAAGTCTAGGCCCCACAGAAGGAGAACTTGAGTTTCTGTTTTGTAAAGTAGGCGAGAGGGCGTTTCTGCTTGTTTTTAGAATGTTCTGGCAGCGACGTGCACGCGTGCGCCCTCCGCCCAGCAAGGACCGCATGGTCCCCGCCAATAAGGTTCTGAGTCCCTGAAAGCCTCCTGGGCTCCATGCCTCCTGGATCCCCGTTGTCCTGACAATAGCTGTGACTGTCCCAGAGAGGCGGGACTTGGAGGGAGCAGAGCAGCGGCTGGTTCAGACCCGCAAAGAGATGGAACCCAGTCCGAGAGAAACCAGCTTCCCCTCTCCTGTCACTTCAGACCGTTCCCATGGACGGTCATCTCAAGTCGTGCCCCGGACTCCGCAGCGCAGATCCCTTCCGTATGGCGGTGGACGGGGGCCCGCGGTGACAACCCGGCCTGAAGTTGGTTTCGGAAACTCACCTTTCTGGTTTTCGTGGAGGGGCTGAACTCCAACTTCAGGCAGGTCTGCTGGACCGTCCGGCTGCAGGTGGGTCGTGAATTCGACGTGACAGGCCGTGCAGTCACAGCAAAGCAGTGGGAAGCTTTTGCAAACGGGTGAGACCAGGTTCCTAAACCCCCGTGAGGCTGTTCTGAAACACGGTCAAGTTGCGTGCCCCTAAGCTGGGGATTCTGACGAAGGAACGGACAGGCCCTGTCCGAGAACAGAAACGGCCGGCCTCCTTGCTCCCCTGGGCCCCGTTTCTGCCCTTCTGCTACTTAGCCTTTCCCTGAAGAGCTGGGCACACGATGTGTCTGTTGCTGTTGGGACACATTTTCCCCGGGCACAGGGACACATTTTCCCCGGCCTGCTTAGCAGTGGAGGGGGCTCCGTGGTCTCCTAGCAATCGGATCTGAACACCAGGCTGCTCCCCTTTCTGCCGTCTCTGCCATAGGTACCGCTGCCCATCTGGGGCGCCGGGCCTATTGCCGGCACTCAGACCCTCCAACTGGAACCTTCCACGCTCGGAGAGCGCAAGGCAGTGTGACAGACAAGCATGCGGCCAACGCAGCCTCTACCGGTACGCGTCGCACCTTTATGCAGTCACCTCGGTGGCGTTTTGAATCCCGGTCTGAATTGTTGGGCCACCGCCGTTCGCCCCCCCCTTCCCCGACAGGCCCCCGTCCTTTGTCCCACCCAGCCTTCTGACACCGGTTCTCCTCTCCTGTCGCCATCTTCCGGCATGGCCATGCTCCTCGGCTTCTCCTTCAAGTTCATTTTCTGGCGAGTTCGATACGTGCAGCCCGTTTGAACTCTCCGACTAGGATTGTCTGTAAGAGTGGAGGAACGTTCTCCCCCCCCCCCCCCAGAACTGACATGCCAGCGTAAACAATGGTGCAAAAACGGCGGCCACACAAAACAGACTTTTGGCAAAAGTTGGGACTAATTGTATCCTCTCCAAAGGGTCTTGTCTCTGAATGGATTTTATCATCAGAGCTATTAATGAGAAAAAAACGAGGAGAGCACAGTGGGAAGAAGAGGTGTGCGTGGAGTGGGGGGTGGTGAGGAAGGTGGTGGACAAAATGGGAATTTGGGGAAATGCTCGAGGGCAAGGCAAGATCAGGATGGAAAGGAAAGGGCGGAACCCGAGGAGCATCATTAAAGGAGCACCATATTTGCACATGCTGGCAAGGAGTGATGGGTTTTGTGGGCGATGGCCGGTGACCGGAACAGCGTTTACCAAGAAGACCGTGCTTTGTGGAGGATGACCGCCGTGGGGATGAGGCGCCTGGACGGTAGCACATCGAAGGCTTCCTTGCCTTCTCTGTGAGCGGGAGCCATCCTGGGATTTGGGTGGAAAACCATTAAGATGTTTCCCTTTAGACCAATGCTTATTTTGAGTGCCTTGTGTTGTCTCTTGGGAGCATCCCTTAGTCTGATAGCAAGGAGCGCTTGAAGCTCGCAGCGGAGAGGAGAGGAGGAGGAGAGCAAGTTGGTGAACCACGGTTTCTGAAATAAGAGGTCAGCACGGCACTGCCTGCCTTCGTCGTGACGGCTCACATTTATCCAGCACTTACCCTGTGTCCCTATGTCTTCCATGGACTGTCTCTTTTATCCTCGAATGACCCTCTGAGGGAGACTCCAAAGTATCCCCATTTCACAGCCCCGAGGTACAGGACACCGAAGCTCAGAGAAGTGACTTGCCCAAGGTCACACACTTTGTTAAAGGCGGGCCTTGAATTCGAACTCCAGCACTGACTTCCCTAGCCAAGGGCTTCCCTAGCCAAGGGCTTTTCTGATTCCCAAAGGGATGTGGGGCTTAGGCGCTTGTGCCCAAACCCCACTGAATAGCATCTAGGCTGTTCTCAGGGGGAGTATCTGTTCACCAGTAATTACATAGGAGGCAGAAATACTTGAGAAGAAATGGAAAAAAATAAGAGGACAGTGGTTCCCAAGCTGCATATTAGAATCATCTGGGGAACTCTATAAACAAATCCAGTGCCTAGGTTCTGCCCCCAGCCAATTAAAGGAATAATGCGTGGGACCGGAAGCCCCCACCAGGAAAGATTTCCCCAGGCAGCTCCAACGTGAAGAACCAGGGTAAACTTCCCACTTGAAGAGTTGACCGTTTCTACGGGTAAAAACCTTGAAGCACTCGGGACTTACAAAAACAGTGGAAGAGTTTGGTTTTTTTTTTTTTTTTTTTTTTTTTTGGCAAATTATAGGTATACGTTATTTAGTGTCGTAGGTTTATTCTCCCACTCAGGTAATCCTGACTTTACCAGGCTCGTTGGTTCCCGGCCTTAGCTGAGTGTTAGAATCACCTTGGGAACTTTAACAATATCTCTCCTGGGGTGTGGCCTCCAGAGATCCTGATTCAATTGCTCTGGGGTGGACAGGGGGACTAGGAGTATTATTTTGGCTCCTGGGAGGACTCTTGATCTGCAGCCCGTGTCGAGAGCCTTTTCTGTCGCCCGTTCAGGCTCGGTCGTTATAGGCTGCTTGAATCCCCGTTCTTTGCCAAAGCACTTTCCTTGGCCCGTCGGAACCAACCGGATGCCCGCTTGCTGTGAAGCCGGGCAGTGCCAGCGTGTGCACCTGTTGGTCTGACGGGGCCCTCTTGGGGTTACCTGCTGGGACCCGGGCGCACTAACCTGGCAGGAGCTGCATTCGAAAGGTAAGTGCGTTTCCTCTTTCCCGGCAACCCCGGGTCCTGGCCGCTGCTCAAATGCAACACACAGGAGGATCGGCCATCATCACAAGTGTGTTTTTCCACCCACTGAGGCCTGCTGCCTCGTTAACCAGTAACACTGTTTCCTTGGGTTCCAGATACTAGTATGAAGTGTTAAGTGCCTGAGGGGCAGATGCCCGATGAACCCACGGAGGAGTAGCACCGGGGCTGGTAGCCTCTCCTTCTGGTATGTGATGTCTCTGCAGCCAGCTACAGTGTTTTTTTTTTTCCTACAGATATTTTATCCTTTTAAGGCAAACAGCCTGTGCTCAGGCTGAGGAGTACTTTCCAAAGAGGCTTCAGAGAAAGCAGAGAGAACACGTCAAGCTCTGAGTCCCCTTTCCAGACGGTTTGGTTTGAGTGGACAGATCTGGGCCCTGTCGCCGGCCGGCCTAGAGGTCTGAGGTGACACCTGAAATTTGAGAATCTTCTGCGTCCCTCGGGACACTCCAGGCGGGGAGGAGGGGGGGAATGGGAATTCTCACACCCCGTGGTCACGACCTCACTACGGGCCCTATTCCTAGCTCTTTGTGTCTCTCTGCGCCTCCTGTCCCCTTCCGTTGTTGGTAAAAACTCCCGAGATGTTCCTCGTTGTCTCTGATAGGAACCTATTTATGTTTGCAATCTAATCATCTCAGGTGAGGGCCAGCCAACGCAGCACTTTGTATAAGCGATGAAATAGCTAATATAATTGCAAGCAGTTTTTGGTAAAAATAATCCTAGAATGGCAGTCAGCAAGCTCTCTTGTCCCTCTCCCTCCTCTGTTCTCAAATATGAAAATATATTCAGCCGACGGATAGCATGTAAACGCACAGTGGATGTCATGACATGAGGCTGTCCAGGGGTTTGGGGGCATTAATTACGCGGGGAAGTTGATCATAAGGAAAGTAAACACTTTCCTTATGAACCCAGCTTCCAGTCATGCTTTTGGTTATGGGGCCTAAATGCGAAGGCAAAGAAGGAATTAAGCAGCAATAAAGTTGCTTAAACTCGGTTTAGCAGTTTGAAGCGGAATGGCGGGCAGAGTTCGTGGTAGGACGCTGGGAAAAGACATGTTAGAGTTCTTCTGTTCCAAGATCTGAAAGGATGGGTGTTAGCATAGAAAACAAAACAAAACAAAACAAAACAGTGATGATTTAGTGTCAGTATATATCTATTGCGCCAGCATCAAAAATACAATAAAGGGGCTCCTGGGTGTCTCAGTCGTTGAGCGTCCGACTTCGGCTCAGGTCATGATCTCGTGGTCCGTGGGTTCGAGCCCCACATCGGGCTCTGTGCTGACAGCTCAGAGCCTGGAGCCTGTTTCAGATTCTGTGTCTCCCTCTCTCTGACCCTTGCCCGTTCATGCTCTGTTTCTCTCTGTCTCAAAAATAAATAAATGTTAAAAAAAATAAAAAAAAATAAAAAAAAATACAATAAATTAGTAATAATTACCTTTGCTGCTCTAAAGATCATAAATGCTTATTAGGTTTCACGAAAACGGCTCTAAGACTGTGCAAGTTTATTGACTTCTACGCACAGCGGTAGTGACTTTGACCCTGCCAAAGCATAAGTAAATACCTCAAGTTATTAATATGTGTCAAAAGTTGGTGCCTACCGATCAGCCTTAGTCTCTCACTGCTAGGTGATGCCTGCTCTTGAGGAATAAATAACACTCTATTTCTTGGAACGTGAAATAATTATGGTATCAGCCAGTCAATTTAATTTGATTAATGGTATTCAAACGTCAGTGATGACAAATACACCTTAGTTGAGCAAAATAATGTTGCTGTTTTCTGACGCCGTGGCTTTATGGTAATATCACGCTTCCACCAGATCTGGGCCAAGGAATAACGAGATAACGTGCGGGGGAAAGCGTCTCCTTTCTGGGTATGCTGTATATCATCTTAATGGTCCAACTCTATCTATAAATTATGGTTTTGTGCTTCCAAGTCTGGACTGAGAGGAGAGAAAAAAGGGTTGTCAGGACAAGGAAGAAGAATGGGATCCTGGAATTGCCGCCGCTGACGGGCTGGAAGGCGGCCTGACCGTCCTCCTGCCTCGGCAGGTGGCTGGCGATCCGGCCGTACGAGCCTGCGCAACTCCACCTCCGTGGAAGCCTCCGTCTTCGTGAGACACACCGCGCCCAAATCACTGGTGACTGAGTAGCACATTTTATAGTACGGCGAGGCAGACAAGATGGCCCCGTATTACTCTTGTGCTGGCTTGACAGGGTGTCACCACAGCCTTTACGGAGGAATATTAAACATCTGAATGTGACAGGTACCATTTTGCTTGGCCTGCAGTGGCAGCCCATTATGTCCGTGGGAGGAGAGAGACGAGAAAAGAGACAGTGCAATAAACCCCGGAGTGTCTGCGGCCTGCACCGTCAAAGCACAGAAGCATTATGGTCTTCATCGTAGGCAATTGCCCTCTTATTCAGGAGCTGTCTGAGGAGAGCACAGCTTAGAAGAATGAGCTCACAGGCACTCAGTAAAAGTAGTTGTGTTTCTTTTTTTTTTTTTGGCTGGAAGATCCATTCAGCGAATCCCTCTTTATTTTGAGTGAATGCAGTTTACTTAAGACAACTTCTGCGGTTCTGAATTGTTAGAAGATCCTCTCTCTCCACCCCCGCCCCCCCGCCCCAAAGAGCGTGTGGAAAACTACAGAAGGAAAGAGTGGCTCGAAGTTTCTAGGTACTCACCGAATACTCACCGTCATAAAAACATAGCCCACAAGTCTGTCACACAGGCATATGAACAACGTTTCCTCTTATAGATCCGAAAAGCTTTAGAATGTTGTGGAAAAGGAAGTGGAGACTTTTTACAAAAATAGTGGCAGCCTCGATCGGGAAATAGTCATCTTTGTTTTGGTTTTGTTTTCTGATTTTTCAGAATTTCCCTCTAGACGTCCCGTTCATCATAAAAGGGAAAGATGACATGAAAAATTAGAATCTGTCTGGCTCTGCCTTCCAGATGTTTTAGCATGACTTAGTATGGAGACCTAGATTCCCTTGTGGGGGAAGAAACCTTTCCTTGTTCATCTAGCACTGAATGGCATACAGCTAAATGGATATTACTTTGAAACGATCCTCACGAAAAGGAATGGCAAATAAAAGAACCAGCCCGCTGTGAACGGAGCGTCTTTTATTAACTTCTTCCTACCTCCTTGCTTACTTCACGGTCATCCAGCCTTTGCTTTTTCACTGCATTGCTTGACACATTAAGATGTTCATTCCCCCACGTCCCCCCCACCGCTGATAGGTAACTGCTGAAAGAGTTGGCTTTTGAAATAATAACTATCGAAAAAACTTCCAGAAATAAAGAGTTTAGACACTTGGAAGCATTATATATGTGTGTTGGAGAATTTGTTTACATGGTTATGAATAATTTAAGAGGTTATTTCGGGGGGCGCCTGGGTGGCTCAGTCGGTTAAGCATCAGACTTTGGCTCAGGTCACGATCTGGCGGTTTGTGAGTTCGAGCCCCACATCTGGCTCTCTGCTGTCAGTGCAGAGCCTGCTTCAGATCCTCTGTCCCCCTCTCTGCTTGCCCCTCCCTTGCTTCCGTTTTTCTCTCCCTCTCTCAAAAATAAATAACCATTAAAAAAATTCTAAAGAAGTTATTTCGGAAAATTCTGATATTTGAAGAGTACCCTATTTCCATCACAAGTTCTATTCTGCCTATAATATAATCATGATTATTTTAAGCTATCCAAGCTGTCCTCATGCACCCTCAGAAATGAAGAGGTTGAAAGAAGTAACACTGAACTATCTTGGCGAAGATACCACCTCAAGATGTGCAGAGAGGTGACTCAGGTAGAACACATCGCTGGAACCTTCGCCTGAAAGTACAAAACAAAACGTTGTCCATCACACCTGAGAGAGTCGGCTGCCTCTCTCAGGTGACCGCTTCCCTTTGTGGCTTGTCGTCTCCTTTGGTGCCAGCACTAAGGTCCTGCACCCTCTCCATCATTGGTCATCACAGAGCAGGGCTCCACCTTCTGGATTCCCAAGTGTTACTGTCAGGGCGATAAATGGAACGTAACCCAAGGACGCCATTTATTTATCTTGGCAACAGCGGCATCCTCTGCCAGATGACCTTGGAGCTTATTAAATCATATCTAGGTGAACCCTTGCTGGTGAGTTTTCACATCATCTATGGTGAGTTCCCCGCTCTTTCTTGACTCCCATTAGTATATTTCCAACTGCCGTTCGTGGTTCAGGCCATTGCTTTATCGTCGTGATGGGGAAAACTTTTCTTGCTCAAGTTAGGCTCCCTTGTTTTTTCTTCCATCTTTTTTCCTTTTTTTTTTTTTTTTAATCTTTTGTCTGGAGAGAACAGTTTCTCTCATCTTCACAGACATCTTTCATAAAGCAGAGGCAGGAATGGTTATTTTTCAGCTTCATCTTTACTGGTTGTTGGTGATGATGATGGTGATTACTGACCATATTTGTCTTGCTCTCTGCCACGTCTGCTCTCTTGTGTACTTTCTCCTAAAGGAATCTCGTAAAGTCTGGAGCTCTTGGGTGGCTCAGTGGGTTAGGTGTCCGACTCTTGATTTGAGCTCAGGTCATGATCCCGCGGTTCTTGAGATTGAGCCCCGCGTTGGGCTCCGTGCTGATGGCGTGGAGCCTGCTTGGAATTCTCTGTCTCCCTCTCTCTGCCCCTCCCCTGCTCTCGCTCTCTCTCTCTCTCTCTCTCTCTCTCTCTCTCTCTCTGTCTCTCTCTCTCTAGGGATAAATAAACTTAAAAAAAACACACACAAAAGGAATCTCACATCGCAGGTACTGCTATCATCCCACTTCTTCCAATGGAGAAAATGAGGCACAAGGAAGTTCAACAACTTGCCCAAAACAAAACGTTGGGCTGAAGCACTCAAATGCAGATCTGTGTGATCTGAGCCCATGCACGTTCTGTACGCGCCCCGTGGTGTAGCTGATTGTCCCAACTGCTCGTGTTTTTCGCACAAGTTCTGTTTCCTATTCCCTTTCACAGTTTTGTTCCTCTTATACAGCTTTGCAATAATTTTTTTATATACCTGTGTCTTCCATATGCCATGTACCCATATACCCATGGCGGCTGCAGGGGCGTTCTCTTTCAGAGGCTAGCACATCTCAGTATCATGGAAGTTCTTCTAACAATAAAGCTGTGTTTCTGCTATATTTAAACTGTTTTAAATACAACTCACGCCTAGGGCATTTTTGCTCTATCATACGTAGAAAGGTTTCCCCATCTTGTACCTGTGTATTTTGGGTATTTTTGGCTGAAAGATTTCAGTGGCCTTTGTCCTTAGTGAACCAAATTCCCATTTCAAAGAAATGTTCCCTCATTTTACTGATGATTTGTGTCTTTGTTTTCTCCTAAATATTAGCATCTTAATATAATCGAATAGTAGAAGAAAGTTTATCAAGTACTTTCTGATTCTTTTTCCTGGTAATTAATCAACGCTCTGTGGATTGGAGTTTGTTTGTTTGTCATTTACCGAATATTAAGCAACTACTCTGGTGTAGGGCTGTAACAGATGCACCCCTCTCTCTCCCCTGAATTATTTAACACCGAAAACTCTCTGGTTTTAAAATACGTGCTACAAAAGACATTGCTCTTTTCAGAGACTCTTGCAGCATGGATTGGGCCCAGCATACCTGGACTGGGGTCAAGTTTCCAGTTCTCAGTGTCTGATTTGTAGTCCTGTGTACTTACTGGACTTCATGTCCATCAGAGTTTGCGTTTCTGTATGTGGGTCATCATTTGGTGGACATCTGCTTCCCCCGGAAGATGGTAAGTTCCATGAAAATGAACCCAGTGTCTGTTTTGCTCCATGTTGTATCCGGGGAGCCTTCAACAGGCCTGGCACACAGCAGGTAGTTGATAATTCTGTGTCAAAGAAAGGATGAAGTGAAGCCTCTTTTATCTCCCTAGTCTTCGCACACTTTAACTTTTAAGTTTATTATTATTATTTTTAATTTATTTATTTTGAGAGAGAGGAGAGAGAGAGAGAGAACGAACTTATGGGGTGGGGGATGGGCAAAGAGAGAGGGAGAGAGAGGGAGAGAATCCCAAGCAGGCTTTGCACTGTCAGCGCGGAGCCCCACGTGGAACTCGATCTCACGAACCACGAGAACATGACCTGAGCTGAAACCAAGAGTCGGGTGCTTAACCAACCAAGCCACCCAAGTTCCCCTCAACTTTTTTTTTTAAATTTGGAAAATGGGAAACTTCCACAACTGGGTTGAGCAGGGCTTGGAGAAACGCTTGGGTTGGGCTAGGAGAGGTTTTACAGACTTGGGATTTGGGGGCCTCGGCACACCTTGGTGGGGACTTTCCCTCTGCCCCACAATCCATATCGGCCCCGTCACGGCCTCCTGTCTCTTTCAACCTCACACCCCCTTGCTTGTATTATCTATCGGCCTGGCCTCTGAAGGCATTTTAGTTTTTTACCTGAAAAGCTGGAATTAGATAGTCTTGAAAAGTGCCTTCTAGTTTGAATAACCTGTAACTCTTGATTGTCTTTCCAAGGAAGTGTCCTCATCTTCCAAATGAAATAAGTGCCTCATCCTAAGTTCGGCGACACAAAACCTCCTACGTCGGCTAACCTTGAAAAGCAAATGGGTTGATTGCTGAGAAATGCAAGCCTAGAATTAATGAAAATAGTCTCAAGAGAGTCTCTTCAAATTCTTAATTCCTTTTGCAGGCATAGCCAGAACTCTCACTAACAAAATCCTGTCACGCTTATGATAATAGCTTGCTAATTTTGACTATCCAAAAATTCACATATTATGAGATGGTGGAACCCATCAAACTCAGGATAAAATACCGTGTTATCAGGTTTGTACCTCCACAGTAGCCCAACTAAAGCAGAAAATTTAAAGGCCGGTTTTGTTTGGCGTTATCGTCCCTTAGCTTTTCAGGATGGAACCCAAAAACACCCAATCCTGGAAAAAACTTTTTCATCTCATCTGATCATATGCTTCTGTGAATAAATTCTGTAGTAAAGTCTAAGTAAATTCGCTCGGAACATAAATTGGCTTATGTGCCAGGCAGCTGTGTGTCTTGTAGCTTGTAAAAATGAGGTGTGATAGCAACTTCCGTTCATTGGCTGGAAAGATGAACATACATGTGATCTCATTTATGCCTCACGATCGCTGAGTGAATAAAGGAGCCCAGATCATCTTCATTTTACAAAAGGGAGAATTAAGGACGCTAGGTGTGAAGGGACACGACCCGGATCCAACAGCTGTTATGGGACGACCCTGTAAACCTGATCGGCCGTCGGACTCCATCCATCCTGGCTTCTTCTGCGCTCTAGACAGAATCAGTGTGGATTCATGAGATTGCCCTGAGAATCCAGAGTCCTGCGGTTCAGCAGTGCCCTTAAGGGACACACAAGCAGATGGGCTCGGGATACATCACAGAAGCTGGGTAAGAGCCTTAGTTCTGATTCGCTTGCTACTTTACCACTCGCTAGGTCTGTGGTGTTATCATAAATGAGAATTATAACATGCAACGTGACTAGAGATCGTGTTTGTGAGGTCCTCGGCACCCCAAACGTAGCAGGGGTCCACAGTAGCATAAAACACGGTCTTTTGTCAAGTTTACTAAACCAGATTCCGTTATTAAAAGGCTCTAAGCATTTCCCAGCCAAACCGAAGACCGTTGAGGTAGAGAGAGTTTCGGTAATGACGGGGCCCTAAAACAGAGCCCAACGCAACCCAGCTTGGCTTTGCAAAGTGTGAGTCAGAGGGAGATTGAGTGACAGCGAGAACCCGGCATGACTTCTGTGTAGGCTAACTGTGGGCAGGAAGGGCAAACATAAGCAAGCTTGCAGTTCCATAATCATGCAATTTATTTCATTCAGTGAGCAGCCACAGGCCTACGGAGAAGTCAAAATGGATTGGTCCAGTTTGAACGGAGTGCTATGCATTTAAATTATGTTAAGAAATCATAGTGAACACGGTTGTAATAATAGCTGAAGGAAAAGCCGTCTGTGCTTTAAGGACAGGATGAATGTTTGAAGGCCCCTCTGCAAAAGACGCATGCATGTGAAATCGTAGTAATACTGTTCCCAACATTTCGTTTGAACACATAGGACCGCGTAGACCCTGGCATTGCTGCTGGGGAGCGCTGTGCATTTTTAAAGAACCGCTCCTTTCGCGATTTGATTTCAATCCATCAGAAGGATCTACAGCAAAGTGCCTTTTCTGTTTCCTGAAACGTCTGCAGAGAAGCACTGAGGGTGGATTTCTATTTGAAAACCATTCATTTCCAGCGTGAATATTTGCTGTCCAGGCTGCCGAGCTCTCAGAGGCACAACATACTCTTAGCCTATAAACGCTTCCTGCTAATGACTTTGATACTGCGTCTCAAGATGGTCTTTCCAAAAACGACGTGGTTGTGAGTGAAAGCCGTGATAACAGCCCTGTTAGCCCGTGGAGGGGACTACGTTCATGGTCTCGGACGGATTCTTGACAGTCATGGTGAGGAGCTGATAATGGAAAAGCTTTAGAGTAAAAAGAGAAATAGTTGTTTATTTTGAAATGGGTTGTGGGGTACCAAAAGATGGAGTATTGTTAGCAGCTTTATTGAGGGATCATTTACATACCATAAAGCTCACCCACTGTGCATGCACCATGTGGCATGGGTAGCAAGTACCATGAGTTTTAGTAAACGTGTGGGGTTATGCAACTATGACCACAGTCCAGTTTTAGAATATTTCTCTTACCCCCAAATTACCTGGGGCCCCTCTCGCCCTCAGTCTCTGCGCTGCCCCCAGCCCCAGGCAATCACTGATCTGCTTTCTGTCTTCATGAGTTTGCATTTATGTACATTTCATGCAGACAGGTGTCTTATTTTGCCAATGATATCATTTCGCTTGAAAGACTGGGTGACGTTGGTTGATGGTTTAGAGTGAAGTTTAGAATGTTAAGATTGTATTCGACCCAGCGCGTTTGTGATTAACATTAAACACTGAATCTCTCTAGTGTCGGAAAAGATCAAGTGGACTATTGTTGTTTTTGGAGTAACTGAAACAGAAACTGAAGAATTTAATTTTGTGCCCAGACCCAGAATGTTCGTGTGGTAATGACCTGATTGAAAGTAACAGCATTAATAGTAGCGGGGTGCTGTTTACGGGATACTTCCTGTGTTTGGGCATTCTGCTTGGGGGGCGGGGGGATTAATGTGCGTTTTTAAAATGTCTTCATAATAGTTCTGAAAGACAGAGTATTTGCTCCTTGTGAGAGGCAATAAAAGTGAAACCCACTCAGAGAAGTTGGGTAATTTGCCCACGACCACGCAGTGCCGCGTGGTCCGAGGTCTCTGCATTTGGCCACAGTGCTAGGAGTTACTCATCTGGCAGTACAATGGTAAGCGGACTGTGTGGCTTGTTCTTGTCTACACCTTCCCGACTCACAAGCCTACCCACCTGTATCTCCCCTTTTCTTTAGCACGAAGATCTCTCCTTGAAGTTACCCTCCCACTTCCCATTTTGGCTTCCCATGCACATTCTGTCAAAAAGTAAGAGAGCACGAGGGACTTAAAGATACCCCCCCCCCCCCCCGCCGAGGTGAATAGAGAATTGATCAGGGAGCTGTTTCGAAATGAGAGAGACAAAGACAGAGGAGGTGTTTGGATTATGCGGTCAAAGAATACACAAGAGGACACGAGAGGTATAGAAGAGGAAGTAAGCTTTACAAGAATTGAGAAAGAGACAGAAATTACACTTCTCTAGATGTGCCCGCCATGGTGATTTCATGAAGAGGGTGGGGGGTGGCAATAAAAACTCTCTTTAGAATCCTTTGAAAAGGAAGAATTCTGGTGGGTTCTTGTACCACTGGGGCCTCTGCTCTGATGCCCAGAAGCCCTGCCTGGTGCAAAGGCTTCTGGGTTACGAGCCAGTTGGGGAGTTTGCCAGATCTTATTCGGCAGTGAAAGGAGGTGGCTTCTTACGGGGCACGCACCGGGAATGAAGTTTCAGTCTGAGAGAATAAAGAATAATCTTACTTGGAGGATTCAATGGGGATCGACAGAAGGGATTTCAGAGATGAGAAACCGGTTCGCGTGTTCGCGGTAAAGCCGCAGGTTCAAGTTTCGCTTACGAGAGTGGTTGGAAGTCTTAAATTCCACCGGCCACATTTGGATGTTTGAATTCAAACAAGTTCACGGTGAAGATGGCGAGGTTTGGGGGAGGCGGGACCAGTGTTGACAAACGTGTGGTTTCAAGGCAGCTACGCATTCAGAATATCAGAGGGACACGTAACGGGGACTCAGGCGCAAGGGATTTAGAGAAGTTCCCTAAAAATGTGTCCGGTGGGACAGGCTTTCCAAAAAACACCCCATAATTCATCAAGCAGGTTGATACTGCTTGTCTGCGTCTTGTTTCTTTGCAGAATCAGAGTGGCGGGCAGAACGTACTCGCTCCGGGGGCCACAGTGGGTTCCTGCACTGGGGGCCTCCTGGTTCCTCAGGAACTTGTCAGAAATGCACATTCTTGTCTCTGATCCCAACTCATTGGACTGGAAACCATGAGTGAGGTCCCAGCAGTCTGTATCGTAACAACCCGTCTGGGTGGTTCCGACGTGCCCTAAGGCTTGAGAACTGCCGGAAAGACAAGCTGGGGAGGTAGAAGGGAACGTGTCAGAAGCACCACAGACACTGCGTTGAAAGCGGTTGGTCCCGGGGCCCAGAACAAGGAGCAGGGGAGCCCAGGAGCTGTCTCTGCTTGTGTTCTGCTGCAGGCCGGGTGGCCCTGTGTGCGACACGTCTTCTCTGCCTTTTACTTTTACCAGGTGGCCTTCTCTGCCCCCGTGTGTCCGGAAGGATTTGTCTCTTTCGCAGCACCTGCGGGTCGGGATTCCTTCAGGTCTAACGCTCTTGTGGTTCTCCGCGGAACTCTTTGGTTCTGTTCATCGTTATTTCTCTCGCTGCGTCCGCCTGCCTCTCGTGGCCACCCCTGGTGGACGCCTCGCCTGAGCAGACTGGTCACTCTCTCCCCGTCACTCTCTCCGGTCGACTCCCTTACCTTGCTTTCTCCGTGACACGTCATTATCTGAAGTTATGTGCGGCTCCTGGGCTTTGTCTTTGCAGAGGGCTCCGTGTAAGCTCACCTCTGTTGAGGTGGGGTCCCAGGTCAGTGCCTGGCACGTGGGAGGGGTGCAGAGAACTGGCTTCTCCCCCAGTCCAAAACCAGAGCGTTGCTAGGAGACCCTTCGTAGGCTAAATGGCATGAGGCACAAGAGGCAATCCCTGTTGACTTATATGGAGGGTGTTTTACATTATTAAATATGACTGTGTTCCCCGTGCTATACTTTTCATCTCTGTGACTTGTTTGTTTTATAATTGGGAGTTTGTACCTCTTAACCCCTTTGATCTGTTTTGCCCATCCCCCCCGCCTTCCTCCCCTGTGGCAACCACTCCTTTGTCCCCTGTATTTGGGAGTTCGTTTCTGCTTTTTTTATTGTTGTTGTTCATTGTTGGGGTTCTGTTTTTTGGTTTTTAGATTCCGTGTGTAAGTGACATCATACGGTGTTTGTCTCTCTCTGACTTATTTCATTTAGTATCCTTATTTCCTTAGAAAAAATCTTGAGGGGCGCCTGGGTGGCTCAGTCGGTTGAGCGTCCGACTTCGGCTCAGGCCATGATCTCGCGGTCCGTGAGTTCGAGCCCCGCGTCGGGCTCTGTGCTGACCGCTCAGAGCCTGGAGCCCGTTTCAGGTTCTGTGTCTCCCTCTCTCTCTGACCCTCCCCTGTTCATGCTCTGTCTCTCTCTGTCTCAAAAATAAATAAACGTTAAAAACATTTCAAAAAAAAGAAAAAGAAAAAATCTTGAGCATTGCCAGACCCAAAAAATCATTTCTGGTAAGCTTTTCTGATGCCTGAGGACACATCTTGCTAACGGATGCACAGAATAAATCGAGATGAAGTACACGTGCTTGCAGATGCCGTGGAAGGTCTGGAGACTGGCTGCCCGTTCAGGAGAAGGACCTGGGCGGGGGTGGGGGCCGCGTCTCTTGCAAAACAAGTGTTGATCGCTGTTTTTGCTTTTTGCCTTTCTTTCATGGAAGTGAAAACCCTGTTTGGATTTCTTCCTGTTAGCGCCATCAGGCACTAAGGTAGGTCTGGGGTAAAAGTGGAGTAACGTGAACTTGGAAAAGCTGGGGCTATTTGTCCATGTATGTGTATCCTGACCTAGATGGGAAGCTACTGGTTAGCATGCTTCCTTACACAGGGAGTGAGCGAGAGCCACAGAGAGTCCGTGATCCGGGGTAGTGTCACCAGTAAGGGGCACAGCCCAGACCCAGAGCTCTTCAAACCTATCTCTGTGTTCTCCCCATTGCCCATGTTGACGGCTGGTGTCCAGATGTTTCTGAATTGTTCTCGGAAATCACAGTTGTTGTAGACGTAAAGGCAGGTTTCTGGTTTCTGATAGTTTCTTTTTCCTATATCGGCTTCCAAAGTGTTTGATCAAATGATTTGGCTCTCTGTGTGTTTGTAATCAAATCCCTGAGTGCTGGTAACGCACACCTCCCCAGGTTCAAGCTGGGGGCTGTATTTACTTGGGCACAGCCGGAGCGTATTGTGATTCTCTGTTTCCTTAGGTGCCTTCAAGAGTAAAATAAGCAATTCCATTTAAAATTAATAGCCCCAGTCTTATTTCTGCCTTATTCACTGAGGGAAACCTTATAGTTAACTGCAATTTCCGTGCCACTTCGAGGGAATTCTTTGGTGGGAGCCTGGCTCTGCTGCTTTTAGACAAACTCCTGTATTGGAGCAGTGCGGTACTCGAGGAACTGCATTCTGAGTCAAAGCAAATTACCTCGCTGTCTGCCTGAGCACTTTACAGATTTACACATCTTCCCGACAAGATTTGTACATACCCCAGTTTTGTAAATCAGGGACTTGAGACATACCAGAGAAGTTCACATGTAAAGTAGATCCCGGAGTTTTCATTTTATTAAAAGCAGCCGATTCAGAGAAAAAGCAATGAAGGGCTGTCGGCAGGTTGAAAGGACCTGGAGAAGTTTGGACGTATTGTTTTTACCCTTTTTGTCAGAGGTGGGGGGCTTTTGTGATGTGTTTGTGCCTGTATTTATGTTACCTACTTCTGCAGGGGGTATGTGTGTGATATTGTTATGTAGGAATTAGAAGTAGGCAACACATCCTTTTAGTCAATAAGTGTAGTAGATGATCCTTTGAAAGGTAAACAAGCTCCAGGCACAATGTCTGGAGAGAGAGTGGAGGGAAAAGGAAAAAGGAACAAGGAGGGCAGGCCGGATGGGGACTTCTCAGGTTGGGGCTCTGTGTCCAGGGTCTCTGCCCCTCTTATCCCCTAGGGTTTCCTTCCTGAAGCTGCAGAAATTAACCCTTTGCACTTGTTCATGAACTGAAGACAGCCTGTGCTCAGACACTGAGAAGAGCACTTTAAAAAAAGGGAGGGGCAGAGAGAGGGGGAGAGAGAGAGAGAGAGAGAGAGAGAGAGAGAGAAAGAGAGAGAGAGAATGCCAAGCAGGATCCGTGCTGTCGGTGTAGAGCCTGACCCAGGTCTCGAACTCACGTGCCGTGCGATCGTGACCTGAGCCGAAACCAGGAGTCGGGTGCATCGTGGTTTGTGCCTCTGGGTTACCTCTGTCTCATCTTCGAAACGGGAGGCAGCACAGTCTACTGGTCAAAGGCATCCTGTCTGGAGGGAGACCTCCCAATTGGAACCTCAGATCTGCCAATTACTTGCTGTGTTACTTAAGGCAAGCTGCTTGACATCTCTGTGCCTTGAGCCCCCCCCCCCCCACACCTGTAAAACCAGGGTGGTAATAGTGTCCGTCTCATATCTGTGCTAGGAGAATCACACAAGATTGTGCTCATGAAGCACTTAGGACAGTGTCCACACGTGGCCAGTTCTCCGCAGATGCTGGGTCTCTATCAATCCACTAACCCACGTGGTACTTAAGTGGAAGGGGCTTTGCCCCCCAGGAGGACATTTGGCGATGTCAGGAGCCACTTCGGTTGTCGTAGCCGGGGGAGGGCAGATGCCAGGGATGCTGGTAAGCATCCTGCTGTGAGCAGGGCAGTCCTCGCAGAGAACTGTCTGTCCCCTAACGTCAGTTGTGCACGAGCCTTTCTTCAGCCTCCTTCCCTCAGGACTGGGTTCTGCCCCGCCCCCTGTACCCTGTTCTAGACCCTCTGCCTCTGGTTCCTGCAGGGCGTCTTCCTATAGATCTTGTGGGACCTTCACCTGCTGCCCGTGTGCTGGCTGCTCCAGCCCGTGGGGTCCCTGCTGGCTGCCCCCCGTCCTGCTGCAAGGTGCCGGCCGCCCACCCCGGTTTGGACTTTCCGAGGGCCGGATCTGTGTGGCAGGAGACCCTGCAGGCTGTGACCTGAGCCTTTGTTCCTGCTCATTAGGGCCGTGGTGTCCGAGTTGGTGGCACAAGATAGATCTGGGTCCTCTCCCACTGCTCACCACCTTTGATCTGCTCTGTGTGCTGTTTCCCTCTTTGTACAGAGCTTTCTCCTCCCCTCACACTGCCGAGCCCACCCTCGCTCAGGGCCGCGTGGCACCGTCACCCAGGGACTTTGATCCCAGTGCCCTCCTGCTGGACACCGAACTCGGGCCGAGTTTTGCGCTACTCTTTCTGGAAGGCTCACAGGCAGGGAGGGACAGAGGGACACTCTGTTCTTCGTGGGGGCTTTTTCTCTCTTAACTTTCAATGCTTTGGTTCTCTGGCGGGTCCTTGTGCGAGTCCTGGGAGGTGTAGAGTGAACTGCTCCTCCCGACAACCCCCCCCCCCCCCGCCCTGGGTTGGCTGGGGACCAGCAGCTTTGCATTCGTGGGAAATATCACGGGAAGGGTGTGCGTTTTGGGGTCCCGAAGTCATGTTCTCACTATGTCCTTTGTGGGTTTTATGAACATGGGCACATTACTCTTAATCTCTTATTTATTTTGAGAGAGAGAGCAGGGGAGGGGCAGAGAGAGAGAGAGAGAGACAGACTCATTTCTTCTTTTGAAAAACATCCCGGGGGCGCCTGGGTGGCTCAGTCGGTTAAGCGTCTGACTTCGGCTCAGGTCATGATCTCGCGGTCCGTGAGTTTGAGCCCCGCGTCGGGCTCTGTGCTGACAGCTCAGAGCCTGGAGCTCGTTTCAAATTCTGTGTCTCCCTCTCTCTCTGACCCTCCCCTGTTCATGCTCTGTCTCTCTCTGTCTCAAAAATAAATAAACGTTAAAAAAAAACAAAAACAAAAACATCCTGGAGTTCCTGTCCCGGAGATGAAGAGAGGCGATATCGCACTTGGACTTGGTTGCAAGCGCCCCCTGCTCTGCCTGGCTCAGCTTGGGTTGAGGCTTGGCTACTTGCTCGTTGTGCATCGTGAGCGAGTCCCTTAAGTTCTCGGTCTCGTGTTCCACCCCTGTAAGACAAGTGCGACAGTTGAGCCTGCGTCGTCGGGTAGTTGGAGGGGCTAGACGGGGTTCTGTGTCTACAGTCTTTAGAATAGTTCCTTCGTTCACCATTTCTTCTCTTTCTTGTGCTGCTGAGGTCCAGAATGGGGGGCCCGGGGAGTGGGGCGTGGGTGGTATAGCCCACCCGCCAAGCCCAGCAGGAACGGGCACGGACGGCTGCAATGGAGACCGAGCCATGAGGTGCAGCGATCCCTCCTGGACGGGGCTTCACAGCACAAGTGTGTGCAATAGGAACACGGGCGTGCATCACAAGCAGGGATGGTTTTTAGGTTTTTCGGTGTTCTTTAAATTTATTCACTTATTTTGAGAGAGAGAGAGAGAGAGAGAGAGAGAGAGAGAGAGAGAGAGAGAGAGAGAGAATCCCAAGCAGGCTCCTGCTGTCAGCTCAGATCCTGATGAGAGGCTTGAACTCATGAACCGTGAGATCGTGACCTGAGCCGAAATTGAGAGTTGGTCGCTTAACCGACTGAGCCGCCAAGGAGCCCCCAGAAGCAGGGATGATTTGGTAAGGACAGTGTCCCCAAGTGCTTAGGTGGGGTACCTAACTTTTGAGATAGGCTAGAGAAAGACAAACAAAACCAGAAAAACACCTTACATTCCCAGGTCTTTGAAATGGCCAAGTCGTGCCCTGGGGTATCTTTACAACTGGCGAGCCATGCTGTCTGAGGTCTACCCCCATCTTCTTGGTTTTCTCGAACGATCTTTGCACGCACCTTACCCCCTTTACATCCGCTTTTGCTTCCAAAGGCCTGTCTGCTGGTCTCTGAAGGACTTCCCTCCGGCTGCTGGCTGCTTTTCAGGCATCAGCAGAGAGGTGGAAAGGCCTGGGAGTTTCCATCACCCCAGGGCAAACCTTGCCAGTGACTGACAGGTGTGGAAGCGGAACAGCCTGGTTCCTTTGCCTGAAAGAGAATTTTTCCTCCAAAATTCCCTTGCCGCAGTCTGTAAGTTGGCCTGAAATGACACATTGCTCAACTTGTTTCCTGGGGAGCACTTCTTTAATACATTCCTTACACAGGAATCCTTGTCTCGGGGTCTGTTTGTGGGGAACCCCACCTAAGGAAGCCCTTCTCTGAGGCTCCTCTCATGTTTGAGTGTCATACCAATATGACCCCCTAGTTTTTTTTTAATTTCTAAAAAAATGTTTATTTTTCAGTGAGAGACAGAGTGGGAGTGGGGGAGGGGAAAAGAGGGAGGGAGACAGAATCCGAAGCAGGCTCCAGGCTCCGAGCTGTCAGCACAGAGCCCCATGCGGGGCTCGAACCCACGAACTCTGAGATCATGACCTGAGCTGAAGTCAGCCGCTGAACGACTGAGCCACCCAGGTGCCCCTGCCCCCCTACTTCTAAGAAGGTCGGGAATGGATGGGGTGAGTGAGGGTCAGGGACAGGGGAAAACTGGAGAAGTCCTTTTTACACATTATATGGTAAGAAAGAAATCACCTATTTTCTACTTCGACATAGTTATAGGTAGTTATATTAAATTGGCTTTGCCTTTCATACCAGCATTCAAAGTGAAGATATTAATACATACACACACATATACACACACACATACACACACACACGTATATATTCCAATTTAATAACTAGCATTGTAGCAATGGCAGTAATTTTTCCCCTCTAGTTTTCAATACATAATGCTTTAGTTATATAGATGTTAAGGAGATACTTGCGGGCTCTCTCTTGGGAGTCAAACTACAATTTATGCCCCTCGTCCTCTGTGAAAAATGTGTTCCACATTCTTAACCAGAAGAGAATGGCTTAGTCATAGAGTTGAGATAGAAGACCTATATTGAGGTATTTTTGACCCGGCGCTGTGTGGAATGAAGTTAGTGAGGAATTCATTTATATTAGAATCATTTCTTATGGTGTCAGACACTTTGCTAGAAATTGCTTATGAAGAGACCGTCATTGGAATATATTCTCTCTGGAATCTTGTAAGATGTTCTCTTTGTTTCCAATGTACTAAAATTCTGTGATGATACATCCTGCCGTGAATATAATTTCATTCATTGCACCGGGCTTACCATGAGCCCTTTCAACAAAGAAAACATGACTTAAGGAAAAATTTTTTTTCTTAAACTACTTAACATGTTTGATTCAAGGACAGAATGGGGGGAGGGCATTAGGAAGGTGAAAATAGTCTAGCCCTGAAATGGATACCGTGGACCTTTGAAATTTGTAAGGGAATATTCTGGAAAACTTGTTGAACGTCTAATGTTTCAGTTACGGCGGTGACGTAAGAAACCATGCTCAGGCACTGGGATGATGACGTATCCATTCCCTGTGTTGTTCGTGGCTGGATCCCCCGTATTTTCCAGCACAAATCCTACAATTTTTCCATTATGTAGCACAGAAGGAAGAGCAGACATCTTGTTGGTGGATGGGGTTTCAGGATACCGGCAGCTGCGACAGCTGTGGCCGTCAGCTGGGTAAAGCCCTCACTTACTGTGTTAGTTCCTATCAATCAAAATGCATTCCTTAAAGTGACCGTGCTACGCTAACCTCTAGGGGATGGGGAGCAAAGTGACTCAGAGAGGAAGCGGCCAGTGCATCCATTACCCAGATTGTGCGAGAAAGGGGTGCACAGGGAGATGGAGACGATAACTGAGAACTGTAGGACAGTTACAGACGTTGCCGAAGAAAACTGGTGCCCTCTGGAGATTAGCCCAGTGCTGAGGCACTCCTTCAACAAGCTCCTGGACCTGGGTACCAAGGATGATCCTGAGGGTATTCAGTCTTCTTTCTGTGACTTCAGTCGCAAAATGGTTTTCATCCAACATGAAGGTGAAGAGGTTTTGGCCGAGGGAGTAGCTGCTGGTGGGGTTCCCCACTCATCGCCCTAGGCACTAGGGAAAGGTGGCCGGCTACCTTCCTGTTATGGACTGAATCTTCGCATCCTCCCCTAACTCATATGTCGAAGCCCTACCCACGCCCCTCACCCCCTACATAAGTGTATTTGGAGATAGGGTCCATTTGATGGTAATGAAGGTCATAAACGTTGGGCCCAGATATGACAGAATATATTTCCTTGTAGAAGAAACACCAGAGAGCTCTCTTTCTCTCCCCCCCTCTCTGCTGTGGGAGGACGCAGAGAGAAGGTGGCCATCTCCAAGCCAGGAGAAGCTGTCACCTGAAACATGCTTGGTGGCACCTTGATCTTGGACTTCCAAGCCCCCAGGACTAGGAGAGATAAACTTCTCTCATTGAAACCACCCAGTCTGTGGTATTTTATCATGGCACGTCCAGAAGACCAACGCCGTCTCCAAGGACAGACTCCGGGTGACTTGACCACTGATTCAAGAAGTTTCGTCACGTGCTTTCAGGAGTTGAAGCCCTATTACGTGATTTCCAGACAAAGAGAGGCATGTGTTTTCACTCTTTACCAAAACTTTACTGAAACACCAGTGAGAGTGGGGAGTGCGAGTGGGAAAGTGGGGCAGAGAGAGGGAGAGGGAGAGAATCTTAAGCAGACTCCACATTGTCAGCGCAGAACCTGACGTGGGACTCCATCTCACGACCCTAAGATCATGACCTGAGCTGAAATCGAGAGTCAGACACTTAATGAGGCCACCCAGGTGTCCCGATAGTGTTTTTCTTTTTTTCTTTTTTTATTTTTTTTTTCAACGTTTTTATTTTATTTTTTGGGGACAGAGAGAGAGACAGAGCATGAACGGGGGAGGGGCAGAGAGAGAGGGAGACACAGAATCTGAAACGGGCTCCAGGCTCCGAGCCATCAGCCCAGAGCCCGACGCGGGGCTCGAACCCACGGACCGCGAGATCGTGACCTGGCTGAAGTCGGACGCTTAACCGACTGCGCCCCCCAGGCGCCCCCCGATAGTGTTTTTAAATGCTCAATTCCGTAAGGACAGAGAGGACAGGAGAGGAGACCCCAGTGAGAACATTTTGGGCGCTGGAGAGAGAATTCTGATTCAGTAGACCCAAGGAGAGTGAAAATGGGGAAAGCTGAGAAACCACAGGATTTTCATTGTTTACTTTCAGAAGGCGTGAGGAGCAGGAACACCGGTTACTCTGGGTCTGCGGCAAATGTTGGGCTAAAAAGATGAAGTGGTTCAAATGTGTTTAAGAAGCAGGAAGTTCGCCAGAATCCCTGCCTGCCTTTGGGAGACGTTGCACTTGCTTGTTGGGATGCTGGCAGGGGGTTAGCAGCTGGTTCTCAAACAACCAAAAAACCCAAAAAAACCAAAATGTGTCGTTTATAGCATTTGCCAGTTTCTGTGGTGTGAACGCTCCCACCATGGCCAATTTCAAGCCGCCACCATGACATCACCAAACACAGAGAAGAAAGGGGTATGACCCTTTTGTGTAGTTACCCCCATGTAGAAAAAGTACGTTCGTAACCTCAAGAGCGTGGATGATACTAGAATAACTAGGAAGTGATGAAGTTTTTGGTATTTTTGGTTTACTGTAATTATTGCACGTTTATATAATTTAATTTTTAATAATGACTTTGTTTAATGACCTGCACGACAACGTATGGAAATTGAACGGTCGGCCCTTGTGAGTTGCGACGTTGGTTCCTCCCTATTATTGCCACTGGAGGAAGACTGGATGTTTCTTATCTACAAGATTAAAACAGAGGGTCTTTGGGCTTGGAAAGATGGGGCAGAGTTCAAGTTAGGGACCCTGAACCTGAAACAGTGAGATGAAAAGGAAGTCTACCAGTAACTCTAAACTCCTGGTCTTTCTCTCCCACCCAGCTGCCAGTATTTGGTAGGCAAAACTGCTTCCGCCTGATGGGAGACCAGAAACATCTCCCCTGGGTTATTTGTGCAGCTGAAAAGAGGTGGCAGCCGTGGGAAGAAAGAAACCCTAAAGATACTGACGTTGAGATTCCGCAAGGAAACCCACGGGGTAGATCCCCCTGTGGTGAGGACCATCATTGATAAGCCCCATCCTCACACAGACAGCTTCTAATCGGTATTTGGAAGGACTCAATCTTACAAGTTAGTGTTCGCAAGATATTCGGGTAGAGCATGTACTGTGAAGGGCGCACGCACACACACACGCACATACACGCACGCACACGCACGCACCACACAAAACAGCTACTTGGAAGAGACAGAAACTAAGCAGGAAGAGAGAGTCGTCTATCGTACAAACTTCAGAGAAAGAAATGAATGAAACAAGAAGATAGTGCTGAAAGAGGGGAAAAAAATTGGCAGAGCCCAAGACCAGCTCTTGGAAATGAAATGAAAAACGTTACAGCACAGTGGAAAGCTCAATTAAGGGTTGGAATTGAGAATATCTTCTAGAAAATTGAACAAATGGCAAAGAATTGGAAAAGTAGGAAAAAGGAAATTACAGGATCCACACAGGAGGTGCAACAGAAGGAGGGGAGATTCATGGGAGGGGAGATTCCGAGAATTGGAGGATTTGCCGAACCAGATTGTGTAGGCCCATGGAGATGTCGGGACGGTGAGGAATTAGACCTACGAATGAAAGCATTTGCTTATGAAATCTTAAAACACTGGGCAAGGTTTGGGATTCAGGGAAATAGAGGGAAGCGGGGGAGAAATTTCTATCCAAAGGGTCCGGAATCAGCACAGCTTTATATTACTGTGAGTTAAAAGACAGGGAGTGATGCTTTCAAAATTTGAAGGAGAAAGGCTGCCTCAACACAGAATTGCCCACTCAGTAACATTGTCACTGACTCTGACGATGAAACAGACATTTCACGTAGTTGAGGTCTTGCATTTTATTTTAGCCCGATGCACCCTTTCTTTGGAAGATGCAGAAGAGGGGCTCCAACAAAGAAAAGGGGGGAGAAGGTCAAGAAAGTGAGTCCCCAGGCAGGGGAGCTGACGCCAGAATCAAGTGGCCGGAATCCCAGGTCATTCGTGGCAGGGACACCTTGCAGTGAAGGCTGCAGGCCACGTCAGGCTCACGGGACGACTGTCCCTCCCGGAAGGAAGACGATGTCCTTGGGAATGATTTTGTGTGGATGAACTTGATGGCATCCTTAGCACGTGTGAGTGTATTGAGAGATTTACATACCTGCGGGGAGAGTCCGAGGTACGTACAGAACAAAACTAATTACCTAAAAGAGAAATGAACTCTGAAAACAACAGCTGTTAACGATCAGAAAACAAAACATTCTTCAGAAAACGCGTACTTAGGGGTGTGCTGCACAAAGCGGCCGTGGAGAGTGCTCATCTGGTTGTGGCAACGTAGGCATTCAGCGCTGATCTGACGAAACTGTGTGGCAGGATGCTGGGGGGAGAAGGTACGTGGAAATGTGCGTGTGTGCATGAGAGCATTGTGTGCACACGTGTGAGTGCAAGAGAGTATGCGTGCACACGTATGCGTGCACACAGAGGAGGTGACAGGAAGGGGAAAGAGGATGGAGCCAGTTTCTTCCATAGTAGGAAGCAAAAAGATAATTACTAAACTGAAAACAAGAAGTGGCAATAGAAGCGTGTTAGTTAGATGATTCTTTTTTTAGATAGACGGAAGAAAAAAAAAGCTTTTAAAAGTGTTTGATTCTTGGGAGCAGAAATAAGGAGGTCTGGAATGGGAAGAAACTTCTGTGTAACAAGCCTTGTAGAATGAATGATTCGTCTCTTTAAATCATCTTCATGTATAACTTTGCTAAAATAAAACGCAAATTAAAATAAATCATGATACCAAAAGGCATTTCTGGAGAAATAATGAATGACGAGAGCTAGTTGCAGAAGTCCAAGACCCTGAAAATAAGCAGAAAGCCTTTGGAACGTATTTTTGATGCTTCTGAATAAAGCTACACTCTTTTCTTTCTTTTTTGAAAAAAAAAACATGTGTTTTATTTCATTAAAATTTATTTAATGGTAATTTATGGATGCATTTGGAAAACACTGTGGAGTGAATCAGGATGCTGCAGGAGGTTCTGTGCAATGTGGTGCCATTTGTGTGAAATCTCCAAACATAAGATGATGTTGTTGGTTGGTTATGGATAGTTATACATGCAGCACGGTTACAGAAATCTCCGGGAGCATGATCTCCAGCCTCGGGCATGGAGTGTTTTGTGCAGAAGGAAGGAGGTAACCGGTATGTGAACTGAGCCTTTAGCCACGTCAGATTCTTTTTTGACTCAGAGACCGAGAAGAGAGAGCTGAATCGAATACTGCAAAGTGTGGACGAAGTCTACTAACATTGACCCGTGGCTACTTGGACAACTTGCTTTATGTAGTTTTTGGAAATATTGGAAGTGTTTCGTAATTAAAAATGACAGTAAAATTTTCATTTTATATACAAAAGGTTTTTTAAATTGGCCCTGGATGTGACAACCTATAATTACCAGGTCAGTCCATTTTGATCGACAGTATTGCTCAGTTTCGTCTTCTGGTTTTTGTGAAGAGACAGCCCCAAACATCAACTCAACTATGGCGAGGGATAGACAAGATTCAGTGTTCTGTACCACTTCTCTGAAAGATAAAGTCTCACTTAGGAACATATTATGTGGTGTACCAGTTCAATTTAATAAGTATTTACCGAATTTCCACTTCCTAAGAGACATGACGGGAAAATAGCAGGGAGCAAGTCAGTGTCCTGTCCCCCCAAAAGATTGCCTCTCTGGGAGAGGATGTGGTACAAAGCAGTGTTGAGGTGAGAACAGTTGGAATCCGATTGAGTCCTCAACCTCCCAGGGTTGAATACCGATTGGATTTTGGACTCGTTATTACGCCTCTCCGAGCCTCAGTGTCCCCGTTGTACAAGGACAACAGTACCACACGCCTCACAAAATTGTTGAGATTAAATTAGCCAACCCAGCTTTAAACACATGGTTTTGTACCTGGCACTGACGGCCAGTTCTCAGTAGATGTTGGTATGATTGAAAATCGTGAAGAGGTTCGTGTTATAACGTGGGAGAAACCATCATTCACGACAGAGTAGTTCACCCAGAAATACATGCACACACCTTTACATGGCTGAGCATTTTTTTTTGTCGGACTGAGAAATTCTAAAAAAAAAAAAAAACCCCACCTTTCTGAAATTTTAGCTTGGAATTACATCTCAGCCCAGCTTCACGGACAAGCAATTTCTTAAGAAATTGGCACCTTTCCAGAGAAGGAGAGGTCTCTGTCAGTCGGGCTTCGATTCACTTAGGTCTTTAGCTGTTTTTCAGTAGCAGAGACAGTCATTAAAGCCGCACTCTGGGGCCAGCCATAAAGCAGGCTTGAGTCCACAGGGAAGGGCCCTGCTACCTCCAGAGAACCTGTAGAGTAAAGCCAGAAAATGGAAAAAAAGAATTTTATTTGCAGTTGAACTATGTCACTGAAATGTTCCTCCGGTGACAAACCAGGGTAGCAAAGGAGAGACTCATTTGTTGGTGCCTGGATATTCATTCACCCACCAGGTGTTTAGTGAGCGCCTACTGTGTGCCTCACAATAGGCATAGCGTGAGGCACACAAGCCCACAACAACGAGCAGACAAAAGTTGTCTTAGCTTTCAGTAAGCTGACAGAAGCCAGGGAGATAGAAACAAAAACAAGGCAAGCAAATAAATCGAGGCAGTAGAAAGGTTTCGGAGGGTGCCGCAATCATGACTGAGGTGGTGGGCCACTTTAGACTGGAGGGTCTGGAAAGGCCTCTTTTAAAACAGGTTCTGTCATCTGAAATTGCACTGAGGAGCAAAAGGCCGCCATGCAAAGATCTGAGCGAAGGGTTGTCCGGAAGAACACAGGAGAGGAAAGAACAGGTGCAAAGGCCCATGGGCAGGAACACGTTTGGCTTATAAGAGGGCTGAGCACAGTGGGTGAGTGGGGGAGGCGCTGGGAGATCAGGTCAAAGACATAGGTAGACATACTCTTCTGTAAGGCGCCTGCATCTTCTAACGGTACAGTGGCAAGGATCAGGGTTGTGTGGTGGGACCTGGTATGTGATTTGCATATTTGAAAGGGTTATTCTTTTAGCTCAGCTACAAAAATAAGAGAAAGTTAAATCCAAAGTAAGTAAACCCAAAGAGAGGAAATAAAAATTAGATTAGAATTCAATGGAATAGAGAACATAAAACAGTTGAAAACAAGTCAAATGAAGCCCAAAGGTGGTTCTTTGGGAACCTCAAGGAAACTGATGAACGTCAAGCCAGAATTAATCAGGAAAGTAGAGGAAAAGACTTTGTCAGCAACGAGATAGACATCCGACGGACCCTACGGATACTAAGAGGATAATAAGGAAGTTTTTGAACAGTTTGATGCCAATAAATCTTACAGCTTACTTCCACGGAATGAATATATTGCTTGAAAGACACATACTACCAAAGCTCTCTTAAGAAGAAACAGATAACCTGGACAGTAGCATATCTGTTAAAGAAATTAAATTTGTAGTTAAAAGCCTCCTAAAGACAGTTACAGTTCTGGAGGGTTTCACTGGTGCATTCTACCAAACATTCAAGGAAGAAATTGTGCAGATTCTATTTAGATTCTTCAAAAAAAAAAGGAGGAAATGCTTCCCAAGTGTTCCCCCAGTGATCAGGGGCAAGATGAGGGTTCCTTCTCTCTTCACTCCTGTGCACCGGGGGTTGTACGTTACACTGACACTGGAGGTTCTACTCAGTGCAGCAACTCAAGGGACGAAAAGAGCTCCATACTGGAAAAGATGACGTATCAGTGGCTTTATTCATGGATAATATTACCGTCTATATAGAAAATGCTGTAGAATCTACGGAAAATCTGGTGGAACTAGGAAGTGAATCAACCAAGGTGCAAGATACAACATCAGTAGACAAAATGTATTTCTAAATACATAATCAGAAAGTGAAAGAAACACCTTGTACAGTACCATGAAGATATGAACTACTGAAATACTTAGCAATACATCCAGCGTAAGATGTGAGAGACCTGTGAACTGAAAACTACACACCGTTGGTGAGATAAGCCGAAGACTAATTGGAGAGATACGTACTGCATTCTTGTATCATTCGTGATATTGTCAGTTATCCACACGTGGACCTCTTGTTTCAAGGCAATCCCCGTAAAGGTCCAAGAAGCGTTTTTGGATAAACTGATGAACTGATTTTAATGTGTGTATGGGCCTCAGAATTGCCGAAACAACTTTTAAAAAGGACAAAATTGGAAGGCTAATGCTATCGTAAGACTTATTATAAAGCAAGAAAGTCAGAGTAGTGTGGTGGCTTCCACATAGAGAGAGGAATCACAGTTGGATGATACCCATCTGTAAAAATATGACCCATACCTCTTGTAATATTAACCAAAAAACACTCAAAATGGACCACTGACCTAAATACAAATCCTAAAAGTATAAAACCTTTGGAACATGTAGAATAATAAAATTTTTGGGTTAGAGCAGGCAAAGATTTCTTCAAGATGACAGTAAGACACAGCCCACAAAAAAGCAACCTGATACGTTTGACTTCATTACATTAAAAACTTGGGCCTTTAAAAAGGAATAGACAGGGGCGCCTGGGTGGCTCAGTCCATTGAGCGTCTGACTTTGGCTCAGGTCATGATCTCACGGCTTGTGAGTTCGAGCCCCGCGTTGGGCTCTGTGCTGACAGCTCAGAGCCTGGAGCCTCTTCAGATACTGTGTCTTTCTCTCTCTCTCTCTCTCTGCCCCTCCCCTGCTCTCTCTCTCTCTCTCTCAAAAATAAATAAACATTAAAAAAAAAAAAAGGAATAAACAGGGAAGTAATTGGGGGACCGTGTTTCTAGATGTTTATTTTGAGAAGAGAGAGCATGAGCAGGGGAGGGGCAGAGAGAGCGGGAGAGAGAGAATCCCATGCAGGCTCCGCACTGTCAGCACACAGCCCGACGTGGGGCTCGAACCCACAAACAGTGAGATCATGACCTGAGCCGGATCCAGAGTCAGATGTTTAACTGAGCCACCTAGGTGCCCCTGGGAGAGTGTATTTGTAAATAATATTTCTGATTAAGGATGTATTAATATAAAAAGAATATAAAAATAGAAGTAGAACCTCAAGAACATGTATAAAAGAATGCAAAAAGAACCTCAAGCAAACGAACAAATGCTCACCATCTTTATTTATTAGCGAAGTATGAGTGAAAACCACAATGCGATATTGCGACATAGCTCTTAGAATGGTTAATGTTAAATGGCCGCCACACCAAATGTGAAGGTTCTGGGGCCCTCGTAAGCTGCTGATGAGAATACATAAGGGTACAAACACTTGGAAAACATTCAGACATTTTTTTTAAGTGTGAAACATACATCCGCCATATGACCCACCCATTCTACTCGTAGGAATTACCCAAGAAAAATAAAACAGATGTCTATACTAAGTCTTGCATGTTAATACTCGGAGAATCTTCATTTATACAAGGCAGACCCTGGAAACCATCTAAAGTTCATCCACAGGGGAATGGAAAAACAAACTGGGGTGTATTCATACTGTGGAGTGCTAGTTGGCAATAGGGCGCCATAAACTGTTAGCATCCGCTAAAGCAGGAATGCATCTCAAAATACGCTGGGGGAGGAAGTCAGACACAAAAGAGTGTCTGTTGTGTCAGTCTACTTTTTACTGCTACGAGATGCTGGAAGATGCAGGCTTGTGGGGATACGGAACAAATCAGTGGAGGGAAGGATGGTAGTTGTCATGAGAAAGCCATCCGGGCACCTGGGTCATCACCTTGTTTGTGACCGTGCTTTCACGGGTGTGTTCTACATGCCAAAACGTCAAATTGTGTTTTTTGTATATCACATACTTTAAATGGGCTCAGTTTATTGCATATCAGCTATGCATAAATAAAGCTGCTAAAAAAAAAAAGCCAGACCATTCTGTAGGCTAAATGGGGAATGAACTGTGGGGGAGCAGACAGGGCTGGAAGCCCCACCGCGGGATCCTTGCAAGCGATGGGAGTAGCTTTGGTATGGAGGTGGTCAGGGCCGATGGGAAGAGGTGGACTGTCATGGTAATTCTATGTAGAACCTCTGACTGTATTTGGAAGGGTGTAGGGAGAAGGGAAATTTCGTCAGTCCCGTGGTGGATTTAAAGCTTCAGGGAAGCTGAACCAACCATATGGTGCTTTGGGGAGCCGTGAATATTATCTTGACTCTTTCAGTTCTGTCCAAGCATAGGATTGGAGGGATTTGGAAACAGAACTGAGCCTGGGTGTGGAGAGGCTCGCAGGTCACTGAGAATTTACCACTTGATGTAGGTGGCTCTCGAAGAACCCCTGAAAAGTTTTGGATAAGGCGATTACACTGTTGATTTGGGGGTGGAGATGAAAGTGAAACTGTTGGTCAGATGGTCTGAGGTTTGGTGGGGTGTTTCATGTGGTGAGACTAGGTAGGGAAAGCTCGTGGGGTCTCAACCGGCAACTGTTGGAATAGAGACAGAAAAGCGATTGATGCAGGAGGGATGGTCTGTAGTGCCCTTTGATACTGAGTTGAGTTGGTGAATGAGAAGAGGCTTCAGGGTTGGGCCAGGGGAAGGGTGTGGAATGTTCCAAACGTTAGCTGAAATCCAATCGTGTTGTGCATTTCTACGGCCCTCAACTGTTCAATACATTCTTTGATATGTATTTTTTGAAGAGATGTTGCCTCCGCAAATATCTCTGTATGGAGGCAGAGCACGGGAAACAAGTTCAGAGGGTTCTGGTTTTTACACAAATGCGGAGGATTTATAGAGCCTGTGGCAGAGTCCAGTTGGGATCCCCCCCCCCCCCCCCCCCGCCCTCCGCCCCGGATCTGAAGCTCTTTCGTGTAAAGCTACGCTGCATACCAAGAATGAGAGGCAAGGGTGTTATTTTTTCCTGCAAGGTGGCAATATACCCCCTACAGAGCCAAGCTGAATTGTGGTTTGTTTTATTTTGTGCTGAAGGATGGAGTGTAGGCGGGAAATGGTCTCAGTAGAGTTGCATATGTGTTTTGTTTTGTTTTTGTAGCATACCAGTAAAGAGCCTTTCCCCGTGTAGTAATTGATTTACCTTCCCTGGGTTAAGGGCACCGCGATGGAAATGCCAGTTCATTGGATCAAAGTGGTCAGCACTAAACTTCTTACATTCGATCCTTTTAAAACACTTACTGGTGTCCTAGGAAACCACTGCTTGAGTATTGTGTAACCGAACTATAGATACTAATTATACAATAGCAGATGTTCCACTCCAGAGGAATGTGTGCAGGGTGTGTCTGTAGGCATGGATGTATGATCACGCATGATCATGTTTAATCAGCCTGGTAAGTTTCTGAAGCTGGGTTTTCTTTCTTTGCTTTTCAGTAGACTCGTAAGCACCGTTCCAGAGAAGTTGCTCGTTAAGCTGTACAAAACAGCCGTGACATAGGAGACTTGAACCAGAGCTGAATGAATGATAGAAATGCATTTGATGTTGGAAGTGCCAGACAGATTTTGGTTCGGATATTTAATTTTCATTGTATATGAGGAAAATTGGAAGGGGGTGGAAATAGCTAAATGTGGCGTTTCAAGTTGGCAGTCTTTCCTGAGTTCATTCATAGACGTACGTATGTCCACGATAGTATGACTTTAGTGTCAACCAGGTTAAGTAGTCTTCATTTTCCACATTCATAGGACTCCTATGCTAGGTCGACGTGGGACATAAATTGATATTTTAAAATACTGTCAGCATATTATGGTGTCATTTAATACATACCAGGTTGTGTTCAGCAGAAATTGGAATCAAAAACTGCAAAAGCTCTGTGGGGTTCAACTTGGCAGCAAGAGAGCTTAATTTTGATTCAACAGCTACCAAAATCCCTCATTAATTGGCGACACGGAACAATGATTTTAGACCTCTGTGCCAGCTCCCAGGTTTTCTCATAAACTACCAGACACCCATAGGCTTTGCTTCCCATAATTTAAATTATGATATGCAGGGCTCGGGGGTGGCAGGAGCGTTTGGCTTTGCCGCGAAACAGCCTGGGTACCGAGTCAGTCACTTGCGAGTGACGCCCAGAGAGAGTAGGGGACAGCTCAGAGATGTTCAGCTAGTCCGTGGTGCTGCTCGGGAGAGGAGCTAGCTTTTCTGACGCTTCAGGCTAGTGCGGTTTCCACTACGTTTGTGTGCCTTTCTGTTCCTTTGAAGCTTTTCCATGAGGGGTCAGGACTGCAGGTGCAAGGCCTTAACTGTGAAAGCAACCAGAGACGGCTCTGTCTTCTCTCCCACTTCCTCACTTGCTCCCCTTAGCGTGTTTGGGGCCTCGCGGGAGAGACAGATCCAGTGGAAACCTTTGGTTATGTGTGTGTTTTTTCAAATCCTTATTCATGCCAGGAGAGCAATCGATTTTTAAGAGGGAGATCCTGTTTCACATACAAAACAATTAGGAGTTGCAATTTGCATAGTGCCGTTACATTAGCATGTTATAAGTAGAAAGAAACCGTGTTAAGCATAAGCCAGCCACAGCAGTAGGAATATTTTGAACATTCTATTTCGGAACCCTAAAAAAAGAAGAAGCCCCAAAGCCTCAATAAAAGAATGCCGTTTTAGCCAAACATAACTCCATTCCATTGAAAGTGGCTATTTCGGTAGAGGCGGTCCGTGCTCACGGAGGAGCTGCGCATGGGGAGCAGGGATCCGGCCGCCCCGGGGGGAGGGACGCCTGGCCCTGCAGGTGCCTCCCAGGCCACTCCGGCTGGTTGACCCGACCCCCGTCCGGCGCCTCGCCCCGCACTCGGCCCCCAGTCGTCTCTAATGTCACGCCCCCCAGGGTCCGGCCTCAGCTCCGCTATTCAGCTGGCCTTCCACCTTTCCACGTGAAGGGTGTACCGTCGTCAAAGTTCATTTCATGCCACCTTGCTCCCCTGTGGCATGATTTAGGGTAGGCACGCACGGGACCTACTGATAGGAAGGTCGGAAGGTTGTGCAGACGCCTTTGTGTGAGGTTTTTAGGCCGAGAGGAGACGGCTCGTTTCTGGGCGATAAAATAGAAGAAGCCACATTGAGTTTACAAAGTGTGGCATCGCAGTGTTGTGGTTTCCTCAAGAGAGGCTGTCAGCGGTTCGTCAGCCGTGGTGATTGACCGGCTGCTGCCCGTGAGTGTGCCTGTGTGTGCGTGTGTGTGCGTGTGTGTGCCTAAGCGTGCGTGTGTGTGCATGTGTGTGTGCGTGCTGTGTGCCTGTGAGTGTGTGTACGTGTGCATGTGACTGTGTGCGTGTGCATGTGGGACAGGGAGGGGGTCTGGAGGGGTAGGAAGAATGTAAATGGCCCTCTTCTTTTCAGCTGGTTTTTAGTGGCCCCCAAACATGGGAAAGGAATAGAAAAAAATCAAACAGATGACAGCATCTAAGATGGGTACACCTGATGTCCCGGGTGGCCATTAAAATAGAAAATGTTCTGATTTTTGTGAGAGTAGAGGAGGACGCAGCAGATACGTGGTTTGTCGGTTTGTTCGTTTTCTGGGCTGGTTTACTCTTTCCAGTTAGACAGTAACAGAAGTGGGTTGAGAAGCTATAAAAAGCTTATAATCAAACATTTTATTGGTTTCCACAAATGACTTAGAACTCAGCTAGGTGGGCAGTTACAGTCAGCACTTAAGCATTTAGCAACAAAGTGGTATTTTCTTCAGAAGACGTGTTTACAACTGCGAAGCTAATGGAAACTAAAACTTATTTGAATATTTATTTTTGACTCATTTTGAATGAGTATTTACTGATGTCCTAGGTGCAAAGTACAGAGGCGCACAGATTGAAAGAATTGGAACTGTTACAATAAACATTACTTTAGGGGCGCCGGGGTGGCTCAGTCGGTGAGGCGTTCCACTTCGGCTCAGGGCATGATCTTGTGGTTCGTGAGTTGAAGCCCCGCGTCTGGCTCTGATCTTGTGGTTCATGAGTTCGAACCCCGCGTCTGGCTCTGTGCTGACAGCTTGGAGCCTGGAGCCTGCTTCGGATTCTGCGTCTCCCTCTCTCTCTGTTCCCCCCCCCCTTGGACTTTCTCTCTCTCTGTCAAAAATAAAGATTAAAAAAATTAACAGAAATAAATACGATTTTAAAACAGCTTAAGAAGAACCAAATTTGAGAGAAAGAGAGCGGTGCTACCGTCAGATGCAGATGTCATGGACAGTGACAGGGAAGGGACAACATTATCGGTGACTTATTTCTAGCTACATTTGGGAAAGGTGGGGTGCAGGAGCCAGATTCTGATACATTAACGTGTGACATTGACTTGTAGCAGTAAGGAAGAACTTTCAAAATTCTGTTTTAAGGATCGTGATCGTTGCAAGCACGGGGAAGGGCTGTGCAGGTAGAGGCACGGCCAAAGCCGGGCCGTCGAGCTGGCGGGGTGGGGGGTTGCTGAGTGCATTTCCAGGCTGGGGCCTCACTGCTGGGGGGCAGCGGAAGAAGGGTCCTGGGACTGTGCTCACAAGGTCTGGATTCTTTCTCCTCTCTGCCATGGAGAGCTAACTGGGAGAGGGAACTGATGTGCTTCATTCATTCGAGGCTCAAATCAAGTAAGGTAAGGTCAGTTCGTGAATGGTGGAATGCTCTATCAGCATGAAGCACGGTCCTAGGTCCTACGATAGATCAGCAGGGCATACCGACACTCTGGCCTTTGGGATTATTTCAGCCGTGTATTCCCTGCCTCCTGCGAAGAGAAACCAAACAGAAGATGCTGGAATGTCGTTTGCTTCACTCAGAAGGAGTACAATGTCATTGTAAACACCTCTGAGAATGAACAGACTTCAGTCCCTCAAGTCATGGCTTGCTGGGCTTGGGTATAAAATGGAGCCCGTGGCTAGTCCCGAAAGGGCGTTCCAGAAAGTTTAGGGTCAACAACGTTCATGCGTCACGAGGACAAAAGCCAGTCGAAGCCACGTAAAAGGAGGTGAGTGTTAGTGCAACACAAACGGAAAACAGAGAAGCCGTGGTGAGAAGGCGGACTTGAATTCTGAGCTAGCCTTGGAATAGGGGACGCAGGAACCGGTGAGCTACTGGGGTTAAGGGTCAGAAGCAATTATCCCTGGAGGCGGTGGAATTCAAATAGTTACTAGGCCTGCGGGCGGGAGGAAATGGAAGAGAAGCCGGAAGGCCAGATCAAGGAGGCGAGATCTGGCTAAAGGACCAGTACGGGAGGGATTTGGAGGAATTTCTAAGCAAGGCGGTGGCACGGTGGAATTGATCGCGGAGGAGGAGTGCAGTACCATCTGGCATCTTGGTGGAGGGTGAGTGGAGGCGGGGGACTGGCGAGTTGGGTAGGAGGTTACTGAAGGGGTGAGGTAGCCGTCGAGGGAGGCTGTGGGGCCACGCGAGGAAGCGAGACAGACACGTGGACAGACACGTGCGTCATGGAAACCGCCAGTTTGGGTCGCCCTGTGTCTGGATTACAGACAGCCTGGACGATTCACGTGGGGTGTGTCGTCTTCAATGCCCGGTGGAGCGAGGCGTGGATCCGGTTGTGCCGTGGGTCCCATGATGCTCTTGGGATAACGAAAGTCTCCTTCTGACCCAGAAGGTGTGTATGCTGTTGTGTTTCCGTCCTGTATCGGCATGTTAGCCAGTCCCCCTGCTCTTAGCGTGTCAACACTCATCAAGCTGTGGGTTTCGGCAGGCAGTAACTGAGGTCCTGGATAAGGAGTCAAATGGCCTGATGAGTACCTTCTTGAACCGTACGCTTCATGCTGGGCATGTCTCTGGGCACCTCATAGGCATTACTTCCACTGTTTGCCACCATTTGTTACTATGGGTCTGGTACTGTGTGCTAAGAACTTGACATCTCCTGACGTTTTCCTCCATCAGGAAATAGCTAGTGTTCTACTCTGCACTTTGACAGATGAAGGAGCTAAGACAGAGTTCTACTGGAGGTATTGCCTTAGTAAAGCACAACCAGTTCTTCATACCGCTGTTAGAGCACTCTGCTCACATAACATACCTTATCGATTCCTTAAATGAAACATAGAACAGCTCTCAGGGGAGTCCAGAAGAACTATGACTGAGTTTTCAAGTTATTCCCTTAGACATGATTCCTGCTCTGTGTTCAGAAATGAGTCAGGAACGTCTTTTTTCTTTCTATGGAGATTTTCGGTGCTTCTCCACGACTGCTGTGACTTTCAGGGCCGTCGGACCATCAGCTGCCTCTTGAGGTAGCAAAGCCTTGATCACTGGAGAGTTGTCGCTAAAGCTCTGTGAGCACTTAGTGCAGATGACATCGAGTGGCCTTAGAGATCTCTTCCAACCCCGAGATGCTTTGAGATCCTAAGTTCCATTAAAACTATTTCGGGACACAGTTAAGAGTAGAGCAGCAATTTTTTAGGTCAGTGTTTTATAGCTTTTGGCCAAAAGCCATCCAGAGGTTAACGGAACAAAGAGAAGTGGGTATAATAGGATTGGGGGAAAAAATTAGAACACAAAGTTGGAGTAACTTCTTGTTCAAAAGTAAGTAGCCTTTAAGGGTAAACTTCACAAAAGGAACCCTCAGATCAGTGTAGCCTATGCTATTTCGATTTTACAATGTGAAATAAATGTAATCTGTGATTTTTTTAAAAAGCCAGTAAAAAAAAAAGGTTCTACAAATGTTTGTTCTCAGCAAGCTTCTATAATAGCTTAGGTTCTCAAGAAAGCATTACAAATGATAATACTTCTGTTTATCGTCATTACAGAAAGCTTTCACATGACTTTTTTCTCTACAGTTTTTACACTAACCCCATGAGATAAGTATTATTATTAGCATAAGTTTTCAAGGCTCAGGAAAGTAAAGAAACTCGTCTAAAGACAGTGGCTGGATTAGAACACAGATCTGACTCCTGTCTCTGCCCTCTGCAGCCTACTGTTGTTCTCATGGCCTCTGCAGAATATTCTATTTTACCTGTAGTAAATAAATACATCTGTTATGCTTATTTAGGTGTTGGCTTGCCATGGAGTTAGAGCATCCTTGCTTAGATAAGCGAGGTTAATTGAAGGGAGATAGCAGCATATCGGTTCTGAATGTTAAACTTCAAATTATTTTGGAACCTGGTCTCTTAGTAACTGAACGTGTGGCTCTTACATTTTAGATATAATAGAAAGAAAATCATGGGAAATCCTAAGCCATATCTTAGAGTTGAATAGAGGTTACTGTGGTCAATGAATAGTTAGCCTTAGAAGTTTTCATTTCTTTCTCAGCTCTGAATGCAAAAACAGCGTCTTGCCTCAGTAGTTTGAAAGTGTAGACTTTTCAGTGCTCACTTGGAAAATCCGTATCATTTTTAACGTAGAGGGTATGTTGTTCCTATTAATCAGCATGGCTCGCTTGTACCAAATTATGTCTTAGGTAAGGAAGGGTTAACTTTTTTCAGCGAGTGATGGAAAAAGAAAGGAAATGCGCACAATCTTTTAAGAGTTGTCTGCCTTTGTGGCTTTTATTCTTCTGTCCTTATGCCTGAAATATAAAGGCATTTTATAAATCCTAATTTTCTCAGTAGTTAGAGAAATCTTCCTGACTATCTCAAATGCCCAATTAAATCGGGACAAAAATCTGGAGGATTAAAAATACAAATTTTAGACTCATGGTGTAGACCTGGGCACAGTGAAATATGCTTATCAAAGAAAATGAATCATGCCTGAGCCTCAGAAAGCTCATGTATTGATAGAGAAATTTGGGACAAAATAAAAACACATACAACCACTTTCTACTCTAATTTAATGACCCTGTTAATTTCCTGCTTTGAGTTTTGACATTATTCCAAGATGGACTCTCTAGAGAGTGTTCAAAGTCATGGCCTAAAAATACCATGACAATTTTAACCTCACTACAAGACAAAATGTTCCGTGTCACAGCAAGTCCGTGTTGATGGACTCTAAAATTAAGGCAAAGCACTTTGAATTACATTGGGAGGTTTTAGATTTTTAAATAAGGCTTTTGGATTCATATTGACTGAATTATATTTTCATCAGCAATCCAGGAAAGTTATAATTTATGCCCATTCTTGGGGAAGTAAGTACCCATTTGCCAATAGGAAACTTCTGTCTCATTTCATGGAAAGAAATAGTCATCATGAACTTGGGTATGAAAGTTTACAAATAAGCAGAGGTCCCAAGTGCCCCACTATATTTGTGTCAGTAAGATCTTAATTTAAAAGTTGTCCTTTTATACTTGGAAGCCTTGGAAGCTTATTAAAGCTTTTTTAAAAAATTTTTGTGAAAGTCAGTTCTGGACAGAGTAGTGGAATTGGCTCTCTGGAATCAAGAACCTTATTTATATCTCACTATAAATAACAAAGCAGTGCGTGTACTCACGGTCCCAAGATCACTTCTCTTTTAATAAAGAAAATTACCTTCGGCTAAGTAACGATGAAGTATTTAAGTATCAGAGGGGGTGAAGATGTTGGGGGCACGGAGATTCAGATTTTTCTGGTCTTGCAAAAATCGCGACAGACTCTAAGGTCCACTGTGAAGAGGGAAAGGGGTAGAAAAGGATGTCTGAAGTCCTGAAGTCAGTCTTTAAATATGCCACTATTTCCTGTGGGAACCAGATCCCTTTTTTTCTCTCGGCCCTCCTCTGGAATCTATTCATATTGTTTCCTCACTGCATTTTCTGGTCCCTGTTTGTCAGCTGCTTGCCAACACTGTAAAACTCAGGGATTTTCTCAAGCACATAGAGAGAGGAGTTTGTATTAGGTGTTTTGCAGTGGCCATTCTAGTACGATGCTCTATGATTTACATTTCTGTAATGAACTTGGTGCACTTGATGTAGATGCCTAATAGACCGGGCAGAATCTTCAGTAAACAGCTCTCAGTTTTGCCTATTAGCTGGCTTGCCTCACATGTACTAAACGTCCCTGAGTCATTTTGCAAAGATGATTTAATAAAGCCGAGAGACACTGTATCAATTTCCCATTGCTGCTCTAACAAATTACAGGCAGTGGCTTAAAACAAGACAGAATTACCTTGTGGTTCTCTGGAAGTCTGATGAGGGTCTCCCTGGGCTACAGTGGAGTAGGCGGAGCTGTGTTCCTCCCTGGAAGCTCTAGTGGAGACCCCTTGCCTTGCCTTTCCCAGTTTCTAGAGACTGCTCGCATCCCCCAGCTTCGCAGTGGCCCATCCAGCCTTCTCTCACGTGGAATCACCGACTGGTTCTCTGCCTCTCTGCCTCACGAGGCCCCGCGTGACTATGTCGGGCGCATCTACGTGACCCAGAGTGATTCTCTCCATCTCGAGGTCTGCACCCTTAATAATATCTCTCATTCCCTTTTTACCATATAAGGGAATACATTTTCAGGTTCCAGGGATTATAAAGTGGACATCCTCGGGGAGCCATTGTTCTGCCTCCCATGGGCTTGGAGAATTTTTGTTGAATGGTTCAGAATGGTCTTTGATAGATGAAATCATGGCGTACCATTTTCGCGGATAGACTCAGCTGTCACTTTGGGCTCATGATGTTTTGTTTCTCCACATTACACACCGTTGGTGGCATATTTGAGCTGTCTCTCATGAAATACCTATAGTAGTCGAGAAGTTTATTACAGACAATAATAGTATTCACTGAGCACTACACTAGGAACTGAGAACTTTTTATGCCTTATTTCCCTTCGTCCTCACAACAACCCTCAGCAAGGGTATTAACTTTCTCCTGTTTTTAATATTTGTTTGTTTACTTTAATGTTTATTTTTGAAAGAGAGAGAGTGTGTGAGCGAGGTAGGAGCAGAGAGAGAGGGAGACACGGAATCCGAAGCAGGCTCCAGGCTCCGAGCTGTCCGCACGGAGCCCGACGTGGGGCTCGAGCCCACGAACCGTGAGATCATGACCTGAGCCGAAGTTGGATGCTTAACCAACTGAGCCCCCCAGGTGCCCCTCTCCCATTAAAAAAAATTAATTTTAGAGTATGGGAAAGAGAGGCAGACATGGGGAGAGAAAGAATCTCAAGCAGGCTCCACGCTCAGCACGGAGCCTGATGCAGGGCTCAATCCCATGACTCTGGGATTGTGACCTGAGCCAAAATCGAGGATTGGACGCTCAACCCACCGAGGCACCCCAACTTTCTCCTATTTTATAAATGATAAAATTGAGGATTTGAAAATTTAAGTAGTTTTCCCAAGACTACCCAGGATTTGGGACAGGAACACAGGTTATGGGACAGCAACACCGGGATCCTTGTACACATTCAGAGCTCTTTGAGGATGGGGGTGTTTATTTGCAAATCTCATCCGTTACACACCGTCCACAGTGGGCACTAAATGTACATTGGACTCATGAATTGCTAAGACACTCCAGTAAAGTTTTGGCTGGTGCATTCAACGGTGAGATAAATGTGGGCTTAATGGCACAGGATTAAGGAACCCCTACATTTATGGCACTTCATGTTCTCTGTGATGGTGATTACTGGCCCTAGCCTCAAGAGTAGGCCCTCATCACTGCCATCCCTCTGCCCCTGGTATTGTATGGACATCTGTCATATCTTCTGCTATACCTCTGGTGTTATCTCCCAGCTGAACATTTTGGCAGCGACTTTGGAAACATCTGCTGCCCTAGCCTAAGAACAAAGTGGCTGCTCCCTCGCAAATGAAATTGGCAGTTCGCGCTTTAATCTTCTTTAGGAATCCCTTTGGTCTGAGGCCCCAGGACTAAATCCTCAGAGTCTGGTCATGCCACATATGTAGCGAGCATGTGAAAGGCTGTCTGACAGAACAAATTTGACATTCGGCGGCATGACCTTCTCCCCGGCACCAGGGAGGCATCCATCGTACTGGGATGTCACCTGTAGACCATTTCAGCAAAGCATCAAGAGGTTCTTGTTCAGACTCCAGTTGTAATCCCGACTCTGGCAGATGACAGCCGGGTGATGTCGGGCAAGTTCCTTAACCTCTTTGGAGAGAGTAAAGACCGTGACCTAACTCAGTCGATTCTTGTGGGTTCACGCATAGGATTAAGATTTGGTATCTGATCTCTAAGGAAACCATGGTCTCTTGAGGGAAAACTCACACGTAGTGAACGGATTCCCATATAGCAGAATTACAAGCTGGATAATCATTACCCGTTGTACCTTTTTTTTGGGTCTTCTTCAAAGAAAGAATAAGAAGCAGCTTAGGACATCCAGGTTATGATCTGATGCTCAAAGCTAGGCTGCAGAGTCCTTACCAACTGACTTGACGCTTTAAATTTTTTTTTTTCTTCAACGTTTTTTATTTATTTTTGGGACAGAGAGAGACAGAACATGAGCGGGGGAGGGGCAGAGAGAGAGGGAGACACAGAATCGGAAACAGGCTCCAGGCTCCGAGCCATCAGCCCAGAGCCCGACGCGGGGCTCGAACTCACGGACCGCGAGATCGTGACCTGGCTGAAGTCGGACGCTTAACCGACTGCGCCACCCAGGCACCCCTGACTTGACGCTTTAAAACTAAGCCGTCTTGTTCTCTTGTTGGGCACAGCCTCCAGACTGTCCATTTCCGACGGGGCCACCGTGTGAACAACAAAACACCAGCCACCTTCCTCACTAAACGTGTGACTGCTGCTTCTTCACCACTTACAACTTTGGGCGTGCTGTTGCCTATAGATAAGATTGATTGACTATTTGAGTATAGAATTGCCCCTGCCTTCTGACAACAGCCAACCTAGAATGAACCTCTGCTTCCTTAGAATGTCATCAAAAGTAGCCAGCGAGAGCCCGATCCTGTTTCTTTCTGACACCTGCTTATTGACACGCCTCTTAGCTCTCTGTGATGGGCATTCTCCTTCTCTGCACCGAGTGACAAACCCAACTTGTTCAACCACAGCTAGTGATCTTGAGCTCAAGGGCACTGACATTTCCAAAAACTAATTCAATTAGACAGAAGTCAAATCACAAAATTCTGTAGCAGGTCTGCAGGCAGACAGAAGTCAAATCGCAAAATTCTGTAGTAGTCTTTAACTTGTTCTCCAAAACTCAGTTTTATTATTTCCCTTCATATATATGGTTTTAAAACTCAGTACAAAGAGAAGGGATTGTGACAGAAGAACAGGATCACCGTCCGTTCCCAGTCCCGAAAGGCAACATGATACGGTGTCAACCTACTCATTTTAATCCGAACCTTGACTGCTGTGTGTAATTTCCAAGAACGCTTGTTCTCTGATTGCCCTTTCTTCATTTTATTCTCTTATTCCCTTGGACTTTGTCTATGCAATATCCTCTTGAACGTCTTGTCTGAGGACACAAATTTGATGTCATTATGATTCTTATTATTGTAATAATTTTCCTGTCCCTGAAATGTGTGTGTGTGTGTGGGGGTGGGGGGGTGGGTGGGTGTAGTGGTTGCTTTCGCTTCTGTCTTCTGGAAATGATCCTTATTTGCCTGTTCATCTTGAGGATAGAATGAAGATTCAGGAAGGGCAATCCTTGTCTGTTGGGTTCCTCCTACCTTGGATTCCTAAGAGCCAGAATGCTAAAGATTCTGTTCTCGTTTACCAAGTTGTAGTTCCGTCTGAATTGTAAGCAGTCACATATGAAGGTCTTATATGAAAGCAGTCATCTGTGATGATTTCACATGCGGAATTTGTTTTTAGATTAATGACAGTGTGGCGTCAACCTGTAAGAATGTAGGGCTTTAACCCTGATTGTCCCATGATCGTTTTGTTCGTTCCCAGAAAACAATAGGGTAACTCCCAAAGGGCTGGATTACAGATTTAAGTTGCTACCTAGTGGCCAGTCTAGTTTGCATTTCATTGCCTTTTTCTTTTTTGGGAGAGAGAGAGAGAGAGAGAGAAAGAGAGCGCGAGCCCACATACGTGTATTGGATGGGGAGTGGCAGAGGGAGACAGAGAGAGAGAGAACCTCAAGTAGGCTTCACAACGTGGGGCTCGATCCTGTGACCCCGGGATCATGACCTGACTGACATCAAATGTTGGATGCTCCAACAACTGAGCCACTCAGGTGTGTCTTCATTGCTCTTTTGACTTCTTGGACACAACTACTCAACACATTCTATTCTTGTGCTCCTTTTAGTTCTACTACGAGGAAGCTCTCCCCTGAGTTTATGTCTGACCCTAATGTTCTTAGTACGTTATGTATTTATGTTTCCATTTAATTCTCACACTGACCGTATGAGTCAGCTTACACAGATTGTCCGTATAGCTTTTATGATATTGGCACTTCAAATCTTTCCTTTACATTAAAAACGTGAAAAATTTTCATGATCATTAAAGAGCCTGATTAGAGTTAGGAGTCTGGGTATCCATTCCTCATCAAGTTCCATTTTGGTTAAACCCAGACTTGCACATATACCCAACTGTTCTCACATATTGATTTGAACTCTAAGGTCACTGTTTGCATGGAAATCAAAGGCTATCCTAATGTTTAGAAAAACAGCGGAGGTATTTTTATCAGTATCTTTACGTGGGACGTTAAAATTACCCGAATTTCCACTTACTGTGCGTTGTCGTAAGTTATTTTATCCACTTTGCGTCTGTGGCTTTGCTTTGGGAAAGTATGGCTGTTCACACTTGAACTCCTAATTTTCAAAGTAAGGAGGAAAAAATCCACATTCTGCAAAATCCGTGGCGGCAGCTTGACCCCCCAGGCTGAATGGAGTCCAAGATGAAATGCCTGGTGTCCGTCTGGGCTTACAGTACGGAACATAGAATTGCAAAGCGAATGCGTCTAGTTTCCTCGGGCCTGATAAACAGCCTTTTGTAAAATTTTACTTTTAATTGCCGTGGGAATATATTCTCCATTCGCAGTAATTGAAATTAAATACTTGGTAGTTAGAAGTTAGATTTTATTGCTTATTTAATAAGAAAGAATAAGACAGAGCGTTTAAAAAAGAACGGTGAAAATTCAATATTCATGTCTCAAGCTTAGTGCTAATAGGCATCGATTTAGCAGCAAAGACCTTCATTTGACGCAAGCTTATGCCAGTGTAACGAAGATAAATATATTTTAACGAGAGTCATTTTAGTTGCCGGTGATGATGGTCAGCGAGGAGACGTCTTGACTTCCAGGTTTTAATCTGACTCTCCCTGCGGCCTTTTGCGAACTGTTCGCAGTTCAGGCGATCTTATAATGACGGTGATGATCATGGTGATACTAGTGTTTCGCATTTGTAAGCACTCTGTGGCTCCTGACCCGCTTACACGCATCATCTCATCGCCTTTACCACCAGCTCCAAGGTTTTCGGAGCAGGAGAACACAGGACTGTGCTTCAGTATCTGCCTGCAAAAGCCAGGAAATCTGAGGGGGTGACAGATCTCTTTCACTCACGGTTTTACTCTACAGGGGAGTCAGGTGAGAAAGTCGGGCGGGTCATCAAGGAGAGAGCTGGCCCGGTCTTCGTGAACTTGGTAGTTGCCAGTGCACTAACCGGACACCTCTATGCCATATTGGAGCTGTGCGTGCATTTTATTTTGCCAGCGTGGCCTTTTGAAAGTTTAGGATGTGATGCCCTCTGGTAGCCCAAATCTACCCACCACCCCGTGTCTATTCTCTGCCACTGGCTTGTGGGTACTCATTAGTTTGGACTCCCCAGTTCTTTTTTTTTAATGTTTATTTATTTTTAAGAGAGAGAGAGAGAGAGAGAGAGAGAGAGTGTGGGAGGCGGAGGGGGCAGAGAGAGAAGGAGACACAGAATCTGAAGCAGGCTCCTGTCTCCGAGCTGTCAGCACAGAGCCCGACGTGGGGCTTGAACCCACGAACTGGGAGATCATGACCTGAGCTGACGTTGGACGCTCAACCCACTGAGCCACCCAGGCGCCCCTGGCCTCCCCAGTTCTGAAGGAAGGATGCCTTGTTCCCGGTGCCTGGAGAACGGCAGTCACTTAGTGTTTTGTGTCAGTAGCGTCCCCAGGAGCCTGTAAGGGTGGGCCACTCTGAAGACATTGGAGTTTTCCACCCCAGTGATGCGGGGGATGGAGAGAGACCTCATGGTGCCAGGGGCACATAGGAAAGACTTCGAGGAAGGCGGGACTTCAAAGATGGACCTTCAAGAGTGCACTTCATTCTGAAGGTTTGGTTCAGAGAGTCTGACTCATAGGAAACAAGCGGAAAATTGGGGACCTGGTTTGTTTAGAACTTGAGTAAATCACTGCTTGTATTTATCCTACTTAGTCACCAATCCAGTCGTCCCGCTCCGAAGCCGGTGAGTCATCCTAAACCTGTTGTCTCTTCCACCCCATTTGGCTGTTAGAGATTTCTATGGCTTTCCTTTGTAAATATTTCTCCAGTAACCTCTCTACTGTGTGTCATTGGAGACTCCGTTGTGGCCAAGGCCTTAATCATTTTATGACAAATCGTCTGTCTCTGTGACCATGAGACTCCCAGCCCCAAAGCCTTCCGTGTCTCCCCAAAGTCTTGGTAATAAAAAGAGAGCTCTGGAGCACGACCAAAAAATATGCATTAGCCCCTGCATTTCCCTTCTTCATGATCTCTTGGTGTGCACTTTCCATCCCAAACGGTTAGAGCCTCCTTTTAGATGCACCCTTTTGTTCTGTGTCCTATACCTTTGGCCCTGTTATTTTGTGGCAAATACACTTTCCCCGTGAGGCTGGCGATGTCTTACTGCCCTTTGAGGCTTCCATCTAGCATCACCTTCTTCACAGTTTTTTTCCAGGTATCTTATGTTGGAAAATGGGGAACTCAATTTGGAGACAGTGGGGAAACTCCAGGATTTTGTAAGAGCATATCAGACTTCTCTTGTGCCTGGGTTCCCATGTTATTAGCCCACGCTGCTAACCGTTAGCCACAGCAACGACTAATTGTACGCAGGTATAACCTACCAGCCTTGGTTCCATCCCTCTCTCTCTCTCTCTCTCTGCCTCATCCCACTTCTGAGGTCTCCTTATGTGTGTGAAGCTGGAAGGGAATGCAAGCGACCCCTCGTGGGGACTCTAGACCATTGTAGATGGACTCCAGCATCCAAACATCCTCTTCTTCTGTGTCTCCCACAGGCAGTGGGAGGCACATTTTACAGGGATCTGGGGAGGGTCCCCTCTGTTGCTCAACTACAGTTGCCCAGCATGGTCACTATACCAGTGACTGAGTTGGCACTCCCCCCAACCCCGCTCCCTGCTTGCTGCTCTCTTCTACCTTCTGGAGAGGTCTTTGGCCAGTTCCCGCAGAGAAGCTATCTGCACTCAACCTGTCTTCTCAGTCTGCTTTCTGGGAGACCCCAGGATAAGACAAAGGACACAAGAGCATAGGCCTAGGCAAAGAAATGAGATTCTCGACTTCTGAACACATTCTTTTATAAAATTGACCTGCCCAAAACAGTATGTGAAGGGGTGAGCAATAAAAAACTTCAAACATAAAAAATATTTTACATTCTATGGGGGATGTAGAATAGAAATAGAGTTTCATCCAGAAGAAAAAGGGATTCTGAGCTTTAAGAATTTAGTCATGCATTTTAAAAATTGGATGATGGAGGACAAAAAGCGATACAACCATTTCATTTTGAAATGTCAGTATTTACTCCTTGCCAGAAGTTACATCCATGGCAACTATTTAAACTTGGGATGAGAAATATTGGGTGCCAGTTAAAAAATAGGAATGGAGGGACACCTGGGTGGCTCAGTCGGTTACATGTCTGCCTGTTGATTTTGGCTCGGGTCATGATCTCTTGGTTCATGAGGTTGAGCCCCACGTTGGGTTCTGTGCTGCTAGCACGAATCCTGGTTGGGATTCTCTCTCTCCTCCTCTCTCTCTCTGTTTCTCCCCTACTTGTGCACTTGCTTTCTCTCTCCCTCTCTTCCTTTCTTTCTCAAAGGAATAACCTTAAAAAAAATGACACTCTTTAAGTTTCTGTGCAGGATTCTCAAAGCAAATTGGGGATGGTTGAGATAGCCCGCCATATTCATTTGTAGCTTGTTTATAGTCAGTTATTCCAGGTCCACTTTGTCTTGCCTCCTTGCTCTTCCAGAAGAGAGAAAATTGCTTCGTGGATATTCTCGGAAAGCCGAGAGACCAAACGTTAAATAGGGAAAATTCTGGACCTTTCTCAGAATTTAAAGAAGAATGAGTTCTACAAAGAGATGATTGATTCATTTATTTGTTTGAAAGGTTAATTCAGATATAAAATAATTCTGGGTGCTAAGTAGATGTAGAGACATCTTGAGACTTGAAGATTAAGAAGTAGAAAACGGGCTCCCGTTGTGAAAGAAGGAAAAGGAAACAAACACACGCTCTAAAAGTCTCCAAGAGGCTAGAAAAATGTACGGGGTACACCGATTATTACCAGAAAGGAGTAAATGCTTTGACTATTTATTGGCCAAAATGACATATGATCGTCAGAATTTAGTAAGATTTACTTGTCTGATCCAATTTTATTTCCTCAGGTAGAAGGTCAGCGTGTCCGGTCCATTGTCTTGTCACTGAGCTTTTTCCTGTTTTAGTGTTTAACCTGGCAATGGAGTAGGTGATATATGGCCAAAAAAATAAAAAATGGCCTGTTGCATTTTCTGTTCTATGTTAAAGAGCTATCTCCTGAAGTTTCATTGATTTCTTTTTCTTCCATCAAAGGCCCAATTGTCTTTCTGTATGTAAAGCTCCATCTCGACAGACTCTCACGAAAGTATCACAGGCAGACTCACCAGCTTAGCTAGAATTGACTGTAAGTCATGGCTCGTGTAAGGTTTGTCTTGTTCTGCCCACAGAACTGGCAGGTTAAGTGTGGAAGGATAAGGTATGGTTTAGTTAGTTGTTACTTTATTTACTTATTTAATATTTATTTAGTTAGTTATTTCTTTTTTATATTTGAGAGAGAGAAAGAGAGAGAGAGAGAGAGAGAGAGAGAGAGAGAGAGGCAGAGGGAGAAAGAGAGAATCCCAAGCAGAATCCACACTCAGGGTGGAGCCAGACATGGGGCCCAGTCCCATGACCCTGGGGTCATGACCTGAGCCAAAATCAATAGTCGGAAGCTTAATGGACTGAGCCGCCCCGGGGCCCCTATTTAATTGTTTTAGGGTGCCCATGACCGTATCAACATGACAGTCTCCTAGTGCCACTCTTGGTATACGGATCGTATAACTTCTTTCCATTCAGACAGCTTTGATGGAGCACCTACTAGGTGTGGTTAAAAAAAAAAAAAGGCTCCACCAAGTATTTAGAAATGCTCCCACCCTGTGCAGGCTTCCTAAAAAGACTTTGAAATTCTTTTGTGTTGTTTTGGGGAACGGGGGAGAGACCGGTCCGGCAGAATTTTAATGTCAGGATAATGACTTAAGTAAATATTGTCTGTAATAGGTTTTCCCAAGAAATGATCGCACGATCAAATATGCAATAAATGGCCCCTTTATTTAGCTTAAAAGGACCCACTTGACCCCACGATACACACACTTTAGCCCAAGAAATAAACAAAAATCCAGATTCCCCGTAAACTTCATGTGTGGGTTTGGACTGAACAGCAACAACAGAAAACTTGAGCTGAAGCTCCCTTGTCTGGATGGATATTAGACATGAATCCTTCTAAAATCGAAGGCAGAACCTCCTCCATTTCTCCTGATCTCCACTTTGGATCACCAGGGTTTGGTTCTGATTGGACCAAATAGCTACTTGGCTGCTTTTTGCCTTGGAGCACTTGGCCTAGGAGGAGAGATTCTTGGTTTTCAGAGTCAGGGGGCACAATCACGTATACGTACATGTATGCGTGTGCGTGTAGATACATGTATATACACATGTCTATGTTTCTACACACGTAGGTGTAGGATCATGAGATCATGGTCTGTGCAGAAATCAAGAGTCACGTGCCTAAATGGCTGAGCCACCCAGGTGCCCCTATTTGCTTCCAAATATGTACAGCCCCACATATACGTATATGTATATATCTCCATAGATCCACACACATATTTATTTATTTAAAAAAATTGTAAATGCGTATTCATTTTTGAGAGAGAGACAGAGTGCAGGTGGGGGAGGGCAGAGAGAGGGAGGGAGACACAGAATCTGAAACAGGCTCCAGGCTCTGAGCTGTCAGCACGGAGCCCCACACGGAGCTCGAACCAATGAACCGTGAGATCATGACCTGAGCCGAAGTCGGACGCTCAACCGACCGAGCCACCCAGGTGCCCCCCGTCTACACACATATTTAGTATATCCCACTTACTTTCAAATAAAAATGTTAAGTCAGTTTAGAATAAAAGACACCTATTTAGGAAGATTAGTAAAAGAGACGTCGAAGAATGGAACTGTCAGCATCTTACACGTCACGAATGTCGTCGTCATAGGGTTGTTTCTCACATCGACCCTTCAGGAAAAGCTCAGGGTTTGGTACCAAAATGGAGTTTCTTGAAGACATGTCCTTTGGGAGGCCAGCGTCGTTGTGTGAAGGACAGAACTCTGCCAGTCGGTTCTGACACAGAGACAGAATGAGGCAAATCTAGAAGGGCGTTTTTGCAAGCGTGCTCCATGGACATCTGCAGGCCTGTAAGGCCCTTGTTAAAAAAGCAAATGATTGCGTCCCAGCCCAGATCTGCGGGCTCCAAATCTCTGGGCCGGGGCCTCCGTGTGTGCACTGTAACCTATCCAGCAGGGTGGATGTGTAGCTAGATCTCTCTCAGTGTCCCTCTTTCCTGTGGGCGAACCTTTTCCCACCAGGAGGCCGCGGTGGTGGGTCTGGAGAGCAAATGAATGCTCTTAGTTGTTGGAACGGATGCACCTGTCCGTGAGAAAAGCCTCTGCTTGTGCCCCCACCTGTGTGGGCACCCAAACCACAATCTCGCCGACTGTAGTACCTCCTCACACCGGCCCCAGAGATGGGTGTCACTTTTATGCTCACGTTACTGATGGGGCGACCGAGGCTCACACTGGTTTCTCCGTCGTGGCCCAAAAGTGAGAGAAGAGAAGCATCACCCGGGTCTTTCTGTGGTCGCCCCCCTGGGCTGCTGCCCTGCGAATATTTGCCGTCTGGCTTTCTGGACAAGAGTGGGGAGAGGTTTGATTTCTAATACCTTAGCACAGTTAATATGAAAAAGAGATGGCTTAGTTCTTTATTGACTTACCCCTACAAGCTTTTACACATGATGTTAATATCAAAGGAGGATATTAAATCTGGCTCGTGTGAATTATGATGAAGAATAATTCACAGACTAAAAAAAAATCTACCACATAAATGGGTAGATAAGATATGGATTGTATGTCTTTTGTGAAAAAACTACTATGAGAAAGAGAAATAACACAGGTGTCAGTGAGGGAGATAGTACTTGTTGGAGCATTAATTTGAACCAAAAGCTGCCAACAGTGTCCCTGCTCTTCCCTTCCTCATGAATCCATTCCCAGATCTTGACATAAACGTCTCTATGACTTTTATCTCCATACTGCCTCATTTAGAATCCAATTTAAAGTGAACGCATCAGTAAACAAAACTTAAGAACTCCAAGTCTTAAAAAAAAGTCTTCAAGATCTCAGAACCGAATTCAGAATTTTAATGTTCCTCAGTGGATTCTTAGGTCTGTCATTGTCAGAAAGCTAAATGACTTTCTCGTTGCTTCCAGCTTTAACAATTATTTGTACTTTAAAAAACTCCAGTCTATAGGAGGCAATGGTTAAATAGGGCGGATGGAAATGTTTGCAAATCAATACGCTTCTTGAGAATTCTACAGTCTGTGAACAAGTGTAGGTGGAGTTTTGTCACCGAGATTCCAGGTTACTTATGTTCTGATCCTGTTTGTGGCACTACCTAACTCTGATCTTAGTAGCTTCCTCGTTTTTATTTATTTTTAGTTTTTAGAGGGAGAGTGAGCATTCCTGTGCAACTGACAGAGAGAGAGAGAGAGAGAGAGAGAGAAAGAGAGAATCCCAAGCAGCCTCCACGCTCAGCACGGAGCCCGACATAGGACTTGGTTCCACAACCCTGGGATCATGACCTGTGCAGAAATCAAGAGATGCTCAACTGACGGAGCCACCCGGGGGGCCCCTATTAGCTTCCTCATTTTTAAAACCAGGGGTTGAACCTCTAGCTGTTGATTTCTTGTCCTTAGAGATCTTTTGGTTCTTGGAATTACATAGAGTGGACCTACAGTGGACTTGCGAACGCTCTACAGGGGTAGCAAGCACTCTGTGTTACCGTAGGCACACTGGGGATGTGGATAGATGAGCACGTCGGACAGGTTACTAGTGCAGAAAGTAACAGTGAGTGTCAGCCTTTTGTAGACCCTCCTTTGTCGTATATGTAATTGTGAGTCCGTAGACTTCCTATAGAGCTATTTCTAGGACAAAAAATATATATTCCTTCTCTAGATATTTTCTAGAGTCTGCAATGTTTGGCATATGACTACCCCAAAATCTTGGTCCATAAGCTATTATAAAAAGTATTCCTGATTATAGAAAAGTAGACTATCACTCGATGTGCCGATGTATTCACGGTCCATAGACTCCTTTGGGGAATGATGAAGTCGATGAAGAATGTGGATTTTAGCAGCAATGTAAAAAATTCGTGAATTCATTTGCCCCACAAGTATTTTCTCATCACAAACCTCAACTCTTTGTGTCGCATTTACAGAGGACTGGAGATAGGGGAGATATTGAGCAAGACATTTCAGGCAGGGTGAATTTTATAAAAGGAAAAGTGAAGGGTGCTGCCTGTCTTGAAAGAGGGTGGATTCATCCAGTTTGATGGGACGGGTGAGGAGAGGATGCCCGAGGAAGGGACGGTTGGCAGAGATCTAAAGAACAAGGCGGATAATAAGCCCAATAAAGAGTTAGGGAAACCGTGCTAAGCACAGGGAATGGCTTATCTGTAGCTCTGAAGGCAAGAGAGAGTGTCCTTTTTGAGTGATGAGAAGACGACTAGTATGATTGTAGTACAAGTCCAAAAAGGAAAATGGAGCATGAGGTAGACCAGAATTTGAGTGGGTTTGAAAGTCAATGTAGGGATGTTGGTCTTATTTAAGGGAAGCTATTTAAGGGTTTTAAGAAGGGGTGGGGCAGAAATCGGAGAATATAATCAGAGTTGTATTTTTTCCCCATAACTTTTTATTTTGAAATAGTTTAAGACTTACACGAATCTGCAGTAAAAGCCCAGAGGACACTCATGTACCTTTCACCCCCAATTGCCCAGTGATCATAGAATGTCATATAAACGTAGTAGAGTGTACAAACCAGCAGACTCACCCCGATATGACGTTATTAATTCAGGTATCAACCGTATTTGGAGTTCACACTTTTCCCAGACAGATTTTCTTTCTTTCCTCCTCCCTTCCTTCCTTCCTTCCTTCCTTCCTTCCTTCCTTCCTTCCTTCCTTCCTTCCTCCCTCCCTCCCTCCCTCCCTCCCTCCCTCCCTCCCTCCCTTCCTTCCTTCCTTCCTTCCTTCCTTCCTTCCTTCCTTCCTTCCTTCCCTCCTAGGTTTAATTTTATTTGTTTTTGAGAGAGAGTGAGCAGGGGAGGGGCAGAGAGAGAGGGAGACAGAATCCCAAGGAGGCTTCGCGCTGTCAGCGGAAAGCCCCACGTGGGGCTTGAACTCACAAACCGTGAGATCATGACCTGAGCTGAAACCAAGAGTCAGACACGGAACCGCCTGAGCCACCCAGGCGCCCCTCACGTGCAGATTTTCTAAAGAGATCCCTGCAGTGTGCAAGAGAGACTAAAGCTTGGATTCAGGGGACCGCTTTGGAGATTAAGAAGTCTCCCAAGTCAAGTCCAAGGTTGAACGGAGAGATGAAGGCACCTTAAACTACAAGTTTCATGGAGATGACTAGAAGCAAGGGGATGCTAGCAAAGAGGTGGAGACGGGCAGGGGGGATTAGGGAGAGGAGAAGGTCAGAGATGACTTCCCGACTCCTGGTTTGACCATCTGGGCAGCGGGGGACGCTCTCAGCGAAGCTGGGAGTTCGGGAGGAAAAGCGTTCAGTTGTGACCGTGCCGAGCTTAGGGTACCTGTGTGGGCAAGAAGTCTTCCAGCTGGAGCTCTGGAAAGAAGTCTGCTGTGAGATCTACATTTAGGTATCGTCCGCAAAGAGATAGTAATTTCAGCAAGATTATCCAAGAAGAGTGTGGTAAATTAAAAGAGAAAAAAGGCTTAAAACGGAGCCCCAGGAGCTATAAATGTTAAGTAGGTTGGCGAGAAGGAGTTGCTGCTGGGAGCCTGGGAGGGAAGAACAGAGACAGAGAGAGAGAGAGAGAGAGAGCGAGAGGGAGGGAGGGAGGGGAGGAGAGACGCGGGAGGGAGAGCGAAAATTACTAAGTTGATCTCCTACAGGCAAAGGAAAGAGTATTTCAGAGAATAAATATCTGGGTAACTTCTGTCTTCGCTCTGACTTCGTGCAAAGACCCAACTGAGAAGCTTCTTGGGGTTCTCTGTGGGTGCCATTCTTTCCTTCTTAGGGGTTAGTGTTTACAGCTTTTCAGGCTTCACTTCAAGATAAAGTGTGATATTTTCTGCCACATTGTGCATGTCTTCCAGAATATCACTTTGGATAGACAGTACTTGAATGATGCCATATTTTATTGATTCATTTTTTTCTTAAAGCAAACAGAAACTTAAAGACTGGTAAACGACACATAAAAGTTCAAATTTAACAAAACCCCAAACTTTTACATGTGAACTGTGATTAAAAATATATTTCACATGCTATGACATGTATATAACAGTACCTACACCAACACCTAGCCATCTGAAATCAGATTTTGGAGTGGGTCTTGGGTATCTTTACACATTTCCCCAATTGACTTAGCCCCCCTCCCACCTCTTACCCCCTCCCCCCCCCATGTGGGTGGAGAAAGATCAGAAGATGGAAATTCTGATAATCTTACGTGAGACACAGGTTCTATTTAGTGACTTAAAGAAAGATAGGACCTAATAGAAACTTTATTCTACTGCTATAAGGAAGGGCATGCCAAATAATTTTTTTCCAAAAAAGGGGGGGGGGCAATAGGGAAAGAAATAGAAGACAACAAACTTGCGGTGAACCCAGTGAATTAGCAAGTGATCATCAAAAATCTCAAGGTTGGGATTCAAGGTTGGAGTTTGCGAGTCAGGGGTCTGGTTTAGGATAGATTTATGTTACGACAAGCTGGGTGACAACTTCAGGATAACAAGGTGGAATGATGTCCTTGGGGACCATTTGATATTAGATGAGGAGAAGAGGTCATAGCAGTTTAAGTAAGAGATCATTGAAGGTTGAGCCAAGGCTTATTAGTTAAAGAAATCATGCAAGAGAAGGTTGGTGATTACATGCGGTGAGAACAAACGGAATTGGATTTTGCAGGAGGTATGACATGGCACCACGATAAGTTGAAAGTCACTTTTGGGACTGTTCACTTTGGAAAAGTTACTTTGGGGACTTAACATTTTGGGGGTTCCCGCGACGCACTCTGGAAGCTGGTTGGGGGTGCTTCAAAGGGGATAAGAAAACTAGTTGCCGAAATTTTGTCCAAGTGAGCAGTGGAGCCTCTGGTCCACGTTATTTCAGCACAGTTCCAAGCGAGCACGAACCGAATGTGGGTAGACAGGTAGCTCAGCATGCCATCATTTCCAATTCTGAAAGCAGATTGAAATTAAAATTTAGAATGAAAAGTGTGTACTTACTACTCGTATGCCCCACCCACCCCCACGCTGTGTTTTCAAAGACTTTTAAGGTTGCAGAGTAGCTGGGTTTGATGGCTAAGATTATCCATGAATGTAAGGAACGATCAACGTGGTAGGATGACTTCAAGAGTGAAAAGTGAAGTGACATACTCATTTTATTAACCAGGAGCACAAGCTTTGCCGTATGGACATTCCAAACTCCTAAATACTACATTCAGCGCAGAAATCTTAATGATCCTCATGGTGCAGTCATTTCTCTGAATGGTGTCATTTACAAGACAGTCCCGAGCTTAGGAAATAAATGAAGGGGAGGGTAATGAGGCTTATACGATGTCGAATGAGTCAACGTATGATTAATATTGAGTCACTTTCCTGTTCTCTGTTGTCTGCCTTTCTGCATAAGGGCTCTTTATCTGCAGGAACTTGGTATGAGAATCCAGTCTGTAAACCAAGGTCTTCATGTGGATCGTCCGGTCAGGTTGCTGGCAAGTGTATTTCCTGCACACCAAGGGATCCTTCTCCCTCCAAAGGTGGCCGTCAAAGTGTGATTTAATTCATGCTGATTTCACTTTCGCTCTGATAATTGAGGAGAAACCCAGGCTCTTAAAGTATTTATGATTTTTTTTTTAAACCGCTAATGTGAGCCTCTCTCCCTGTATCCTTACCCCAGGAATCTTTGCAGACTTTAATACACGTCTGCTTAGAACGTGTGATGCATGCGTGTCCTGTGTGTGGTTTCAAACGTGGAGGATGACGGTGATGGTAATAAATCTGCCTGGCTTTCTTTCAGGGGATTCTGTTTCCAGGCAGTTTCAGTTGCTGTGGTACCCCTGTGTTGAAAGGAGTCTGAGGAATAAAGCCACAGTCAAAGTATTTTTAAGTGATCTAGAATAATTAGCATGATGGAACTCACTGCTCACTTTTACTAGTCGAAAGCGGAATGTTCCTTTGTAACGAGTAACCGAAGCATGTCAGAGCTACAAAGGCCGGTGATTTAAAACTAATCATATTGGAAAGTGTGCCTTTGGCGAGAATCAGCAGGAAAAGTTAGCCATCCTTTTCCTTGAAATGCTTCCTTTCCATCACTTTCCTCGTCTATACTTGCCTATTCTGGTGTTTTTCCATTATCTTTGTGAGCGCTTCTCTGTGGACCACGGCCCCAGGCTGGTTGGGTTCTCTGTAACATTTTTTTTTTTTTTTTTTTTAATGCTGTGCTCACCACAGTGTCACTACTGTCTGTCGCCATACGACTCTAGTACAATATTAGTGACTCTATTCCCTATGCTGTGCCTTTCACCCCTGAGGCATATTCATTCCATAACTGAAGGCTGTGTCTGCCACCCCCCTTCACCCGTTTTGCCCAACCCGTCACTCCCTTCCCTCTAGTAACCATCATGTTGTTCTCTGTAATTATGGATCTGCTCCTGCTTCTGGTTTTTTGTTTGTTTTGTCTTTCAGATTATACCAATGAGTGACACGATGTGGTGTTTGTCTTGCTCTGACTTATTTCACTTAGCGGAATACTCTCTAGGTCCACCCGTGTTGTCACAAATGGCAAGATCTCATCCTTTTTATGGCTGAGTAATATTCCTTTGTGTATATATACCACATCTTCTCGATCCATCCATCTATCAGTGGACCCTTGGGTCACTTTCACATCTCGACTGTTGTAAATGATGCTACAGTAAACATAGGGGTGCATATGTCTTTTTTTCAGTGTTTATTTTTGAGAGAGAGAGAGAGAGAGACAAAGCACAAGCGGGGGAGGGGCAGGGAGAGAGGGAGACACAGAATCCAAAGCAGGCTCCAGGCTCCGAGCTGTCAGCACAGAGCCCGACATGGGGTTCGAACCCACGAGCCGTGAGATCATGACCTGAGCCGAAAGTCTGGCGCTTAACCGACTGAGCCACCCAGGCGCGCCGCTATGTCTTTCTGAATTAATGTTTTCATTTTCTTTGAGTAAATACCAAGCAGTGGATTTACTGGATACTGTGGTATTTCTATTTTCAATTTCTTGAGGAACCTCCGTACTGCTTTCCACAGTCGCTGTACCAGTTTGCATTCCCACCAGCAGTGCATGAGGGTTCGTTTTTTTCCCCACATCCTCACCAACACTTGTTATTTCTTTTCATTTTGATTCTAGTCATTCGAAGAGATGTGAGGTGATATCTCATGGTTTTGATCAGCACTCGCAGATGATGAGTGATGTTGAGCATCTTTTCATGTGTCTCTTGGCCATCCATGTGTCTTCTTTGGAGAAATGTCTGTTCAGGTCATCTGCCCATTTTTAATTGGACTATTATTATTATTGCTATTATTATTTGGTGCTGAGCTGTCTGTATGAGTTCTTTATATATTTTGGATACTAACCCTTTGTCAGATGTATCATTTACAATTATCTTCTCCCATTCAGTAGGTCGCCTTTTCATTTTGTTGATGATTTCCTTTGCTGTGCAGAGGATTTTTATTTTGATGTAGTCCTAATAGTTTATTTTTGCTTTAGCTTCCATTGCTCGGGAGACGTACATATAAAAATGTTTTGGGGCGCCTGGGTGGCTCAGTCGGTTAAGCGTCCGACTTCGACTCAGGTCATGATCTCGTGGTTTGTGAGTTTGAGTCCCACGTCGGGCTCTATGCTGACAGCTCAGCGCCTGGAGCCTGCTTTGGGTTCTGTGTCTCCTCCTCTCTCTCTGCCTCTCCCCACTCATGCTCTGTCTCTCTCCATCTCTCAATAATAAATAAACGTGAAAAAAAAATTTTTTTTAAATGTTGCTACAGCCGACATCAAAGTGATTACTGCCTATATTCTCTTCTAGGAGTTTTATGGTTTCAGGTCTCATATTTGGGTCTTTCATCCATTTTGAGTTTATTTTTGTGTCCGGTGTAAGACACCCGTCTGGTTTCATTCTTTCGCATGTCACCGTCCACTTTTTTCCCGGCTCCGTTTGTTGAAGCAACTGTTTTTTCCTCATTGTGTAATCTTGCCTCCTTTGTCACAGATTAATTGCCCCTATAAGCGTGGCTTTCCTTTCGCATTCTCTGTTTTGCTCTGGTGACCTACGTGTCTGTGTTTGTGCCAAGACTCCGTTACTTTGAGGACTACATCTTTGTAGTGTGTCTTGAAACCTGGGATTGGGATGCCTCCAGCTTTGTTCTAATTTCTCAAGATTGCTTTGGCTCTTTGAGGTCTTTGGTGCTTCCATACAAATTTTAGTATCATTTGTTCCAGTTCTGGGGAAAATGCTGTTGGTATTTTGCTAGGGATTGCACTGAATCTGTAGAGTGCTTTGGGTAGTATTTTAACAAAATACTACCTTTCCCCTCATGTAATCCTACGTGAAGTCTCAGAGCTTCTACCTGGAAAATATACTTCGAGTTTAACTTACATTTCTGGCCATCTCTGCCGTCACCTTCCTAAGCTGAGTCGTCACTCTTGTCTTGTTTGAAAATACCGCAGTGGCACTTTCCGGGGCTCTCCTTCCCTTCTCCCACTTGCACCTGTCTCCTTTCATTCCCTGCAACCCTAAGTGATCTCTTAAAACTATAAATCAGGCCGTGTCACTCGCTAACCTCGTTTCACTGTTAGTAGCTTTTCATTTGACGAAGCCTCGAGTTCTTTTCCTCCAGTCTTCAGGCTCCCGTCTAAACCAGCCCTGCTTAAGTCCCCCAATTTCACCTCCAGCCCTCCTTTCTCCTGCTCAAAAGGCTCTAACTACCTTCTCCAAACTGGAGTCTGAAAACAGTCTGTTCCTCTTGCCGTGAGCGCCCTCCTCCTGTGTTTGGTGCATCTTATCCTTAAACCTTAGCCTAAGTGTTCCATTTCTAGAAAGGTCTCTGTTTCAGACCCCGAATAGGTGTTCCTCTTTAGTTTGCATTCGGGACCCGTTTTGTAAGCTTCCACTTTTTCTCTTTCAACTCTGTTATTTATTTACCTCTGTGTTGTCTTCCCTCTACGACCAGAATCACAGCTCTGAGAAGACAAAGACCTTATTTCACTCATCCCTGGGCCCCCAGTGTCACGTGTGAGGCACTGAAGACATGCTTGGTGGATGAATGAATAAATGAATGAGCAAACGAACGAACGAACGAATCTAATGGTCAGGTGCCTTGCAGACCATGTCTAAGACTCCCTGAGAAACCTGGGGTCTTAAAGAAGGGCCGTGGGGTCAAAGTGCAATGTTCTGTCAACCGTTTTACTAAGTTGTGCAACTGATCTGTTTCTGGAAGTTTTTATTGGGAGGATGAGGTGAGACGACATGTCTAAAACACCTCGAGTAAATATACCCCGAGGAAGTTCTTCTTGGCAGTTCTGCCTGTATCTGAACTCTACCCACAAGGAGAGTTAGTGTCCTCATGGCTGACCTCCCCTTCTTCACATCCCTTTGTCCAGTTCGTGTTCCTCTCGTTCCAGAGACTGACAAAAAAGTAGAAAGTGGGAGGTACTGTATGCAGAGGGTCTGTCCAGCAGTTCCTTCCTCTTTGGTGGCACATTCCCAGCTGGGGGTACATCATAACCCAACGTCTCCATAAAGGAGTCCCTTGAAATCTTGGCAACCCCCACCCCAGGAATATTGTGCAAGCCCTTCATCCCGCCTGCCCCCCAAATCCGTGTTGTTCCATCTAGCTGCCTCGGGTTCGGGGGTCAACATTTCAGGCTCAGTTCTGCCCTTTGGGTTAATTCATTTAGATATGTATGTCCAGACCCACTTTTACTCAGTGCCCCAGATGCTCAGCCGCCGGCTCCCCTCCCTTCTATGGCCTGTTTCAGACTTTTGGAACCTTGGCCTGGCAAAACCCTCAAGTCCCCCTTCGACTGGCTGGAATCCTTCAGACACTTTGAGATCAGGTGCCTACAAATGTATGGTCTGCAATTCCGGTGTACTTTGTGTTATCAGCCCTCTGTCTTCTGTATTTATTTATTATGCTCAACCCCCTTGGCTTCATGGCCTGCCTAGATTTCTTTATGGTTTCCCTCTTTCCTCTTGTCCTTCACTCACTGATGACTGTGACCTTATTTCACAAGGGACACGTTTTTGGGAATGGCTTTCAGATTTGTAGGCACGACTTCGTTCCATAAATACTGTGCTCATGTCAGCAGCTACTCTAGGTCACTTTTTCAATCATTTGGTGGATAATTACGGTTGCGTTTCAAACCCATCAATCACTATTATCTGTATTTACCTGCAGTGGCAGAATTTGAACCTAGAATTGTTGCATTGGAAATATAATAAATATTCACTGTTTGCCACTGAAAGGGACAAACTTTTAAAGGACAGCGTGTTACAGGGTGATAGATAGTGGATTCAAGTGACAAAATCACATTGATCTCCCTCCTTCCCTTCCTCCCTACATTGACTTCTTTGACCAAAATTTAAGATAGCCACCTTATCAAATTAGAGCACAGAAACCATTGTATTAACAGGTTTTGCTAGGTTTGTAAATTCTCCATATTAGATTTCTACCGTAAAATACGTCTCTGGAAAGCATTTAATGTTTAACATGTCATATTCATTAAGAGGAAACTTTTGCACACTCTCTTTCCCCTTCGTATTTGTATACGAAGTCCAACTGAGGCAGGCTTTTAGGAAGGAAAGGAGGGAGAGGGAAAAGGGGTGTGCTCAGAACAGATGTTTGAACACCCTGGAGTAAAATGAGTTGAGTTCGGGGTACCTGGGTGGCTCAGTCAGTTGAAGCATCCAGCTCTTGGTTTTGGCTCAGGTCATGATCTCACGGTTCGTGGGTCTGAACTCCCATCTTGGGCTCTGTGCAGAGCATGGAGTCTGCTGGAGATTCCCTCTCTCCCTCTCTCTCTGGCTCTCCCCACTCACTCTCTCTGTCTCTCAAAACAATTTAAGACAATAAAAACAAAACAGAAAGCAAGTGAGTTGAATTCGATTGTCGAATTCAAGAGGTGGTTTTGTATTAGAGGTTATCTCCCTATGAAAGCCACAAGACATAGTCACGCTTCGCAAATGTAGAGAATGAATTGGATCAGAGCGGAAATCTCTCTGAATGAACCATCACAGAGTTCTTTAAACTATAGTATTCTTGTCAAATGGCCGCAGTTCCCTGCCGATGCTGGGGCAGTGGATTTATTGAGTCTTTGCCCAATGGCTGAAGGCACGAGAAAGAGAGACAGGCACAGAGAGAATCAAAGATGTAGAAAGAGAGGCAGAAAGAATGTGAATGTGCGTGTAATGAAGGAAGGTCTGAAACATGTTGATTTCAGGCTGCAAGTCAGTTGCCCTGAGTTCTCCTTTAATCTCCAACACGGACTTGGCAGGCGTCTAGCCCCTTTGAGCCTCTGTTTTCTTATCTGCCACATAGGGATAATAGTAACATCTGTTCTACCTACTTCACAGGTTTGTGGCAATAATAGGATGAAATGTTAGATGGGGAATTGTTTTGAAAGCGTGCAGTGCTCTCTGCAGATAAAAGGTCATATTATCCAACCGTAGCATTCTTAACTTTTGCAGAAGTAGAGATAAATGGGAAGAATGTTTGCTTTTGGATTTCATAATTGGGATAATTTATTCACATTGTCAACACAATTTTGTGTCGTGGGCTTGTAACCCACACAGTTTAGTAGAGCGAGGCTTAGGAGTCCCATGGGTTTGTCTTTAAATCCTGATGCCTATTGGGATGCCTGGGGAGGGGGCTCAGTGGGCTAAGCCTCCGAATCTTGGTTGTGGCTCAGGTCATGATCTGATGGTTCGTGAGTGCAAGCCCCACATCAGGCTCTGTGCTGACAGTGCAGAACATGCTTGGGATTCTCTCTCTGCCCTTCCTCCCCTCATGTGCGCGTGTGTGCACTCTCTCTCTCTCGCAAATAAACTTAAAAAAAAATCCTGACTCTTACCTGTCATGTACTAGTTGGGGGACATTGGGCTGGTTATACAGCTGCTCTGAGCCTCAGCTCCACCGTGGCAAATTCAGTAAGTCGTTGTGGAACTGAAGTGACATAAGGCTCCTTGCTAAGGGACATGGATTAACCAGATAAATAGTGGTTGTAGCAGCAGCAGCAGTCGTAGTCTACCTACTACTGTGATCTCATGTTGTCACCACTGGTTAATCTTTTCCACTCTGGTTGAGAAGCTTGGAAACCACCGAGCTTTCACAACTAGGAGCATAATTGTTTGGTTTTTAAATTTATTAAATTTAAAATTTATTTTAAAATTAAGTTTATTAAAAAAAGAATTTCTCAAAAAAAATATATATATATGTATGTCATCTCCCTTTAAGCCGACTCAGTGTGTCTCATGGATTAAAGCCCAATGCAAGCGAAGCTGTTTGGAGATGCAGTTGAACCAAGTTTATCAAAACAGATGACCTGTTCCTCAAGACCCGAGGGTCACTGTTACAAGGCCAACTTGGGCTCTCGTTTTCTGGAAGCAGCACCAGAGGAAGTCATGAATGGCCCAAGACCTAATTTTGAGCCAATAGAAAGTACACATATTTGGCGGGTGGAGGGTTTATAGAGAAACATGTTATTTTCCTGCTGCTGAATTCAAACAAATGTTAGGTAATTGACAGTAGAATGCAGCATATCCCAGAGCTTCACCTGAGAAGCACCTGAACAGCAGGAAGTTTTTCCAAAATGGTTTCTTTGATGATTAACTTCAACATCATGCCCTTGAACTTACCGAAACGGCCGTGGAGAACACACAGTCATAACTTGAGGTACTAGGTTTTCAAGAGCTACACAGAGCATTGTGGCACCCGTAGGCAGGATCACCCGGGGTGGCGAGGCACCTTGCTGGATGTTCCTGGTGTGATCGTGTTGACCTTCTTGGAAACGAGTGAACTCTAAGGGATCGCCATTGCTGGAGGGTTTTGAGAGAGGAACGGTTGTTTGACGGTGTTGAATTGCGATTGGACGTATAAATATATGCCACGTGTTTTCTCCCTAATCGTTGCTCTGTTTTTCAGTTTAGATAGCTAAACTTTGAAAATAGAATTCATTCATAATAGACGAGGCCACGTGGTTCTTCCATTCTGTAATGTAACGCGTACGGTCTTCTTGATTCTCACGGAAAGCGCTTTATGGAGCTTCTGTGAAACCCCACAGTTCTACTTCCGTGGTACGAAAGAGAAACTCGGAGGATGAGCGTTTGATCTGGGCCCTTTTGGAGACTGTTCTATTTTAAGTCAGGCTCACTAGTATGAAGTCGCTGTAAAATGTATCTCCAGAGCACTGAATGACTTGAATAGTTGGGCGAAGACTTTAACATTGACTTGTTGGAAGTTGGTGAACACGTACAAAGAACAATAATTTCCTTTTCTTTTAATTAGCACAAGTCTGCTCCATCTGTTTGCATTGAAGTGGTGATTTCGAGAGCGACTTCATATTGTTGTCAATTTGAATAAGTACAGAGCATTAGTTAAAAACGAGGAGGCTTGAGTGATTTTCGAGCGCATAGGTCTTGTGGGTGAACCATCTTCTTGCCCCAAGCATTTTTTTTTTCTTTAGAGTTATAATATCTCAATTTCATTTAGACTCTCATCTGTGTTAGAACTACAGGATAGTTTTTAGAAGGGAAATGGCAACTGGAAATGATTTGCAATGCAGGTGATTGAGAAAAGATTACTGTCAGTGGTCAGCAAGAACTATGTTGCTCCCATGTATTTTGGCCCAGCTATCCCGTGTGTGGATTTTAGGTCCAAATGCCGCAAATAGTTTTGATCTCTTCATGACCGTTTCTGCTACAAGAGCAAGATGGCCACGGCAGAGTTGGCTGATGTGAAAATACAGGCTGAAACTTGTTGAAAACCGATTTTCAGTTGTGAGGAAATATCTAAATTGGTCAGTAGCTTTGCGGGATTGAATTCTGTCTTTAAGCAATGTGGGCTGATGGATATTTCTTAGCTCTCAGCCAGCTTAGACCTGCAAAGCTCATGCAGGAAAGCTGTTGGACCAGAGATAGGACCCACTGTTGATAGAATTGTAACTTGTTGGGGCAGCAAGAGCGGGAGTCCAAGAGTGTCTCTTGCTTGTAGGTAATTACCTGGATAGTTCACAGCAGATGAATGGAGTTACCTTGTCGAGGTGACTCCTGGGATTGGAAACTCTTAAGGGGCTTTGTAATGACTTTATGTGAGTAAACCGTCCATTTACTTCCGATTAGACTTCTCAGGTGCCCCCTCTGCAGACTATACTGCAGGTAAGGGCGGCTTTGAAACTGCATTTACTGCTTCTTCTGACTTGGGAGCCTACAGCTGACCATCGAGAGCTAAAAGGACAGAGTCCCGTTTGTGCTTTTGTAGTCAAAAAGCTGATTATAGACACTTTACACTTTTAAAACCATTTTGGCTGATTTTCACTCATAGTAATAATTTAATAGCTTTGACTGTTTTTTTTTTAATTTTTTTTTAACGTTTATTTATTTTTGAGACAGAGAGAGACAGAGCATGAACGGGGGAGGGTCAGAGAGAGAGGGAGACACAGAATCTGAAACAGGCTCCAGGCTCTGAGCGGTCAGCCCAGAGCCCGACGCGGGGCTCGAACTCACAGACCATGAGATCATGGCCTGAGCTGAAGTCGGCCGCTTAACGGACTGAGCCACCCAGGCGCCCCCTTTAACTGTTTTTTAAAGTGCCTGGAAGTCTTTGAAATGGAGGGACCGGGTGATAATTCTCACGTTTCTGGGCCCGGCCCTCCTGGCCATATTTGCTATTGCCTGGTGTGTGTTCAGGGCAAAACGAAAGAGATGCTTTGAGTGGAGAGTAAATTCTAGGCCTCTGAAGACAGCCTGAAATTGGACATGAGACCTCTTTCTTTCCCAAAATGCGATGGCCCAAGCGTCAGTGATTGAAAGTCCAAGGAAATGTAGGACTTCTGAGACAGGGGTTCCCACGAGCTTTAACTATAAGAATTCCCTATTAACATAGTCGTAAGTTACAGTTCTGGCCTCCGTTAATCGATGAAGTACATGGCAGAAAACCTCCGTGAACTCAGAAACAGCTTAAAGTACATTTGTATTATTTCTGTTTTATGTCTGATCCACCGCCCGTCAATCATCTCTCTTCCATTCCTGCCCTGCGTCCCTGTAGCTTTAGAAAACACTGCAATGTCATCACCACGTTCCAGACCCTAGGAGACCTGCCTCCTGCCTGCCTTTGTAATCTCGTTCTCCTGGCCCTTGGCTTCTTGTTCGCTCTGTCCTTCAGTCACAGAGGTGTCCTTTCGGGCCTCTGGACAGATTGAGCTCATTCCAACCTCTGCGCCTTTGTGTGTGTTTTTCCTTTCAGTTAGAATAGTCGTCTGCACAATCTTCCCGTGGTTGGATCCTATTGTCATGGAGTCCTCGGTTCAGAGAAGCCTTCGTGACGCCCCAGTCTGAACAGCCTTCCCTGCTCTTTGAAATAACGCTAGCCCTGTGTCGATACTGCAAGACACAATAACCACGGTGTAGAATAGCCTTTGGTTTAATGTTGAGAAAACTCATGAGGCTCTGTTTATTAATAGTGAATAATGCCGGCCTCTTTGTTAGAGAAGTAGGTGTGTATTTTCCGACACTTGGCTAGAATTGCCCGTTTTTACTAAAGCTTGTGTAGGAAGATTATTTCTATCAACTATTTGCGTCTGTTCAAGAACTTTCTCTGCAGAAGTAGAAGGGGAAGTGGGTTTTCCAAGTCATTTTCTAAAACCTGAAAGTGGGGAAGATTCAAGACTGGAAATCCTGGCATTTAAATGATCTGGGGGTATTATGTCACCTAATGAAATTTTTAGAGAAGGAAAGGATTATCATGTTGGTTTCAGCACTTATAAATTAAGGCACATTAAATTCTGAGGGTGTTAGAAAAATAATCTATATCCAGCAATTTGCTGGAGCCAACTCTTAACTGGCTCATATAGGAACTGCTTGTTAAATTTTCAGGAATTTTGCAAGCAGGTTGACTTTACATTAGTAGACTTGAAATTGGCTTGAAATTGGCTATGGTGGGAGTATTTATACCATGGAAATTGGCAAATGCTACAAACCAAAGCTTTTTTTTTTTTTACCCCCCCTATGGAGAGGGGGTGTTTACCAGCACACCATTTATATATAGCCAATATTTCAGAGGCTGACAGTTTGATGATGACGAATCAATAGGGTGAGCTCAAAATAACCAAGTTCCTTTTATGGTGTTTGTATTTCCAAAGCCACACATTTGGAGCACGGAAGAAAAACAATGTTAATGGATTGTTTATACACAGAAGCAGACAGGAAGGATCAAACATCAAGATCTTTGTGTTTGCTTCTTACAGTCCCCAGGTCAGGCTGCTGAATTCGTGCAGCCTGTTGTTAAAATATGTACTCTGAGCGAGAGCAGATAGCCGCCTTCTGGAACTTGTGATAGCCGCTTTCCTCAGCTCCCAGACTGATCACCAAGCTCGCTGGCATCGCGTGCAGCATCATATTTTAGGTACAGCGAGTGTCTTAGACTGTGTCTCAAGGAAAGAGAAGGAGTCACAGGAGACTGAGGTGGAGGCTGTGATCGATTCTAGTCCATAAGGTTGGAGCAAAGGGAGACGAAGAATTGACCCAGTGGCTCAAGCCCTTGGTGGGAAAGGACTTAAGGGAGACTTCTATGAAGGGGCAGGGCGTTCACGATTGCTCCCCAACAAGAACATCTCCGGGTTACGCCACACAGAGGCATGAGATGGATTGTTGGTGACGTTTCAGGGACAGGCGTTTCATTGGACGGTACTTGTGTGAAAGGACAGGTAGGACACAGGTCCCCTATTTCTCAGTGTGTTTTGAAGTGACACAAACACATACGTGACGACCCCCAGTTTTTGTTTCTTCAGAGACTTGAGATCGGACGTCCTCCATTTCAAAAGAAATCTGAGAAGCGACAGCAGCCTGAGGTTCCCCTCCCCCCACTGACTTTGTGGTCAACATTTGGAAAATCTGGGTAATTCTAAGGGATTGCATTAGACCTCAGGGTTTCACCATTTCTGAAGTCTTCACAAAACAGGGTAATAGTCCTACTTAAGAGAAAAGAGAAATGCTTTCTTCACCCATCCTTGGATTGAGATAATTATTTTGGGGAGAATAGGGCTCTCCTTCGAAGCTGGTGGCATTTCTAGGGCTTAGATTTTTAAAATTTTTTTCCAACGTTTTTATTTATTTTGGGGACAGAGAGAGACAGAGCATGAACGGGGGAGGGGCAGAGAGAGAGGGAGACACAGAATCAGAAACAGGCTCCAGGCTCCGAGCCATCAGCCCAGAGCCCGACGCGGGGCTTGAACTCACGGACCGCGAGATCGTGACCTGGCTGAAGTCGGACGCTTAACCGACTGCGCCACCCAGGCGCCCCTCTAGGGCTTAGATTTTTAATGGAGCACTATTAATGTTTCCGAAAGGATAGGATGCCATCAGTGGCTCCCCAGGTAGGGATTTTGGGATTGATAGCCTCCAGGAGTTACGATATTAGAAAATAAGGACCTATTGATGACCTCACTCTCTGACCCAAACAAAGAAAATAAAGGCATTTTATGTAAAGAGATTATTTAACTATTTAATTAAATTAATTTCCTGAACATCAACTAGGTCCTGGTGTTGGGAAATGTGATCCTAGAACAGTAGATCTCAGGAGTCACTCTGAAGGTGCTGTTGCCATTCCTGACATCAGAGATGGTGAAGATAATTAAGAAAGGAGATGTCATTATAATCACAGATGGGGACAGAGTTTTGCATAAAGTTTTGGCAAGCTGGAATAAACGGCTGAAAAGCCCTGCCTGACTAACGTAAAAGTCTCACTTGAAAATGTTTTAATGTTTATTTATTTTTGAGAGACAGAGAGAGACAGCATGAGCAGGGGAGGGGCAGAGAGAGAGAGGGAGACACAGAATCCGAAGCAGGCTCCAGGCTCTGAGCGGTCAGCACAGAGCCCAAAGCAGGGCTTGAACCCACGAACCTTGAGATTATGACCTGGGCTGAAGTCAGACGCTTAACTGACTGAGCCACCCAGGGGCCCCAAAAGTCTCACTTTTAGAATACTCTATTCTGAAGTTCTTAACAACTGGCTGTCTCTATATTAGGTGAAAATCCCTACCATTAGTATTTAAACGCAGCCACATGAACAAGAATCTATTGCAAAGGGTAACACTGAATATGCCAATAAAAGACATAAAAGAATATGCCAAAAAATATGTCATTGTTTCAATGAGAAGTAGATGAAGTTAGATTATTTTTATTTCTCCAAATAGCACAGTGACTTTTTATAAACTGCCTTTAAAGTGATTTTTCAATATGAAAAAGCATGCCCCATTCTAGAAAATTTTATAAAGAGACAAAAGTAGAAAGAAAAACATAATTCTGTCACCAAAGGCAACCAATGCCAACATTTTGTTTATTTCCTTCTAAAATTGTTTCAGGTCATTGCTGTATATACTCGGTTATGTCCCTTCCCCACCCCCCCCCTTTTTTTTTTACTGCTGCTGCAATTAATACTATTACTATCTTTTTTTACCTACCATTTACTGAAAAGTAACATTACGGTCTTCACATAAAATTCTTCTGAGTTGGTAATTTTTTTCCAGTTTTATTAAGAAATGATTGACATCATCACTATGTAAGTTTAAGGTACACAACATGGTGGTTTAATTTATATATATTGTGAAATGATTACCACAATAGGTTTTAGTTAACAGCCCTCATTTCCTATGGATATAATAAAAAGGAATGAAAAAAATTTCCCCCAACAAGTTTCTCTCTGGATCATACAGCAGTGTTCACTGTAGTCATCAAGCTGTCCATTCCATCCCCATACTTAGGTATAATGGCAACTCTGTGCACTTTGACAACCTTCCTCCAATTCCTTCTTCTCCTGTCCCCCACCTCTGATAACTGCAAATCCGATCTCTTTTCCAGGAGTTTGGCGTGCGTGGGTGCGCGCGCAGGCGTGGGTGCGCGCGCAGGCGTGGGTGCGCGCGCAGGCGTGGGTGCGCGCGCAGGCGTGGGTGCGCGCGCAGGCGTGGGTGCGCGCGCAGGCGTGGGTGCGCGCGCATAAATGAGATTCCACACGTAAGTGAGGTCATATAGTACTTTGTTTTCCTATGACTTATGTCACTTGACATAATGCCTTCAAAGTTCATTCCGGTTGTCACAAAGGGTCGGATTTCCTCTTTTATGGCTGAATGATGTTCCATAGCGCGCGCGTGCGCATGTATACGTTCTGCGTATTCTTCGTTCATTCATCTGTAGACGCTTCCGTTGTTACCATGTCTAGGCTATTGTAAATAATGCTGCTATGGACATGGGCTGCAGATAATCTTTTAAAGTTAGTGTTTTTGTTTCTTTTGGTTATATTCCCAGAAGTGGAATTACTGGATCATATGGTAGGTCTATTTTTAATCTTGTAAGAAACCTCCATTCTGCTTTCCATAGTGGCTGCACGAATTTCCATTCCCACTGACCGTGCACGAGGGCTCCCTTTCCTCTACATCCTCGCAGCATCTGTTATCTCTTACCTTTTTGATGGCGGCCATACTGATGGAGGTGAGGTGACCCCTCCTGGTTTTCTTCTATTCTAAATTGCCTTATTCTCCAAATTCTCCTATCTCTAAGTTCTCACATAAAATATTCTCTTAGTCTAACAACAATTCTGTTTTCTGCTTTTTCACCTAAATATAGGGTAGGAATTTCCCCCATACCGTTACCATTCTTCGTGAAAATTTTTTGTTGCTTTGTCACAATCCCTGGTAAGGGATTCAAGAGAGAGACTCAAATTACCACTATCGTTAAGTTCGGCAACACTTTCCCTGGTGACCACTTTGAATTCCAATGATAGGATTTGTAAAAATATCTTTCCCGCCGACTACCTGTTTAATCCATGTCTAAATCATGTCGTGTTTAAAAACATGTTGTGCAGTAGAGTTTTATCTTCCTGGGCACCTCACTCTAAACTGCTTCAAAAAGGAGATTTTCTCTGAAAATATGTTAAGTATGGATGAGGAACTACCACGTTTCTACCGGTTGTTTCAAACGGCTAATTAGTCCAATTCTTACCAGTTTTTTAACCCAAATATTACTCTCGAGCACCTGTACCGTAACTAACTTTGTGTTGACCCTTGGCATAGAGAGAAAAGTAAAAATGATCCCCATCCACGTGGAGCATAAAGTCTAGTGGAAGAATCGCATACAAATAAGCAAATAATTTTTTACTGTAATTATGTATAGTACAATACATCCTAATGTTCTTTTATAACATGTAAAGAAAGCGGTAAGAGTGTGCCATAAAAAATTTTTAAAAAGATTTATTGTCTCTTGTTCACATTTATTTTTAAAAACGTTTTTAAATGTGTATTTATTTTTGAGAGAGAGAAAGAGAGTGTGAGCAGAGGAGGGGCAGAGAGAGGGGGGACACAGAATCGGAAGCAGGCTCCAGGCTCTGAGCTGTCAGCACAGGGCCCGACGCGGGGCTCGAACCCCTGAACCCCGCAAGATCACGACCTGAGCGCAAGTCGGATGCTTAACCAACTGAGCCCCCCCGGGCGCCCCTTGTTCGCATTTATTCTTAAACTAAGTTGCAAACTTCAATTTAAAATGCTCATCTACTGGCTTTCTCCCAATCTTCGTGATTAAAGAACATTCTGAAACAAAATGGAATTTCACACTTTGGTTTGTTTATTGGTTGGTCACATGTGCATTAAATGATAGTGTATTTAAAGGAAATGTTCTCAGCGCCTTTCCTACTGCCGCAGAATTACTTTGTTCCTAGGTCTTTCAGAATACGATTGGATTCCTAACAAGAAAATGCATCGTAGCGTGCCAGAACACTCTATGGCTCTGCTCAACTTCACAGACTATGAAAACGCTTGTCAGACGTGCCAGTAAATCTTCCCTCTCTTTCCTTAGGTCCAAGGATCTCATCAAGGAAGCTATCCTTGACAATGACTTTATGAAGAACTTGGAGCTGTCGCAGATCCAGGAGATTGTGGATTGTATGTACCCAGTGGAATATGGCAAAGACAGCTGCATCATCAAAGAAGGAGACGTGGGGTCACTGGTGTATGTCATGGAAGGTATGGTTCGTAACCCTGAGCCTCTGACATTCAAATATTCCCTTTTCGTCTTAGTCAGCCCACACACAGAAGGCCATGGATTACAGGGGACGGTTCCATGTTTCCCTCTTTTGTTGTTGGGAAACAGTTTGAAAAGAGGCGGGACACGACTTAAATACAGTGGTTGACTAGTTGTACAAAGGGTTTGTGTTGAGAATATTCATCTGAGAGTCGAGGATATTTTTTAGACCAGGGGAAAGGGTGACAGTGTGAAGGAAGGAAACGCTGTTTACTGTGCTGTGTAAGTCTGCACACTGTCAGGTCGTTGAGCAAGCTCACGAAGCTTCCAGAGAAACTTGGGACCGTCGGGAAGTATTCTTGGTCAGATAATCAAAGTGTCAACTGTACTTTTCATTTTCAGGATATGACTGGGTTTCCTGCTATTGTGCTTCTATAAAAAGAGAGTGTTTTCAGCATTTTATATGTGTGTGAAAGAGATAAATCAGACTGGTCAGATGGCCTGTTAGCTGCCTAATTAATAAGAGTGATAGATTGTTCCATAGATGTTGCGCAAATGAAGATAGAAACCGTTTTGGGAAAAAAACAATTGAGGGAGGCACCATACAAATTTATTTTATGCCCAGACAGATTTTCGTGTTGTTTATTTCTAGCTTGGAGCTTATAATGCCATGTTTTCTTTCGGGGGGGGGGGCGGGGGGGGAACAAAAGCCTGAGGTCATGACCAGACCAGCAAAGGAGAAAGTGAATTCAGAGGTGCCTATAAGATCACAGAGTGGCCATACAGAAATCGCAGTCAGTTTACAGGTGGTGATTGGTGTTTTGACCAAAGCATTCATGGCAATCTCCTAGAATTGTCAAGTTTATAGGTTGTTAAGAGAAGGGGCGTTATTTGGGCAAGTGACATCACTTCTCTGAGTTTAACCTCATTTATATATTTTAAAAAAAGGCACTACTTGTTTCTTACAGTGGTTCTCAACTGATGATGATTCTGTCCCTCCACAGGACATTTGACAATGCCTCGGGACAGTTTTGGTTGTCACAGTTGCAATGGGGACGGGTCGGGGTTGGGGGGAGAGGCTCTGGCATCTTGTGGGTAAAAACCAGGAACTCCGCTTTGCCAGGCAGGCGCCCACAGCAAAGAATTATCTGGCCCAAATTGTCCTTGATGCTGATATTGGAATGTCCTGCTTTTTCTGTCTTTACAAGATTGTTATGAAGTTAACATGAAACAGTCTGAGTAAAAAATGTGTAATGTACAGTGTAAAATGTTAAAAAATGGCAGTGAGTGGTATTATTTCCATCAAATACCTGACAGTATATAAGAAATGTTCTTCCTGCATATGTCATTCACCTTTTAATTTTCCTTTGTAATCTTTTTTTGACATATATTAGGCATTCAACTTTTAACTCATAATTTCTGTCTTTTTTTTTTTTTTTTTTCCTCTGGAAGTGTTCGGCTTTTGTGTCAGTGTTCTAAAGTTTCTCCCCAGGCCAAAAAGACATAAATGTTCAGCTAGGCTTTCTTCTGGATAAAAGCAAGACCCAGTAAACAAAAACACAAACAGTATTCACTTGCCAGACAATTGCAGGGGAAGGAGATAAAATTATAGGGCGAGAGCGTATGTGGGTAGTGAGCAAAATGGATGAGAAAGAGGCGAGAAATATATCGAGGCCGAGCGTAACCTATAAATACAGAGGGATGTGTTAAGGAGTGCTAACAATTACAAACCAAGTTAAAGCATTTCTTAGATTACAGTATATCAGTGGTTTCATAGTTGATTTTTCAGTTAATTCATTGTCAGGCACGTTTGTAAGAACATACCTATTGTGGTAAAGCGAGGTATATACTTCAGCCTTTTGCAAATGCTAATTATTGAAAATCCATTCAAGAAATGGATATTTTGAAAACCTGTGTGTTCACTTCTCCTTTATGTTGAGTATCTCTTATGAAAATAGGTTTCCGCACAACCTTGCAAATTTTTCTAAAAAAAATATTGTTTATGCATACTATTCTGTTTTCTAAGACTAACTGCAAGTCCACTCACTAGCTATGTTAGAAGAAGCTTAGAAATCATAGTTGATGTTTATTTAGTGCTTAGAGCAATGCCCAACATACGGAGCATGCTTTTGCAAACACACTCCATGTATAAAATTTATTTAATCTTCAAAACAATCCTATGAAGTAAGGGGCAATATTTATTATTTTTCTTTATAGATGAAGAGACAGAGGCCCAATGAGGTTAAGTAATTTGCCTGGGTCTCCCAACTAGCTCATAGTAGAATTAGGATTGAACCACGGTAATCTGGATTCAGAGCTTTTGACTGTAGGGCTATGTGTTAGGGTTCTCCAGAGAAACAGAGCCAATAGATAGGTAGGTAGGTAGGTAGGTAGGTAGGTAGGTAGGTAGATAGATATTGATGGATAGATAAATAGTTAGATAGGTAGATAGATAGATATCGATGGGTAGGTATTTATTTTAAGGAATTTGATCATGTAACTGTGGGTACTGGGAAACCCAAAATCTACACAGTAAGGTGAGCAGGCTGGAGATCTAGGAAAGAGTTGATGCTACAATTCAAATCTGAAGGCCGACTGCTGGCAGAATTCCTTCTTCAGTGGAGGTCAGTCTTTTTTCTGTTGAGGCCTTCAACTGATTGGATGAAGCCCACCAACATTAGGAAGGTCATCTGTGGCTTACAGTCTATGGATTTATGTGCTAACTTTAACTTCCTTCCCAGAAGGATCTAGGATGATATTGGACCAATAGTATCTGGTGATCATGACCTAGCAAGTTGACACATTAAATTCACCATCCCAGGTCCACTCGTTGTCAACTCTGCCTCTGTGTGCATCTCCTCAAACCATGCTTGAGCTCCAAATAAAGACAGCAACAAGGTCATAGCTCCACCTACCGTGAGGTAAAGATTCTGAGTATAACTGAAAATCCACTGACACTTTCCCCCCAAAAGAGTACAAAGTCCTTGGGTAATATTTACTCTTCTCCTTGATATGCCCTAATTTAAATACTATGTTGTACAACTCATACTTAAATAGTGAGGTGTAGTCAGTCCATCTTATGATACATGATAAGGAGATATGAAATAGGAAAATGAAAATTTTGTGCACACACACACACACACACGCATAACCATACACGCAAACATATTTATGACAAAATGAAGAAATACCGATGGCAGCCTTTCCTAGGTAAAGGTAAAGATACTCATCTTTCCTCCATTGCTACAAGCTAATTTTAATAAATTTTATTTATCTTCCTTTTACTTCTGGATTGACTAAATAACAAGCTATCTTAATTATCTTTTTTAAAACAGGGTTTTAAATAGTATATAAATATTCAGAGTCACAGATTCTGCAGTGATTCTCTTGATATACTTCAGTTTAAACTTAGTAAAATGACGATAATCTTATAAAATGAGGCCGATCTGTCCCCAAGCTGTGATTCTAACCAGTTCCATGTAACTTTGGCTGATCTCGTGCTAATATCCTTGTGTCAAAATAATTTCAAATTAAAAAAAGAAAACATCATTTGAATTTTTATAAGTTTTAATTGAAGAAATGTTTCATTGTTTAATTAGTTTTTTTATCAGCGTATTTAATCTTCTCAAAATTTAGATAGCAATGTTCTTGATATAGATGGATTTTTTTCATCTGCAAACATTAATATTCATAAAGAGTATGCCATGGCAACAATGGGTGAGTGGGCTTTGCAGGATCATTCACAAACTTGCTTATTATCCAGACGTTCAGAAAAACACCCAGGGAGTTTACATGGAATATCAGTCCAATTTTCTCTGTCTCTCTTTACTTAAATGAAGCTTCTTTGTGTAATGCGGTTTAACATGTGCCTTAAGTGATTTTTATTTTAGCTGGGCAGGGTCCCAAGTATGATTGCACACCTAAATGCCAGAATTTCTCATCGTTTTAGCAAAAGAGAATAGTCATATGGTAAGACTTCACTAATTAGGATGACTGGGGAAAAATCATCTGGGGGTAGTGTAAATATATTATCATGTATTTTCAAGCAAAAGGAGTCGTGTGACTTTCAGATACTTAAAATTGCTGGCTTAGAGAAGTTTCAGTTTCAAGTTTTGATCAGAATTGTTTGGAGTTCGTTTCTGAAGACAGCAGTTTAAGTAGGTTACATTGCTAAGGCTCTCTTTACATTTTAATTACGTTTTCAACTGTGTAAATGAGTCTTATCAAGTACTTGAATACAGTTTATTTTCTTAAACAGACATTGGCCTTAATTATGATGTGAAATTTGAAACTGTCCTTACGTTCTTGCCTTGCCTTTTCTTATCATAAAGATACATTTTAGCCTTCTATTCATCCAACACAAAACATAGTCTGATTTAGTGACTTCTGATGGTGATGTGATTAAAACATCTTTTCTGTGAACCGAATCGAATATTTTCACATTGAAAAGTGTTGAATTTGTATCCATCAAAGTGGCTGATTTGCTTAGCGATACTGGTTCTGCATGTTTTCTGTGATATTTCATTGTGGGAGCAGGTAGATTATATTTCATTTTCTAAAAAGCAGCAAGTTATGTATTTAGTGTTCTTTGAGCCTTGGCTATTTTAAGTTAAACTTTTTAATGAAATTATCCATTCTTTTATGGGTTATGTGGTTTAAGTTAAACTTTTTAATGAAATTATCCATTCTTGTATGAGGCTATGAAATTATCCATTCTTTAATGATGATAGCTTTTTATCAACTACGTATAAACAACAGGTACCGTTCAATCATTTTATAGGTATTAAATTTTAATCTTCATAGTACCCCTTAGGAAGTAGGTATTATATTATCTGCATGTTAATAGCTAAAAGACCTGATGATAGGCCAGCTGAATGAATTGGCCAGGATCTTACAATCAGTCTTTTGAGGTGCAAACCTGGGCCATCTGCTCTGGCGTCGCCCATGCGTGATGACTGGGCAATGTTAACTTTCCAAGTACGGATTAGGAGTACTCGTGTGACATATTTATTATGTATTATGTATTATTATCCCACTTTGAAAAGCCCATAGAAGATGCACAGCATTAAACCATAGGGTAAAAAAATATATATATGGTTTGATTATTTTCAAGGAAAGACTAGAACTTGAATGGCAATAGTTCCAGAGGAGAATAACCCAGATGTTTTCTATGAATATCTCTTAGGCCTCTCTGCCCCCTTTGAACATTGGACTGCTTATTGACCTCTCCATTGATCTTCGACCATTCAGCCCTCTCCTCTTACTGTTTCCTCTTCCTTATTGAAAGAGCAGCTGCGACTTGGCTGAATCTTGGCCCACCTCTGTGTCCTTACTTGTTTGTGACTCACCTCCGCCGTGCACCTTGAAGGACCTATTTTTTCTGCATGTAATGAAAAGCATTGATCTTTTTTTTCACACAGGCTTTTTAAAGAAGCTCTTTGCACACTTTTAATATGACCTTTGTACACGGATGCTAAGTGATATTTGACTGTTGACATCAACACTCAGGAGCTAGCCTCCCCTTTCTGTTCTCACTGTACCAAGATTGCCCTTTTTCCTTCTGAAGACCAAGTCATGGGGTCACCTGTTTTCTCCGTGGGTTGGTAACCAGGTTCTGCGTGTTCGGCTGATGTCTAACACTGCTGATGCTTCAGTGTGGACACGAACCATCTTGCCGGCCACCCTTCAAAGTTACCTCACATAACTTGATGATACTTCAAGCGCTGTTCCCCTTTCCCACTGAAACATTCTTGCTGTCTTTATATAATTAAATGATGTATGAAAGCTGACATTCAAAGAGGGATTTTTTAGAAAATTGAACATTAATGATGAGCCTCACCGTGCCATTGGCATTCAAAACACTACCTGAGAGTATGAGGGAACTGAATGCATTTTCATATGAATGAGCTCTCCCAGTAACTTTAACATGAGAAACAGACAGTTTTGTTCCCCAAAATCAGGGGTTGCCTTTTGGCCTTATGAGTTTTTCTCGTTCCTCTGAAAGCTATCTTTAAAATAGTTGAAATACCCATGCACTTAAAGTTTTTTACTGTTCTTTCATTGGACCGTGGTTATAATGTTAATGTGAAAGAGCAAACCTATGCCCTGCTTATAGAAAAAACAAAGCAGACGTCTATTTATAAGAAGTTCTCGTAAGCCAAGAGAATCTGGAAGTGTTAAATGCAAAATATTAAACTCTATTTCATTTATGGAGTCAACGGTGAGGACAAGGGACCGAGATATTGAGATGGCATGGGGGTATCATGTTTATTTTGGAGTGCCAAGCTTCAAAAAAGCCTTTGATAGACTTGACCAGGTCCAGGTCAATATATATATACACACACGCACACACACACACATACATATATACATGTGTATATATATATATATGTGTGTGTGTGTATATGTATATACATATATATGTATATATATGTGTGTGTGTGTATATATATATACACATATGTATATAGTGTGTATATGCGTGTGTGTATACACACACAATTTTTATATATATATTTTATATATTTTACATATATAAAATATATATAAATAAAAATATATAAATAAAAGTATTTTTTATATTTATATATATTTTATATATACATAAATTGTGTGTGTGTATACACACAAGCATATACATTTAGACATTGTTTCACGTATAGATGGGGAGTCTAGGAAGAGAGGATAATGTTTTAGATACTGAAAATGCTGTCTCTTGAAAAGGGAATTAGTCTTCGTGAATCTTGAAGAGCAAAGAAATGCCAGTTCCAGGGAAGACTTTGGAATCAATATGCTGCTGATAACGTGCTCCGGGAGTGAAAGGAGCAGGTTGATGGGGTGGCAAGAACAGCATCTCGGGAGGCATTCCAGCCGTGACTCCAAGGCACCTGCTTGGAGGAAGTTCGTGGGGGTGGAGGAGGGATTCCCTGCGGCTGAATCATAAGGCATCTCTGTCCCTTCCCTAAACTCCCACATTCTCGGTCTGTGGGTTTGTGAATGAGTGTCCTAGTAGCTAGTCTTTGAGCACCTGGCCCTCTGAAGGCTTCCTCTCACAAACTTGCCTCTACGCGCAATGTGGTGGTTACTTTGAAGTGTTTCTGTACCCTATGATTGAAATCTAATAATACCACACGAGTTTTTCTGTTACTTCATTTCTTTTGCTTCCATTCAATGTTGCGCTGTATAACCCAATTTGTTTGTCCTTTCTGCTAAGGATTATATTCTGATTATTTCCAGTTATTTCGCTCTAGGTTACTAATGCGGCTGAGCATCTGTTCGTATGTTCGTGAGCTGTCTGTGGTTCTTTTGTGAAGTGTCTGTTGTGGTTTTCTGCCAGTTTCTCCCTTTGGATTGGTTGACTTTACCTAGTTTCAGATTTTCACCCCTGTTGATTACATGCATTGCAAAGTATCTTTCTCAGTCTATAGCTTTAATTTTTACCCGTTTGTGAAATCTGCTGATGAACAGAAGTTACTAAATTTACTGTAGTCAAATATATCAATCTTCTTGGTTTGTGCTTTTTGTATCTTTGTAAGAAATCCTGGAGGGTGGTATTTTTGTCCATGAAGGCATGTACTTAAGTTGGTGTAAGAGGAATTATCTGTCAAGGAATAGATCCACATTTATAATCTAAATGAGAGTTGTCCTTTTGAAAGCAGGAAGCTGGGAATATATTTATTTTTGCTTCTGTGTTCTTTTTCCACAATGTATTTGAAGAATTCTTTATAAATTGTCCTTAGAGGACAGTACATATTTTTGTATATGCTTATTTTTTTTTTCTTTTTTGTCTTTTTTCTGCGAGGGTATGTTTTATATTTGGAAATAATTCCAAGTCATTTAGTGACAGATTTGACGAACAGGGGTAGGTGATGAAGTGGAGTGATACTTTTTCCCTTTGTTGCTAATATATATGCACCATCGTAAAGTAATGACATTTGTTGTACAAGTCAGGAAAAATTAACAAGATGCTTTAAGGACATAATTTATTGAAAATTTATTCTGAAGGTTGATGTTCTTTTTTTAAGTTTGTTTATTTTTGAAGGAGAGAGAGAGACAGAGCACAAGCAGGGGGAGGGGCAGAGAGAGAGGGAGACACAGAATCCTAAGCCAGCTCCAGGCTCCAAGCTGTCAGCACAGAGCCCGATGCGGGGCTCATACTCATAAACCGTGAGATCAAGACCTGAGCTGAACTCAGATGCTTAACCAACTGAGCCACCCAGGCACCCCTGAAGGATAATGTTCGTTAATACTCATTAGGCTACCTACATCTTTGTGTGATTTTGTAAAAATAGCCTTATCACATTGTGGTTCTACTAATGTCCTCTGTTTTCTTTCCAAACTGTTAATGGTGGAACTGAATTTATTACATTAAGGAGGGAAATAGTGTGGCTCCTTACCTTTGAGGACTCCTGAAAGCTAAAATCTTTGAAAATAGCTGTGGTTGGTTTTTTTTGTTGTTGTTGTTTTGTTTTGTTTTTGTTTTTTTTTTTTTTTTTTGAGACCAAAAAAGTTGGAAAGCCATTATTAAAAAAGGAAAAAAAAAAGAAACTGAAATTGATAAAGGAGATCATAGGTTATGTTAAAAAGGTATAAGTATTTTTTTCTTACAATTAGTTCGTAACAGTTACGGGTTTTATTTCTGTGCTGGTTCATTTTGCTACAATATCCATCCCTCCATTCTGCAGTTTTGAGAGAATGGCAGATTTTAAAGATTAAAAATGTATTTTCAGTGAACATTAAAAATGAAAACAGCGTAGCTGAAAAAATGGGAAGAAAATAGAGATTAGTAACTTTTTGGCAGTAGTGTGATAAGGCATTGATTTTCTGCTAATGAGGGAAAACTTACTTCGGCCATCATTATGTGAAACTGTTGGCTGGCTTGCATGCTGAACGTTAAACAGGCTTCTGACATGGTTGTGGGTTCAATTCAAAATCACATAGATGTATTTCTGCAGAGACTTTTAACAAGATTTTGAATGATTTTTGTGGGGGGCTGGATAGACTAATGCTGTTAATATCCATTCCTCTAATGAAAAATCCCTGAATGGTTAGCATTTGTGTTGGCATGTGCTCAAAGGGCTGGGCAGATAGGAGCTACTTCCCAGCACAAAGAAGCTGCCTGGTGTGACTGCCATGGCAACAGCCCCCCACCCCCACCCCAGGACAAAGGACCAATTGGAATTGGTCTCTGAAGTCCTTATTGGAATTCTCCCATGACTCCACATTTGAGAAATGCAGCCTGTGATAGCACATACGTTATCTGAAATTAACTACTGTAGCTTTGGAAGGTTGAAGTCTGAGTCTGATCTTTATATCTAGGCCCTTCTGCAAACTCCTTTCTGATGAAAATGAAAACGTTTTTGTGCTAAAGCTTCTTCTTCTTCTTTTTTTTTTTTTTAACTTTTACTCAGTTTTGAGACAGAGAGAGAGAGAGAGAGACAGAGCACAAACGGGGGAGGGGCAGAGAGAGAGGGAGACACAGAATCTGAAGCAGGTTCCAGGCTCTGAGCTGTCAGCTCAGAGCCCGATGCTGGGCTTGAACTCAGGAATGGTGAGATTGTGACCTGAGCCAAAGTCCATCGCTTAACGGACTGAGCCACCCAGGCGCCCCTAAAGCTTCTTAGGTAGTGCACGGAGATAGAAGAGTATGATAGAAGATTTAAGATGGTATTAACATTAATTCCTCTAAATTCACATTTTATGCATATTTAAAATATCCAGAAATTATTATCGACTCTATTTATGTTACTGATTTATATAATGTCATTTTTTCTGCATTATTTGCCCAACTTCACCAAAGCTGGTTGTTTTTGTGTATCATGAAGCCACCTTTTAGTTATTCAAAGGAATATATGGAAGCAAATGATTTTAAAACAAGACAGAACATTTACTATTTACTACGTGCAATTTTACGTAACTTAACAAGAGCACTTAGGTTAGTTTGTATACTTTTCATTATCAAAGCCGATTAAGTTACTCTGTTCATTTATCAATAGCAAAGCTGTACTAGAAAAATCATCTGATGAAGGTGGCCAAAGTATTATGAAAGGTGGTTTCCCATGTCACCAATACCAGTGCACAATGGTGTATTTACAGAGGAAAGCTAAAACTTTTCACGAAATCATAATTAACAGTCAATGTGCTTAAAACTTTCCTTCAGGAACTGATCATGCTTCTTTAAAATATCACTTATTTCCCACTGGCAAAAAGTGGGAGTATTTTTTTCCATTAGAGTTTAATAGCCCATTATAATAACTTTTAACTGAAAGCCACTTACATACTCATCAATTTTTTTTAATTTATGTGATTAGAAGATTATAATTCAGTATCATATTTTATATTTAACTTGTTTTTACAGAGCATCATTTAATATTATTCTTTTATTGTGTTTTGTACTGTTTTAGAATATTTAGTCCCTTCAGCAATATTCTTACTATATATTTATGGTGTCCCCAATGTTCCAAATTAAAGTCATTTTTAAAAAGATTTGTATAATTTGCTCCAATATTTCCAGTGCAAAGATTTTTGTTGACTCAGCCTGTTGTGCCCGCGTGTGTATATGAATTTGCATGAAACGATTGCTTCCCAGAGTTCACATTATATTTTAGGAGATGATGGGGTTGTTACTATAATCTATGGATTCTGTCAGTGGTTAACTTCAAATTTATAAGGAAAATAGAGTAACAACAATAATCATAAGTATTGATGATAAGGCTCCCAAGTGATTTAAAACTCAGTCTGCAAAGAAAAATACTTAATTTATAGGTTTTTTAGAACAATTTTCATGCCATTTTCTTAAAATTAAGATCACTTCTCTGGAAAGTCTTGACATTTCTTTTCATTAATCCTGTGAATTTAAGTTTTTATTTCTCACATCAATTCTAGAGGTCAAAGTCACATGAAATAATAGGAAGAGTGTTTCAGCAGATTTTCCTTCGTGTTCAGAATTAGGTTCCATATATACATAGCAGGCGTCGCTCAACTACCATTCTCTTCTTCCCTCCATATGGCGAGTTTCTACAAAAGTAGGAAAGGTGTTGGAGTCATAAAGCAGAGTGTGGATTTGACTGAGTGTCGTCCGTCCGTGAGTACATGAAATTCCGGGTAAATCCCTCGACAATTGAGAACCGCAAAGAAAGTATTTAATGGAATTCTTTTGGCAACACAGTTTCTTTATTATGATTCACCTATCGATTCATCTGAGTATTTATTCGTGCCCGCTGTTCAGTTCCTACAAGTGCTTTCCCAGTGCTGACCGTGTCTCAGTGGACACTGAGGTAGGATAGTGAACAAGACATACACAGTCCGTGTCTTCCAGACCCTGCATCCTGGCGATGGCGGTAGGGGAAAAGGACAAAGAACATTCACGAAAGTAAGCATGATGCTTCTGGGTAATTACCAGGGCTATGAGTTAAACTGATAAAACAGGGTGATAGAAGAGAGACTCATAGGTGGGTCTGGCAGTGGTCAGGTGCGTCAGGGAGGACTTTCCTGAGAGGGTATGATTTGAGCTGAGACCTGAATGCCAAGGAGGAGCCAGACACACAAAAGTGTGGATAGAGGTTCCAGATGAGGGCACCTGTAAGTAGGAAAGTGATGAGGTGGGGAAGGCTTGGCATGGTAAAGCAAAAGAAGCCAGTGTCAGGATTTGAGGTTGGCAAGGTCACTTGCAGGATGCTGGAGGCGGTTCAGTTTTATTCCAAGACATTTAGAGAGCATCGGAGTTTAGGTTGAGATGGGGCATGAGAAGACTCAGGTTTTATGAGTAGAAAAACGGATACCGCTAATAATTGAGGGTGGCAAACACGTACTGTGGAGTGGTGGGGTCCACAGGGGGTCCTGTTGGGAGGTTGTAGACGGCAGTAATCCAAGCAAAGTGGAATGCTGGCTTGGGCTGGGATGATGGCACGGGGCGTGAGGGACGGCTGGTGAATTTGGGCAGCTCAGAGATGTTAGATGAGGGTGAAAGAGATAAATTGGGGGATGCTTAGGCTGTTGATTGAAGTGGTTGGGTGAGTGGTGGTGCTGTGTTCTGAGATGGGAAGAAGGGTGAGGAGTTCATGGTGAAGAAGTGCCATCAGGAGTCCCTTCCTGGCAGTGTGAAGTTCAGGTTCCCATGGAGAGACCACATGGGTGACACCTGTGTGACAGCCCAGGTGAGAGGTCTGAATGTGGACGTGAAGGTCTCCTGTTAATAAAACAGGGCAGAGAGAGAAGACCGGCGGAAGTTCTCTTGTGGTTAGAGTGTTCGTTGTACCTGCCACAGATTAAATGGGTGAATTTTGTAATTTTATAGATGTCGTAGATAGGGGTATTTATAAATACTTTAACATTCTTTAATGTAAAATCTTTGCAGCCAGCTAAAAATTCCTTCCAGTATTATCCTGCTAATTTTTTCGAAGGAGCGGTTCTCAAAGTCTGGCCTGGGGAAACTTGTAGGGGCTCTCTGAGGTCAAAGCTTGAGGTCTTGTAACGGGAACACGTTATTTGTTGGTCGTGTGTGTACGGTAGTATTTTCTAGAAGGTAGGATGCCAAAGCAGAGGATGCGGCCCTCTTCATCAATTGGATTCCCAAAAAGTATCAAACAATGGCATGCTTGTTAGTAACATTTTCGTTTTTAAAATATAGTTAATTTTATAAAAATGCGTTTTTTACATGTGGTAAGTTTTTTATTTTCAAGTGAATACATGTGTCAAAAAATTTCCTGTGTTGGGGCGCCTGGGTGGCTCAGTCGGTTAAGCGTCCGACTTCAGCCAGGTCATGATCTCGCGGTCCGTGAGTTCGAGCCCCGCGTCGGGCTCTGGGCTGATGGCTCGGCGCCTGGAGCCTGTTTCCGATTCTGTGTCTCCCTCTCTCTCTGCCCCTCCCCCATTCATGCTCTGTCTCTCTCTGTCCCAAAAATAAATAAACGTTAAAAAAAAAAATTAAAAAAAAAATTTCCTGTGTTAAGGTCTAATGGAATAAACATCAATAGATATAACCCAAAGAAGCAAAATCTTTTTGAACTTTTCAGTGAGTTTTGTTAGTATCAAGAGGTTCTGAAACTAAGTTTGAGAACCACCACCTTAAGCCGTGTGACCTGAAGACAAATATGACCAACTAGATGCTTGTTCCAGAAAACACACTGGATTAGTTTAAGGTTTAAAATATCAGATATTGACTCACCCACCCCTAAATAGCACACACGAAAGATCATGTTACAAAACAAATGTCTTTCATTTTTATTTATTTTGGTTTATTGTAGTACAGTTGACATAAGTTTTGTTTATTGTCGTATAGTGTTCGTTTTAGGTGTATGACATAAGGATTTGATATTCGTGCTGTTGTGAAATGATGACCACAGTAAGTCTAGTAGCATCCATCACTGCACATGGTTACATTTTGTTTCTTGTGATGAGAACTTTTAAGATTTATTGTCTTAGCAACTTTCAATTATGCCATCCAGTGTTATTAACTGTAGTCCCCACACTGTATGTTATATCTGCGGGACTTGTTTCTTTTGTAACTGGAAGTTTGTAACAAAAGCCTTTTAAGTAGAGGCCTGGTAAGTGAGAAACAAAAGTTTCTTTTAAGGCAGACATTTAAATCTAGAGTAAATAGCCAATACTGATTAACAGTGGGCAAGTCAGTTGCGTTGAAGTGCTTATTATTCTGTTAATTACATTGCATTTCACAGTTTGAAAGGTATCCTTGATGCATTTTGTGGGTTCTGTTTGGACACTTTTTAATGTTCAAGATTTGGGAATTTAATTGGGTTCCCCAGTGATTATCCTGAATTAGTGTAGTAGGGTGCTGATTTTTTTTTTTTGTAATTTTAATTACAGCTCTAAGGAATAAAGGAATCAAATATCCTTTGAATCCAATCAGCATTTTTAGAGAAGAAAGTGGTTTTATGTTGTGCTTATTTCTTACTTAAAAGAATTCTAGAAAATGTAGCATTTTATATTTGGAAGGTTCAGAGCAGTAATGCATCTAATATCATGGATGGTTTCAAATGAAAAAAGAGAACATGTCGTTTTACACATGGTCGCAGAGTGGTCCCCTCAATGCATGTGGAAGCCGAAATTGGCAGCTGTCTTTTGGATGTCTCTTTATAAATTCTTACCACTAAGTAAATGTTTGGCGTGTCCATGTGATTCTCTTGTGATGTGTTTTGCAAAGAGCGTTTTCGTTTGCAGGTGCATATGCTTGTGTTTGGTATCTTACCACCATCCTCATAAGTATTGTCTCGGGAGAAGTTTAGAAAACAAACAAACAACTTGCTGCTTTCATTGATTTTTCTTGGGAAGTCAAGTTTCTGGTTTCTTCTCCCAGAGGCAGATCTTAGCACATCAGTAACGTTAGAGGATAAAAGGCTTACTCCAATTGAGCACACATATGATATTATTTGGAATGAGAACTTAATTTTAGAATTTGTTTTTTTATGCAAGTTCTAGGTTAGTATTTTCTACAACAGTGCATTCTGTTTCGTGTTCTCACAAAGCGTGGAGAGTTTGTTTGTTTTTTACTTAAATAGACTGCTGAGTTAGGTTTCTGCCTTTTGTCTTTGTGTGCTTTATATTATAAGCTTTGGCCATTTAGTTTAGTTGTCTTGTGGAGGCATGGCCATTGGACTGAGCCATTAATCTTGGGAGTTTCCTCCAGGTCCATCTGTTAAGTGGCTCTGTGACCAGCTTGAAGTGCTTAGAGTAACCCTCTCTGCACCTGACTGCATTTCCCAACTTCCTGGGCGACACCTCATTTCTCCTGCAACCCTGGCCCACATTGGAGCCTTGGGGGTTATTCCAGGCCCCATGTCTGCTTACCCTCAGGTCCTTACCGCTGTCAGTTACCGCTTTGTTTCAGGTCTTCGGAACTTCTTGCCTGAATTTTCCCACCAATTCCTACAGACCTTGCTGTCCCTAGACTTCTTCCGCTTTGATACATTCTCTGCACTACCATGAACAAAACCTTCCTAAAAGCCCAATGAGTTCATGCCATCTCCTTGCTTGCCATTTGCCAGGGCTTTTCCATGATAAATTCCAAACTCCTTAGGATAGCAGACTCTGCAGTGAAATAAAGAGAGCTGGGTTCTGGAACTTGGCAGATAGGGACTTGAATCTTGGTTTTGCCACATAACTAGCTAAGTAAGCCTAGGGGAATTCTCAAACGTATACATCATCTTTTTCTCATTTGTCAAATAATAAATATGTCAAGCATCAAGTCCCGTGTCTCGGGGTAGCCGTCACTCACTGATCTGCCCCTGCTTCCCAACTAGATTCTGTACTCACCACTCTGTGGCTTTGGTTCAACTTCCTCGAATGTTCTCTTGTCTCTGTGGCCCTATAGATGTTTTCCTCTGCTTCGGATACACACACTAAGACATCACCACTCTTTAGAGTCACTGTACGAGGTGGTTCTGCTAAGAAGCCGTCTCTGACCCTTCCCTACTAGGCTGGGTTCTCTTCTATGAGGTTGCCGTAATATCCTTTGTGTCCCTCTCTATAAGCCCTCTGGTCACACTGTGTTTCATTCATTCGTGTAATTTATTAAGAAATTCTTATTTTGCACTCCTGTATCCTTTGGAAAGGGAAAAAATAGTTACAAACAGAGAGGGAGGGAGGCAAACCACAAGAGCCTCTTAAATACAGAGAACTTGATGGGGGTGTGTGGGGGGGATGGGCATTGAGGAGGGCACTTGTTGGGATGAGCGCTGGGTGTTGTATGTAAGTGATGAACCATGGGAATCTACCCCAAAAACCAAGAGCACACTTCACACACACTGTGTTACCAATTTGACAATAAATTATATTAGAAAAAAATGTACTTTGCATATGCTATGTGCCAGGCATTGCTCGATTATTCTGAGTGCTTGGGTTATAGTAGAGACCAAAGGATACAAAATGTCTGTTCACATTGTGTTTATTGCCTCGTTGAGAAGATATGAAACAAGCAAACATTTATAATGTGTGTGTGTGTGTGTGTGTGTGTGTGTGTGTGTGTGTGTGTGTGTGTAATGGGTTGGTGATAAGTGCTATGAAAGCCAAAGCGTGGTAAGGAGGTAGAGAATGACATGCGGGACGGGGACGGAATTGTGATGTTATACACAGTAGTAGAGGAAGTCCTCTTTGAGCTGAATGTTGAGCAGAAGCAGAGAAATGAGCAGATGACAGTGTTCCACACTAACATCCAGAGGAAGACCATTTCGGCCAAGGGAATACAAATGTGCAAAGACCTAAGATGGGTTGTGGTTGACGTGTTCAAGGAACGGTAATGGAAACCAGTGTGACTGGAGTGGAGTGATTGATTATGGGGTGGGGTGGGGACTCGGGTAAGGAAATCGTTGATATCACAGAGCTCCAAATGGGCTTGGAGTCGTGTTAAGGACTTTTATTATTATCACCTTGTAATCAAGATGGGAATACCCAGGAGAATTTGAGCTGAAGTGCACCATGCTCTAATGTACGGCTTCCTTGCGGGCACAGAAATTCTGCGGTAGCAGGGAGGGAAGCAGGGATATCAGTTGGGCAACTGTAGAAGCAGTCAAGAAGGGTTCATGCTGACTTGGACTGAGACCGTGAAAGTGAAGGTGGTAAAAAGTGGTCAAGTTGGAGAACTGTGGTCGGAAGTTCAGCCAGTACTATTTATTAATGGATTGGACTGGAAATGGTACACCAGATAAGACAGGAGTTGAGGATTCCAGACTTGTGGCCTGAACAAGTAGAATAATGGAATTGGTCTTCCCAGAGATGGAACAGATTGAGAAGCAAGGCTGTCGGGGAGCGTCTGGTGTACAATCGTCGATCGCGGATTTACCTCATTAGGGATCTGCCCAGTTGTGTAAAAGCCCTCACAGCATTATGGTTAGAATAAGATATATGTTTATTCCTCTTGGCCTTCATATCCTTGAGGTGAGAGGGGCCATGCTGTCTGTCTGGTTGTTCAGGCACCTAGGTTTCTTCCATCTTGTTGCTCTAGGGCCACCCGAGGGGGATCACCACACTCAGACTTGAAGCCGGGCCACTGCTATGTTGGAGGTCCATCCTGTGGGGGGGGAGGGGAGGGGGCAAGATGAGGTCTGAGAAAGCATGGAGCTTCACCCTCTTCTCATGCTCTCGCCCATAACTCAGCTACAAGGAAAGCTAGAAAAAGTGATCTCTGTAAAGGTAGCCACCCGTCCGGTACAAAATTGGTCAAGGATTCTCTTCCTGAAATGTAGAGAACGAAACTTCGGGAACGCTCCGCCATATTTGTCTGTCTCATAAGCGGCTTCTGGTCAGGAACCACGGATGTTCTCTGTGACCCCAGTATTTACTTCGGTGCCTGCACATAGCACACATTTACCACATGTTGGCCTCATTAAAATGAAGTTAATTACACAGGACAGAGATTAGTATACACTTGATAGTGTGTGTCCTCCTGTAAACTTTTGAATTAATCTTATAACTCATTTTTCATATTGCAGGCCACATGTTTAATGTGTATTTATCACTAACGGAGAAAAACTAGCATTTCAGTGATCTTTCAGGCTGTGCCTTATATTTAGTGGTTATCCAGGATAAAGAAATTAGGATGAGCGAGTATTTATGTTTTTTTTTTTTTAAGAGTATTTACCTCACACATTTGCTTCCAGATAGCAATTCCAGAGATCACACTTCATGGTGAAAGAATGAGTCACATCCATATAATCAAATTGCATCACCCCTTCTGAGCTGCTAATTCTCCAAGCCTCACCTAACGTCCCACTGAAGGCACATGTTGCCTCTTTTCCCCAGCACTGTGTAGCTTACAAGTTAGACAAGTGTATTTGGGTTTAAAGATGTTTTTATACAAGATTCATAAACCCTGTAACATTAAAAAGTACATTTTGGAATAAGGAATCGAATCCGAAGATAACGTTTCGTAAGAAAACGAATTGGAAAGAGAGTATTTTATAATCGGCCAACTGTAAATTGGCATACAGGGCATATTATGTCCCATCTGAAAAAACTTGAAGCTGGGTTATCAACATGAAAGAAAAATAGTTCCTATTTCTTGATAATTTGCTCTTGGGAAAATTGGCCCTATCTCCTGTCCAGGATCTGTTCGTGTGTATATATCTCGATAGGTCAGTCTGTTTGTGGAACCACATGCCATGTTCCAGACCTCTCCCGTGGGAGTGATGGAATTCTTGTGTATTTATTTGCACATCTGCAAGCCTGTGTATCAAACATGCTTTCTTAATTTATTGGTAGAATTTTATAGTTGTAAATATTAAATGAAGACATGGATTTTAAAGAACATCTATGGTCTACCAGAATCTCAGGTTGATGTGAGTAGAAACCTTGTGGGGTGTTCCCCAGAGCCTAGTGGGGCCCAGCACATAGTAAGTGTTTCATTTATTTAACAAAAAATAATTATTAGTCTAATCTTGTTTGAATGTTAAATATCCTTCCCAACACCAAAGCTTCACAGTTTATTTTAGGGAATCTATACACACACCTACACACATGTAAAAACCTCTCTCTCTCTCTCTCTCTCTCTCTCTCTCTCTCTCTCTCTCTCACACACACACACACACACACACACACAGCTATAATAAATTCCCTTTAAATCTAGAATTATCTTCTTACAGGTAATGAAAATTGATAAATTATTTTAGCTTCTGAAAATTTTAAGAAGATATTAAACATTTAGTTCTGAAAAGTACTTGTTTTCCTTCTAGATGAGACTTTTATTTAATTTTTTAAATCTCCTATGTTTAGTCTTTTAAGCTTTCTGACTCCTCTGTTGAAATTTAATAAGCCACAACTTTAAAAAATTTTTTGTTTGATCTAGCAAAACATCATTTGGACTGTGCAAACTTCAGATTAAGATCCTTAGAGGTGGGGTGTGTGTGTGTGTGTGTGTGTGTGTGTGTGTGTGTGTGTGTGTGCGCGCGTGCGTGTGTGTGCACGTACACATATGTAAATTCTCAACTTTCCGAAGATGACATTTTGGAGGGCAGTATACCATATTGTGATCACGCTGTGGGTCACTTGACATTTTTCAGAGTCCAGTAATATTTTTTGATAGTAGTAATAGAGATTCACAAAATCATGTATAAACTTTCATCAGTGCAGAAGCATATCTCATTATGCTCAATAGAGAACTGGTTGAGTTAAACTTTGCCCCAAGGAAAGCAAAGAAAATTAGAAAAAATTGGGTAGAAATGTTGAGCTTTTCATATCTTATAATGCTTGGCCTGTAACTAAAACGAAACTTGAGTTTATTAAACTTTTTCCATGCATGACAAATGTATTTCTTCAATTCATCATACTAAATATACTTATTTCTAAAAAGGCCCAGATAGGGGCACCTGGCTGGCTCATTCAGAAGAGCATGTGACTCTTGATCTCAAGGTCGTGGGTTTGAGCCCCACACTGGGTGTAGAGATTACTTAAATAAATAACACTTAAAATAATAATAATAAAACAAGTTAAAACACCCAAGTATATCAAAGATGAAGCTTGATTAGCTGTATTATATAAGGTCAAGGTATATGTCCTAAAGATTTTGAGAGGATTGAATCTCATCAAATCTGTTACTATGAGGATGTCTTCTCTTATGCTTAAACAAATGGAATCTAAAACTCTTTGAATTACTTTTTTATTCACAATAATAGAGAGCTGCTTTTCAACTTGAGCTCAATTATTCCTGCTTCCAAGGTCGAGGCATAAAGAATCGTCTAAGTATGTTTTTGACTTAGCGATACAGTAATGTCAGCTGGTCAAGAAAAAGTCTTGAACATTTTATTTAACTTTGATGAGCCTGTATTTATTTCATTCCCTGTAAAATCTGAATTAATAGTACCTTCCTCAAATGGTTCTTGTGTAGAGGGGCGGATAGGATCATGAATGTGGGAACCCTTAGCACTCATTTAAGGCCGTTGTAAACATTTTTCAAAAATGTACACTAACTCTTGTTAGCATCAGAAATTAGCATAGGAGATTCAGATACTTAAGTGTCTCCTCATCTGCTTAAGATGTGCACATCATCAAAAGTTTTATGACACTAGTCTCAGATGGTGGGAACTTCAGGATTAAAAATGGTAAATGCTTAACAGTTGATGCTGGGAGACAAACCTTGTTTGTAGTCTTTGCCGGTGTTTGTGATGGGAGTGCTGTCCTCGTGGCCGGTTTCAGACCGCCAGCCTCACGCCTGAATGCCGGCCTCACTTTGCTGAGCGGAGTGAGCTCTGGCACAGCGCTGGGCACGCCACTTCGTGACCAGCTGCTGACTCAACGTATCTGTAGTTGTGGAATGGGTGCATGAAGTTTGACGCGTCGCACTTCTGTTCATTACTCACGGACTGTGTTTTCCATCAGTGAGGTTAATGGATTATATTTCCTTTGACATCGTTTCCCTTCAGCTCTGCAGTTTCAAATGTTTCTTCGAATCGTACCTTTGAGGTTGCAACTGACTCACAATCTGTGTTTGCCCTGCCCCAGAATAGCACTCTGGGTGTGTTCAGCCTCATCGGTTCCTTACAGTCAGCGTCCTGTGTTGCACACGTGCAATGCTTTTGCTTCTACACCGTGAGTATCGTTTTTTTCTTTTAGGGAAAAGACGGCATGTAAGAGCTTGTGAATGTCTTCATCAATTTACCAATGATGTGGCAGATTAAATGTGTTTTAATAGAATAGGCAATTTCTGGAATCAAGAAGCACCAACAGTGGTATAGCTAAGACACCTGACTAGACTCAGCATATGTTCTTTAGGACAGAGGCCTCATGAGGCCATCATGTAGATGGGCTCATTTGACTCTTGGACATATTAGTTGGACATATTAGTTATACATTGAAAATGCCTCTGACTTCCTTTGCGCTGGTATATATTGGTTTCTACCAACAAACCTACGGCATACGCTCTTTTCACATAATTCTTGCCATATACTTCCATCCGACAGATTTATACTTTCTCTTCAAGTTATTTCCAATCATAGGATTTATCAAACTCTCTGTCATATTTATTCAGATAGGAACATTTCCACCCCAAAGGTGAAAAACTTGAAACCTCGTTCGTATCCTTTCCTGTATCTTAAGGCCAGAGCTAACACCACCTTCTTCATCCAACTCCTGGGAATTTTTTCTTTTTTTAAAGTAACTTCTGCCTCCCCAAATTTCCTCTCTTTCTCTTGGGCAAATATCACTATAGTGTGGTTCACTGGCTCTTGAGATGTGTTCCCTGAAACACAGCATCAGAATCACCAGAAAACTCGTAAGAAATGAAAATTTTCAGCCCACCTTAGACATATTGAATCAGAACGTCTAGGGATAAAGAAGAAAGGAAAGGAAGGGAAGGGAAGGGAAAGGAAGGGAAAGGGAAGGGAAAGGGAAAGGAAGGGAAAGGAAGGTAGGCTGGTTCATCAAGGGATAATCGTATACAGCTGTCTATTCCTTAACAAATCCTTTGACCCTGATTTTGAGTTATGTAAATTTCCCTTTTAGTTGTATCCTCCATCATGACCAGGATTTATGTATCTTTCAAATGGTGGGTACCCAATAAATATTTGTTGAATGAACTCTTAAGTCAATGAATATAAGGACAACTTAAATTCAAGCTAATTAGCTTGAAGAATAAAGGGCAAGATACTTCATTTTGAAAGGCTATCACTTGAGGGGCGCCTGGGTGGCCCAGTCGGCTAAGTGTCCAACGCTTGATTTTGGCTCAGGTCATGATCTCCCACTTCATGAGTTTCAGCCCCGTACCAGGCTCTGCACTGACAACGCTTGGGATTCTCTCTGTCCCCCTCTCTGTGCCTCTCCCCTGTTTGCTCTCTGTCTCTCAAAATAAATCAACTTAAAGAAAAAAAGAAAAAGAAAGGCTATCATTTGAAGGAGAGATGAAGTGTGTCCTTTAAACATCCAGGGGCTGCAATCAGGGTAAACGAATAGAAATTAGGTTTATTTATTTGGGGCACACTAATTCATCACATCCTGAAAATAATCCTATGAAGCAGGTTATCACACCCATTTTTCTGATGAAAAGTGAAGTATAGAGGGTGGATAGATCTCTCTGTGTATTAGGATCGCCTCGTGAGGCAGGTTTCAAACTCAGTTCTGTCTCACTTTCTTATCACGTTCAGAGAATCAGATTTCAACTCCGGGAGATGGTTGGTTCAGTCAGTGTAGTCAACGACTGTTAATTGTACAGAACTACAAGCAAGGCACATGCTAGGAGCTTGGCATTTAGCAACGAGCAGGTAACGTCCTCATCTGTAAATATGGGTGGTGAAAGTACCTTGTACTTCCTCGTGCTGCCGTGATGATTAAAAATGAGACGTCAAAGCAATAATTAAACCAGACATATTTACAGATTGTGAAAAGCGCAAAGCTGGGAAGAAAGGCTTACGACGAGACGTTGTAACAGAGACCCCCGATGGAGATTGAGTGTCGGGGGAAATGTCTCCAGAGCAGTGACATTGATACTGATCCAGAATGACAAGTGTGATTTGGCTAGGTGACAAATAGGGGAAGCGCGTTGAGTGGAGGACCCACACGCGCAGAGCCCGAAGGTGGAAGGAACTTGCCCACGCTTGGAACGGAGCGACATCTCTGTCGCTGGGAGTTTTCGTGTGTCATCCTCAAAATAAAACGTGGCGGGTGACGGATGGGCCCTGGCGGTGACAGAGCACTGCTGTGTCCCGTGTGTCACTGGTTTTCATCCAGTCCTAAGTTGGTCTGTAAAATGTCCCTGATGGGACCGGGAAGTAAAGTACAAAGGTCCAGCTGGGAGCAGAAGTTTGTAGGAAGTACGACATCAACTAAGTATACTCTTGTAAGGAGTGAAAACGAGAGAAAAAACGGAGATTGGAAGACTTTAGAGTTTGGATGAGTGTTTTGAGCAGATTTGAATCCCGTACAATACCTTCTAGTGTTCCTGGGTAGCACTAAGAATCCCTGAGGTGCCCAATGGCTTGGGGCGCCGTCCTCCACGATTACCGCCTTGAACTATTCCCTCCCTAACTGGATTACAATGCTGCTGCTTCTAGAAAATCTCACATTAGATTCCTTCCTGGTTATACTTATCATTTAATACTCAGTCCAAGGTGAAGATAGTATGAAGATAGGTTGGTTTGAATCACCAAGTAAAATGGAAGAATTTAAAATGCAATTAAATTGTGGTAAAAATCTTATACTATTTCTTTACTTCCATAAAGACGCTGATACTCTCAGTGACCACATTATATCCTCTTCCGTATTTCCTGGAGCAGCTAACACAAACAATAATGAGTACCAATGATGTTTGTCAAATAAAGGATTGAGTGAAGGAGAGGCTAACATACCTGGCCAAATAATTTTTGAGTGGAAATCAAACATACAGAATATATTTAATTTCTGTTGTAGAGAATTTAAAAGCTGATACTAATTTCTGATATATATGTCATGCATTCCATAACTTGATTGCCCATAATTGTCAAAAATGTGGCGTGTAAAAAGGAAGAGAAAAATAATCTTAAGCTAATAGTGCTACATTGCTTTAAAGCATTAAAGTCATTTGTGTCTGTAGCATTGTTGAGATGTGGTATAGTTTGGATTCACATAGAATGAAACGGACAACAAAGACAATTACTGCGAAGAAGCAACCTTCAAATGTCATCGTCTGCCACATGTTCCTTGTTGATAGAAGGAAGAAATGTTTCTGCATAGATATAATTTGGGGTAGCCTTAAAAAATAGTCTTCTATATTAAAAATTGCATATTAAAGTGGGTGATGGGCATTGGGGAAGGCACTTGTTGGGATGAGCTCTGGGTGTTGTATGAAAACCAGTTTGACAATAAATTATATTTGAAAAAGTTGTGTATTAACCATTGACCTATAATTGCAAAATACAGTACTATGTAATACAAATCTTAGGAGTAATCCCTAGGAAATACTTGTAATTAAGAGGAAAAATGCAGTTGACAGATTATAAATCCATAATATGCCTTATGTAATACCTACGTTAAAAAGAATACACATTTGTTATTAAATATAAATGTCCCTAATCCTTACTCCTGATGTTTTCAATGTGATCATTCTTTTGAAAAAAATTTTTAATGTTTATTTTGGGAGACAGAGACAGAGAGACAGAGCACAAGCTGAGGAGGGACAGAGAGACAGAGACACAGAACCCAATGCAGGCTCCAGGCTCTGAGCTGTCAGCACAGAGCCCGATGCGGGGCTCAAACTCACAAACCAGGAGATCATGACCTGAGCCGAAGTCAGATGCTCAACTGACTGAGCCACCCAGGGGCCCCTCACTGTGATTATTCTGTAGAGGAACTTGTGTCTTCATGCACAGGCATGTATCATCACTCTTTGTAAAATACATATTTTCTGGGAGAAGGGAACTAATTGGAGAAAAAATGAGAGGACACAATAGTTAGGAGACTCTCCGAGTAGGTAGACAGCTTTTAATGTGACTGTTCATGATCTGATTATAGAAGGAAAAAAGAAACCCCACTTTACAGACATCTTCCAAATGCATTGACCTTCTACCAAGCAATGTAACATTTTGATTCGTGGTATTATACGCTGGGCTGACTGGGAGAGCATAGTGCAGTCAGATGAAAACTGCTGATGTTCTACATTTTGATATTCTACTGTTGAAATGTATTTTTATTACATAGGAGCAAATATATTTGGTATTTCCATAAAACACTCAGAAAAGCTTTCACTGCCTCTTCCCGAGTGACCAGTGACTTGCTCGCACTTAATGGTGTCAGATTTCAGTCAACCAGGGGTTCTGACTATGCAAATTAGTGCTCAGAATTTTGTTATACATTCCAAGAGGCCACTGTTATCAAGAAATAATGTCAAAAAGTAAATTCTTTGGGCTCCACAGACTGTGTAGTAGTTTCATTCAGCATCTTTGTCACGGCTAGTCAGGGACACATCTTCTGCATCCAATATTTTTGCTTCCTTAAAAGTGTTCTTTTTTTTTTGAATGGGGAATAAATGATAGTCACACTCACAACTTAAATGCAGATAAAAAGGATGATCTAGATAAGGTTATAGAAGGACATGGTTAATATATGATAGTTAATGGTCAGCTTTGTCCATTCAAAGTATTCACCTAAGTTATTTGTTCGTATCTTCTTGTATTTTCAGATATCATTTTGGGGAGTGTTAATAGCCTGAAGATACGCAGAACAGTGGAAGGTTGAAAGTCTTACTTTTGATTTTATTCAATACACTAATTGTCAGATAATAGATGGGTCTTTCTTCCTGAATCCTCTCTCTCAATTAGGAATCACAAATTATAATCAACCGGCCTTCTGGCCTTTCAGGGCTCTGCTCCCTGAAACACAACAGTGTTCAATAGCGGTCTGGATTTCCCTGTTGCTCTTTACTCTTTGAACAATATTTTTCCACCCTGGAATTTTCTTGGACCCTTTCCTTAAATCTGAATGTGCTTATCCAGATACTAGGAAAGGAGTGGAAAACATTCTCTTGAGCCACACAGCCCCAAGTCCAAATGTTTGCCGTGCCCCTTGACTAGCTTTCTGGCCTTGAGTAGATTACCCAACTTTTCTGGGCATCCGTTTCCTTATCTGTGGAATGAGGGTAATAATAGTTTCTGCTTCGTCCTAACAGTCCCTGCTATGAAATGATTGCATGTAAATAAAGCTCATTAGGCACATGGCCTGGCAAATGGACAACCTTCCCTAAATAAATGCTGTTCTTTTATTATATTGTCTCTTCCCCCCCCCCCCGCCCCCCCCACCCCATGGACCTTATTCTCTGTGCACGGAAGGGCAGCATGCTTGATCATGTCATCTGTGCTTGTCCTCTGACTCCTTTCTGCTTCCACCCCAGGGCTGACCTAAAGGCAAAAATAGTTAAGTAGACTTGGTTTGTCTTTTTCGTGTGCTTGCCTCCCTTTTAACACACTTTTCCTCTACACCCGAATCCCAAAGATCCCTGTCTTTGAACTGAAGGCAGCTGAGAGAGAAGATATAAATCATATTTAGTAGACATGGAAACCCAGCGAACACGTATGCACATTTGAGTACAATATCCTGTCGTGTCACGTCAATCTAGTTGGACCGAATACCGGGGTGTGTTTCTCGGGGAACCAACGAACTGCGTAAAATGTGTGAACCTCCCCCCAGCCCTCTGCTCACGACGCCCTAGTCCTCTATTAGGATGAGTTTCCATGATTTCAGAATAAGTAGGTCTGCACAGAGACACAGCTGCCGCAGCAAAATTTGGCATTTCTCATTAAGGTTCGTTCTCTGGCAGCCGCAGTGCTCTTAGACAAACTTTCCTTCTAGTCTCGCTGTGAATAGCTCTTTTCCATATTTAAACGGAGACTGGGCGGGGAGAGGTTTCAATCTGCCTATTTCTTAGGATTTAAGGCAGGTTGTTTTAGGGGTTCTTAATTTAAGGCAGATTATTTCATGGAAGTCCTCAAAAGGAGGGAGAAACGAACGCGCTGGAGCCCTGGTTTCTTTGATACCCCTGCTGTCGTATGTAACATTTCGTTGAAATGTTTATGACGTTTTGAACTTACTGGACACAGAATTCTTACCGATGATGGCGTTTATTACTTAACACTTTGGGACACGGATCACCGTACAGACCGCACCGAGGAGAGGACAGGGATGCCGACAGAAATGAGGGCTCGTCCTGACTCGTTGCGATGAGAACACCCACAAAACCTTGTTCTGCTTCTTGGAGGAACATTTTGCAAATAAAAAAGTGATTATTGTACAGAATACTTAAAACAATTTTTTTTTATGTTTATGTATTTATTTTTGAAAGAGAGGGTGGGGAGGGGCAGAGAGAGAGGGAGACAGAGATTCCCAGGCAGGCTCCACCCTGTCAGCACAGAGCCTGACACGGGGCTCGAACTCACAAACCATAAGATGGTGACCTGAGCTGAAATCAAGAGTCAGATGCTTAACTAACTGAGCCACCCAGGTGCCCCTGTACAGAAGACTTTTAAAGAAAGAGTTTAGAGTCATTGTTTGCAGGGCAGTTTGGGATGTTAGGTGAGGGACAAACAGCAATTCTTAGAACCTAAAAATAACGAGTGCCGCACTTACTGATGCTGTCCTTGTACCAGACATTCTGTTTTCGGCACAGGGCACATATTATCTCATTTAACCCTCACCCCGTCCTTAAAAGAGGTTGATTCTGTTATGCCCACTTTGCAAGTAAGGAAATTGAGACTCGGATGAACCTGTACCCTCATTGCATTTCTATTAAAAGGGCAGAAGGGGGAACTCAGTACAGGGTTTCCGTGACGGTGGAGTCTGTGGACGTCGCCCCTATGTGATGGTGCCTCATGGATGTACCTGGCATACCTCCCACGTGGAAGACAAATGTGGACCCAGCTCCCAGCTGGCCACAGGTGGGCAGGCGGCCCTTCCTCAGGCACCCTGTCTTCTGGAAAGCACCCGCCCAAGTGCTGGAATGCACCAGACGTGGCAGGGTGGGGAGGTCTGAAACCTGGCCTCGCCCCCACCGATGACAACAACAATGCTGCTCTTCTGCTTGAGACGTTTTCTGGGTTGGATTATTTACCAGCTGACTCTCCGGAATCCGAGTCCACACCCCACTGACACACCAAAATGGCAGAGACAGAGACCCTCTTGCAGAGGCTGGAGCTCTCTGCTTTCGGCGTCCTGTGCTTGTCTACAGACCCATGCCGTTGGAGAACTTGATCTGCGATTCCCTTCTGTCTCCAGCCAACTGAAATATCAGCACTTCTGGTGTCTAGAGTCACATTTCTAAAACTTCCAATCTGTTGTTTACAGAAAATTAAAATATATATATATATGTTAAAATTAACATATATTTATATATATATATGTTAAAATTAACATATATTTATATATATTAAAATTAACATATATATATAAAAATATATATATATATATATATATATTATTGGCCAGAAATGCTCTACTCCTGGCTTTATTTTATCCTTCCTCCTGGGAATGGTCAATCCTGGGATGAGATCGCCGGGCATAGGCCACATTTCTGCAGCATTTAAAAAAAAAAATGAATGGCACCAATTCTACTGATTGTAGATGTGTTTTGCATTCATCAAAAAGAGTGATGTTTGTAAACTAGTTCAGAAGACATATTCTGGTAAGAAAAGATTACTGATGTTCTTTCTGGTCTTTTTTTTTTTTCTCCCCTCGTTTGTTGCTAGGTGGAGAAGAAGTCTTTGGTAGAAAAATTAAAGCTCTTATCAAATGATGGCATAATGGCACATCAACAGTAATAATCACCGTGTCTCATATGTGATGATAATGCCACACAGACCTGCGCGTGCTGGAGTAGCTAGTGTGCAGTCGACGTTGGGTTGTGAGAAAGCAGAGACAAACTGTGTATAAAGGAATTCATTATGGAGTGAAATGAATCATTCCGCATTTCCCCGACATAAGCTGTTCTATATTAAACTCTGTAGTTCCAAGACTTACTAATTAGCTAGTACTCTGGATCCCATCGCGTGGGTCCCCAGAATGCCCACCTTAAGCATCCTTCTTTCTATCAGGCAGGGGTTCTGAACATCGAGTGCCGTTTTGTGCAATGTCATAGCTGCCACTTACTGTAAATGGTCACCTTTGACCCTTTGAGAACCATGGGAGATCATTCGTGTTAGTACAAGTGAGTAAACGTCAGTCGACAGACAGTTAAGTCCACCCAAGATCATGAAGCTTGGACATATCATGATAAGCCAGGAGCACTAACATTTCAAAGCCTGCCCCCAGACATCTGCCCATATGGCATTGGCATGCCCAACGTGCCTTTTTCCTATGTATGAATACACACATACACTCTTAATCTGGAAATATGTTTTAGTGTATCTTTACTACAATGACACTGATCCTGGCTGTGTTTTCCTTGTCTAATAACCTAGTCTAGGGATAGCAAACTTATAACATGCATGCCGCTATATGTTTATCCCCTGGCCTTGCCAGACATAACCAGTCAATCGCAGCAATCCTCATGGAGCCAGATTCAGCCTCGTTATCTCTTCAGCTCCTTACTCCAGACAGCCGTGCCCAAGGGGCTCATACTGGCTCTCGAGTTAACTCTCTTTGTCTTTCCTGTACCAGGATTCATTTTGTATCAGTGATCCACAAGTACTCACAGCGCTGACCTCAGTACCCCCTGCCTCCCGCCCCCCGTTGGCCATCTGTTATGACATCCTTACCTCCAAAGGTCAGTGGGATTAGGGAACAAGCACATTTCATGGTGTTTTGGATCCTTTCCATCTAAATTCCATTTTTATGGAGGATTCATAAGATAAAAGTGATTCTTCTGTAACCTTTCTCTAAGACCTTTTTTGATGGACCATTTGTTCATAGACACTGCTATTTTCACTGTTCACCTTAACTGCTATTTTCTGAGCAATACAGTTTCAGCAGACCTGAGACATTTTATCTGACTATTGTTGCTTTTTTGTTTCATTCTTGTTTCATTTTACTTAATTATTTAGTAAATTCAGACTCCCATAAAATCCCGGTATTTTGTCTTCAGACACTGTTGGGGTTTACATTGCCACAACCCTGGTAACTTAGGAGAAATGAGCAAGCACGCACCTGACGGTACACAATTCTGGGCGCCTCACACGCCGCTTCGTAAAGGCCAGGGTGAAATGAATGAGGAAGTTCTGGCTTTCATTTTACGATGATTCGCGAGATCAAAAAAATCTTGCCGTCAGCAGGTTACGTTTTCATTTTTCTATTTTATCCTTTTAAAGGTAAACTAATTGGGCAGTATGACTTTGCTAATGCTACCGAGTTCTTAAGTTTACTTTGGGCCACTCCTTGGGCTGTCTTATTCGAATGTTCGTAGTAAAGGGTGGAGGCGTTTGCCGCTTACTTCAGCCAGGTCAAGACGGGGCTGTTACTAGATTTGCCACTTTGCAGATACAGAAATCCAGCTCTGGCAGGTGCACCACTTAAGAAAAGCCTGCTTCGAGGAGGGGTAGGGGAGAGGCCACTTGTTTCCGAGTGCCCTGATCCTTTCTCTCAGCGTTCCGGTGACTGACTTTACAGGGCGTCTACGACCTCCTCCTGATCGTGATCCTGGTAGGGAAGACACTTCACATCACCAAGTGGGGATTTGACGAACACTCAGCTTGCTTTATTGTGACGGGCAGGGTCACAAAATAGCTAAATCGGCCAACATTTCATGGGGTGGAGTTCTGGCTCTGCCTTGTAGCAGACAGGGTGATCTTGGAAAACTTTATGTAAGTTGAGACTCACTTTTATCTTCTGTAGAATGGGACAACAAAAGTACGGACCTCAGTGGGAGATTGTGAGAATTGAATACAGTGATGTAAGGGAAGCACTTACAAGAGCGTCTGGTGAATTGTAAGTCTGAGATAAGTTACAATTATCCTCAACGTCAGACCAATATTTTCATTTTTGTAGCCTGACTTTTCTTACATTATGCCATTCTATTCGTAACACCCAGATGAAATAGATTCTACATTCCTGTATTCAAACAGACATGGATTGAGGTTTATTTTGCTTTGATGTTTGACTCTAAAACTTTCTAAGTTACAAGAAGAATATACGTCTATTATAGAAAATGTGTTAGCCGAAGGGTAACAGTTGCATAACAGTATGCAATGTCCCTGCCTTTTGCACACAGATAGGAGCATATGAGCTGCATATGTGTACCCCTTGCATTCTTCTTTCAAAAAGGCATCTCCTTCTTATTTCTGCCTGCATATGATTCCCATGTTGGGAATGATGGCTGGTTTCATGTTTTACTGTGACAAGGCGTACGGTAATAAATGTAACCGCTTTACGTGCCTGATTTGCATTTTTCAGTGTATCTTTTGAATAAATTCCTAGAAATGGAATTGCTGATCAGAGAATATATAAATGTCTAATTTTGCAAAATACTGCAAATCGCCTGCCACGGGGATTTCACTAGCTTAAACTGTCACCCTCCATGAATGTGTGTCCCGTCTGCTCCAGCCTTGCCAAAAGTGAGTGTTACCAAACGGTCGGCTTTTTGTGTGGCACATGGTATCTCAGAGTAGGTGTTTTGTGTATTTCTTCTAGCGGGAGCTGTCTGCGTTGGTCTTTTCGCCTTGTTTATGGTGTTAGTTTTATTTTTGCCATAAAGGCAAAGAAGACACTTTCAGTATTTTTGTGGTTGAAGTTTTCAACCTTTTCATTTGTGTATTTTGGATTTGTTGTTGTTGTTGTTTGTTTTTTGGTATTGTTACAAAAGGTCTTCCTCACTTTGAGTTTGTCCATAAATTTCCCTCTCCTCTCTCTCCTCCGGGATGCTTATGACAATACTGCCTTTTCCTCTTTTCCTCCTCTTCCTCCTTCCTCTGGCCTTGACATCTTAGATCTATTTGGATATTATCCTGATGTAAGATGTGAGGGGTGACTCCAAATTTATTTATTTTTTCTAAATTTCCTAGCTGCACTGCTTTCTCTTCTGTTCTGAAATGCTGCCTTCACCCATTCCAATTTGTTTGCCTCTATTCCTGGAATTCCTCTTATGTTTTTCTACATGCCCGTGCCACGTTGCTTTTATTCTTAAAGGTTTAATAAATTTTGATATCTAGTAATGAGAGAGTCCCTGCGCATTTCTTTCCCATTTTAGAATTTTCCTGGATAGTCTCTTTAGGTTTTTGTTCATACAGTCTTTAGAACTAGCTTGTCTTCCGGCATTATTTTAAAGAGAAAAACCCGTTAGAATTTTTTACTGGAATCACGTTACACAGTGTAACTACCTTGAGCAGAATCGACAACATTATAACGTAGGGTCATCCTCTTCCAAGAACTTGGCAATGGGATGGCTTTCTGTTGGGTTATGCCCACTTTGGCCTCATTCGGTAGTGTGACGGTGTTTTCTTTATATATGTCTTGAACATTGGTTATTAAGTTCTTCTCAAGTTTTTACATTGATTCTGTTGCTTTCTGTCACAGTTTTTTTCTCTCTTACATATTCTAGCTCTCTGCATTTTGAAAAGCACAAGTGGAAGCTATTGATTTTTACATTAATATTGTACATCTCTATGTTAGTGAGTTCTGTCATTATTTGTGGTAACTATTTGGTCGATTCTGTCAGATTTTCCAAGTACTGATCTCACCTTCACCAACAGGAAGAGTTTCTGCCATCCGCCTTTCTAACTTTCATGACCCTGATAGTGTTCTTCTGTATAAATTTTTGACATTTCCCAATGATTTAGTCAATATTACACGGAGAAAATACTGTTATAAACCTTGATAATAGGAAGTTGTTGTGCATCGTCAGCTCATGTGCAAAATCACTATATTTAACGTCGATTGCAAAAGTCCCAGCATAGGATGTCCCACCCCTGACCCCAACACACACCCACCTCTCCTGGGAATGTGTGCAAGGAACTTTGGTAATAGGCTCCACATCCAAATGAAGGCAATGGAGCAAGTTTCATTTAATTTTTAAATCTTGGCTGTCATATCCTTGAGAATGGGTAACTGGAAGAAAATATAATTTTAGTACCAAATGACAGTGTTCACATTCTAAGAGTTTATAAAAACAGACTAGAATTATTTAAATGATGTTTTCTCCTTGAATTGGCTTCCCTCAGGCTTTGAAATTTGGTGGCACATGAGCTCTGGATCTTTGGTGCTGTCTGATATTTGTCGTACCACTCGAAGACTGGGGTCATGTGTCAGTGTGTCCGGCTAAGTCAATGGTTTGGGCGAACCAAATTAAAATTTTTTCGATAGAAATTAAAATGATTTCTTTCCGTCTTTCAAAGAAGGGTCAAAAATCTGGCCCAGCTTTCTCCAAGCAAATTACCCATCTTGTGAATTTCCTACCACAGTTACATACACGTTTTATTCACATAAAAAGTCTGCAGTGTCTAAATATCATAATTGTATGTAACACTGACAATGAGTAATGAGTATTTTCTCCCTTTTTTGAAACTGTCGTCACTTTTTAAGTGTTTGAGGCCACTAGGATGGGGTAAACTACCCCAAGTTTGTTAGATCTCGTTGTGGTTTCTTGAAAATGCTTGACCTATAAAACAGAAGTTATTCTGCCGATAGAAAAGGAAATTACGTGATTAGGCTCTCCTTTGTTTCATAGTTGATGAATTATTGATGTAGTGCTTTTCATGTTTCCGTCTTCCCTAGCTGTCAAGTTTAGTACAATGTGAATGGACAATTAAGAGTATAGAATTTTCCTAGTTGATTTCGTCTGTGGCTCTAAACACTTCATGCCATTTTCTTCCACTATCTGATAAACACCGAGGAGGAAATTCAGGGCTAACTGAGCCAGCTGTGTTTATCCTCCACTGGCTGCCCTCAGTCTCATCGTCAGGACTTTAATTATAACTAATCTCATCTACCCATGGGCTATTTTTTGATGACACAGATTCTGAGGAGAAAAACACCCATGAGTAACTTTAGAAGATCATAAAACTTTCCATGTAGGTTTTCATCTTGACAAATGACATTACGCGCCAATTACGGGTTGTTTTCTTTCATTGTTTTATATTAATAAAGCCAGTCAAAATAATTCTTTCAATATCCATCTAATATAATTGCTTAGATCAAAAATATGTTGAAGTATGTTTTCTCACACATCTACCCTTTGTTCTTTCAAGACACTACTAGAACAGAATGATGAATACAGTTATGACAACACGATCCTTCAGAAAATAACTTGAAACGGCCCCATTTTTTCTTTTGTCCCTCCCCCCCCCGCAGCTTTATTGGGATATAATTGACTTATACCATTGTCACCATGATGGTTCGATACAAGAAGAGATCGTAAAATGTTTACTGCATTGAGGTTTGTGAAAAGATCCTTCCTCTTGCATGATCACCTTTTTCATTGTCGTTATGGTGAGAACATCTAAGAGCTAGTCTCTTAGCAACTTTCAAGTATGCAATACACTCTTGCTAATTATAGTCACCATGCTGTACGTTAGGTTGTCACAGCTTACCTTATAACCGGAAGTTTGCACCCTTTGACCAGCGTGTCCCATTTTCTCCACCCACTGGCAGCCATTATTCTACTCTGTGTACGTTTGGTTCTTTTCAGACTCCACATCTAAGTGAGAGACAGTATTCGTCATTCTCAAAGAGGTCCCATTTTGAAACGTGACAGGTTATTGAGTTCCTGGAGCTTGTGGGGACCGGGTGGTCCTGAGCAGGCCGGCGTCGGCATCCTAGAAGGTGAACCGTGGTTGGTGTCCTAACCCAAGAAATAAAAAGATACCGTAGGACGAGTCTGTGTCAAATCCCATAGAAAACCCAAAGCAATGAGATGTGAGCGCCACCTTCCAAGGGCAAAGCCCAGCCCAGAATGAAGCAAATTCAAGGCTCACCTTCCCCAACAGCCCCGAAAAGGAGAAGAGCAAGGAGAAAATGGAATTGGATTTTGAATCATTTATGAATAAAGCAGAAGTATCTTCCATTTAGCTTTACTGGTCTTAGCTACCTTTCGCGTGTGATAAGGTCAGGCTCCATTAACGATAACACAGGGAACCTTCCTCATAAAGTCTTAGCTCCGTAAGGGTCTTGGCATCACCCGGAAGAACCAGAGGTGAAGTCAGTCTTCAAAAACCAGAAGAGTGCCATCTTGAAGTGAAGGGGCCCTTTCAGAAAAGGGGCCTTTGGGATCACAGGCTCTTGGAGGAGTTTTCTGTGACCCAGGTTTGCAGAGATCTGGGAAGAGGCTGTCCCTGGCAGAGTCGTATGTTCTTGATGAGACGCGGAGCAAACTTAACTTCTGGGCTTGTTGTTGTAGGTTTGTTCCTCTGTCTGTTTGTTTGTTAAGGTGATGTCAATCTTTTATGACCCAGAAGCCTCGAAGGTCATGGACACAGTAAGTTACGCTTCCTAGAACGTGGGCGCTGATTCTGCCGGCTCTCGTTCTCCGGGCTCTGGTTGTGCGCACGACCTGTGTTCGCCGTGCCTGCCTCCATGTACACACTCGCATCTCCCTTCTGCACATTGTGTTGTGCCCAGCTACGGAACGGAAGGGGATCTCAGCGATCCTGGACCGGCATTTACAGGGGTCATCGGAACCAAAGTTTGAGGGGGCCCCCTGCCCAACGTCACACAGCAGTGTGGGGCAGAGCTGCGGGGACAGTCCCTTGATGATAATTTCATGCTGCTTCATGGAAATGAAAACAAATGTGGGGACTCTCGGCTTTTCCGTCAGGTTTTCCTCTCCAGCAGAGCCATTTCTGTCTGTGCAGCAAGGACACTGGTTCGAATCGGGCCACACTGGCCCCTTGCTCTATGACCTTGAGCTACTTCTTTTATGTCGGCTGTCTCAGTGTCTTCATTGGTAGAATGGAGAAACTAACAGCTCCTAGAGTGAAGAAGCTCAATGAAGTTAACATTCACGACGCACTTAGAATAGCGCCAGCCGATAATAAGTCATCAGTAAACATAAGCGGTCATCCTTCTTGTCCGTATTGATCACTCTTGATCCCCTCTTGTGTTTTCATGAATACTGCTCAGCACATTCTTGTTTGTTAGCTCCTTTGTTTCGAGTTTTAGTCTATTCCGGTTTTCTCTTCCCAGGTCCAGTCATTTCAGGGTAGGGACAGCGCCCTATGTTTCTTCTGTGTGCCTCCGTAGGGCCTGACACAATGTTGGCTGTAAAATACGGGTGCTCCCATGCTGCCTTGTGGTTGTGTTTTGCTTTGTTTTGTTGTGTTGTCTCGTGCCTTTCTTGCAGGTTGACGTGAAGGCAGATACATTTCTGATAGTTGCAATTCTGGCCGAGTTTTGGATGCTCTCCGAATGCCAGTTAAATGCCAGTTAAAACATGGTAGCATATAATATGCTTCGTGTTAAAGGAAAAAAAGAAAAGGAACAAAGATCACCGCACGCTCAGCCTCCGAACGTACACAAAAAGGTCCTCAGAATATGTGTTTGGGATGCTTTTGGGAGTGGTGGGTAAGAGGTTAGGATACCTTGTATATTACCAGGGCCATTATGTAAGACTCTGCGGGATACTTTCAAATTGTATGTTAGTACCATAGTGATACAAATAGTGTCACTCTTAGATCTGAATTCGGGACACCATTTTACTGTGACATATTTTTAATTCATATTCTTGGCTATGCCTTAGAATTGTCGGTGAGATTTTTTTAAATTGAGCTGTAATTGTCCTATAATGTATTTGTTTCAGGTGTGCAACATTGGATTTGGTCTGTGTGTCTATTGCAAAGTGATTACAACAGGTTTAATTTATATCCCTAACCATCCCACACAGTTTCAGTGTCTTTCTTGGGATGAGACTAGTCTTCCGCACCCCCTCCCCCATCCCACTCTAAGTATTTCTATAGTCAAAATGGCATGCTGCTTTGGAACATTCCACGTTTTCTGACTTTAGTAAAATCAAAGAAAAATTTATGTTTTTGTAAGGGACCAAATAAATGTGTATGGGTCAAGAACATACAGAGAACTGTGTTATAGGGACAACAAAAATTGTAAGCAAAAATGAGGACATTTTTGCCATTTTGCCTTAAGGTGCTAGCAGATTTCTATCAGCGAATGGGGTGGTGAAGAATGTCACTTGTTCCATGTTGTCCAAAGAGCCTCCCCCTATTTTTTAAAAAAAAAATTTTTTTTTCAATTTATTTTTGGGACAGAGAGAGACAGAGCATGAATGGGGGAGGGGCAGAGAGAGAGGGAGACACAGAATCGGAAACAGGCTCCAGGCTCCGAGCCATCAGCTCAGAGCCTGACGCGGGGCTCGAACTCATGGACCATGAGATTGTGACCTGGCTGAAGTCGGACGCTTAACCGACTGCGCCACCCAGGCGCCCCTACCCCCCCCCCCATTTTTTTTAATATTAAGGCTCTAAAACCTGTATATAAACAGTAAATGTAGAGATTACATAGTAAACTCTTGGGTTACAGTTGTTTATTCATTTAACAAACATTTATTGAATGCCTATTATATACAAGGCTCCATATGAGGACACAGCCTGAACCAGATAAGTTTTCTGCAAATTCACCATCGCATCTGGAATTAAATGAAAGTATGTGAATGCAGGATTGGAATTAAAGGAGAAGGACACTAATATATTAGTAATAAATGGATATATATGTAGAAAGCCTATGTGTTGGACACCGTACTGTGTGCTCTATATTTATTAATTTTTTTGGCTCACATCATCCACGCATTTCTGTAAAGGTGGCTTATTTGCCTATTATACAAATGAGGAAACAGAAGATCCCAGTTGTGGATTGGCTTACCTACAGCTACACAAACAGTAATAGGCAGAATCAGGATTTTAACTCAGGTCTCCTGAATTTTTGGCCACTGACTTACCACACACAGATCTCAGAAGTGGGGAGTCAAAGTAGTTGGTTATGTGTATGAGCATGTGTGTGTGTAAGTCACCAACCAATTTCATAAACCACCAAATTGAATTTAGGTCATACTGACAGTCAAAAAGCAGTTCATCTTTTGTTTTCTATCTATTTAGCCATCCATCCATCTATTATGTATCTATCCATCTATTATCTATCCATCTCTTTTAATGTTTATTTTTGAGAGAGAGAGAGAGAGAGAGAGAGAGAGAGCACGCGTGCGAGCGTGCATGCAAGCAGGGAGGTGCAGAGAGAGAGGGAGACAGAGAATCCCAAGCAGGCTCTGCACTGTCAGCCCAGAGCCTGACATGGGGCTCACGCTCATGAATTGTGAGATCATGACCTGAGCCAACATCAAGAGTTGGACGCTTAACCGACTGAGCCACCCAGACACCGCTATCTATCTTTCCGTTCCACAAACGGAAGCCTGCATTTCCCACTTTTCTTCGTCCATTTTGCCCATTTGTGTTTTACATTTGAATTTTCTTGTATTAGTAACTGTACAACCGATTGAACAGTTCCTCATCAACCAAGTTAAGTAATAACTAAAGAACCGAATAAATAATAAGTAAACGTAAAATGCAGTACCCAGATTCCTGTTGCCTGAAGCTTGCCTACAGATGATGATCCTGAAAACTACTCCATTGACTCTTTAATTAAGCAAACTGAGCAAATGAATGGATTAGCATCAGGAGAAATAGAATCTAGACAATTATAAATGCCTGGTGAGAAAGCAGTGCAGTAGGAGGAGATTAGCAAGGCAGGTGGACATTAATGGCAGTGAGAATGTGAATAAAGTACAGCATAAATGGGAATGGCCAGCTCCTGGGGCCATGAGAGAAAGAGTGACAGTGGATGATAGCAAGATATTCTAAAAATGGAACATAAAAAACTGGATGCGCTAAGGTGTTCCTGAAATTCTGGACTCATATGGGGACCCTCGGGAGTTCTCTTCCTTTGTCCTCCTTTGCCTTTGTTTCATCATTAACGCTTCCATTTAGGGGCTCCTGGGTGGCCCAGTTGGTTAGGCATCTGACTCTTGATTTCGGCTCAGGTCGTGATCTCGGGTCCTGACATTGAGTCCCACGGTTGGGCTCCACTCTGAGCTTGAAGCCTGCTTAACATTCTGTCTCTCTCCCTCTCCTTCTATCCCTCCCCTGTTTGTGCTGCCTCTCCTTCTCTTTCAAGACACAAAACACACGAAAAAAACCACTTCCATTTAATGCAGTGGTCAAGCTTCATATGGCTCTGTGGAGTTCTGGAGCTGGGTTTGAATTTCAGCTTTACCATCGAGGGGGCAGTGAAGTCTACACCACGCTATTTGGACCTCCACTTCTGCGTAAGACCGAGGTGAAAATCTTACCCACGTTGTTGTTCTGTGAACGTGAGAAGCGGAAATGCCACAAAGGAAGCAGTGTATCTGTTGTGATGTCAGGCACATCGTGGGTAGATGGTCCTAGGTGGTTGTGCTCCAGTTGTTAAGCTAACTTCCTGCCCCTTCTGCCTTATCGTCTCTTGCTAAAATGCTTGGGCTGATAGCAGTGGAGAAGGGACTGGAAAATAATAGTTCAAACTGTCGGACTTGAATATACCTCTGAGCTTTGTTTATCAGTCTGGACTCTTGGAATCCATGACCCCCAAATTAATAAAGGAAAATACTACTAGTCCTCAAGCTAAATGTAACTCTGGGAAATTAACTTGGGTGAGCCAGGCTGAATGACGCCCCCCGAGGAATAATATAACACAGTGGTGCCAAGATTGATCTTATTTAAATGTCATCTGTTCTCTGCTCTACCTGCCCGACCCTGGGTATGTTTACAACCTCTCAGAGCCTCAGTTTCCCCATCTGTAAGATGAGTGAAATAGTATCCACCTGTTTCAGTCCTTCGGGCTGCTATCACAAAATAACCACATACTGGGTAGCTTATAAACCGGGGACATTTACATATCATGGTTCAAGAGACTGCGAAGTCCTACATCAAGGCGCTGGCATGGTTGCGTTCTCTGCAGGAGCCCTCTTCCTGAGAGTCGGTGACCTCTCACTGTGTCCTCACATTGTGGAAGGGGCTGGGGATCTCTGAGTGGTGTCTTTTATAAAGTACCGTTCCCATCCATGAGGGCGCCACCCCCATGTCCTAATTACCTCCCAAAGGCTCCACTTCGTATTACCACTAACTCCAGGGGCTAGGATTTCAACATACAATTTCGGGCGGCACAGACATGCAGACCAAAGCACCGCCTCGCCAGTGTTTTGTGAAGAATAAATGCATGTAAGTCCCTGGATCAGTGTCTGGCTCCTAGCGATCACTTAAAACCTAATCAGGCCAAGTTAGACTTACTTTTATGCCTTATTTACATCTATCTTGTTTCTAACTGAGATTGATAATGTGGTGGTGATAGTGATGATGGTTGTGATGGTGATGGCGATGATGATGATGATGATGATGATGATGGTGGTGATGGTAGTGATAGTGATGGTGATGATCATGGTGTTGATGTTGATGGTGTTGATGGTGATGGTGTTGATGGTGATGGTGGTGACGGTGGTGATGGTGATGATGATGGTGTTGATGGTGATGGTGGTGATGGTGTTGATGGTGATGGTGATGGTGTTGATGGTGATGGTGTTGATGGTGATGATCATGGTGTTGATGTTGATGGCGATGGTGGTGATGGTGATGATGTTGATCATGGTGTTGATGGTGATGGCGATGATGATGTTGATGGAGATGGTGGTGATGATGATGATGGTGTTGATGGTGATGGCGATGATGGTGATGGTCGTGATGGTGATGGGGGTGATTTAGTGAGTCTCACTAGTGGCCATTTATTCTGGTAAATGCTTTTAAGTGCATCATCTCTTTTAATCCTCATAGCAACCCTGCGTGCCAGGTACTATTATTATCCCCATTTTATAGTCAGTAAAACTGAGGCTTAGAGGGATAAAGTAATTTGACCAAGTTATACAAGTAGCAGAGACACTCCTGCAACCTAAGGAGTGTGAGTGCAGAGCCTCGATTTATCTTAGGAAGAAGTTTGTATATTCGGCAAGTTAGGGAAGGTCCCTGATAGCCCACGGGCACCGTGAATGACTCCACCTTTTTCACTAAGATCTTGGATCCACGTTAGTACCAGAGCATGAATGGTGAGTCAAATATTAATCTGTGTCTCATATTGAAGAGGACTCTTCTTTTAAAAATTTTTTTTCAACGTTTTTATTTATTTTTGGGACAGAGAGAGACAGAGCATGAACGGGGGAGGGGCAGAGAGAGAGGGGGACACAGAATCGGAAACAGGCTCCAGGCTCCGAGCCATCAGCCCAGAGCCTGACGCGGGGCTCGAACTCACAGACTGCGAGATTGTGACCTGGCTGAAGTCGGACGCTTAACCGACTGCGCCACCCAGGCGCCCTGAAGAGGACTCTTCTATGGTCAGTGGGTTTTGATGCTCTTAAAATTCCACTAAATCTGTAGTGTCAAATGCTAATAATGTTCAGAATGCCTTCACCTGACTGATGATCAGTCCTAGGGACCAGAGCCTGGCACATATCCTGAGACACTTTCTATTTCCTCCTGTTTTCTAGATTTAAAGACTATAAATCACCGTGTTTCATTTAAAAAACCACTTCAGTATAGAGACGTCCAGTATTTCCATACGGGTAATATAGGATAGAATTATTTTCTTCCAAAAATAAAATATGTATTTCTTTTTTTAAATAAAATTTATTTATTTATTTTGAGAGAGAGCATGTGTGTGAGTGGGGGAGGGCTGGAGAGAGGGAGAGGGAAAGAGAATCCCAAGAGAGAGAGAATCCCACTGTCAGTGCACAGCCTGATGCAGGGCTCGATCCCATGAACCGTGAGATCATGACCTGAGCAGAAATCATGAATCAGACGCTTATCCAACTGAGCCACACAGGAGCCCCTAAAGTATGTGTTTCCTAGTCATCAGTTCTATTTGCCACTTTGAAATAGAATCTAAAAAAAATAATAATGAAGGAGGGAAGGCTGCCTGACCTTTGGAAACTTTTCAAAATCTCTTTAATCTCTCTGCAACTTTTCTTTTCTGTAGAATAGCGGGGGTTGAGGCGGGTCTCTACAACTTTGAAATTCTAGGACTCTTGATGCAAAAAGTTGTGATTCATATAGGTGGCTATTTTGGAATAAGAAATCTCAACCAAAAAAAAACCCTTAGTCTAGACTTTTATTTAAAAATTCATTCTGCAGTAGTCTCAAGATTTAACAACCCACCAAAAAAAAAAAAAAAAAAAAAAACCCAGACACATGGCCAGAGAGTTAGGATGTGAGCCCAAGGGTGATCTGGGTAGAATATTCCATGTTGTGGTAAAAAGCCTGATAAGTATCTCACGTTGTGCAGAAGTAAAGTATTTCCTCTCAAAGGGAAAATATTTATTAACTTGAATCAACTTTTAATTTAATGGATTATTAGTCAATATGATAAAGTGAAGTAAAAAAAACTCCAGTTTCCTTTACAAAAAGATTACTTGGGGACAGGAAGGTGTGGACATGAATCCTAACAGCATCGCTTCATATCTGGAAGCCTACTTCTGAAGTCCGTTCATTCATTCACTCACTCTCTGATTTATTAAGCGTTTTTCGGAAATATCTGCTCTGTACCATGTCTGTAGTTGAGTGGAAAAAACAGACACATACCAATCATTGGAATATAGCTATTATTTTTTAAAAATGCTTACTTATTTTTGAGAGCAAAAGAATACAAGTGAAGGATGGACAGAGAGAGAGGGAGACCCAGAATCCGAAGCAGGCTCCAGGCTCCGAGCTGTCATCACAGAGCCTGACGCGGGACTTGAACCCACAAACCGTGAGATCATGATCTGAGCCAAAGTCGGATGCTTAACTGAGCCACCCAGGCGCCCTTGTAATATAGCTAATTAAATGCTAGAACAAAGCCAAACCCATGGTTCTTGATGAGCAAAGAGACATCTAAGTTAGCTGTCATTTATCCGGTAAGGGTCCCCGAATTCTTACCAGGGAACTTCTCGCTTGACTTTGGGTTCAGAGATGAGTAGGAGTTGGCCTCAGCCAGTACTCAGTAAGTGTTACTTGAATAACAGAAATGGTGGAGAAGGATGTCATGAGGCATAAGAAAGCATAGCAATTTGGAGAACGAGTTTTCAGCAGAAGGTACTTTTTGTCAGTGTCCTTCAGGAACCACCGGCATCAGAATCGCCTGGAGGCAATGTAAATGTAAATCTTGGGGTCTCCCCCTTCACCCACTGAATCAGAATATACGAGTAGGGGCAAGGGCCCTCGGCCTTTGTAATAAGCATGGCATCTCAGGTGATTGTTTTCTTATGATAGTTCGAGAACCCCTGACGGATTGGATGTTAGAAAGTGATTGAAGAAGAGACGGGGAGGGACCAGATCATGAGGAGCTTTGAATGCCATGCTAAAGGTTTTGCCTTGGTTTTCAGCAAAGTGCTCCTTTATTTCCACTTTATGTCGCTATGCTTTGAAACCCCGTATTGTCTCTTCTGTTCAGCCCCGATAGGGCAGAGTCGAGAGCTGGAAGGCTTCTCAGTGAAATGTTGGTTTGTCACTTAGAGCCTTCTAAATTAGAGAGACTCTACCTTAGGGTAGAAGACTCATTTCCAAAATCAACCCTCCAACTATTTTTTTCTTACCCGCAAACCCAACTTCTCTGCGGCTGGCCATCAGAGACCGCATGCCGAGCAGAAAGCAGGGACACGTGTCACCATGGGCACTGACTAGATGCCCTTCCTCCGCTCCCAGGTCCGGTCAGCCAGCCTGCGCGGTCGTACATCTGGTCACAAGTCAGACCGGGGGGGGGGGGGGGACATAATGTGGCACGTGTTTCTAAGGGGACCAGTACCCTGGAGCTTTCCCGAGAGACTCCTCCGGGGCCAGGTCAGGAACTGTCTTTGTGAATTGTTCAGAACGAGAGCTGAATGCTTTCCACTTACCCTTATTAGTTTTAAAATCTGACCTTTACACTCAAGCCAAATCCATTACTTTCAAAGTATTTTGCTGTATTTCTTAAGCCTATTATGACTTTTTTTCCCCCACCATAAAAGTAATACTTTTGTAATCCTTTGGTAATATGTGAGGTTACTATTAAGAAATCGTATCTAATACTCTATGGTGATGCATTTTGGGCACACAGTAAAAGATGAATATTTAGTTATCAGGGTTTCACATTAAAAAATATATAACCAAGTTTCTGTGTCCAAATTTTCTGGGAGTTTTTTGGTGCTCTGCTGAATATTATAAAACTTCCAGTCTTTAATTTTATCCGTGTCTTTTGTTTTTGTTTTTGTTTTTGTTTGTTTTTTGGCAGAAAGGAATTCCGAAAGGGGTTTTATGCCCTTCTGTCTAGGTTACATGAAATGGAAGAATGTATTTGTGTTTACATCAAATACCATATTTTAGCAGTTTCATGGTATGTGAGCCAGTCGAAATGGCTTCATATATGTTTGCACGTTCAGGAAACGCACAGCCTTTAGCTTGCCTTTAGACATTGATGGGAACTCACTTAAGAAACAAGGTACTGTATTAAAAAAAGGCAAACCCCTCAATTCAGATGGATCCAGATTTGATTCTTGGGCTCATTAGCCACTGACAAGGACGTCTTATTCATCAAATGATGCATATTTTAGTTATTCTTGTGCTATAATGAAGTATCTTTGAATTGGACCCATTCATCCCTGAGGCAGGGTGAGTGTTACTTGCATTTGAATTGCCTCCTTAATTCAGTTCAAACATCAGTTTTCAATTTTCCAATTCTTTCGCTGTTTAAATTAATCAAACAAATTAAAGATGAATGATTGCAGGCTCTGTTCCTATAGTAACAAATGTCACATTCCGACACCTTCAGAAGCAAGGTTGCTTGTTTTGGGCTTTCTTTGTTTACGCTCTTCAAAAACAAGGGTGAGCAATCTTGTTTTATTTATTTTTTTTAACTAGCCAATAATTTCCTAACAGGAGGCACAAGCAGGGTTTTTCTGATGTACAGATTACAGCTCAAATCATTTTAAAGTTGGCGTCAGTGTTAACTTTGGGAAAACAGAGAGTGCCTTAGCTTTCAAATTCCTTAAAGACCAAGGTAGTTTGGATATGTAATTTCTTTTGTATCTATTAGGAAAGTGTCTCAGGTCTTAAAGCATTTGGCTTGAAGAAGAGAGATATGCTGGCAGTAACGGGACACTCAGAAGTAGTTATTTTTCTAAACTTTCAACTAATATTTGTTAAGTGTAGGAGGTATGTCAGGCCCTGGGGTAAGAACTGGAGATACAGTTTTACAGAGAAATAAAGTTTTGGTGACGGCTTTATGTTTTAAGTCTGGGTTAGGGGCAACACGTTTTCTCCGTGAGCTGCGGCAAATTTCGATTTGGAATCATTCTAAATTCTTTACTGCATACCTGAGGATTCAGGGTAGGGGAGGAGAAGGGACATCCTTTCTATTATTGTGAGGAAGGAGAGGTTGTAAACTGGCGGGGGTAGGACCAGACTGGTGTTCAACACTGTAGGAACAGCTCTGTAGCCCCCAAAGGGGGTTGCTTGTATGGACCGTGTTGAAGGCAGAGGGATGTCTGTAGAGGGAGGGGAAGAGGAAGAAACGTTTGTGTGTGAAGGCTTATATGAATTCTATTTATGTGTTGTGGACTTATTCAAATAATACTCACCTACACATTGAATTCTGCCAATATGACATGTGCATTTCTGAAAATCGCTTTATGCAAATTTCACAAAAATCCGCCACAGACCTTGTGGGGAAGATGGAGTTAGGGACACGGCAGTCCCAAGCGTTGTCCACGGCATATAGAAAGACGATAGGGGACCGAGTAAAAATGGTGGCCCACTTTGACACAATAATTGTTAGGCAGTACGGAAATAGTACAAGGCCATGGTGTTTTACCTTGAACAAGACCTGAAGTTGTCTGGTGCCTGTGAGTGTTGGAAGGATTGCAGCTTGTGAGTTACCATGACGTGGTGGAAGGCAGATTATGTGAAAGCAGATGGCAAGTGTTAACCCTGGATGTGGGTCCGTGTGATTCACAACACACGGAGGTGGCTGGTAAATACTTGAGGTACGTGATGTCCGTATTTTCTGTGCTTGTCCATGGCTCGGTTCCACTGGGTGCAGTTTTCTGCAGATGAAAATGTGCAGAAGCAAATGTGATCATTTACTTTCTGCTGAAACTGCTCCCTAATATTTATGAGCAGCACTAGAATACATTTGCATTTTGCAACAAGCAGGTTACGCAGGGGGGTGGTATCTCCTTTCTCCTTCAAAGTCCTCAGCCCGTATCTGGATTTTGACATGTATGTGCCGCTTTCCTGGTTATTATTGATACTTAACACTTCGCAGTGAGGCGGGAACGAAGTCTGTCTCTGATCCTACAGTACCTGGCAAGGTTACTTACTCATACGAAACCAGTATAAACACCTGCCAAATGAGTAATGGTGACTGTAGGAGGCATAGATAAATAGATTTCAAGAAGGCAAGAATGGAAACTGTCCAAGAGGAGATAAAGTATCTGGTGATGCTGGCTGCAAAGCTGTGCTTATTGTGAGATAGTAATGCATCCACGAGACCGAGGTGCCAAAGTGTGGAAACGTACTCGATGTGTACACGTGGGACACATTATTAAGAGGCCATCTGCCCCTGGTATACTTGCTCTAGAATAGCCAGGTTGAAATGGAAAAAAGGGGTTCTTTGACCCAGAAAGGGGTTCTTTGACAAAAGACAACAGGTAGCAAGGGTGGTTTGCGAGGGAAGAGCCCCACACCGTCCCTTTGGACGAACATTGGATTTCACATGTGTTTCCACGAAGCCTGAGATGCTCCCTGGAGTGTTCTCACAGCTCCTGTGAGGGAGAGGACGAAGACCAGAGATTTTAGTGCCCTGGCCTTCATTTCAGATTTAGACTACTTTGTTTATGAAACGCATGATTCGCCGGCCATCAAAGACGAAACGTTTGAAGTCAACAGCCACGGCTCTGGGCAGATGGTCGGGACATGGGGGGGGGTGGCTTTATGCATTATTTATGTGGAGATGAGCCTCGTGGCTTTCTTAGTCTCAACTAGAATCTTCTAGTGCACAGGTTGGTCTCAGCACTGGGCTGGTGGTCTAAGGGGAGATATTTGGGCTGTGTCAGGTAAAGCCTGTAAAATCGTAGGCAAGATCTTCCATTTGTATAAAGACGCGGCCAAATTCAGTCTTAAATCTAAACACTGAAGAGCTGTTCTCCCATAAATGGGTATAAGTTAGTCGAAAATGTTCAGAATACGAGGAGGGGACATCTCGATCTCTGAAACAGTGCAGCATTATTACAAGAACAGTGATTTTCTGTACAACTGACAAAGCGTCTATAAAAATTGCATTAACGCATTGATGGTGAGTACTCCACCACATGCTCAGCTCAATAATTCAGTGAGCGATTACCCAGTGTATAGGTGATTCAGACTTTTAATTTTTCCCACTTTGTCCACCGTGTGGCCATTTCTTACCCCAGCTACTTGACAAGAATATTTGGGTTGAAGGTGAGTGAGACCTCAGTTGGTCAATTATGTCAACAGTGATGGTTTCATTTAAAGGTTTGGTAGAAGAGGATGTTGAAACCCTTGTGTAGGATTTACAGCTATCTGTGGATTCCATTAATCTGTGATCTTCCCTAGTAAATTACCACACAGAAAAAATCAAGAATTATTCCATTAGCACTTCTGGAAATGCAATTCAAGTTCTGGGCTCTGGAGAAGGAGATAAGACACAGCCTCATCTGTGATAAGAAACAATAGTGCAAATTGAGAGGTGCCAAAGGATGATTGAAATCTGATTGTCAAAGCTCCTTTTATTCCGCATTCCTCTTTCAGGGATAAAATTGCAAATGGATGAATTACACCTGAAACTCTCTTCCTTAAGAACCAACGAACCAAATGGCTGTGCATTTCCTCAGTCTGAAAGGGTTGGGAGGGGAGGTATCAGACCAGTGTTGCCAAATCAATAAACACAGCAGTCAGTGTCTTCCGCCTGGAGAACTCCTGTGTTCCTGCCCTCTCTGCTCTCAGGCGCACACAACCCTGAGTTCTCCCAAATCGAGTGTCCCTTTGCCCTACTCTTGTAACACAACATCCGTTAAGAAAGTACCTGAGGGGCACCTGGGTGGCTCAGTTGGTTGGGTGTCTGACTCTTGATTTCGGCTCAGGTTATGATCTCATGGTCTGTGAGTTCAAGCCCCATGTTGGGCTCCACACTGACAGTGTGGAACTTTCTTAGGATTCTCTGTCTCCCTCTTTCTCTGCCCCTTCTCTGTTGTATGCTCTCTCACTCTCTCTCAAATAAGCTTAAAAAGAAAGGAGAAAGTACTTGATAAACATTTATGCCTCAGACATTGTCCTAATTACCAGGATTATATGTGGATTCAGCGTCTGGAAAAGGAGACAGGTGGGCTAGTGGGGCGGATTCCTTCCCTTGGCCCCTGTAGTCTACCCTTACCGGCCACACTGTCTGCTCCAGCACAGAGCCCTGCATGGAGCACAGGCGGGACTCCCTGGCCTTGACCTTCTTGCCGGGATTCAGCCTGCTGTGGGGCAGCCTGGCAGCAGAAAAGGGGGAGAGGAACGGGAGGTTGGGTATTTCTTCTCCCCGGGACACTCCTGGGGTTGGCCGTGTTCCTCTACAGAGTGTCCCTACTCCTCCAGAGGTAGCCTCCTGTGCTGCCCCTGTCCTGCCTGTGGGTATCTTTCCCTGCCTGTGACTGTGAGCTAGAGAAGGTGACAGGTCCTCTCCTGCTGCTCCCAGGTTCTGTACGTATCCTGTGGCCCCTGTACCCCCCAGCCACACCTCGGTTAATAGTCCTTTTCTAAATCAGCCCTCCTCAAATGATTTGAATGCAAGAGAGCTGTTTCCTCTTTGGACTCTCTGAGAGCAACTATTACTTGAGTAAGTAAGATGAGTCAGGTAAGAGAAAGGCTGTAGAATGCTGGGGATGCATAAAGGAGAGTGGGACTGTGTCGGAATAGTAGGTATCAGGAAATACAGTGTCAGGTGGTAGTGTGTGTACTAGAACTTGAAGGAGTGGAAGATTTACTGGGGGAGAAACATGGGGGAAAGCAGGGCAAGTGGGAGGAAAAGAACTTTTGCAGAATTACAGAGGTTAAAGGTTCAGTGGCTGAACCTGGGGCTGGTTGGGGGTGTGTAACTGGAGTCTAAGGGCTCCTTAGAGCTAAGGGCTGGTGAGGGGGTGGTAGCTTGCCTACCAGCACTTTGGTGGCTAGCACAAATGGAATATTCAGGAAATGGATCTATGAAATCGATAACTGGAAAGGTGAGCAGGGATCAGATCATGAAGGGGTTTGAATGCTGGGGAATTTGTACTTTTCAACTTAGGTGCTGCTGGGGAAATAGACACACACATTTTCAGGGGAGTGATGCATTTTAGAAAGTTAATTATGTCCTTCCTTTTAGATAACAGTACGTCTGTTATACCCCCTTACTAGATTGTAACCATCTCGAAGGCAGGAAACACCTCTTACTCATCTATATACTCGCGGTGTCTCTCAGTGAAATGATTTGGACATTGCTGGCATTCAGTATATACTTGGTGAAATATGGCAAGCAAAAACGCTATGGGTAGAGTTTCTGCAGCATCTGCATTTTATCTTAACCACTTTTATTTATTTTGTTTTTAAAAATTTTTTTAACGTTTATTTATTTTTGAGACAGAGACAGAGCATGAACGGGGGAGGGGCAGAGAGAGAAGGAGACACGGAATCCTAAGCGGGCTCCAGGCTCCGAGCCATCAGCACAGAGCCCGATGCAAGGCTCGAACTCACGGACCGCGAGATGGTGACCTGAGCCGAAGTCGGACGCTCAACCGACTGAGCCACCCAGGCGCCCCTTAACCACTTTTATTAAGAGCTTTTAAAATGAAGCCATATTGGGGCGCTTGGGTGGCTCAGTCAGTTAAGCGTCCGACTTCCGCTCAGGTCATGATCTCATGGTCCGCGAGTTTGAGCCCCGCGTCAGGCTCTGTGCCGACAGCTCGGAGCCTGGAGCCTGCTTCTGGTTCTGTGTCTCCCTCTCTCTCTCTGCCCCTCCCCCGTTCATGCTCTGTCTCTCTCTGTCTCAAAAAAATAAATAAACGTTAAACAAAATTAAAAAAATAAATAAATAAAATGAAACCATATTGATTTAATCCAGAATTGATTTAAACCTGATAGCATTGAAAACAGAAATACATGCCAGTGGTGAGTTTAATATGCTGCCTACTGAAATATCATTTGTTCATTTATTACTCACTGAGCCAAAGAAGACCTTAAACTCGGAAGATGATTGGCTAATAAGCTAAGAGCCTCCCTTGGGGTTTGCAGGGAGGGATTTGGCTCCTTGTGTAAACATTTATTGTCATAATCAGTAGCTTGATGGGGTCACTGGTGACATTCTGTCCTTAAGAATGAAAATGATCACTTTCATCAGAATTTACCCTCCATGTTTTCACTAATCTCTATCTTAAATCTCTAACAGTGGCAAATGATCCGTGGGTACAAATTAATTTAAAATTAAACATGTTAGCTTAGACTTGATAGTGAGTACAGGAACTTACCTGAAATCAGGAAAATGTGGCATAACGATCCCATGCATTTTTCTTTCCGCTTGCTTCTTTGTTCCCTTGGGGAATGTTTGTGTCTGCGCCCGTATTCCTATGTTGAAATTGAATCCCCAGCGTGATGATGGTGGTATTTGGAAGCAGAACCCTTGGGAGGTAATTAGAACGTGAGGCTGGAGCCCTCTTTGGTGGGATTAGTGCCCTTAACAAGAAGAGCCCAGAGAGCTGTCCCACTCGCTTTTTGCCAGATGAGGCTACAACTAGAAAGGGGTCCCAGAAGGTCCTCATCAGAAGCCAACCCCGCCGGCACCCTGATCTCAGACTTGCAGCCTGCAGACAGTGAGAAGTTGATGTGTGTCGTTTCTAGGCTCCCCACTCTACAGTGCTTGGTTAGAGCCTCCTGAACCAAGTATGTAAGGGGACAAGCTGCTATCTGTAAGAACATGCTAAGGTGCCTCAAATAGGACATTCAAGTCACTTCTTCATGTGGGCAGTTCTTTCCAGCAGCCTCTTACTGGGCATCCACTACTGACGCCCATCTATTAGAGGCGTTGTAGGGATTCTGCAGGTGGAGACGCAAGTGTGGTCTCCAGACCTCCTTTACTGGCTGGGTGCACCTGTCCCCCAGCTGTTGTGGACATTGGTTGCTAAAAGGTTCACGCCTGTGGTCTTCTTCAAACTCTGGTCTGTGGCCTCTGGGAAGCCCTTAAACCAGAGATGCCTGGGAAGTCCCACCTTCCTTCAGAAGTAGCCTACGGCTGATGAGCCGACTGGGGCAGAAGATAACAGCCCAGCTTTGTCACCACATTTGGGACAATCTCTGTGTCCCAGGGCTCCCATGGGATCAGGCGGAAGCTGGAGTTTGCCTGGAACTGTGTCTTTGCCTGGCTCCTTCCACCGTTCATCCCGCTTTCCTCGTTCCCCTACTTTCTTCTGAGAGTACTGCTTCAGTAAATCTCTCGCAAGTCTCCGTCTCAGGCTTTGCCTCGAGAAAACCCCACTGAAGACAGAAAAAAGTGAGGCACGGGCTGTTTCCCAAGGAGTGCACAATCCAGTGTAAGAGTAGACCAAGTTGGCAAATAATTTAAGCTAGAACATAATAGGACTGAAAAGAGATACGAGAACAGTGCTATGGGGATATGAAGAAGAAACTCCCCACATAGATTATTGAGGGGGTTGCAAGATTCTTGGTAACTTGAGGTTTGCTTGAGAATCGCATTTTCCGCATTTCATCTGGGGAAGACGTGGGAGGTAACAGTGGGGCCATATCTTGGTATGCCTTGAAAGCTAGGAAAAGGTAGATGTTCTTAATGTGAAAAGTAATGGAAAACCATTGAATGGTTTTTAACATCACAGGGATTCTGTTGGAAGTGTACTTTTGAAGGTGTGTTTAGGTGTATATGTAGAATCCATTTCAGTAGTGGGAAGTCGGAAGGGAAGAGACCAGCAAGAAGGCTGATGTTCCCATGAGAAAAAAAACCAATGTCCCACAGTGCCAATGTGGTGAGTAGATAGGAGAGTCATTTTGAAAGTAGAATCGGCAGGATGTGGTGAGTCCTGGGATATAGAAGACAAGGGGGAGAGAACAGTGACTCCAGGCTTTTGAGCCTAACTGGTGACCTCTTAATGCCCGCCCAGAAGGAGGGGGATCCTTGCGCTGAAGGATATGGAAAGGAAACATTCTGCTCCAAATGCAAACGCTGAGTTTTGTCCCTTTTGAAAAACTTGTGCCAATTTAAAGGTGGGGGGGGGGAGGATGATGTTTTCATTTTCATTCTGAAAACTACAAATGAAATTGAAAGTATTAGGGCCTGGTTGGCCATACCTGTCATGGCTGGGAGAAGTGAGCAGGCGTTCCTTCTATAACCATCTTTCCATCTCTTCTTGCATTTGGAGTAGTTCTCGCTATACTTAGTTTGATGCCCTGTTAGAGTCCCATTCAGGCTGCTTTCTGACTGTGAGCCAAGAGGAAATAGATGCCCAAATGGAATTTTCCATGCGAATGAAAAGGGCTTAGCAGGTTGCCTGGTGATGCTGAAGGAAGGCCTTGTGTGTGTCCTCGCAGGGTGTGGGGGCCAGCCTTCCAGGGTCACAGTCCTGGCTCCCCTAACAGCTAGTTTCACACACTTTGGACAAACCCATTGAACTCTCTGTGCCTCAGTTTTCAAATCTGTAGGGTGGGAGTTTCTTGAAAGGGTTGTTCTGAGACACAGGTGTAATAATAGGGGTAATTTTTTCTTACACTTCCAAAATGAGTGTTGGCAGGTTTAATTCCTGTTGCTCTTACGTCCCCAACAGCAAAAACTATTTGTTTCATCTTTCTTTTCCCCAGCATCTTTCCTGGCACTTGGGAACTGTTCATTAAAGTTGGTCATATGGAAGGAGGGATGGCTTTTTGCTTTGGATGACATAAGTAACAGTCCGTAGTCCTCATTCTCCTTTGCTGTCTGCAACAACAAACAGGAAGGACAATGTTTACTGGGAGCTTTTTGTCCCTAAAAAACTATTTTCTTCTTCTCCATCTGTTTTGGCAGCTCTGCCTGGGAAGTTAGGTATTTTATTTAGAATGAATGAAATTAGTTTCCCCTCCTCGTAAAGCATTTTAGGATTGCTGATGGGCCTCTGGATTGTATTACTGTTATTTAAACAACAGTCTCCCGTTAAGGTAGCGGCAGCGGGGTTAGCACACGGAAAAACTGCTGTTCCATTTTTCATTTGTACTTTTTTGGCATTTCCTGCAAATCGTAGGAAGATGAAAAAGTGACCTGCTCTTTGGCAATTTTTTTCCTCCTGTTAGAACAGCTTGTTCAGATTATTTGAGCAGTTTGTGTGTGTGTGCGTGCGTGTGTGTGTGCACGTACATTCTCGTGCCCCCAAATCTCCTTTTCCATCCTCAGGAAAGGATTTGGGTGCTTGATGATATTTTTCTGGGTTCAGTAGTATCACTGTCTTCTCCTTTCGGTCAGGCCATTTCAACAGAACCATTTTGTACTTGGGGAGTGTCTGTGGGCTCCTAGCCGTCCTGCTGTGGGTCCGCTGCACAGGTAGAATAACCGCTGGCCCGTCACAGGTGAAGGACTGTGGACTAGAGGACTTCAGTGAGTTGCTAGGTGAGTCAAGACCGAAAGTCATTTTTCTAGCTTCGCCTCTTCCCACAAGACCAGAGAGAACCTTTAAATAGTATGTTCTGGCATCCCTCCGAGAGTGTCCGTTGTCCTTGAGGCGTACTGAGATGTAAACGTGCCTGAGTCTGCTCCAGCTTGGCCTCAGGAGCCCATGCAACCACTGAGTCAACTCCCCTTGGGCCAAAGTGGATTAGCTCTGGCACTCAGAGCTAATATGATTAGCAAGCGCATGGTCTGACCCAGCGTTCGAACCAGGGGACTGCTCGCCACTTCTGAGCGTGGCCCCTACCTCCCCGTGCTGTGATGGCTTAGTTACACCATCGCGTGCCCTGCCTTATACGTCCCCCTTCCACCCTGGGACCCTGTCTTCCTTCAAGCCTGGTTCAGGTGTCCTCTCCCCATTCAGTCTTTCCTGGTCATGCAATCAGAATTTGCATTCTTATCTGCTCCCACAATCCTTTTTACCCCGATGTCATAAGACTTTTCTGTATTGAACAGTGGTTAGTTTCTTGCGTATTTCTCTTACCCATTACACTACACTTCCTGAGCATTTCTGTATCCTGCACAAGACTTGCCCAAGGTGTAAAAACCCAAGTCTGACACCGATAAACATTTGTTGATGGGCTGTTAAAACTGTCTGCCTAAAACATTGATTGTTTGCACTTAAAGTGTAATCCACTTAAGCAAGCAGCGAAGAAGATAGGCCTATTTTACTTTTTCAGTGTCCTCCCCTCTGACTTTTATTGCGTTTTCTCTGGTGAGTGTTAGCTCACATGCATACTTTGTAATTTTGTTCTTAAACATACCTTCATTTCTGACGGTTACTAGCCTGCCAGGAATGTACCCATTACCAAAGATGGAGTCGTAAAAGTGTTCTCAGTGTGCTTGAGTCAGGATGAGAAGCAAAGACCAGTCGTAATGCCAAAAATGCATTCCAGAAGGACAGCCCATGAGCTATGCGGGACTGACTGTCAGCTGTCCCACTCTGGAAACCGGAGGCCGGCGGAGAGCCGGAGCTCGTGGCCAGTTTTTCTTGGGATATAGAAAGATTGACAATGGATTGATTTTCTTGGGTCAGAAAGATTGAGTGACGTTTGCCTACATCACTTCTAAGACATTCTTTTCATCTCAGAAAATAACCTCCTAAGTTGATAGCAGCTTTTCCTGAAACGGAAACTCAAATGCATTTGTGGCTCTTGGGCAGGACTTTCCCAGTTGGGACGGGGGAGTGACCACTTGTTACCAAATAAATGGAATCAGAAATCAAGTGATAGCCTATCCGTTCATACGATGGCTACGGCCTGTCTACATGCGTCCTCTGGCTAGGTGCGATTTCACTGTTCTCAGTGCAAAACTTGACTTGAAGTAGGCAATTAAAAACATTATGGTTTGGAATTTTAGTAACATTTGTTCCTGAATATTTCTGAGTAGATCTTATGAAGGAGTTGCCATTATACATATTCTCTTCTTGGTAAGTGAAACTGTTTCTGATTTCAAGTCAGCGTGTGGAAATTAGCCCAAGCACTGTGGCTGGGGAGAAGGGATTATGTTCCAGGTCATTAATATCTCTTTCCAGGCTTTGTCATATTCTCTAGGCTGCCAGTGTTCTCAGAAGGAAAGGAATTATCCTGATTAGCTCTCGGCCACTTGCTTCCTTCTTTATGCTAACGTGTTGTTTCCTTTTCCCTAAAAAGCAGGATGTGCAGGTGCCCGGGGCATGCCCTAGCTCACCGAACCTCTAATGACTCACCCAGGTGAATGGGATGGCAGGAGAAGATGCCCACGTCCTTCCTCAGCTCCCCCTCCTGCACTGGCTGGGAGTGTCCCTTGGGACATGGGCCCACACACAGACGTTTGTGGTTACCTGGTTGTGTCCACCTCTTCTCATCCTCTCCGGTGCATGGATTTGGTTTTCCCCTAGCCAGCCCAGAGATCTGCGGGAACGCACCAGTCCCACTAAGGCCCCAGGACTCTGTTCTGAAAGCCGTTTGCCTTCTCCCCAAACACCAGCCACATCTCCTCCGCTCGTGATGGGTCAAATGTTCCATTCTGCTTCGTCTGCAGGCAGATTCCAGGCGAGTGGAAGCCACCGAAGCTGCACATTTTCCTACCTTCTGGAATTCTTACAGAGCTTCGAGGGTCCCCCCGGATTCTACACTTAGTTGTTCTCAGGATTGTCTTGTATTCCCATCTCCCCAAACCCCAGTCAGAAGTAACTTGTCTCTCCTAATCAGTTTATCATTCATGCCTTCCGTGAGAGGCACGGAGGCATCTAATCTGTATGGGTCTCACAGCCTTCCCCCCACAACCCTACGTAAGCTTTTGAAGGGGCTGTTTCTTATTTGTGGTAGACTCATCAACTCAGTGTCTTTCATGCGGCAGGAACTCAGGGCTGGTCGAACACATTGTGAGTTCTGTAGAGAACTTAAGTCAAGTTCCTTTACCTTTCCCGCTTCCCAAAGTTTTCAGATAAGCATATGTTTAAATGCATATTATTGTTTCCTTTACTAAACAACCTTGGACATCAGGACCTCGTTGGTAGAAGAAGCAGTGGACTCCGGAGTGTGTGTGAAGGGGTTCTCGGGTAGGTAGCTGGTAGAAGGATAATCAGCATTGCTTCATTAGTGCGATCCTGGTTGCAGGCCATCCAGTAATTCAGAGGTCAAGTCGTTACGGTCTAGGAAAGTTGAGAAAAGAACCAGGGTGATGACTACTGAAGGAAGTACCTGGTTTGGGGATC